>NC_141912.1:22350630-22984538 GCF_057802395.1 Ceratotherium simum simum | reverse complement strand
GTGCCTGAGATAGCTAGCTCCTGTCTCAGGACACTGAAGACGTTGCCGCGTGGAATTAGACATTGGTTAGTATCCAGCATTGACTCAATGACTCTTTAGATTTGTCTGCTATTTGTATTTTATTTGGAGTCGAGCACTAGGCAGAGGGAGTGTAGCCCTTCTGTTCCCCAAGGCTTTCTGGTTGTAGTAGTTTTTTTAACTTTTTATTATAAAAATTTCAAACAGAAGTAGAGAGAATCATATAATGGATCCCAATGTGCCCATCCCTCGGCTTCCAGAATGCTCAACTCGTGGCCAATCTCGTTTCACCTTTTCTTCTACCTGCTGACTTCCCTCTGGATTATTTTGGAACAAATCCCAGATATTGTGTCATTTTATCCATGATTGTACTTTTTTTAATATGAAGGTTTTAAACGCATTTTTTTAAATGCCAACAAAAAAATAAAAGCCTGAAAAAAAGAAAGTGTCGCATCTCAAATTTGGTGTCGTGTGTTCTGTTTCTCCTTCTGAATATGTTGATATTCTCCTTGGTGCCTTCTACCTTTGCAGTGCAAGCCAGCAGTAAGCCGCAGCAGGTCTTCCAGTTTAAGTCTTACAGTTGAAAGTGCTTTAGAAAGCTTTGATTTCCTGAACACCTCCGATTTTGACGAGGAGGAGGAGGATTGTGATGAGGTTTGTAACGTTGGAGGAGTTCCTGACTCAGTCTTTTCAGACACTGAGACTGAGAAAAATAGGTAAGTCTGAAGTTAGTACCTGCTTATATTTCTCCTGTCATAGATGGTACAGTAGTTCTTTGTTACTATCAGACGCGACCTGGTACACATTTCCAAGAAGATCAAACTCCCTACATGAATGACCAATTGGCTTACAGTTCCTTTTTATTGTCGAGTACAACTTTTATATAGTGTTCACTTCTTTTGTGTTGTTTAAGGGAAAATAAATTGCTCCTCTTCATTATAAATGAAGGGGAAATTTTTGTGTAAGTGTGTGTGTATACATTTACATTTGTGGACGTCTTATAGGCTTCAGTGTCTACAACTTGACCCCAAGATAATTAATTCCAAATTAATAGATAGACTGATTCTGGAGAAGTCTTTCAGGATGATCAGTTCAGACCTGGTTCTCCTTGGCTGGCATCTTATTTCTAATCTCTTTGTTTTGTTGTGCTTTGTTTTCCCCATCACGTTATCTCTCTGTTCCCTTTAGCCCAGGGGGTCTTTGCAGTAGATTAAGCTTATCAGTGCACATGCCAAAGCCAGGTTTAAGCCCCAATGAGACATATTTCCCTTAGAATGTAAGAAGGAATGACTGATAACTGCCACTGGATCTGCAGCCCTCTGGATGGAGAATGTGGCCTTCTCTAGGGTGGGGGTGGGGCGGGGCAGTGGGAAAGGAGGATGAAGGTGAAATATTGTCACCTTCTCCACCAGGCTTTCTTGTACACAAAAAAGCTGGAGCCTGGAGTCCGTTTTGTAAATTCAGGGGAAGCAAAACCAGCGCTGTGAAACATGCTTACCTCCATCAGTGGCTGCAAAAAAATACACAGACGCCTTCCCAGAGGAAAGGCTGGATTTCTCACCCATCTTTACTTTTGACGTGTTATGTAAACAGGTTTTCAAGTTACAACACGCTGTGGCTCTTCAACCTTCACAAACCTCTCTGTGGGTGGTGGTAATATTTAGGGATTTTGTTGTTCCTGGAGGGTTTCGTCTTCCAATATAAATGCAGGAAAAGAAAAAGTGAAATATTGAATTTATCCCTTGAGCAAACCGGGGGCATAGCAAAGAAAATTTATTAAATGAATGTAATGTTTAAGTGATACTTTTATATTCTACACTGAAATTTTTCTAACTTGATGGAATTTGTGAAATGCTTTTTTTTTTTTTAATTTTTTTTTTAATTTTTCCCCCCAAAGCCCCAGTAGATAGTTGTATGTCATAGTTGCACATCCTTCTAGTTGCTGTATGTGGGACACGGCCTCAGCATGGCCAGAGAAGCGGTGCCTCGGTGCGCGCCCGGGATCCGAACCCTGGGCCGCCAGCAGCGGAGTGCGCACACTTAACCGCTAAGCCACGAGGCTGGCCCAATGTGAAATGCTTCTTTAACCAAAAATCTTTCTATACACTTGTCAACTTAAGCTATTACATGACGTATCAAGGTCAGGTATCAATCTAAATTTTTTTCCTTCTTGCTATAAGAAGCATTTTAACAACAAAAACATCACAGCTTTTGTACGTGTTACAGAACGTTGATATTAAATATGTCTAATTTGATCAATCTTACTGTATCTCATTTGAGGTGTTAGGGAAAATTGTGAAAATTGTGCATGTGTTTTAAATATGTATTGACTGCCATGTGTTGACTGCCAGGACACAAGCTGACTGCTTTCTCCTTGGAGGCAAATGTGACTCAGAGGAAAGCATTCAATGCCTCTAAGCTCTGGTGCATGATCTTTTTAAATGGTAGAGACTGGGGAGCGTGAGACTAGAAGCCAAAAGCTGCCCTGTCACTGCCTAGCGTGTGAACCAGGATACTCTGCTTAACATCGCTGCCCGTCAGTCCCTGCATGTGTGAAATGAGACAACCATTCCCTCCCTCTGCAGCACACACATTCATTTTAAGAATAAAATTAAATAATACATGCAACTGATTTATTTTTAAATGTAAGTGCCCATCGTGATATACCTTTAGACAGTAGGGTTAAACAAAGCCTGAGAGGCATAAATGAGCTAGGCTCCTAAAGAGTCTACTGGCCCTTTTAGCTTTTGTCTGGAATGGAACATCATGTCTCTTCTTGGCAGCTTTTCTTTTTCCTTTTCTTTAACTAGCAATTGATCTGAGGCCAGAAAAAAAGACTTGACAGATTATTTCTTAATGGTCCTGCTCTTGGGAAACCACAAATATAGAGGACAGTTTAATCCCAGAAAATTTGGCAAATCACCCTGTCAACAGAGCAGGAAAGTGCAACAAGTGCAGAACGAGGGCACGTTTCAAAGACTCCTGGGTGAGACTACTTTACAATGGTTCATTGTGCTTAAGAAACAAACAGAGAACTCTGGATGCAGTTTGTTTGCATGATCTTTTAACATTAGGCAAATTGGCGACCAGGCTGAATTAAGAAAAAGTATTTTGATTTTTCAAGGTAGGCAAGCAAAAGACTCTGTTCTCAGTGGGTGCCATTGGGGGCCTTATGTGAGCCATGTTGAGTTGATCTGTGGTTTCCACACAGAAAGAAATAGCTAATGTTCTGCTCACTTTCCTGCTTCAACAGTTACAGATCAGTACACCCGGAAGCCAGGGGGCATCTTAGTGAAGCTCTGACTGAAGATACAGGAGTTGGGACTAGTGTGGCCGGAAGCCCCCTCCCACTGACCACAGGAAATGAAAGCCTGGACATCACCATTGTTAGGCACCTACAGTACTGCACCCAACTCGTTCAGGTAGGATTGGTGACTGCATTTGTTTTTTAGAGCCCAGGTTGTTTATGCACCAAGAATGTGTGCTTCTTTTTTTTTAGTTTTGCCAGAGAAATGAGATTTCAGAAATCAGAGAACGGTCCTGCTCTGATTTGAGCCAACTCAAAAACTCTGATAGGCATGGCTATCCTTCCTCAACCCTGCGTTTTCCTTCTTTTTTTTTTTTTAATTTTATTTTATTTTTTCCCCCAAAGCCCCAGTAGATAGTTGTATGTCATAGCTGCACATCCTTCTAGTTGCTGTACGTGGGACGCGGCCTCAGCATGGCCGGAGAAGCAGTGCGTCGGTGTGAGCCCGGGATCCGAACCCGGGCCGCCAGCAGCGGAGCGCGCGCACTCAGCCACGAGGCCGGCCCATGGGTTTTCCTTCTTAAAACCTAGATCTCCAGACCTTAAAAGGTTGTAGGTGAAATAATAGTTCTCTCTTTCAAATCATTTGATAATAGATGAGAGTAATGTGATTAAGAAAAAACAAAAAGGAATTTGCATTCTGCCATCTACAAATGGACTTTGAAAACCAGTATTAGTGAACATATGCTAATATGAATACATCACATGAATTAGTTTCCCACCACCTGGATAGCTAAAAGCAAAATGCTACAGAATATAATCATGGCTTCCCAGATCTTGAATAAGTAGTTATTAGCACCAGGAAAGAATACTTTCATAGGCCATTATCATCGCCAGTTACCTCTCATTCTGGGACAGCATGGAGCATATTTTTCTTCTATTTCAATCTGTTTACCACTTACGATTTTGCAACAGTGGAGCAAATATATTGAAATGCTTCTGTTGCAGGAAAGGTTTCAGCTATCTTGAACACAGCATTTTCCCCCAAAGCATCTACTTAAATGCTTCTTCCTTGCCTGGTCGCTTATCTTCTCCCGATCTCGTTCTTCTCCAGCTTGCTTGGATGTGTGGGGAACAGGAAACGAGTGTGAAAGCAAATGTGTAATAGTTTCAGGGGGATGGGCCAGGGAGGAAGGGTGCAAAAAGAGGAGGAATCATGCTCCTAAGAGCACGGGACCAACCGGAAGACAAGAGGCAAGGTGAGGAGCAGGGGTCCCAGGGAGGCCAGGAGTAGGGTAGTGTTGCTTCTTCAGTAGCACACTCGTGATGAGATGTAGAAGATGCTTCTCCTCCACAAATAAAGAACGCCAAGTAGCCTCAGACACCTTATGTGCTGTAGGAAACTGGTTGGCAGTTATGCCTCTTGCCACTAGGTTGGCCAACACCCTACTTGATCTCTTCTGTTGACTGTTGAATTGACAAGCCATGATACTGACAACTATCTGGCAGAAGGTGCGATTTTTTTTTTCTGACCCAGATGGGCAAGGATTGTTGTATATTTAGCCATTCTTTATTCTCCAACCATTTGAATGAGATGATTTGCACAGCTCTTTGTCCTCGCTGAGCCTGATTCTGTGCTGAGCAAACCACCCATTCACCTTTTAGAGGTAAAGTCATTATTTTGTGAGACATAAGAGAATCCTCTTCCATGAAGGGGTGATCGTTTTCTCCCAAAGACTGATTGGCATGCAATATTCAGTGCAGTGTTTCTCCCTACAATAAGGCCATGATATAACAGTTCAATTCTTCTGTGATGAAAATCAACAAAAGAGGCAGATACAAAGACATAGAATGAAGGAGTAAGGACTAGAAACTTAATTTCTAACTCACATTCACTCCTGAATCAGTAAGTTTATTTATTCATTTGGTATATAATTGCAGAGAGATAAAAATGAGCATTCTATAAGAATCATAATAGCTATAGTTATGTTTAAAATAAAGTAGTTCATGGGCCGGCCCCGTGGCTTAGCGGTTAAGTGCACGCGCTCTGCTACTGGTGCCCCAGGTTCGGATCCCGGGCGCGCACCGACGCACTGCTTCTCCGGCCATGCTGAGGCCGCATCCCACATGCAGCAACTAGAAGTATGTGCAACTATGACATACAACTACGGGGACTTTGGGGAAAAAAAGGAGGAGGATTGGCAATGGATGTTAGCTCAGAGCCAGTCCTCCTCAACAAAAAAAAAAAAAAAAGAGGAGGATTAGCATGGATGTTAGCTCAGGGCTGATCTTCCTCACAAAAATAAAATAAAATAAAATAAAGTAGTTCATTTCTGATGTATTTACTTACATGAAAGGCATTAGTACATAATTACTGCACTAGATCTTTACGTTTGCAAATCCTATTTGTTGTAGAATCCAAATGCTTTAGATGGGACAGGATGGTGGTACAGGTCTGCATCCTGCATCCATGCCTACCAGGTGACCTGGACAGGCCTCTGAGAGACACAGAAAGGACTAGAACATTCAGGCAGCAACAGACTACTGTCCTTTCCTCTCTCCGGCCCTTCCTCATTCTTGTGACCTGCACGCAAGTGAAATCACTTACTATTTATGTGACTTTGGGCGGTTTACTTAACCTCTCTGTGCCTCAGTTTCCTCATCAGTAAAATGGAATATCAATAGTACCCACCTCACTGGGGTGTTGTGAGCAATAACATGAGCTAATACATGTATAGGCCTCAGACCAGTGCCTGGTACATAATAAGCACTCGTTAATTGTAATGAGATAGCTTTGATTATAATTATGATTATTATACAACATGCTCTTAATTTTCAGCTTGAAGACAAGAAAATAAATCCATGCTGTGAAAAATTACTACACTTGTAAAATAAGTCTTTTTTCTGCTTGCACACCAATAGGCAGCCTAAATATGCCCTCCAAGTTTCAAAGAGGATTTACAGATTTACAGTCCATAAAAGGAAAGGCAACTCTGTAGTAACTTTGCAGCTCTACTACTGAGAAAGTTCCAGATTTATAAGGCATGAGAAAGCTTAAAGCAACAAAAACATGTCTGATTTCATTGATGCTGTAATCGGCATGGAATGAGGAACATTGTCAAACTGGAACAAAAACACTGTATGAGTTTATTTAATGTCACCACTCCATTCAAGAAGGATGAGGTTGGGTGGGGAAAGCCCTATTGATAACAACATAATTGACACAGTGGTTTTGTTTGTTTTATCAGCAAATTGTTTTCTCAAGCAAAACCCCATTTGTGGCCAGAAATCTCTTAGAGAAGCTTTCTAGGCAAATCCAGGTGATGGAGAAACTCTCAGCTGTCAGTGATGAGAACATAGGAAACATCAGTTCTGTCATCGAAGGTGAGCACCTGCAAATTACACCACCATTCATGTAAACGGTGACACCGCTGGCCCACTCCTCTGCCTGCATCTTATTCATTGCTTTATCAGGAGCAGAAAAGCATTCTTGGGCCACAGAATAGAGGAATGTCTCCGTGCTAGTTCAGTCTCATTAACACACTTCAGCCTTGGGAGTCAAACCTGCAGACACATAGCTTTTCCTATAGGGGGCTCCACCTCCAAAAGTCAGATACTAATGTATAAACAGAACCAGCATCCAACTCATAGTTTCACAAAAGTTTTGGACTTTTTCTGCTGGTGTGGTTTCATTTGGGGACAGATGATCAGGATTGTTCTGGCTAAGACAACTCCCATAGCGGCCAGCTATCAAATACAAGATGCCCCCAAACTCTACTTGGAAAAGGTAGAAATACATGGATTCAAAGGCCTTCAGAAGAGTCCCTGCTTCAGAGTTTTAGGTGGAGAATTTGACATGGGGAAGATGACTTTGTATTTGTGTGGTCTGGCAACAGGGCTCTTTTGTAAACACAACAATCTTTGTCTTTTTTTCACATCAGATATTCAGTGGAAATAATGGCACACTAGGATCTTCTAGGTTATCTCTGATTAAGCCTAAATTCCCTGTAGGTTCTCGCTATACATTTCTGCCTCCTGCATCCAGTCCTACCAGGAGCAAGTGACCTTGGCAGGTCTCTGAGAGGCATGAAAAGGGATGGGACATTCAGGCTGTGAGTGACTCGTGTCCTCGCCTCTCCCAGGCCCCTCTTCATGGTCACAACCACACACAAGGGAGATGTTGACCATGTGCTACCTGGCACAGTGCTCTTCAATCATTTCAGTCTGAGAGCCACCTGGGCAGGGTAAAAAACTCATCCAGCCACCTACTCTTCTGTTCCATCGCCTTCAGAAAAATCTCCTGAGGTCTGATTCTCTGATCCTGTACTTTTTTTTGCTGTAAAGTTACAGGAGATGAGATGATTGGAACATCTCCCAAGAGTAGAGCTACTGTGTTTTCTATCACTGAAAGCAAATAGCATTGCTTTTGCTGTATTTTCTTTGCTGCCCGGGCTGGATGAGTTCCTCATGGTAACTTCTTTGCCCTTTGAACCACCTGCCAACTACAGAGGGATCTTGTAGTTCTGATTAAAAACCACAGTCTTTAAAAAAAAAGCCCCTGGTGATACCTGCCCCACCCCCAGCCCAGTACATCTCTTCATCTGCTTTATTCAAAACGTGTGATGTGGGATGGGGGTTGCTCTTCTTTTCCAGCCATACCAGAATTTCACAAAAAGCTGTCTTTGCTGTCATTCTGGACCAAGTGCTGCAGTCCAGTTGGTGTCTACCACAGCTCAGCTGACAGAGTGATTAAGCAGCTAGAAGCCAGCTTTGCCAGAACCGTCAACAGAGAATATCCAGGACTTGCAGACCCAGGTACAGGGCAGCAGTAGCCGGGGAAAGGGTATCTGTCATTCAGTCTCAGAGTGAGTGCTGGTGGGGTTCCCTCGCCACTTGCCCCACAGCTAGTTCTGAAAAAAGCCTTACTCTCCAGAGAAAACATCATCTACTCAGTAAGATCTGAGAAAAGAAAGGCATTGAGGGGCCGGCCCGGTGGCGCAAGCGGTTAAGTGTGCGCACTCCGCTGTGGCAGCCCAGGGTTCGCAGGTTCGGATCCCGGGCGCACACTGACACACCACTTGTCAGGCCATGCTGTGGCAGCGTCCCATATAAAGTGGAGGAAGATGGGCACGGATGTTAGCCCAGGGCCAGTCTTCCTCAGCAAAAAGAGGAGGATTGGCAGATGTTAGCTCAGGGCTGATCTTCCTCACACAAAAAAAATAAATAAATAAAATAGGTTTAAAAATAAAAAACAAAAGGCATTGAACATGTTTTAATTCAGAATATCAGCAGTGACTTTTAAAAGCACTATAGTTCTGTATTGCTATTTAAGTATGTATATTTTTTTCATTAAAATGTCACCAGGGGCCGGCCCCGTGGCTTGGCGGTTAAGTGCGCGCGCTCTGATGCTGGCGGCCCGGGTTCGGATCCCGGGGGCGCCCCGAGGCACCGCTTCTCCGTCCAACGCGAGGCCGAGTCCCACGTACAGCAACTGGAGGGATGTGAACCTATGACGTACAGCTATCTACTGGGGCTTTGGGGGGAAAAGCTGAATAAATAAAATCTTTAAAAAAAAAAAAAAAAATGTCACCAGTACAGGATAGTAGAATGGTATAACCACTCTGGAAAAACTGTTTGGCAGTTTTTACTAAGGCTAAATATACCCCTACCCTATGATCCAGCAATTCCACTCCTAAATATATCAAGAGAAACGCATGCTTACGCTCACAAGGAAAGAACATGTATAAGAGGGGTCATAGCAGCTTTATTCACAAAAGCCAAAAATTGGAAACTCAAATGCCCGTGAACAAGGGAATGGACAAATTGTAATATATTCATACAACAGGGTATTACAGTAGCAATTTTCAAAAAGAATAAATTATTGCTACCAGCAACAATTTGGATGAATCTCACAGATATTTTGTTGAGTAAAAAGAGCCAGATACAAAAAGTACGTACTATATAATTCCATTTATATGAAGTTCAAGAACAGGTAAACCTAATTTATGTTGGTAGAAGTCAGAGTATTAGTTACCTACAGGGGGCGGTTAGACTGGGAAAGGGCACAAGAAAACCTTATGGGGTGCGAGCAGTGTTCTGTATCTTGATCTAAATGGCAGTTACACAGCTGTATAGATATGCAAAAATCATCCGCCTGTATATATGTAAAGCGAACTGAAGATTAGTTCATTGCACATATTTCACTCTATCATATACCACAATGAAAAGATAGATGGATGGATGAATGAGTGAGTGAATGGTCATGTTTCTTAAAAGCTGCTTCGTATCTTCCCCTTCCAAATAGTGTTTCGAACCCTGGTGTCCCAAATCCTGGACCGGGCTGAGCCTCTGCCCTCCCCCAGCCTCTCCTCAGAAGTCATCACTGTTTTCCAGTATTACAGCTACTTGACCAGCCACGGTGTTAGCGACCTAGAGAGTTACTTGAACCAGCTGGCCAAGCAAGGTGGGACGTGTTCTTTTGTCACACTGTGTGGTGGCTCAATTTGAAGTTATCTCTGTTTTTTTTAGTCATAGTTTTTAGTGATAGTAATCTTTTTTTCCCAAGTCAACAGCTGGGCTGAGATTTGCCTTTTAAATGACTCTGGACTTTTAATATTAGTAAGCCTCTTGGCAATGAACCAGGAATTTACTAAAATCATCCCAATCATCTAGCAGGGATGTACCATTAACATGAAGCTGGTAAATGATTTAAGACTCCACTGTAATTTCTTTCCTTCATTAATGTATTTGCCACTTGTAGGATCAAGCCTACAGGCAATACTATTTTACGTTGCCCTTTTTGGCACTTGCATAATACTAAGCAGAAATGGGATTCAAAAGATGGCAAATAGGATGACATATTGGGAAGGAAAATGAGGGAAAGATGGAAAACCAAATTTAGGGCTGCATATCCAGGGGATGAGGAGAATGGGCACCAATGTTGGGGTGTGCGATGAAGCTCATTATTTCCTTCTCATACGGCACTTCAAATATTAGAAATAAACTAAGTATCTGCAATGATGAAAACCTCTCTGGAGTGGAGCCAGGCAGTGAAGAGCTGGTTTCTGGTTCCCAAGTTCGTGCTGTGTAAATCCACTGAGGCTTGACAATACGGGTGAAAAGGGATGGGAATGAGGTGTGTTCTTTGGGAGCAGACAGTTTGGCCCAGCACCAGCCAGCAACCACACGTCTGGCCCAGACCCAGGCTTAGACCTTTTGTTTCCAGAAGATTAAACCCTGCGACACATCCAGTACTGTGGTTGGCATCACAGTGAGAGGAAGGAAATCTTCCTCCACCCAGCGCCACACCAGCCTGAACACGGGGGAGTCTGTGCATAGCCCCTCGTGAAAAGCGAATGCCAGCAAGAGAAAGGCTGGGCAGGAGACACTGGTTTAGGACACAGGGTATCACTTTATTATAGTCTTCATTTCTTGATACTAACTTGTCACAGTCTAAATCAATTTTCTCAGTAAATTTCTATATTACATCAGTGGCAATTGACATCTCTAAGTCTCTTATTACATATTCTTGGAGAAGGCCTGCTCATTTATCAGTAGGAAAGAATGAAATGAAAAAAGCACTAACTTTTACATGTCTTTTTTTTCTTTCTTTATAAAAGAAAAAGGCCTTCATTATAAAAAAAAATTTAGAAAACATGAAGTATAAAGGAAAAAGTTAAAATTACCCATTCTCCTACTTTTGGAATTTAATGTATTTTTCAATTGAATGTGCATGGGGTTTAAATTTCAAAATTGTGATTACTCATTATAGAGTATTACATTCTGTTTTTTTATTTGGCATTATATCCCATGTTATTAATTCTTTGAAACATTTCTTTTAGTTTTACAATATCTCTGCATTTGGATTTATACTAATATATTTGATTATTGTTGAACATTTAGGTTATTTTCCATTATGTTTTTTTAGCTGTTATACATAATGCTATCTCGAGACTTTTAATTAGGGTATTTATTTATAAAGCAGCAAAATTATCAGAATATGCATGGGAGGAGAAATAAGAAATTAAAGCAAAAAAAATCTTGATAATTCACAAACTTCTCCATTGTGTAGAGAATGCTGCTCTATCGACGGAACATGAATTTTAGCTTATATTTTCCTATCTGTACTGACCAGACACACTCCCATCCTAATGTTTTTGTGGCTAATGAATGCCCATGCTGGATATCTAGTTAGGGATTTGAGTACATTCCTTAGTCATGGAATGTGGTCAATTTGTCCAAATGGGACTCAAAATCCTATATTTTATCATATTGTCTCCATATTCCAACCAACCAACTGGGTTTCTCCATTAGGGCCCAGTTGCCTGAGTGCAGACAGAGAGGATGAAGAGTTGGGGTCACTCACGGGTGTGAGCCAGACGGGTCTGACTGGAAGACAGGGACAGCAGAGATTGCTCTATCAGGAAGACTGTAAAAAGTGTTTCCTTGTATTTTCTTCACTATGTATTTTCACATTTGACGATTTATGAGGTGGAGATTTGCCTTAACATAGTTATTTGAATTATCGGTCCTTTTTTTGCTAGTTGGAAACTTCACCTTTATTATCTGCTAATTTTTCACGTATACACTTGGTCTGTTGTTATGTATATACTTGAGTCTTATTTATATTTTTAAAGAGCATGTTACTTTAATGTCAGAAGTTGAACTCTTTTCTTTCTACTCTCTAGTTTCCGTGAGTCAGACTCTACAATCACTAAGAGATGAAAAACTGCTACAGGCCATGAGTGACCTTGCGCCGGTCAGCCTCCCCGCCCAGCAGGAAGTTCTCAGGACGCTGGCTCTGCTGTTAACTGGGGACAACAGTGGAGTCCGGGAGGCTGTGATGCTTTACTTGACAGCAGCCTCCAGAAACGAGCATTTCAGGGAAAAGGTAGGACACAAAATCACGGACATCAAGCTAAAAGCTTGTTTAATTTTCTGTCATTTACTATGAATATTTTGTCATCTATTTTTTTATAAAAATAGTTTTCTTCTGCTTATTAATAATATATACTCTGTAAAACAATTTAAACTGCAAAAATATTCTATAAATAGTTAAGTGCCTGTAAGTCCAGCCCCCAGAAAAAACTGTTAATAACTTAGTGTCTATTCCTTCAGATTTCTTTTCTATGTATATGCTAACATATGTAATTATTTTTTCTTAAATGAGATCACACTATTCTGTTGTGTGTTGATTTTTTAAGTGTAATATATCATGGTTATTTTCTTTCCATGTCAGAACATATTGATCTACTCCATTCTATTTGATGGATTAATGGCATCTCAGTGCATGGATATCCCATAATTTATTATCTTATTCAATATTGATGGGCATTTGTGTAGTTTCCAACTCTGAAAAATATTATGGTGAACATAACGTGTGTGTGTGTTTACAGACACATCTATTTTATGAGTAGTTTGGAGTCAAGTCATCAAGCTATTGGGTCAAAGAGCTAGAATGTTTTTAATTTTAAAAGCCATCACTCCTGTTGCTAGGAAAGAGGCGATTTACCTCTCCCTTGGCTTTAATTCAATAGCCATCCAGGCGTAACAGGCATCTACAATTCAAGCACATTGGGGCTGGTACAAGGGGGCTTGGTCCTCTGGGTGTCCTTTACAATTTGGGCGCCCAAAACTAAACTAACTCACGTCTAAAAACTTAACTCGCATCAACCTTCAGATCAGCTCAAGAAAATTAAACTCGGCCCTTTCTTGTCCTTGGAAAGGTCAAATGTTGAACTCTGAGAAGAGTCTGTTTAACTTTTCTAAGGTATTACCTGAGCTAGTGTGGTGGGATGTTTGTGTACTTACAAGAAGATATTCCATTCTAATGCTATTTGGGCCCAAGAGCATGAACTTCATATTGTTCTTTCCTACAAAGTTCTGGACTTTTAGTAGAACTTGCTCAAAAGGCTGTTCTATGAGCCAATCGTCCTTACCACCATTGAATGAGAGGAAGAAAATTAAAGAAGTTAAGCACTATGAGTGGGTCTCATTATTAAAACCATTTTGCAGATTAGCAGACTGAGGTACAGGGAGTTAAGTAAAATGCCCAAAATTACATGTGAGGAAGTTGAGAGACATATTAGAAATATATATACTTATAAATACAGATGCAGATAAATAATGACAGTTAGCTTAATACAAACGAAGGAAAATGTAAGTTATAGGAAATCGGAGAGAAGAATACTAGAGAGCTGGCCACACAGTGGTTAATGAAGTGGGGCCTGGGTCTTGAGCCAGTTTTGAAGATAATCAGGAATGAGGCCTGTCAAGAGGAGAACAGAGCACATGGAGTTCTCTGTGGGGAGCACAGCAACTGGGTCTATCAGTGAGTCTGGTAGGAAAAGCAGGCAGTTAGAGAGAGAGTGGGGAGCGAACTGGTTTAGGACATTGAAAAGCTCATAATGAGGAGTTCCAATTTGATGCTAGGCCAAAACAAAAAAGAAAAGGGAGGCACTCTACTATTCTAAGAGAGGGGGAGAGGGTCTGCTCATGAGGGACATAATACACACTTGAGAAAGGGGTCCCTCATCATTAGGTGCTGGAAGCAGAAATGCTGTGGTGGTGATCCAGGCATGAAATTAAGACCTTGAGAAGACATGTGGCCATTCAAAAGAGATAAATCTAAGAATTATAAGCTATTTAGAAAGAAATTAGCTTGATAAAAATAAGAAAAAAATTTTTTTTTTAGAGATTTTTATACAGACACCCATATGCCATGTATCAAACACAGCACCACCTTCTAACTGGAACTTCCTGCCTCCTCCTGTCTTCCCTTTGGCTGGAATGCCATTTTCTCCCCCAGCTTCCCTACTGAAATCTAACCCACCCTTTCTGGTCCAGTTCAAACATCATTTTTATGAAACCTGACCCAGCACTCCAGGAGGTGACTCTTTTCCATGTGACTGACTTAGCATCTTGTAGCTTTATCGTGGCACCTAGAACGTTTCTTCTCTGCAGTTCCTTCTAATTAGTCTTAGCATTTCTTCTAGAACTGAGCATCCCTGGAAAGCCAGAATCATACTTTATATCTTCCAACTTCCTATTCCCCAGAGGCTGTGTCCTGGTAGAATATAAGATCAGTGGCTTGAATAGAGAGACCGCTCTTTTAATAAACATGAATTTTAATGGATTTTTTTTTTATGTGCTCTGAAGGTAGTGCAAAATGTCTTGTTTCACGCTATCGTTTATCTCAGGGAGTAAAAATGATATATACCTCTAAAACTACAAACACGTCAAAATGTCTTCACGGTGTCCATCCTTCTCTTTCAGGCCTTGCTCTATTACTGTGAAGCACTAACAAAGACAGACCCTCAGCTCCAGAAGGCAGCTTGCCTGGCCCTGAAAAGCCTGGAGGTAAAGCCCAGCCTTAGAGCCCCCTGGCAGTTCAGCTTCGAGCACGACTCAGCCAAGTGTATATAACAGCTTTCCTTCCATATTTAGAAGTACCTGTTTTGGCCGCATTTCTTATCTCCTTTGCACTGTATCTTAGCTTGGGGGTTCCTTTTATCTTTAAACAGTAACTAAATGTGATTTTGTTTTATTAAAGTCACTAAGTTTTAGAAAACAATTATGTTTTTCAATAGCCCACAGGAATCAGTTTGCCTCTGGGTCAGTATTAAAAAAGTATATCTTATCCCAAAAGAGAGATGATATGATGGTTTCACCAATTTTTATTGTATACAAAAAATGGCAGGGATAAATAAAATTTGCAAAGAAGTGCTAAAATTCAATGTGCCAATAAATTTCTAGATCATTCCCCATGAACTGTTTTTACTAAACAGCTCACCAATCTTAACTGGGTCAGAGGAAGGTGTTAGTGAGCACTGAGAGAGCTAAAATGTAAATGGAAAAAAGGGGCTGAGAATTCCCAACGTTAAAGAGTTTGCCCTTTCAATAGTCAAGATTTAATATTTGACCTACTTTAATCACAAAAAATAAGACTAATTGCTCTTGAGAAAAGAATGAGAAGGCCACACCTTAGAACTTGCTGGAACCTTGGATGGGTGCGTAGGACAAGGGGCAGGGACTTGCAGGCCTGATGGGACATGAAGAAAGGGATTAACACCTCAAAAGAAAAAGTTAATGACCTGTGAAAGAAAGCAGTTCTGGGAAATTTTGCCTTCCTTGTTACTTGGTCAAAAAAATGACCTTTAGGTGGCAAAAAAAAAAAGCCCACAGTGACTGCTATTTATTTGGGTGCTCTCCTGATATACAGTGACACATCAGTGATGATGGCTGTGATATGGAGTCCACGTAAATAGACGTGAGGATACAGTGATCTGCATTAGTTTTTGTGGATTTACATGCTTCGAAGGTTACAGTAGAGGCTCCAGTTTTTTTGGTTTTTTTGTGTGTGTGTGAGGAAGATCAGCCCTGAGCTCACATCCATGCCAATCCTCCTCTTTTTGCTGAGGAAGACCAGCCCTGAGCTAACATCTATTGCCAATCCTCCTCCTTTTTTTTCCCCAAAGCCCCAGTAGATAGTTGTACGTCATAGTTGCACATCCTTCTAGTTGCTGTATGTGGGACGCGGCCTCAGCATGGCCAGAGAAGCGGTGCGTCGGTGCGCGCCGGGGATCCGAACCCAGGCCGCCAGTAGCGGAGCGCGCGCACTTAACCACTAAGCCACGGGGCCGGCCCCGAAGCTCTAGTTTTAAACTCGAGCATATCCCAAGTTTGGGAGCACGGATTCCTCTCCTTTTCCCTTTTCTCCTAGAGGATAGGATTCTTTGTGCAGAATAAAAGACCTCTTTCTAAACCATCCCCAGGCCCCCAGCTCCCAAAAGGGGCTCTATGCAGCATGGTGTGAAACATGCGTAAAAAATAGTGCAGACTCATGATTTCCTCCATCCACTCATGATTTCCCTAACTCTAGCTAACTTATCAGGAAAAATAATTTTTTTTAATTAATGATAGCAAGCAGACACCCCATTTTTTTCCTATTCTTTTCTATTTTTCTCTTCTATTATCAAACTGGAAACAACGTTGAGAGATGAAGTTCCTCAAATCAAATGGCCCTCCAATTTTAGGTCCCCCGTCTGTCTCATTGAGCTAAAATAACCCATAGTCTACCCATGCTGCTCACCCCAGTTTGCCATATTCTGGCACCCAGCACCACCACCACCACTTCATAAACCTAGCTTTCTTCTAAGAAAGAAAACCCCAATTTATTATCTGTTATCAACTCCTCAAAATCTCAGCAAGAGCATTTTTGTTTTGTAGCAGGCAGGCTGCCTTTCTTGTACCTGCCCTAAATAGTGGTGTTCGTAAAGACCCTATGCTAGGCCCTCTTCTCCCTCCACGGGTTCTCCCTGGGTAAACATCTACCCCCATGTCCTCTGTTATCATCTATATGCTAATAACTCCCAATATTTCCAGTCCAGGTCTTCCCTTCCCACCTATTATCCAGCTTGCCGTTAGATATCTCAGAAGATACCACAAACTCCACCGATCTCTCCCTGTCCTCTAGTCTTCTGTATCTTAGTGGATCGTACAGTCACCTCCCAGTAGCCCATGCCAGAAACCTAGGAGCTGCTAGTGACCCCTCCCTCACGCTCATCCTCCACCTCCAACCAGCCTCCCCATCCTGTTGATCCCACTTCCTCAGTAGCCTGAATCTGTCCACTCTTTATTCCCACTCTCTTCACATGGATTCGAGCAACCTACCTAGCAGTCGCTTTGCCTCCTTCGAGTCTGGACTCCCTTCATTCCGTCCTCTTTACTGCAATTAGAATGCTCATAATAAAATACAAATTCTGCCTAAAACTCTTCCATGGGCACTGGCCCCATGGCTTAGTGGTTAAATTCAGCACGCTCCACTTCAAGTGGCCCAGGTTTGGTTCCCGGGTGCTGACCTACACCATTCATCAGTGGCCGTGCTGTGGTGGTGACCCACATACAAAATAGAGGAAAATTGGCACAGATGTTAGCTCAGGGCACATCTTCCTCAGCAAAAACAAAACAAAACTCTTCCTTGGCTTTCCATGTTCTTAGAATGAAGTCCAAAACCTTTAACGTGACTTGTAAGGCCGTCTTTGATTTGGCCCTGTCTGGAATTTGTTTCCCCCTCCACACCCCCAAACACACACACTCACACACACACCCCTACCCCGTACCCAAACCTGGCTAACTCCTCTAAGATATCACTTCCTCCATGAAGACTTCCCTGATCACACCAGGTTATGTTTCCCAGACATGTTCTGCCCTAGTACCCTGACTCAGCCTATTATTCATTATAACAATTACTTTACTTGTTTAACAATCTGTCTTTCCACTAGACTGTAAACTCTGGAGGGCCAGGACCATGTCTTGTTCATTGCTAAACCACCTGTGCCTTGTGAACTGCCTGGTTCATAGAGTGCTCAATAAATGTTTGTGGAATAAACCAATAGAGGAATTCCCATCCTTGACCTTTATTCTTTTCCTCTCTTTTAGCATATAAGCTAAATATTAGGAATTCTTAAATTAGAGCTGTTTTGGAAGGAGTGGGATACAGTGGAAAGAACTAGGAGAAGTAAATTCTATTCTAGAAAAGCCGGCTAGTCACTTCACTGCTCTAGGCCTGGAGTCCTCTGTGGAATGAGGAATTCAGCTGATCATCAGAGCTCCTACAAGGACGAATCCTGGGCTCCATCCCAGGAAATTCTAATATAGTCCGTCTGGAGTGGTGCCCAGGAATCTGTACTTAAAAGAGCTCGCTAAAGTGATCCTGACACTCAGCTAGGTTGGGGAACCCCTGAGTAGGATGGTTTTTAAAGTCCCGACCAGCTTTGAAATGCTAAGTCTCATGTAATCCGAGACATAAGTAACAGAATGCTATTTTACCTGTTTTCTCCTTGTAGGCTACTGAAAGCATTAAAATGCTGGTGACACTGTGTCAGTCTGACACTGAAGAAATCAGAAATGTGGCCTCAGAAACCCTCTTGTCTCTTGGTGAGTTTTTTTTTTTACATGATTGTTTACTTTTGATACCCTCAAAGGGAACGGTAAGGAAAAGTTTCGTGTGCCCTGTTTTAGCAGTTTTCCCCCTATAGGCTATCTGCTCACACTTCTACACACACAGACACACAGACACACAGACACACACACAGACACACACAGTATAAGGAACTGATCAATTTCCATCTCCCCCCAACTCCTTGTTCTAACTGTCTGGGTGTTGAGGGTGAGGGTTGCTTTCAGGAGCCTGTGTAGATGGGTTAACCAGTCTGTGCACTGTTTGGAATCAAGAACATAAAAGTCAAACTATAGAGCAGAAGCAATAGTCAGGAGTCCAGGTTGGAAGGCCAGGTTGGGGTCGGCACTACGTGGAGGACAATGATTGGCTGAGGTTCCAGGGTGCATTCCCCAGGGAATGCCATCATTCCCCAGGTACCTTAGCCTCTCCTGACTCTCAGGTTAACCTCTGATTGCCCTACTGGCCTATGCCCTCCTGAGCCCCAACACCAAAGAAAAGAATTGAGGTATTTATTTTATTCTGGAATAACAAGATAAACCTTCCCCTTCACTCCACTTTATAAAGGTTCATGCCTAGCAGGTTTCATACTTTTATTCTTTTGGAGGAGTTGGGAGGGTAGAGAGAGGCTTTTTTAACTCTGCATAAAAAAATATAAATGTTATAAATAATTTTACTACTACAACACACTCTTCAAGTGCAAAAGCTATCCACGTGAAAGTACTCATATATAATCCGGTCAATAATACTAGTTGGAACAAAGCCACCCTAGTTTGACTTTAGTAGCTTAATACCGTAAGGGGAAATCTCATGGTATTTTTAATCACTGTGAAAATCACATTCTTTGTTAGATGTTCTTTCTTACAGTTACTGGTTTAATAAGGCTTTGTTCTGCTATTGAATATATCATTCGATGCACAGAAATCTTAGCCAGCATACGTTTGTTTAGAGGATAAAACAGTTATTCCTTGTGGCTGTTTTAGGCATAGAAATTATTTAAATCCCTTAAACTGTGCCCGGGGTATTATTAGTTTGAACTTTTATCCCTTCATGTTCTGAAATAATGATGAAGGTGAGCCCGATGTTTGTAAAGCATAGCCCACAATGCTTCTCTTTCCAGTGTAAGCTCAGGAAGTTTATCCCTGTTGACTGTGCCCCAAGATTCACTTCAGCTGCACAAATACTAGCATCTCCAGGACTGCTTATCACACCTGCTTCATCTTAGCTCTTTATGGACATGGCTCCCCCCAGCCCCCTGCCCTTTCACACCACCAGTTCATGGTTCTCAACGCTAGCTGCACATTGGAATCACCAAGGAAGCTTTAAAATATACCCATGCCTGGGTTCCACTTCCAAAGATTCTGCTTTCATTGGGCTGAGATGTGGCTCGACATTGGGATTTTTAAATTGCTCCCAAGTGATTCTAATATGCAACAAAATTTGAGAACCTCTGAACTCAATGTTATGAATCTCTTTTGACCCTACTACACAAATACTGGTGCATTTTTATCCCACACAGATGACTGAATTAATATAGTGAAAATAGTATTTTCAATGGGAATTGATAAAAGCTACCCTATGATGAAGGGCTGAGGGTGGTCGCAGGGCATTTGAGGGACTCAAGGCAGCAGCTCTGTACCAACCAGTATGGAATTATTTCAATATTTTAACCTAGAGCTGCCCAATAGATCTCTCTGTGATGATCGGGATGTTCTCTATGTGCACTGTCCCATGCGGCAGCCAGGATTCACATGTGGCTATTGAGCAGTGCAACGTGGCTACTATGAATGAGGAACTAAAGGTTCAACTTTATTTAATTTTGAGTGTTAACATTCAAATATAAATAGCCACATGTGGCTGGTGGCCACTATATTGAACAGAGCAGTTTTCACCGTGGCTACGGACATTCCATTGCCTCCTGGCTGGACCTCAGTCCAGTTTGGAACCACACTGCCTGACGCCCCAAAGCTCAGGCTTTTTGTCCTCCAACACCCCACCTGCTTCACAGGGCTGTTAAAGGACTAGCCAACACAGATCAAAGCCCACTGAAAACTGAATGTTAGTAAGAGTGAGATGCCGTTAGAGCCGGGCCCTGGTTGTGTCACTAAATAATATTGAGTAACACCTGTAGAGGAATTGCTGTATAGGTGCCAGGCACTGTTTTGAGGGCTCTGCATGGGTTAGCTCATTTAATCCTCCCAAGAACTCCATGAAGGAGGAAGTAGGGTTAGTCTCATTTTAAAGAGGGGCACATTGAGATGTGCTGAAGTTGCATAATCCACCATGGACACCCAGACCCAGTAGGGCACTGCAATGGAATCCTGACCGTCTAGGCCACCTAAATTCTGTGGGACTCTGGGGGAAGAAGTGAACATCTCTAAATTGGACTATATCCATGATCAAAATGGGAATTGGCCTGGTATTAGCTGTTTTTAAACCAGCATTCGTTAGCCAAGGCATCCACAGGGGTGTGTGTGAGTGGGCAAGGAGCATGGTATGAATGGGCCTAACTCGGGCCCTCTGTATCTCCATCTCCTCCTCCTGTCATCAATGGAAAAGGTGCTGTTTTATATATCAGGGCTTTGCATAAATATTTAGTTTCAAATAAAGGGTTCTACTCCAAAGTAATAAAAAATTGAAAACTACTGAATTAGGAAAAAAAAAAATAGGATTTGCCTCAGAAAAGTCAAGGCATGCAGGAAAAAATCAACAAAAATCTCTAAAAATTGGTGGCTTTTGCTTGTAGAAGAGTTCACTACAAAGTTCTCTTAAATACAGGCAAATCTCTACTTTTGTATCTAATGTGTTACTGAAAATGTTAAATGTATCAAAAAAAAAAAAAAAAAGAACAGACTTTTGGTTTATTGAAAGGCTTCTGTTTCCAGAGACTATGGTATATTATAAAATACATGATTAGAGTCCTTTTCTAAAACCCACTAATATCAGTATATTTCCAGCATTCATGAATCTTTTTTTACTTTTGTTTTTCTTTACAATGAACTTCTGATTGAACACAACTAATTATTTCCATCTTTGTCTCATTTGTTAAATGTATGAAAGCCTGCTTCTTATTACTAGTATCTGTACTTTTACAAAATTTAGAAAATTTTCCCATTTTCTAAATAATAGGAAAAATGGAACAAAATATTCAAATAATTTGCAAATACATGTTGGCTATTCAAGATGATACACTACTGACAAAACTGAACTAGCTGTTGGCTGGTAGATGGCATCACCACATGTTTATATGGCAAAGTAATTTTTTAGCTGAAGTTTGAAAGCCTAAATTTGACTTTTATGAAAGATCATTTAGAGGTACCAATATATAAAAGTAAAAGTTATGTAAAGGTCCAACGCACTGAAGTCAAGGACCAGACATATGGAAATCCCTAATGCTTTTAAAATATAATCCATATGATTTCTCAGGAGTAAATCTACTATGTGAGGGCCGGCCCGTGGCTTAGCGGTTAAGTGCGCGCGCTCCGCTGCTGGCGGCCCAGGTTTGGATCCCGGGCGCGCACCAACGCACCGCTTGTCCAGCCATGCTGAGGCCACGTCCCACATACAGCAACTAGAGGGATGTGCACCTATGACATACAACTATCTATTGGGGCTTTGGGGGGAAAAAAAGGAGGAGGATTGGCAGTAGATGTTAGCTCAGAGCTGGTCTTCCTCAGCAAAAAGAGGAGGATTAGCACGGATGTTAGCTCAGGGCTGATCGTCCTCACAAAAAAAACCTATTATGTGAAAATATCTACATCAAATGCCCATAGGACTTCCTCTCTGTTTCACACTCTGGCATTTTTTAGTCTCTGGCATTAGCTCAAAAGTTCTTGGTTGTTCTAAATGTTACCTAACAAACAATATAATTAAGAGTAACAGATGATTTTTCCTTCCCTAAAGTTAACATCAGCAAAATATAGCAATCCGTACCTAAACAACTGGTATTAATTTATCAGAATTAATTATTCTGAGTGATGAATAAAAAAGTTAAGTTCAAACTGGTATTCATTTTGAATATTCTATATCCAGGAGAAGACGGGCGGCTTGCCTATGAACAGTTGGACAGATTTCCTCGAGACTGTGTTAAAGTCGGAGGTCGTCATGGAACTGAAGTTGCCACCACCTTTTAATTACAAGTTAACTCTGCCTAACAGCTGTCTTAATAAAATGGCCCTGTTAAAAAAAAAAAAAAAATGGCCCTGTTAATCAAGATGGTGCTGTGATTTAGCTGGAATGTATTTAAGACTTGAAGAGTTCTGTTGAGGTTGTCTGGAAATGTAACATGTTACAGAAAGAATTCAAAGTCCAGTTTCACAGTACCTATCCACTTTTCCTTTGGCCAACAGAATAGGGCTATGTATAATTTAGTACATTACATTGTTGATTGCGTCTGACAATAGTAAAAGAGTCCATCTTATCATATTAGTATGGAATTTTAAAACAGCCATCTTTGTACTTTTTTGGAAGTTCTTCTATAAGCTCGAAATAGTCATGTGATACTTTGATAAATATCATACGCCTTGCAGTGTTTCTGTCATGTTCTCAGGGTTGAGGGGCCCTCTTAGCTACCTAATTTTACCTTAAATGCAAAGCACAAAAAAGAATTTCTTCAAGTAAAAGTTTGCCTGCAGAACCTGGTAAAATGACACATTGTAAGAGTTTAATTGTTTCTAACTTCATTTTTTCAAGCCTCCACTGATTTATTTTGTTTCTTTTCTCCATCCTGGCAATTCCAAAGTATGTTTTCATTGTGGTAAAAAGACAGGTAGATGACTAAGAACTACCTTATTGAGATTATACCCATGCTTATTAAAAAACAGACACTCAAAACTTAAACTTTTTTTAATAAACAAAAGCCATTTTTTTAATAATACTTTGCTGCTAGAACAAATCAAAACCAAAAGTCATGGAGGCAGAAAGCCGCGATGCTTTTTGAGATACAAGAACTTGGAAGTTGGAGGAATCCCAATGGGGTGGGAGCAGAGGGACTTTAAAAGTGGTCCTTGCTTCTATAAAAATCACCATGAGTTTAGGAAGAAGAAGAACACCCTCGGCCGGCCCCGTGGCTTAGTGGTTGAGTGCGTGCGCTCCACTGCTGGCGGCCCGGGTTCGGATCCCGGGCGCGCACCGACGCACCGCTTCTCCGGCCATGCTGAGGCCGCGTCCCACATACAGCAACTAGAAGGATGTGCAACTATGACATACAACTATCTACTGGGGCTTTGGGGAGAAAAAGGAGGAGGATTGGCAATAGATGTTAGCTCAGAGCCGGTCTTCAGCAAAAAGAGGAGGATTAGCATGAATGTTAGCTCAGGGCTGATCTTCCTCACAAAAAAAAAAAGAAGAAGAAGAACACCCTGAGGAATGGTTACTGCCCCAGAGAAATCATTCACCACTGGATAGAGTCCTTGGCCAAACAGTTAAAACAACAGCTCCCATTCATTATTGCTTTCATATCAGGGTAGCAAGTCCATTAAATAACGTACAAGACTATTCAGTAGCTCTTATTAAATAATTTTTCTTCCTCTTAAGAGGATACAAGGTGGGATATGCCAAGATATCAAAATAATATGTGTGAGTGTAATTTAAACTGTGGAATATCAACTGTGTTCTGAATGTGTTTGTATAAAATATCATTTAGATGTCATTTTAAATATTTACATTTTAGCAAGACCTTTAAAAACAACTCATTTCATTTTAAAGTAAAAATCGTTCGCCAGGCTTCCTGGCAAATAGTTCTTACAACTGTGAAGTTATAATGTGTATATATATTTGTATATTTATAAATATTATATATATGCATATATCCTTCATTTTAAAGGTACACTGTACAGTCTAATTAGTATGTATAGTCTATAGTCTCTGTTCAATGGTCAAGATGATTCTTTTTATAGAAATTCAAATCACGAATGTTATAGGGTTTTTTGTTTGGTTTGGGTTTTTTTATTTTTTGAATTTTGCACGAGTAATTAATTCCATATCTTTTGTATTCACTTCTGCATTTTATTTTTGGTTGAAGGGGGTGCTTTTAGTTTTGTGGCATTTGTATTCATCACTCTTTCAATCATGTAAGTTAAAATAAAAATTATTTTTGAATTACTAGTCTCATGTACAGAGTCGAGTGTATTTTTTTCACATGCCTTTCTTGAGTTGGTATTTACACAACATACTACACCTTGTTCTCAATTTGAATTTATTCTTATGTTGAAATTCCTTCATCTATAAATGTAGATAATAATATTAACTTCTCAGATTTGTCGTAAAGCTAATTGGAGAAAAAGAGCTGCATTTCAGACTTATGATATCTATGAGCAGAGACTATGCGCTCCTCGAGGATAAAAAGAGCCTTCATTTATTTGTGTATGTTCCCAGACCGAACTCCCACCAGCATCATCACAGAGGGGCCCCTAACATTCAACTCTGAGAGTAAGTATTTACCAAGCGCCTCATTAAATACCAGTGATTGCTTTTACTGAGCAGCAGTAAAAACAATTTCCCCTATAAGGTGTATTGCTGTACTGTTGGAATTGCCTTATTTACTTTACAAATTATAAAGTAAAATTGTAAACCCAAATTTGGCAGAAAACACCAGCACTTCTCACTATATCAGAAAAGCAAATTAGTCAGATAGAAAAATAAATATATTTATCCCTGAAATTTTCCTAGAGACAGTATCTCTCTTATTAAACAAATCTTATTTTTTGATTTTGAGAAAGTTCTAAGTATACCTTGTGCAGAGAACAATAGTTGTTTGCTAAAAACCAGATCTCTAACTTCTCGTTTATTCAACACATATTTGTTGCATACTTACTTTGGATACGGTATATGCAGGGGACTGTTCTTGGCATTGGAGATAACAGCAATGAAGAAAAACAGAAAAAAACCTGTGCTCTCACAGGACTCATATCCTGACAAGGGGAGTCAATAAAACAGAGAAGGGGAATAATAATTGCACAGGTTGGGGTTGGGAGATGCCATATCACAAAGATCACACGTTTAAAAGAGAGTGGTCAGGGGAGGCCCAGGAGCAAATTACATCAGGAACTGATGGGGTGAGCCACGTGCATATCTCTGGAAAGAACATTCCAGGCAGAGGCAATAATAAGCACAAAGGCCTTGAAACAGGGCCATGCTTGGTGTTTTAGATTTTCTAGTAGCCTCATTTAAAAAAGTAAAAAGATGGGGCCGGCCCGGTGGTGGAGCGGTTAAGTTCGTGCGCTTCACTTTGGCAGCCCAGGGTTCACAGGTTCGGATCCCAGGCGCACACCGACACACCACTTGTCAAGCCATGCTGTGGTGGTGTCCCATATAAAGAAGAGGAAAATAGGCACGGATGTTAGCCCAGGGCCAATCGTCCTCAGTAAAAAGAGGAGGATTGGCAATGGATGTTAGCTCAGGGCTAATCTTCCTCACACACACACAAAAAAAGTAAAAAGAACAGGGGGAAGTTAACTTTAATATATTTTATATATAATCCAATATATCCAAATATATCCAAACCCTAATATATCCAAAATATTTCAACTTATAACCAATAAAAAAATTAATATTTTACATTCTTTTTTTCATAGTCTTTGAAATCCAGTATGTATTTTATAGCACATCTCAATTCAGACTAATCACATTTCAAGGGCTCCATAGCCACATGTGGCTAGTGGCTACCATATTGGACGATACAAGTCTATGTTTCCCCAACTGTCCCCGTAATATCCTTTATAGCAAATACACACATGCTCACGCACATGCATGCACACACGTGTGGATACGGGATCCAACATGGATTACATGTTTAATTTAGTTGTAATGTCTCTTCAGGCTCTTTTAATCTAGAACACTAGCTGCCCCCCTGCCCCCCGCTTTTTTAACTCCTGCACCTTAATATATTTGAAGAGTACAGGCAAGTACATTTTGTAGAATGTCCCGAATTTGGACAGGGAGTCCAAATTTCCACTTTGAAAGTAGAGCTAAAATGATTTATTGATAAGTTGGAAATGAGATGTAAGACAGATAAAAGCCCAGGATAAATCCAAAAATTTCAACCTGAACAACTGTAAGGATGGAATGCCATCTTCCAAGATAGAGAAACTGAGAGGCGGCAGGTTTAGAGAAGACCAGGAATTCTGTTTTGACATTTGAAGTTTGAAAAGCCTCTTAGACAACCAAATAGAGAGACCAAGTGGCAATTGAATGTGAGTGATGTGTTTGGAGTTCAGGTGAGAAATCCAGTTAAAAATATAAAATTGGGAGTCTTCAGCATATGGATGGTATCTAAAGCCATGACACTGGTTTATTTCATCTGGAAGTATAGATAGAAAAAAAGAAGAGATACAAGGATTGAGCCTTGGGACGTTCCAATATTTAAAGGTCATAAAGAAAAGGGGGAACCAGCAAAGGAAAATGAAGAGCAACCAGTAGGAGAAAAATCAAGAGAGTATGCCATCTTAGAAGCTAGGTGAAAAACATGTTTCAAGGAGAAAGGAGTGTCAAATGCTGAGGACTGAGATTCAGTAAAACAAAGGTCATCGTGACCCTGACAAGCAATCTCAGTAAACTCGTGGGGTTGAAATCCTATTTGGAGTACATCCAAGAGAGAGCGAAGGAATACATACAATGGGAAGTATGGCAACTCTTTGAAGAGTTGTTGTATAAAGGGGAGCAGAGAAAGGAATGTGCAATACTAGGGGGAGGGGCTATATGAGATCAAGAGAATGTTTTATTTTTTTCATGAGAAAAAGTATAGCATGCTTGTTGATGATGCAAAGGATCCAGCTGAGATGGAAAAATTAGTAAGGCAAGAAAAGAATGGCAGAGCAAGCTCCTTGAGTGGGGTGAGAAGGGTTGGTTGAAATCTACTATATAAATGGAGACGGCATCCATAATAACAGGAGGAAAGTCAGAGTGTATGGGCACAGATGCAGACAGGTCACTGGATGAGATGGTAAGAGCTGCGGAAGTTCTCTTTTGGTTGCTTCTATTTTCTCAGCAAAATAGGATAAATATAGGAAATCTATGACGTAGAGAAAAACACTGATTACCTAACAAATAAGCAGAATAGGCATAATACTATGAAAGATCAATGGAAAGAAGTTCAGTATGTGTAAGAATAGTCAAAGTAGAATGGGCAAGTTTCTGGCAGGCCTTGAGGAGCAAAGGTGCAAAGACAGGAATGAGTTTCGTGTGTGTTAGGGGAAACCAGTTTAGTTTAAGCTGAGATTTTGTGCACCAGAGAAGCAAAAGTAACTTGGTTTAGTCAAATTGCAGAAGGCCTTCGATGCCAGGATCAAGGATTTAGGCACACATCGCTTCCCCCTGACTTGTGTATTCCATTCTACAGTGTTGCTAAGTGATGAATTCCAGAGTTCTCGCCTATTAACTTCTGTTAGTGCCAGTGGTGTTACTGAAGCACCACTGGCTTTTTTACACAATGGCTAGGACCCCTGTTCATATGCAATTTTGTACTCAGATTTATCAGTATTTTCTGGGGCTGTATCGGCACCTCCAGAAATTCTTGAGTGTCACTGTTAAGGGCCTTTTCATTAAGAAGGAGGAAGAACATATCCCTCCAGCTGAGTGTATTTTTCATAAAGAAAAAATTGTAGCACTTGGCCATATGTTGAAGGATAAATCTCTGACCATTGAGAAGAGAGCTCAAGCTGCCTATAGAATTGGACTGTTGGCCTTCACAGGTACTGATTTAACCAGCTGTGCTAAAATAGGTGTTTCAAAATCTTTGTGCTTATTCTAACACTTAAGTTAGTGATTTTCATAGTTCTAGTCTTAAAATTCCAAGAACATTTCCTTTGCCTAAATTATTTGTTTTTTGTCTTCACACCACCAAAGATATTACTAGTTATTTTCTCCTCAAGGACCTCATGTTTTAAAAGGATACGTCCATGAAATAAATTACTAATTATTTTCCTCCTTTTATTAATTAAATATATATACATATATACTGAAATTGCCTATCAAAGTTCTCATGATCATAAAAAAAAATCAAAGAATCTATAGTGAGTTGATATAATTCCAACCTAGTGATGTGATTCCAACACAGAGTAAAACTACTTGATATTTTATTTTTTATCTTGTAAAAATGCATTACACATAAAATAGCTTAGAAAAATCAACAAGAGCTTAATGCTCTTAAAACACCTACCAGGAAAGCCAATATGTGCCTCAGTGAAAGCAACTGTTAATGTATATTTGGCTAGAAAATTAAGTGGTAAACAATTTAAATACACACCACTCTAACAACTGTCAAATCCAAACTCTCTCCAATTTTTTTGTCTAATAAATTTCAGAATACGTAATTAAATTTTATAGGTGGCCCTCAACAACACGTCTCCTAATTAGAAGCTCTGGCTGGTAGCTATAAGTGTCAGAGATAGACCAATTTTTTTTTAATGGGAAAATGAGTTACTTAGATGTGGTTTGATAGACTAAATCTTTCAAAGAATGGTGTTCACAAGAAAAAAAAAACACTTACTGTTTTCAAGGACCGAGAGGTCTTAGGTGCCAGAATGGTTGAGAACCACTGGCATAGAGCTGGAGAGAAGACAGGAAGTTCAGGAGAATTCCCGTGTGAAGGAAGGATAAATGGCACCCACCACGTGAGGCAAGCTCAGTTCCTCGTATAGCTGTTTTCACCACTTGGGGGAAGAGCTAGCTAATTATAAAAGGATTAGAATCCTTTAATTTGATGTTATTTAGCCTTAGCTGTACTGGTGGGAAGCAAGGGAAAGGGCTTTTGCCCAGGCTTCAGCTAAAGCTTTAACATTGAATAGAATATTCTTGGTTGCAACTATGACATACAACTATCTACTGGGGCTTTGGGGGAACAATAAATAAATAAAATTATTAAAAAAAAAAAAAAAAAAAAAAAAGAATATTCTTGGGACCATGGGACTGTGGTTGTGCAGGTAAGAGAAATCCAAGCTGGGTCAAAACTTCAGTGGCTAGAATCCAATCAACTATGTCAGCTGCTCCTCACCATCTAGTCTTCACCCAATGCCTTTTTGGCTAGTACTTTCTTGGAGTTTGAGATTTGAACCAGGAAGATCTGGGGTTCAGGTATATGATGAAAGTAGAGCCTGAGATCAGATTGGGTCAGTAATCAAAGCAAGGAAAACTTTGTAAGGTCACATTGGTCCCAGAACCGCAAAAGAGCTGGGCTAAGAAATGTGTAAGGGGAACGGGATAGCAATGGACAACTCACGAAAAACTTCTCTTACCACTTAGACCCTGGCTTTGCAGCTCAGTCTTTTGGTTTTCTGTTTGCTCTAATGTGCTGGCATTTTCTCAAGTACTGAAGACAGAGAATCAGGAATGAGATCATGAGGGAGATTTGCTAGGTGTACACAGCCAAGTTTTGTTCACCTTGAAATACTGATTCCCAGGTGCCTGATTAAAGGAACCAGAGAGGAGCCTGTTGCAGACAGGAACCTTCCAGTGCTTTTCATATTATTCCTGCTTTCACATTACTACACACACTTTCTTATCTTCACAGCAACACACGAGGTGGGGTAAAAGAAAGAGGAAAATTCAAAGTATCCAAAGTGTCACATATATAGCAACAGGAATGAACACATGGGTTCTCGAATGTCACTAGCTACTAGATATACCAAATACTTCTGGAAATGCAAACACTTGTCTTACAGGAGGACCAACTGCTGGGAAATTTGCAGCTGAGTACATGAAAGAAGTAGCCCACTTGTTGCAAAATCATGAGATGGCACCAAAAATAAAGATCCTGCTGCTCCAGAGTGTAGCATGTTGGTGTTACTTAAACCCTGTCAGCCAGAGAAGAGCCAAATATTTGCAGTTTATCCCTATTCTCATCGGTTTTTTGGAAAACAGACTTGAGTACACCATCGAAAGTGAAATAAATAGCAACCTCCTTGTGAAATTTTGGACTTGCTATGTTCTCTCTGTCATGACATGCAATAACTTGTCTTGCGTGAAGGAGCTTAAAGACCACAGTACTCTAAAACATCATTTGCAAATGTTGGCTACTGAAAATTGGTCTGGATGGCCTGAGAATTTTGCAGAGGTGCTATATTTCCTAACTGGTTTTCACAAGAATTAATTTCTCTAAATCCAGTCATGTGATGCAGCTGTCAGCATTACTGTATTACTCTGGAAAACTGAAATAAATAGTAAAAGTCAATACATTATTCTTCAGTGTTTTCTTTTAGGTAGTCGAAAAATTATATATAAATTTTCATAGTTACTGCAATAACCGAACTTATGAAAAGCACTGCTGTTTAAAATGACCTCATAAAAATTAAGTTCAGGGGCCAGCCCCATGGTGTAGTGAAGTTTGTGCACTACACTTTGGTGGCCCAGGGTTCGCAGGTTCGGATCTCGGGCAAGGACCTACACACTGCTCATAAAGCCATGCTGTGGTGGCGTCCCACATACAAAATAGAGGAAGATTGGCACAGATGTTAGCTCAGGGCCAATCTTCCTCAAGCAAAAAGAGGAAGATTGGCAATAGATGTTAGCTCAGGGCCAATCTTCCTCACCAAAAATAAATAAATAAGTTCATAAAACGGGAATCCATTGGAAAATGCATTACCTTATAACTGTCAGGAGCAATGATGCATTTTGGGGGTTATTAGATGACATTAAGCCAAGGCATCCGGAAATGCCAAATCCTAACCCAACCCCCAGCCACCCCCTGTAGCGGACACTGTTGCCCCACCTGTATCCTTGCAGCCGTAACTATTTCAGTGCCAGCCTTCCAGCACGTCTTTGGCCGAGACTGTTTTCTGACTACCAGAACTTTATCTTGTTGCACCAGGCCCAATGGAAGTGCAGGTAATGAACACTCAGTAGCACCAGCCCTCAACTCCATTGACACAACTCTGGATGAAGATGGAGTGCCACGTGTTCAGACACCTAAAGACAGCCTAAAGTTAGGCTCTTGGGTTTTCATACAAATTTTCACTCTCCTTATTTCGTCCGTTAGAGAATACGTAACAGAAAACCCACATTTGACTTTTGTGTTGCCCAGCCTCAACAAAAGCTTTATTACAAAAAATGATATTTACGAAAAAGTGCCTACAGGATACGTACCTGTTTGTTTCTCTAACTACACTAACATTTGCCTCTAGCTTATGTTCCAGCCATCATAGGTTGAACTTTCATCTTTCACAGACTTGCTTTGACTGAGCTGTGCTTTGGTGTAATGCTTCCATCTTTCACTGAGGGGCCCATAAAAAAAAGTAGCATAGTTCCATGATCCTCGCTTGTATTTATTATAGGAATGTTGTTACCGATGTAATCACATCACATGGTTTCATGAGGATCTCAGGAGAAATTTTCTCAGAACTTAAACCAGGAAAAACCGTGTTCTGCTGAGCAACCATATATTTTCATCCTCTGTGAGTTTTGTGAATTGTGTAACACAGAGTTTCTCAAACTAGAATCCAGTTTATAGTGGTAGATTAAGGGTTTGACCCCAGAAGTCCTATTTAGAGACTGGGTCATGGTCAGAAAATACTTTTTGAAAATGCTTTTTAAATTACATTTTAATTTTTTCCTCAAAGTAATACATGAACATAGTTTAAAATGTCAAATAATACAAGGCCTCTAATGAGAAACAGCAGGCCCTGAGCCCCCTCTTGATTCACACTCCCAGAGGTAACCATCTGAATTCTTTTGGCTGTTTCTTCTATTTATTTACCTCCATATTTCTAAGCAGTTCACATACATCGCTAATTTTTTTTTTCAATTTTAGGTATTTCTCTTTTTACTTAATACGACAGATAAGGACCTAGGATTTTAACACTCCCCCTTACCTACATCCACTTGCCCTCCTCTTCCTCTCTCAATATAATTGTGCCACAATTGTTGATTAAAATGATATGAGTATTTCAATAGTTTTCATGGCTAAGTCATATCATGTAGTCTAATTCCTTTCTTTGTCAACTCTTCGTTTTCCCTGGAGTTTTTTGTTTTGTTTTGTTTTGTTTTTGCTTAGTTTTCTATATACCTATCACTAATTTTTTCCCACACTTTCCTCTGTAGCTGTTTAACAACTCTCAATTCAGTTACACATTAAGTATGTAATTGTCAGCTCACCACCATGGAGCCCACCATCCTCTTGTTCCGCTCGGGGCCTGCCACACACCTAACAAACATTTTAGGGGTTCCCTTCAACACCCAGGAATCCCCTTACCCCTCCCGTGTTGGACCCTCTGTTTCCTGTATACTATCACTTTGCTTTTCCTGGTTCACTGCCACATTTCAATTTGAAGCAGGTTTTCCAGTAGTTTCCTGAGAAAGAACAAACAGGAGGTAAATTTCTGGACATCTCACATGTCCAACGATGTCTCTATTCTTCGCTTAAGTGATCATTTGACTTCGGCCTGTCCAGGCCCCTGGAGGGGCCGCAGAGGACATTAACGCCCTGGGTGCGCCCTCCTTACCCAGAAGGAAGGAAAAGCTGGGGTGAGCACATTCAGTTCTGTTTTTCCCAAAGCCACCCATCAGGCAAGTCACTCACCTCTGCTGAAACTATTGGAACTTCCTACTCCTGGAAAAGAACATCAGATTTGGAAAAGCAGCAGCTTCTTCCATATCTTTCCAGAGGTATTCTATCTATATGCAAGAAAATATACATATATCCCTTTTCTTGGTCCTTTTTGTTTTTTGGGTTTTTTTTATTAAAGATTTTTATTTATTTTATTTATTTTATTTTTTCCCCCCAAAGCCCCAGTAGATAGTTGTATGTCATAGCTGCACATCCTTCTAGTTACTGCATGTGGGACTCGGCCTCAGGATGGACGGAGAAGTGGTGCCTCGATGCGCACCCGGGATCCGAACCCGGGCCACCAGCATTGCAGCGCGTGCACTTAACCACCAAGCCACAGGGCCGGCCCCCTTTTTGTTTTAAAATGTAGTAGCATTTTGTACACACCAATACTTTATCTTGGTTTCGGTTTTATATCTTAAACAGTTTATTCATTCTTTTCTACTGCTTTGGAGTATTCCATTGTATGACTATAATTTATATAACCAGTCCTATAGTGTGGACATTTAGATTATTTCCAGTCTTTTGATAGCTCAAAGTTGTAATGAATAACCTTAAATATATATCATTTCACACACGTGTGAATATATCCGTGGAGTAAATTTCTATTAATGGAATTGTTGAGCAATACTCATGTTTTTGTTTAAGTTTTCTTCTGGGCCCTGCATTGTCACTTTTCCCTAATCTTCTCTTGATTCTTCAGCTTTCTTCATCAGCGTGGGATTATGTCTTTCATTGTTTACTATCATTTTAATGGGGTCTAGAGGGAGAGAGAACTAAATGGCTGTGTTCAATTAACATGTTTAACCAGAAATTGCTACGGCCTCTCTTCTGACAATGCTCAGAGAACCTTTGGTTAACATTTTAACTACAGAACAGTAGCTTGTAAGGCAGCCTGGCTATATTACTCTACTCAAATTCCTTTTTGGTCTCTGGCACATCTTTAAATCGAAGGTGGTACAATATAAGGTTCAGATTTGGGCCTTGAGGCATTTTTATGCTAAGCTTTGAATTTAAGACTGGTTTATTAAAGTTTTAACAATAAACGGCTACTTTATTTTCCTTTGTTGTCCCTTATAACTTCATCTCTCCCCAACATTTGGGTTCTCCCAGAAGCAAATTCCAGATAAGAATTTGAGCGCCAGCCTGGTGGCGTAGCCGTTAAGTTCGAGTGTTCCACTTCAGTGGCACGGGGTTCGCGGGTCCGGATCCTGGGCACGGACCGCTCATCAAGCCATGCTGAGGCGGTGTCCCATATAGAAGAACTACAACTCTACAACTATGATACACAACTATGTGCTGGGGCTTTGGGGAGAAAAACGAAAAAGAAGATTGACAACAGATGTTAGCTCAGGGCCAATCTTCCTCAAAAAAACATAAAAAAGAATTTGAGTGCAAGGACTTTATTTGGGAGGTAATCTCAGGAACTAGCAACAGGGAAGGGAAGAAAGCCAATAAAAGATGTTTTGTCAAGAAAGTTACCACTGTAGGTAAATGGAATTTGTAATCCTGCTGAGGAACTGTTCTGGTAAATATACAACACACACACCTCAGTTATCCCACCCAGAGGTCCCAGGAGCTCAGATATTTATACACCAATTCCTATCCTTCTTGGTTGACCTGACGACCTAAACCTAAAATTCAACTGAGATATCTTGAAGGGGGCAGGGCAGGCAGGGAGCAGTTTTCTAAACAAAACAAACATTGCAAGGGCCCTACAGCAGTATAGTTGACATTTGTTGCTTTCTGGCTAACTAGAATCTATTTTTTCTTCTGATAACACTTCAATTTCTCTTGAGGGGCTATCTCGCCCATGGTGTAGTCTTAAGGAGACTGTCAATCAAGGTATTGTGCCGTCCCAAGGAGTGGTAACAAACCAGGCTACACCAATCTTGCTATCTCAGGGAACTTGGAATCTTGTGCAAAATGATGAAAGGAGAGAAAATTATTTCAGAGACAGCACTAAGACAATGTTGACGAGCACCTGTTAGGGGATCCCCAGAGCTGCTCTGGTTTCTGCTCCCTCAGAACCATCATATTCTTCCAATGAACTCCATTTTTGCTTATGTTAGCCAGAGTTAGTTTCTATTTCTTACAAAGAACCCTCAGAAAGGCAGGAAGAAACAGGAGATGTTCAAGAATTTTTTTTTAGAAGTAAATATTTGCTTTACATATTTTAGTAAGGTTTGTTTTCCATATCCTCTCATCATCCCCCACACACCATTTTTAAACTTGTTTGATACATAGAAAAGCAATTAATTTAGGGTTTTTTTTTTTAATTCGACCACTTAATTTGTTTCTAGTTGCTCTTGGATTTTCTTACGTAAATGAGTTGTCTTTCCTTCCCATAATTATTGTCATTTGGTTTTATTGCACCAGCCTGAGACGTCAAAAAAAATTTACATTACTTGTGGTCCATCCTTCTCTAGTTCCCGACTTTACAACTATTTCTAAAGCTTCACCATTAAGTATTATGTTAGGCATAGGTACATAGCTTTTATCAGGTTAAAATTTCTCTTCCCAGCTTAGGTGTTGAATTTTATCAATACTATTTTATTATCTATTAAGATTATGTGCTTTCCCCTCCTTCAATGTAAAGAATTTCAAGTGTTTACAAATATAGAAACAGTCTTGCATTTTTGGGATAAACCCCAACTCAGTCATCATGTTTTCTCTTTTAATAGATAACTGGATTATACTTGCCATTTTATTTAGGATTTTTTCATCTGTATTAATAGGGTTCTAGTTCCCCACTCCACCCTACCCCACCCTGCCCTCTTACAGGCCCTCCTGGTTATTTTGGTATGTCATGCTAACCTTATATATATATATATATATATATTTTTTTTTTTTTTTCCCAAGGAAGATCAGCCCTGAGCTAACATCCATGCCAATCCTCCTCTTTTTGCTGAGGAAGACCGGCTCTGAGCTAACATCTATTGCCAATCCTCCTCTTTTTTTTCCCCCAAAGCCCTAGCAGATAGTTGTATGTCATTGTTGCACATCCTTCTAGTTGCTGTATGTGGGATGCCGCCTCAGCATGGCCGGAGAAGCGGTGCGTCAGTGGGTGCCCGGGATCCGAACCAGGGCCGCCAGTAGCGGAGCGCGTGCACTTAACCGCTAAGCCACAGGGCCGGCCCCACGCTAACCTTATAAAACATACTGAACAAGTTAGTTCAGTCCAATTCGGGCTTCACACAACATTTTTCCAACTGATTCTTAACCTTCGGCCATTTTCCTTAAAAAAGCTCAACTGTATCTTTTTAAACCAACTTCAAAGAACTCCTTATTATAACTTGCCAGGCTTGACTGACGTCTGACCCTGTCTCCAAGCCATTTTCATTGAGATGTTCTGACATTTGATACCTAACGAAAATCAGACTCATCTAAAAGAAATTCTTCCAAATTCTCCACCAACTAGGGTCACAGTTCCCAGGTGCTAGACACTTAAAATCATCCCAAATTTCCTCTTGAAATCCATTCCTAAAACCACCTGGACAAGATCTCTAGGCAACTAATCCTTTTTCTCAAACTATAAAGTTTTACAATTTTATTTAAATGTAAGCATACAGTAGGTACTCCTACCTGGCTCTTTCACTCAACATCACTGAGATTTATCCATGTTGTGTATACAAATTATTTACTTTTTTATTGCTGAGTAGTATTCCAGTATATGGATACACCACAATTTGTTTATTTACTTGCTGATGGACATTTTGGCTATTATAAATAAAACTAAAAATTTGCAGATTAGTCTTCATGTGGACATATACTTTCATTTCTCTTAGGTAAATATCTAGGAGTGGAATGGCTGGATCATATGTAATGTGCACATTTCACTTGTAAGAAATCGCCGAACACTTACATAGCATTTAATATTGCCACCAAAATTACAGGAGAGTTCCAGCTGTTTCATATTTTTAACACTTGGTATGGTCAAGTTTTTGTTTTTCACACTTTAGTCATTCTGATAGGCACATAGCAGTATCTCACTGTAGGTTTAATTTGCAATTCCCCAATGACTAATAATGTTGATATCTTTTTGTGTACTTCTTTACTACCTGTATATATTCTTTGGTGAAGTGTCCAAATTTTTCCCCCATTTTTAAAATTAAGTTCTCTACTTATTGAGTTGTAAGAGTTCTTAGAAACAAATCCTTCATTGGATGTTTTGCAAATATTTTCTCGCAGTCTGTAGCTTGTCTTTTCATTCTCTAAGAGTCTTTCAAGGCTTATGCACCTCTATGTTTGTTGCAGCATTATTCACTATAGCCAAGGAGTGGAAGCAACCCAAGTGTCCCTCGACATATGATCGGATAAAGAAGATGTGGTATATATATATACAATGGAATACTACTCAGCCATAAAAAAAAGACAAAATCGTCCCATTTGCAACAACATGGATGGACCTGGAGAGTGTTATGTTAAGTGAAATAAGCCAGACAAAGACAAACACTGTTATGACTTCACTCATATGTGGAATATAAACTAACACACACACACAGAGAACAGTTTGGTGGTTACCAGGAGGAATGGGGTTGAGGGGTGGGCACAAGGGGTGAAGGGGTGCATTTATATGGTGAGTGACAAATAACAGTGTACAACTGAAATCTCACAATGTTATAAACTATTATGACATCAATTAAAAAAAAAGAAAAAATAAGTTAGGTTGAACCTTATAAAATTTAAATGTATATGCATAAGAGAAAAGATGAAGATTATAAAGTGTGTCTCAATAAATAAATACTTCTGAGCTCCCCCCCCAAAAAAAAATCACACTAAAAAAAAAAAAAAGAATCTTTCAAAGAGAAGTTTTGGATTTTTATGAAGTCTGATTTACTGATATAATTTGTGCTTTTTGCATCCTATTTGAGAAATCTTTGCCAAATCCAAGGTCACTAAGATTTTTTTCTATATGTTCTTTTTACAAGATTAATAGTTTTAGCTCTTAAATTTTAAAATCCTCTTCAATTCCCTCTCCACTTTTCCTCTCCATAACTAAATCCTGGCAACCCACTTTTATTTAGCATTTTTCAGAAATACTTTCTATTTGCCAAGTCATCCTGTTCTATTTAGCTGTCCTCTTTCTAACTCATTCCAACAGCCTCCCAGCTGATTTCCCTCTCCCCCTAACCCAGAATATTCTTAATTCTTCTTTTAAGTTATTTTTTATTGTGGTAAAAAAACACATAAAATTTATCTGTTCTTCTTTAATTCTATCTTTAGGCTAGTGGCCCACACCTAAAACATATAGAGCTACACTGTCTAATACAGTAGCCACTAACCTCATGTAGCTATTTAAATATAAATTAAAATTTCATCATTCACACTAGCCACATTTCAAGTGCTCAATAACCACATACAGCTACCTGGTTATCACCCTGGACAGCACAGATATTTCCAACTTCTCAGAAAGTTTTACTGGACAATGTTGCTATAGATTAATAATAGTTTCCATTTTCAAGAATTTAGTTCAGGCACTTCAGTAAAGGTTTTAATCCTCACAATAACACCAAGGAAAACTTTAACTTTCTTAACTCTAATATTGAGATAAAGTTCTACAAGGTAAATAACTTGCCTAAAGTAATCCTTTAAAGCTTGACATTGCTCTTTATTGCCAGTTTATACAAAGGTACTTGTATGCTTCTCAAAGAATATACTCAATCCTAATGCTGTATACTTCGCAAATAATTTCCCTTTATTTTGTCATTTTCTTCCTTCAACACAGTACGTATGGGAAACCTCTAATTAATTTCCCCCTACTTTTACTTCTTATTCCTTCAATATATATACTTTGTCCTATACCATATGTGAAATGTGTGAATAGCAAGTTTCAGAACCCTTAGCTATTCCTTTGTCTCTTAAATGGACTTTCACCTGCCCCCGACTTTGCTTCTCTAGAGGATTACCACCATCATCCATCTTTTTCAGCCTCCAAGACAACTCTGATCACACCAGCCAGCCAAGCCTTTACATGGCTAACCAGATTCACTCGGGAAGCTTTTGAAACTAGATTCTCACACTCCACTACAAAAACTACTCAGTAAAAATATCTGGACACGGGGATCTGAAAATCAATAGTCCCTACAAGGAGCTTGAGGTACCGTCAGGTTTGGGAGTAGAGAAATCTCAACTATCTCAGTCTAAAGAAGGATAAATTCATTTTCTCCTTGTTTCCTCCAAGTTAGCAGAGGAAAACAATATAAAACCATAGAAATAGACAAATTTTCTACGAAGACTCCTTGTACCTCATTCTTCCAAGATACACACAACGTTCAACAGGAGACTGAAGTTTATTTATCATATATGCAAGTCATATCTGACAACTGAGGAAACGCTATTTACATAAAACACTATAGATTAAAAATACATAGTATTTGTATTTTAATACAATTATAGGGTCCCAGAATTCAAACAAGGAAGTATGATTCCAAGTTTGCATTACATAGTTATTTGCTCTGCTACAAAGAACTAGAATGGAGGTAAATTTTGGCAGTATATTTCTCAAGAGTCAAACATTAATGAATTTCATATACTTGGTTTTGCATCTGTAGAGGAAGATACAATTTTTTCAGCACATGTACCAATTTCTGAGTCTTCCACTTCAGAATCCTCACCAGTTTCCTCTTCAGAATCAAATTCCTGACTATCGGGTGATTCCAAGTTATCCAGAGGTTCATCACTCAGTCTCTTTTAAAGAATAAAAACAATAACTTATTGTAAAAACTTTAAAACCCAAGTCCATTATCAGTGTGCTGACATAATTGACCCCAATGTTGTAATGAGGTTCTTTTCATGATGTCTCCAAATTCACTTCTAATCAAATGTTATATCAAAGTCTCCACCATACTAGATCCTATTTTAGCAAAGTGAGTGCTTAATAATTTGCCCATTTGTTAAAGCACCAACATGCATTCAGAGTACAACTGAGATCAGTACTTCTCAAATTATCTAAACTGAAAAAACAGGTTTTCTAATTTCCAATCTGCTATGGACCAACACTTTCATGGCAGTTAGGAGAGCTATTATAGTACTTTCCAGTCAAAACTTCAAACATTAATTCTGCCATGGCTCTAAAATGTAAGCAATTCGTTACAAGAAAAGTTTTGATTTGAAAAACTTTCTGCCCATCAGCAAGATGACTTTTTACAAACATTAGTAAGTTTAGGATCTATTTTTTAGGGTGAGAGTGGTAAAATAACAGTCATCAGGATAATTCTTTTTTTTTTTTTTTAACATTTATGTATGTATGTATGTATGTATGTATTTATGTATGTGAGGAAGATCAGCCCTGAGCTAACATCTGATGCCAACCTCTTCTTTTTTCTGAGTAAGACTGGCCCTGAGCTAACATCCATGCCCATCTTCCTCCACTTTATATGGGACGCCGCCACAGCATGGCTCAACAAGCAGTGCGTCGGTGCGCGCCCGGGATCCAAACTAGCGAATCCCGGGCCGCCACAGCAGAGCGCACACACTTAACCACTTACGCCACTGGGCCGGCCCCTAGGATAATTCTTATAAACACATTAACTACTTCCAATTTTTTTTTAAAAAGTCAGATAAGACCACCAAATTTATTTAGTGCATCAATTAACAGTTATATAAATAAAAGTAATGTCACGCTGGCATTAAAGTTAAATTAAAAACTGTTTAAAAATTTGTCAATTGTGAAATATAATAACTTTCCATATATTTTTCAGATGTTAATTCCTTTTTATATCTCTACAAGAAAACAGATGTTCTTTTGCTTCATAATTATAAACAATATCTAACAGTTATTGGGCTCTTACTATGTGCAGGCACTTCTCTCAACTCTCATCTACTATAACTCAATATTCTCATAACAAGCCTACGAGGTAGGTGCCATTACTCCCATTGTGGATGAAGAAAACGAAGCCCTGACAGGAGAAATAACCTGCTTGACTCAACAAATCTACTGGGGCTAGGCAGGGAGCTAAGACTCAAACCCAGGAAATCTGACTCCAGAGCCAAAACACTTACTGATCACACGACTGCCTCAATATTATAGAAAAGGGAATGATTTTGAATCAGGTGAATGTTAAAATACCTACCTCTATTACCTCTGCCATATACTGTACATGTTCTGCTACTTCTGCCAATTCTTTATTCTCCTTTTTCAGGCGGGCAATTTCATTGTCCTTTTGTTCAATTTCTTTATGAAGCTGTACAACATAAATAAAGTTCAGTTTTCCATAGATCTGCTATGCTATAAACCAAATTACATGCCTCCAAGTATACAACTGATAGACACATTTAGCACAAAGTTCCTAACAAAGGTGCTATCTTTGGCTCATAGCACAATAGGCTTCTTTTTGTACAATAATTCTGGTAAAAGAGTTGCCTTTCTAATTAAACTTTTCTTAGGCCAACAGCAAAGCTAGTTTATATTGCTCTAACTAAATATTCTAAGCAGCAGAAGGAAAATAATCTTGGAATGTTAAAAAATGCCACAAATTATATTCAGTACATACTTTCTCATTTTCCTTAAGTGTTTCAAAGAGAGCCTTCCTCCGTTTCTCTGCCACTTCTTTCCAATATTGAGAGGATGGATGTTCTAAAATAAATTAATGTTTTACATGTCACTTTGAAAATCATTACTGTTACATGCTGCTGTAAAAACCCAGTAATTTTTTCTATTTAAAAAAATTTACAATCTTTTTCAGTACTACCTATATTACTTAGTAATACCCATTTTTATTTATTTATTTTTTTTGTGAGGAAGATCAGCCCTGAGCTAAATTCCATGCTAATCCTCCATTTTTTTGCTGAGGAAGACTGGCTCTGAGCTAACATCTATTGCCAATCTTCCTCCTTTTTTTCCCCCAAAGCCCCAGTAGACAGCTGTATGTCATAGTTGCACATGCTTCTAGTTGTTGTATGTGGGACGCGGCCTCAGCATGGCCAGAGAAGCGGTGCGTCGGTGTGCGCCCGGGATCCGAACCCGGCCCGCCAGTAGCGGAGCATGTGCACTTTAACCGCTAAGCCATGGGGACGGCCCGTAATACCCATTTTTAAAAGATTAAAGTTAGAAAACCAAATCAACTTTTTTTCTATTTTTTCCAACATTTTAAAGATTTCAATCCTTCAAAAGACTTGTAACACAAATACAATAAGTACACATATATCTTTCAGCTAGACTGTTAAAGACGTTTGCAATATTTGCTTTGTGTGTTTCTGTTTTTTATTTGTTTAACATTGACATTTTTGAAAAGTACAGATCAGTTATTCTGTACAATGTCCTTAAACTTGGATTTGTCTGTTTCCACAATTATATTCAAGCTCAATAGTTTTAACAGGAATATTGTGTACGTTGTATCCTTCTCAGTATATTAACTTTAATATAAAAGTTATATATGTATTTTTTCATACCTGTAATCATAAGATCAAATGCTTCTTGGGTAACTCCTCCAGGATTTTTATTTTCATTATGTTCTGGGACAATAACAACTCCAGAGCTGGAAGTCTTAGATGTTAACTGGTCATTCCATTGTTTCCTTTTGGACAAGCCTTTAACCAACTATAATGGAAATGCGTACATTAATCTCATTTATTTTGATTTAATGAACAAGGAAGCTGGATGGGTTTGTCATTTATGTATTAAAAATAGAGCACTCATATGTCTATACCATTTCAACATCTTTGGATCTTTTAAAAAGTTCCAAACACAATTCAAAACTCTACCAAAACGTATAGTTATACTTTAGGAATTTTATTTGCAGCAACTATTTTGGATTAGACTTGGGTCTAAGGCTTAGCTGAAACTATTTTTATTGTTTAAATAATTCAGTACCATGGAAAGGCAATATTTTCAACCTGCAAAAGTCTAGACAGCCTCATCCATGATTTCATCATTTACATACAGGAGTAAATGAATGAATCTAACATTCTATTCTCAAAACATCAAATATTACTCCCATAGGTTAATTCAGAACTCACTACATCATCCCAGTTCTACTACATGTATTTATATCAACTTGGTTTTTTTTTTTTTTTTTGCTGAGGAAGACGGCCCTGGGCTAACATCTGTGCCCATCTTCCTCCACTTTATATGGGACGCCGCCACAGCATGGCTTGCCAAGCAGTGCATCGGTGCACGCCCGGGATCCGAACCAGCGAACCCCGGGCCGCCGCAGCGGAGCTTCCTAAATTGAAGAATTAAAACAAAAATCACTTCTGTGGGGAATATGCAATTGTTCTTCTTTTTTTTTTTTTTGTAAGGAGGATCAGCCCTGAGCTAACATCCACACCAATCCTCCTCCTTTTGCTGAGGAAGACAGGCCCTGGGCTAACATCTGTGCCCTTCTTCCTCCACTTTATATGGGACACCGCCACAGGATGGCCTGATAAGCAGTGCGTCGGTGCACGCCCAGGATCCGAACCCGGGCTGCCAGCAGCGGGGTGCGCGCACTTAACCGCTATGCCACAGGGCCGGCCCCTGCAATTGTTATTAAATTATTTCCAAATTTCAATGATTTAGGTATTTCAGACCAAGGAAATCTTGGAAATGTTTTTAACGTAAAAGTAGTATCATCTGTACCCCATTCTAGCCCAATAATACACACCTCATTTTCTCTTCCAACAAGAGATCCAGCTGCAGAAGGCTGAATCATCTTCAGAGTTCTTCTTGGGACAGGACTATTCTGAAAGTCAAGACAATTCATTATCTGGTTACTGAGTTTCTTTACGATTATCTGGTTCCTGAGTTGCTATATGGATTGTTACTCTCTTAGTCCTACTATAATTTAGAAAAAAAGAAACACTAAAACCACTAGCATTTGGTCTGCTATATAATTTTATGTAACATATGACCAAGACATTGGTTTAATCAACTAGCAACATTATTTCCCTAAAATTATAATAAAGTTTGAAGACATTCTGAGAATGGATCATATCACCCAAACCTGACATGAAGAAGTAGTTTTTCTCCTCCCATTTCAATATATGCTCTTGTTATACTCATTTTGTCAACTAACTGCATCTAGTTAAAACAAAAATATAACAAAATTTCTAAGCTCTAATACTGCAAACCATATGTAATGAAATTCCAGTACAAGAGGAATATTTGTATTCTCTCTTAAAAAGACCTTCCACACAGAAACTAGAAATTTACCAAACATCATAACATTTATGGTAGAAACCCAAAAGAGAGGTAAATTGGGGGAAAAGGTTAATTATTTACATTGAAAATACTTCTTCCCCAATCAAAAGGATTCGTCTCCGATTTCCCTTAAATTGTAAATACCCCCTAACACATTTATATGTATTCACCAAAGAAATATAATTTTCAAGAACAGACTTTACACAAAATCAAATACACATGTAACAGGACATCCTCCCCCCAAAACCTTTACCTGTTTGTAGAAGCAGTTTTGTTTCAAGCCCATTCATTAGGAGACAGCTAAAATGTCAGTGCTTGAGGCATACTAAAATACTGTAAAATGCCAAGCCTATTGCTTTGGAAAAACTATTGCCTTCCTTGAAATACCTTCCCGTAGATCTCCTGATCTGAAAGCTCTCTCTACTTTTGCAAAAAATCATTAGTTATACTGCCACCATGGGACAGCAAACAATGGTGAATACTCAAACAAGGTCAGCCAAGAACATGACACCAAAGCAGCGTGAGAAAGTTACTGATTCCCCACTGTACTTCACATGACAAGAGTTCACCTTTCCCACGGTCAAGTTTCTGCTGCTGATTATTATCTCACTATTTAACTGAAGAACAAATGCCAGCTACTGTGAGAACAAATATTACATCAACATTTCAGATATAATTTAGATTATAGATTAGTCAACAGTCTCCAGACAAAGAGAAGAAAATATAACTTTGGAACCTTAATGATAGGTGTTTATTTAAATGCTGCTACTAATAATGATCAAGAAGCCAGCTAAATTACTGTCACAAAAAGATGACAACTTCCAAGATTTAACTTTATATATGTAAGCTTTCTGGCATCCGGCCCCAAAAATGTAATATTGCTATTATCATTTTCTTTATACAGACCGTGCATTGGAATAATAGACTCTTTAGAGCCAAAATGGTTCTTATCTATTAATGGGTCTTAATCTTTTCAGAAAAACAATTTAAGATTCCGTGAGCCCTCTCTGAAAAAAAAAAAAAAATGCACACAAGAGCTTACTAACATAGAATTTTACATAAAATTGGCAAGAAATCCATGAACTCCTAAAATTCACTCTTACAGATCTAGTTTTGGTTAAATTTCCTCATTTTACAGATGAGTAAACTGAGACAGAGATGCTAAATAACTCACCGAAGGTCACAGTTTTGAAGGCAGAACCAGAACCAAACAGAACTCAGGTCCTCTCATATCCAAGATAGTTTTAATCTAGCTAGGAAACATTAGACTTTTCTTTAAATGTAAGGATCTGTTGAAATTATATAAATTATTTGTCTGAGATTTGCTTCAAAATAATTAGGTGGGGGCAAAGGGAGTGAATGGAGATGCAGATGAAACAAGATGGATAATTGTCGAAAATGGGGAAGTTAATTGAGATTATTATACTATTGACTCTATTTTCGAATATTTGAAAATTTTCATAATAAAAAATTTAAACACACACACATACACAAAGCACAATGGAAAAATGTCATCATCCTAAATGGAAACTCAGATTCACAAAGTATCAACGCAAAGTATTATTCAAGAAAAATAATGTAAAGAGGATACTGAGTAAGGCAAGACAAACAAAACAACCTATCAAAAAGCACCTGCTATCACTTATGAAATAGGCTTTTATTTCCTCTATTTAATTTAAATCTGCAAACTGATATGGTTTTCTTGAAGAGGTGGTATCATTCCTAGGAATCGTCATATTGTCTAAGTTGTGTGGTAGAATCTAATTAAGCTATACATTCATTTAGAACCTTAGAAGTGGAGCCAGTCAAAATTACAAATTCAAAATTAAACAAACTCTGTCTTTATTGCTATAAGAATAAATATTTGGGATAAGATTTCCAGCGACAGTACCATACAGGAATTCAAAAAGTATGGCCAAACGAGCAGGTTAGATGATAATGAGTATGATGTTCCCCAGAAATATGTGCAACACATAATGTACAATGTGTCTCTGTGGTCAAAGACACTAATTCTGAAGATACACACAAAGGATTTTAATAAAATTATTTCGTGAAATGTAAGAATAGAAAGAAAGTAATAACCTTGTTTACAGAAGATGCTAAAGAGTCTACCAAAAAACAATTAGAACTAATAAATAAATTCAGCAAGGCTGCAGGATACAAGATCAAGATACAAAAATCAATTGTATTTCTAACACTAGCAATGAGCACACCAAAAATCTGATTAAGGAAACAATTCCATCTATAATAACATTAAAAATATAATACTTAGGAAAAAATTTAACAAAAGGAGTGTGAAACTCAATACTCTGAAAACTACAAAACATTGTTGAAAGAAATTAAAGACCTAAATAAGTGGAAAGACATCTCACATCTGTGGATCAGAAAACTTAATATTCAATCATAATTAATTTTTTAAAAGTTCTGTGTTGTTACTTGTCCTCTGGCTAAAAAGTCAGTAATTCAAGGTTTATGGAAACTACAGTCAGATTAAATTTGGCTAAATTATGTCAAAATACTTCCGACCATATGCTTTTTACAACAGATTAAAGTAATTCTATCACATACCTTTACATTCTCTTGGATTCCTTCTTGTTTCTGCTTCATACTGGGATTCATTATACACCTGGTGAAGGACAAAAGACTAGTAATTCAAAAACAGGATATGGTTTGCACCTGAAGTTGGAGTCTAATTTTTGTTGAAAGTACTTGTAATCATAAAAATCATACTACTGTATGGTAGAACTACTATCTTTGTTCAATGTACCCAACTCAGCCCTGTCAATGAATGACTAAAATTAGTGACTCTATATTCTATATATACATACACAATAACTCTGGTTGTAAAAAATCTTGTTACAAAAAGAAAATTACATATTCTAAACAAATTTACAAAACATGTTGGTGTTCTGGATTAAATACAGGGCTCTCAAAGATCTGAGAAATGGTCACCAGGGAAAGCGAAACAGATATCTAGATATGCCCAAGTTTATCTTAAAGAATAGCATCCTAACTTTGTTGTTTCAAAGGCAGATTTAAGCTATAATCAACTGGGCTCTGGTAACCAGCAATAACTTAATAGCGACTTAATATCCAATCAAATGAGATTATGCATTTACTTCTGTAGGGAATGTTTAACCACCACCGTGAACTGAGACACTGATGAAACAAGGAAGAGGGAGCAGGAGATAAAGGATATGCAAGGTGGTGAACCAGATCACTGGGCCAGACTCCCTCCAAACCCAACGTTTGAACCCCCCAGCCATGTCTGTGTGTCCCAAACAGATCTCCCCGATTCTTGTGGCCATGCCTTAACTCAGTGCAGTGACTCGCACACTTTTCATCTCAAGTTAATACATTTCACACTGTGCCCTAGCGCGCACACGCAGAGTTGACGAAACAAAACTTAATCTAACTGTACGATGCACCCTATTTTCTATTCTATGTTAAGCAAATGCTGGTCGGGGGTCACTAAATTGACCCAGGGCAATGTTTTTCAAACTGCAGGTCGCAGCCCGGGATCCTGAAACCATTTAGTGGGTCATGAACATTGCTTAGAAAAATGTAACTGAACAGAACGGAATTGAAAAGACGAGAAAACATGAGAGTGCACGGCATGTGAGGAATAAGTACTGCTTCGTGAAACTTCTCATTTAGTTGAATGGCTGCGTCCTAAATTGTGATGTAAAATATACTGGAGTACGTGTCACGATTTAAAAAGTGGAAAGCCACTATCAAGTTGTCTAATCCTTCACAAGTTTATCACACACCTCTTAGCAACCTTGCACCCTTACTTTTTATTCTCTAGTTCTTTTAAGCAACTAAAAACTCTAGCATACGACTGGGTCCAAAGGAAATGCTGATAAACGGGTGAACCCAGTGTCACCAACACTACTATCGGTTTTTTAATGGAGACGCAGGATTCAGCGACCCTCTCCATGAGCCCAGTTTGCGGAACCCCTCGGATCACCGCCAGTTAGTACTGGTCAAGAGGGTGGCCGTTCCGTCTCATCAAAACAGCCAGGCACGCCCAGGCTGAGTCTCACATCAACCAGCGGCACACAAACCGCCCCCACGAGCCCAGCCAGCTCGCCCTCCGGACACCAAGACCCAGCTATCAACAAGGGGGCGGTCCGTCCGGCGCCGCGCGCCCGCGCTTCGGGGACGGCGCCCGCCAGCCAATAGGGAGCGCGGAAGGGAGAGCGCGCCAAAACCGACCCAACCAATGGGGCAGCCCCTCGCCTCGCCTCCCTCCCCCGCCCCGGTTCCCGCAACCGTTCAACAATCCACTCACCCTCACCCCGGCACCGGCCCGGCAGCTGTCACAGGCGTACGCGACTCCTGGCTGGCAGGAGCGAAAAGCGGCTTGGCTAGCAGCCCCTGCGTACCCACCTCTTGCCGCCTCTCTCACACTTGATGGAAACCCTCAATCCTCGTAGGGAACACAGGTAGCCGTGACAGCGGCGCTTCGCACAAGGCCCACAGCTAACCCGCGCTCGGACCACACAGCCGGTGGAGTGCCCGGCGCGCGCTGCTGTGAGAGCTCGCGAACTCCCCTCGCTGGTCCCAGACTGCCGCGTAATCACGTGACGCGAGACGAGGGGCGGGGCCACCCGAATCCGGCGAATCGCCTCTCGCCTCCGCCCGGTTGGCCCCGCCCCTTCCTGCGCCTGCGCAGTGGGCGTGGCGTGTAGTTGGGTAAGGTCGTCCGGAGGGTTCTTCTTGTTGGGAGTTTGGTCCCCTGGGGTCCTGTGTTCCGACCTTGCACTCGGAACCTCCCTTCAGAGTGGAATGTAATGTCTGCCCTTTACAAAGCGGAGGAAAAGATCTGCTCCCACTAGACGTAAACACCGGGAGAACAAAATATTGTGTACGCATATAGTAACACAACTTGTGATACTTTTGTAAAGCTCTCCTTCCGCGGACTCCCAGAGTATTTTATATTTTGGCCTTTTGTATTTTGACTATGTTGTGATTCGGAAGGAGTTCCGGAAGGCTTAATTGGGCGATCAATTAACCCTGAAACTACTCGTTGAGCGCCTAATACGTACCAAGCACTGTTCTGGGCGCTGAGAATACAACTGCCGTTGCGATTTGAAGGAGCAGGGAAACCTTAGCAATACGCCAGGCTTTTTTTTTTAATTATTACTCTGCAAAATTCTCAAATAACTTTCTTTGTGGACATAATACATTTGGGCTTAACGGAGTCTTGTCAAATCTTTTGTTTACACCTACCACGGATATTAGCCAGCCGCGGTGCTCTAGTGGTTAAGATTCGGCTCTGTCGCCACTGTGGCCTGGGTTCGTTTCTGGCTCAGGGAACCACACTGCCCATCTGTGGATTGTCAGACTGCGGTGGCTGTGTGTTGCTATGACTATTTCAAATACCAGCAGGGTCACCCATGGTGGACAGGTTTCAGTGGAGCTTTCAGACTGAGACAGACTAGGAAGAAGGATAGAAAATTGCAGGTGAAAACCGTATGAATAGCAGGAGAGCGTTGGCTGATATAGCACCAGAAGGTGAGAGGATGATGCAAAAAGACCAGGCAGGGTTGCCATCTGCTGTACACAGGGTGTCTAGGAGTAGATTGAGGGCACTGACAACAAACCATAAATATTAATACACGTCTGTTTTACCGTTTCTTAACTGTTCATGAGATTATCGTTCTCAGAGAGAAGGAAATATCTAACTCTACGGCACCATTTTGTAAAAATGCTTTCTCATCTGTATACTTGGCGACACTGCGTCCCCATCTCCTGCCACCTGCTACCTCTCTCACCAGATTTCTTTTTGACAGAGCTCAAAATGTACAAAGCATAATCACATTGGTTCTAGCTTTGTTTGGGGGAAATATATAAGATCTAAATTCATGAAAGAAACAATCTGTTAATTGGAAAACTATCAGTAGAAGACTGGGTTTCCAGAGTAAGAATTCTGATGATCAGTGATAGGTATAAGCCTTGTGTCATTTGACTTTGAAACACCAGCGAGTTAAAATAGTAAATCTGACTTGCGTTTCTTCATTCAGCCACATCATAAAAAGGAATCACTGAAAAGAGCCAAAACGGGTAAGTATATATTCAAAAATGTGTAAAAAGTTATATTCAGGTAGTCTGTACTAGGTAAACTATAAAGTAAAGTTGATGTTATTTCTTTCCAGAACTAAAAAGCTAGAAAATAAAAATGTCTTCCATATGAAAATGATAAGCAAACCAGATGAGTAGAATCTAGAGGTTACCATACTTAAAAACCTACGGAGCCAATAAGAGAATTGGTGATTTTCCAGACATATCATGAGCCCACTTACCCAAATGTTATCTGTAGTTGCTAATAGTATTGGTTAGTTTTGGAATACTGTGGGGAGACTGTTCCTTTATACATTTCAGTATTGTTTGACTTTTTTAAAATTCAGCATACCAAAAGAGATGATGCCTACTTACAAAAAGTTATGAAGCCCCCTTTTCACCAGTTTAGGTTAGAGCCCTTCTGCTTTGCCTGCTAAGTGATCAACTAGTTTATGTGACAAATTAATTCAGATCTATACCAATTCGGTGGCTACTAGCCACATAATGTCTATTGAGCACTTGAAACGTGCCTAGTCTTTGTTGAAATGTGATGTAATGTAAAATACATGCTGGATTTCAAAGGTTTAGCGCAAAAAGAAGAATGCAAAACACTTCCAGAATTTTTTGTATTGATTGTATGTTGAAATGATACTTTGGATATACTGAGTTAAATACAAACATTGTTAGAATTAATTTCATTTGTTTCTTTTTACTTTTTTTAATATGGCTACCAGAAAAAATTTTAATTACAGCTGTGGCTCACATTTGTGTGTTGCATAATATTTCAATGGGCCATGGCTGCTCACATTTGTTTGTTGCATTATATTTCAATGGGACATGGCTGCTCTAAACTATCATAACGTACATTGTCCCACTGAATCCTCTCAGTACCTCTGTGAGGTAAATTTTTTTACTCCCTTTTTTACAAACTGAGAGGCTAGATTACAGGCCCAAGATCTCACACAGCTAGGCAGTGGCAGACTGAGACTTCAGATCTTCTCACTCAAAGTTCATGTGTGGAAAAAGTGAGGTTCTAGGGGCCAGCCCAGTGGCGTAGTGGTTAAGTTCTCGTGCTCCACTTCGGTGGCCCAGGGTTCACAGGTTCGGATCCTGGGCAGGGACCTATGCACCACTCATGGAGCCCTGCTGTGGTGGCATCCCACATACAAAATAGAGGAGGATGGGCATGGATGTTGGCTCAGGGCCAATCTTCCTCACCCAAAATAAAAGCAAGCTTCTGAAAATATTCCTCTCTTAAGAGACAGAAGATCCTCAAGCCCCAAACTACTGGGAATGTCTCCAAAATGTATGCTTTCATACTGCTTTTGAAGAACAAATTTATAGGGAAAACAAATTGTAGGGATCTGGAAAAAAGTTATAAGTAGTTGTCATTTAATCAGAATTTTTTTCTAGGCGTCCAAATATACTGTAGTCTTATCTGCAGTAAAGAAACCATGGGTATTAATAGGATTATGTTTATGCAGTAATATTGGCTCAGGTATAATCCTTTAATTAAGTACAGTCTTACACTATACAACTTTTTTTTTTTTTTTTTTTTTGTGAGGAGATCAGCCCTGTGCTAACATCCGCCAATCCTCCTCTTTTTTTGCTGAGGAAGACGGCCCTGGGCTAACATCTGTGCCCATCTTCCTCGACTTTATATGGGACGCCGCCACAGCATGGCTCGCCAAGCAGTGCGTCGGTGCACGCCCGGGATCCGAACCAGCGAACCCCGGGCCACCGCAGTGGAGCGCGCGCACTTAACCACTTGCACCACCGGGCTGGCCCCTACACTATACAACTTTTAAAAAATTTATGGGTATTTTTCTATAATCTTTCTATTAGCTACTTCTAGCTAAGCACAAACTCCATTGCTGTGCATGATAGAGCTGTTTGTTCGTATCTTACCCAATAGCACTTGTAATCAGTTTGTGAAAAGAGAAGGGAGGAAAGAAACACAATAATGTACCATAATAGAAAAATAAGACCAAATCATTTAGCATGGTATAAAAAATAATGATATGGACTTATCGTGATGATCATTTTGCTATATATACAAACATTGAATGATTATGTTGTACACCTGAGACTAAAAATATGATGTTATGTCAACTATACCTCAGTAAAAAAAGAATAATGATAAATTAAAATGTTAATGAAAGGCAATAGAACCAACTGAGATGACATGTACCTTTTTAAAATTTGTTGTCACTTATTAGGGCTAAACTAAATTCCCAAGGTTTTCAGCTAGAGTGCAGAAATTGCCTGACTATTACATGATCTCTGTTCTTCTGAAAACTGCCCCAGGGGAACAAATAACAATTCATTACATACTTATTCCAAAAGGTCATATAGGATCATTTGTAGAGTGATCCATTTTACCCAGTTCCCCAGCTCTGAATTATATTCAAATCGTTTAACTTAGGTTTTTGGTTACCTGTGACATACATAAAGTGAAAAAAAAAAAATGAGAGCAGTAAAAAATGTCCAAATTCAGACAATGTATCAGAATTATGGTTTTTATTTTTAAGGTAACATTTTAATAATAGATAAAATGAGACATATAGTAATTTTAATGATGATAAATCAGCTTTTTTTGTGTGTGTGTGAGGAAGATCAGCCCTGAGCTAATATCCATGCCAATCCTCCTCTTTTTGCTGAGGAAGACTGGCCCTGTGCTAACACGTGTGCCTATCTTCCTCCACTTTATATGGCATGCCGCCACAGCATGGCCTGACAAGCAGTGCCTCAGTGCGCGCCCAGGATCGGAATCCGGACTGCCAGCAGCAGAGCGCGCACACTTAACCGCTACGCCATGGGGCCGGCCACAGATAAATCAGCTTTAAGATAAAAGATAGTGAACAGGCAATTATAAAGTACCAAGGAAATGAAAAATAAAACACACAATGAATGCAGTCTATGATGAACATAAACCTTTTACTTAAGCCATTATCGTTTCTTTTCTCATTGTTTTTGTATTTTAAAGGTGTGTTTTCATTTTCAAGTTTCACGTTTGTTATTTACAAAAGACCTATTTCAGTCTGCTAGTTGTCATTTGTATAAAGAAAGCGTTGAATTTTCACAATGGCCTGTCAGTGTTCCTGTTTCGAAACAAGTGTATTCCAAGCAGAAATTTTCTTCTTAATCTCTCTTTTATTTGATATTTATTTATATTTTATTTCTTAAACCCAGACCATTTCTGAAAGGATTTAGTCATGGAGAAAATTTTCACAAAATTCACAGTGGTAATTTTACAAAAGTTAGTTGTTGAGTAAATTTATATGATGAGAATGAATTGCTGGCTCTATAAGAAAGGATGGGTATATCAGTCAGGGTTCTCCAGAGAAACAGAACCAATAGGAGGTATGTATAGGTATAGATATAGATACAGATACAGATACAGATATAGATATAGATATAGATATAGATATTATAAGGAATTTGCCCACATGATTACAGAAGCTTGCAAGTCCACAATCTGTAAAGCCAATGTCTGGGTTTGAGTCCAAAGGCCTGAAGGGGCTGTAGAACCAGGAAGAGCCATTGTCCAAGTTCAAAGGCCTTCAGGCAGGAGAGTTCTCTCTTACTGCCTGAGGAGGACAAGATCAGCCCTTCATTTGATTGGGTGGGGCCCACCCACATTATGGAGGGCAGTCTGGTTTAGTCAGTTTACTGATTTAAATATTAATCTTGGGCCAGCCCCGTGGCTTAGCCGTTGAGTGCGTGCGCTCCGCTACTGGCGGCCCGGGTTCAGATCCCGGGTGTGCACCGACGCACCGCTTCTCCAGCCATGCTGAGGCCGTGTCCCACATACAGCAACTGGAAGGATGTGCAGCTATGACATACAACTATCTACTGGAGCTTTGGGGGAAAAATAAATAAATAAATAAAATTATAATAAATAAATAAATATTAATCTCATCCGAAAACACCCTCACAGAAACACTCAGAATAATGTTTGACCAGATATCTACACAACCCGTGGCCCAGTCAAGTTGACACATAAAATTAGCCATCACAGGGGCCAGCCCCAGTGGCCTAGTGGTTGAGTTTGGTGTGCTCAGTTTTTGCGGCCCAGGTTTGGTTCTTGGGCATGGACCTACGCCACTCGTCTATCAGTGGCCATGCTGTAGCAGTGACCCACATACAAAAAATAGAGGAAGGTTGGCAACAGATGTTAGCTTCCTCAGCAAAATAAATAAATAAATAAAATAAAATTAGCCAACACAATGGGAAAGAAAGCCTTGCCTGAACATTGATTGAGGATGTCCTTGGATTTCCTTAGAATGGAAAAGCCTAGGAGTACCCTACAGTCCATGATCAGCTGATGGGTTAGTAGGAACATCTTATATGAAGGAGAGAGCAAATTATGTCTTATGTCTTATTAGTGTCAAAAGAACCAAAAATTGTTAAGCTTTATGGTTAGATGAATGATTTCAGCTCTGTTTTCTAACAGCAGATGTGGGTTCCTTCTGAGGGCTATAACAGAAGGATCTGTTCCAGGCCTGTCTCCTTGGCTTATAGTTGGCTATCTTTTCCCTATGCCTCTTCCCATTACCTTCCTTCTATATGTGTCTCTGTGTCCAAGTTTCCCTTTTTTGTAAGGATATCCATCATATTGGATTAGGATCTGCTATAGAATGAATGTTTGTGTCCCTCCAAAATGTTGAAACCTAATCCCCAATAGGATAGTCTTTGGAAGTGGGGCCTTTGTGCAGTAATTAGATCATGAAGGTGGAGCTCTCATAAATGGAATTAGTGACCTTATAAAAAAGAGACCCCAGAGAGCTCCCTCACCCCTTCCACCGTGTAAGGACACAGTGAGAAGATGGCCATCTGTGAACCAAGAAGCGAGCCCTCACCAGACAGATTCTGCTAGCACCTTGATCTTGGACTTCCCAGCCTCCAGAACTGTGAGACATAAGTGTTTGTTGTTTAAACTACCCAGCCTCTGGTATTTTTGATATAGCAGCCTGAATTGAGTAAGACAGGTTCCACCCTAATTATCTCATTTTAACTTGATTATCTTTGTAAAGACCCTGTCTCCAAATAAGGTCACATTGTGAGGTACTGGGAGTTAGGACTTCAGCATGTGAATTTTGGGGGAACACAATTCAACCCATAACAGAAAGCTTTTCAGCTTTCCCATTCTACTCTTCAACTGCTCGCTCCTCGCTGCGAAGTGGGAGTAGCCAGCGTAAATTCTGGGACAGCCACAAAGCAGCTGCCTAAGGGGTTCTGCAATTTGTGTGATCTTTTTCTTTTTATGGTCGTTTCGTTTCAACTGAAATGTATTTGAAGCAATGCTAAGCAGCGCCTACATTTTAGTGTTAGATTTTTTTATTTTATTTTATTTTGTGAGGAAGATCAGCTGAGCTAACATCCATACTAATCCTCCTCTTTTTGCCGAGGAAGACCGGCTCTGAGCCAACATCTATTGCCAGTGCTCCTCCTTTTTTTTCTCCCCCAAAGCCCCAGTAGATAGTTGTATGTCATAGTTGCACATCCTTCTAGTTGCTGTATGTGGGACGCGGCCTCAGCATGGCCGGAGAAGCGGTGCGTCGGTGCGCGCCCGGGATCCGAACCCGGGCTGCCAGTAGCGGAGCGCGCACACTCAACCGCTAAGCCACGGGGCTGGCCCGAGCTCCTACATTTTAAAAGGGCTCTCAAGAGGAGAAAAACCTCTTTCTTTGAAAATCTGTTAATCTTGTCCTTAATGAAAAGAGTAATTTCTGAGTAAGTTTTGATATATGAGGCCCAGAATTTAAACTTCAGACATTTTTTACATCACCAATCTCAAGAAGGTCTATCCTCTATAGTAATATGTTTGTGAACATACAAGATGTGTTCCAATAACAAATTCATCAGAATAGTTTTTGGTGAATGTAGAAATAATACAGGTGACATAGAATTTTATTCTTGGACGTTAGAGAAAAGGAGGAAGATCATGAAATATGAACGAAAATAATAGTATGTATAAAAAAAAAAATCTTGAGGTAGAGGAAAGGCTTAAGACTGGCTGAAAAGAAAGTGGCCAGACTTGTGTTCAGGGAGGGGAAGGAGACCTCTGGGTATATGGCTTCCCAATACAGGAAGAAGCAAGTAAGTTATATTAAATTTTCCACTCTCAATAGCTCTTGGGAATAGGTTTCCAGCAGCCAGTAAGAGAACAATTCTATTCTACCTTTTGGGAGAAATTATATCAGTTATTATAGGTTTCAGTTTAGTAAAGTATCTCAAGTTGCCCACAGCAGACATAAACTGGTTAACTTAAGAAAAAAGGGAAAGTTTGTGAGATGGGAAGGGAAGAAACCGTGGGGACACTTCTGGGGACTTCAACAGCGGGAGTCCTTAGACTGTGTCTCCAGGATCCTGCCATTAGTGTGATGAGCTCCCATGATAGTTTCTGTGCCCCTATGGTCCACATTTCAAATTCCTAGGGAAGAGAATCTGATTGGCTCAGGTTGGGTCAGATGGTCCAATAAACTCTGGCTGAGATGTGTATATGGGGGGGGATGCACTGCACTGTCCCACAGACATGCAATTTCCCCCCACCCCCATCCCAAGTATAGGGGCTGCTCCTGGAGAAAAGTGGATGCCTGCCACCCTAAGAAGTCTCCTTCAGGCATTAAAAATATAACAAGGTCACTAAAGATGACCACACTTGGAGGGTGGAGGTAAAATGACCAAGGAAAAACTCAAGGATAAAATGACTCAGAAAAACTTTAGGGTGGACCTTTTTAGTTGAGCCAGGAAAAGATTCTTTAGTTATTGAGCTCTAAACCCATTAGTTACTTCTACTCTGCAAAGTAGATGAAAACAGAGATGTTTCTCAGGGCCGGCCCCGTGGCTTAGCGGTTAAGTGCGTGCGCTCCGCTGCTGGCGGCCCAGGCCGGATCCCGGGCGCACACCAACACACCGCTTCTCCGGCCATGCTGAGGCTGCGTCCCACATACGGCAACTAGAAGGATGTGCAACTGTGACATACAACTATCTACTGGGGCTTTGGGGGAAAAATAAATAAATAAAATTATTTAAAAAAAAGAGATGTTTCTCAGAAAAATAAAACTTGGTGACCAGCACAGAAGTGACCCTGAGTATTGAAAGTAGAAAATACAAAGACCAAATTCAAGCTATCGAAAGTAGCTGAAGCCGGGGAAACTTTTTGGGGTAACTTTTTGGGGTCAAGGAAATGTTCTAAATCTTGATTGTGGTGGTAGTAATAAGACTGTATATAATTACCAAAACTCATTAAACTGTACGCTTAAAATAGGTGAATTTTATTGTATGTGAATTGTATCTCAATAAAGCTAGAAATGAAGATGAGGTAGTACCAGCAAGTCCCTGGGAGAAACTACCTGGATGCTAAAGGGGAATCTAGATAGAACCCCCTCCTGTGTGGAAGGCAGGAGCCCATCTTATCAGCCACCAAGTGACTGTGCTCCAGCAAATACAAATCAGAGAGGAAACAGAGCTTGGGCTAAGGGAAAACTTCAAGTGGCCGAGAGCCTGAGAAAAGTCAACAAGGTTAGCATCAGAGAGCCTGAAACCAAGGAAAAGCATCCTGAAAGCCAAATAATTTTTAATCCTTTCTTAACATTTGTTTCTTTGGTAAAATGTTTCACATATGCCATTTCACTTTGATCAGCACAAAAGCCTGCTCAGTGAACAATGTCAATATTATCTCTGTATTCCATAGACAAAGAAACCGTGAGGAATAGGGCTGCAGTCAGGACGGGTGCCAGGTCTGGATTTATTGCCTCTTAGCTCCAAATTGACTGGCAAGTTCCAGAGGGAAGGTTTCCCACAAGTTCCACCAGCATAGCACCCCTTTTTTGCCGCTGTCACCTCCTCTCCAGTGAGGTCTGGATCTGAGAAGAGGAAAATCTTCCTTGTTTTAAATCAGATTGTCCTTTCAGTCTCCCTAGGGTGGAGTTTATTATTTTATCCCCAAGAAACTAGATTCAAATTGTTCAGAGGCTGTCAGGGAATTAGAAGTCATTCATCTTAGTCTCAGGTTATCTCATTTAGGTACTGGGGTGTAAGTAGGAAAGATACATGGGACTCTCTAGACTTGGGTAAGCACCCAGAAGGGCCATCATTCCAGGTGAAGCTGCCATCTGAGAAAACTGCTAAGAGTATGAGCTCTAAAGCTCTCTCTGGGGCCAGCTCTGATGGTCTAGTGGTTAAAGTTCGGTGCTCTCGCTGCTTCGGTGGCCTGGGTTCATTTCCTGGTCGCAGGACCACACCACCTGTCTCTCAGTTGCCATGTTGTGGTGGCGGCTCACACAGAACTCAAAGGACTTACATCTAGACTATACACTGGGGCTTTGCAGAGAAAAAAAATTTAATTAATTTTTTAAAAAAGACTCTCTGTTCCTAAATCTTCTAATATGAGAATGTCAAGATATATGCATCTTCTTGTTTACTGCAGCATTATTTACAATAGCCAAGATATGGAAACAACCTAAGTCCATCAACAGATGAACAGATGAAGAAAATATGGTATATATACACAATGGAATATTATTCAGCCATAAAAATAATGAAATCTTGCCATTTGCGCAACATGGATGGACCTTGAGGGCATTATGCTAAGTGAAATGTCAGATAGAAAAAGAAAAATACCGTATGATCTCACTTGTATGTGGAATCTAAAAAAAAAAAAACCGAGCTCATAGACACAGGATAGATTGGTGGTCACCAGAGGCAGGAGGGTGGGGGCTGGGCAAAATGGGTGAAGAGGGTCCCAAAAGTACAAACTTCCAGATATAAAATAAATAAGTCATACAGATGTAATGTGCAGCATGGCAACTCTAGTTAATAATACAGTATTGCACATTTGAAAGTTGCTAAGAGAGTAAATCTTCAAAGTTCTCATCACAAGAAAAAAATTCTATAACTGTGTATGGTGATGGATGTTTACTAGACTTATTGTGATGGTCATTTTGCAACGCATACAAATATTGAATCATTATGTTATACACCTGAACTAATATGATGTTATATGTCAATTATACCTCAATTTAAAAATTAAATAAGATTTTTTTTATGGGGGAAAAAAGTTCAGAATTTATTTTCCAAATGACTAAGGTTATATTTAGAAACGAAGACTCACTGGCTTTTTCCTGGAAATCTCTTTAATGATAAATATACTACCTATGAAGTATTCCTGCCCAAAAATTGAATCTGAATTGGAAGTCTACTTCCAGTTTAAAAAAATACTGGAGGGCCGGCCCTGTGGCTTGGTGGTTAAGTGCGCGCGCTGCAATGCTGGTGGCCCGGGTTCGGATCCCGGGTGCGCATCGAGGCACCACTTCTCCGGCCATCCTGAGGCCGAGTCCCACATACAGCAACTAGAAGGATGTGCAGCTATGACATACAACTATCTACTGGGGCTTTGGGGGGAAAAAATAAAATAAATAAAATCTTTAAAAAAATACTGGAGACAGAGCAGTATGTTAAACGCCATGGGAATGTCATCAGCAAAATCCAAAATATAGGAAATTCTACAGGACAAATAACCTGGTTTCTTCAACAACTAAATGGCAAGATGAAAAAAAAAAAAGCAGAAGGAATGATTTATAGAGTCCAAAAAGAGACATAATAACAAATGCTAAGTATGGATCTTGTTTGAACTAACCAACTGAAAAAAAAAATAGTAAGGGAAATCTGAACACTGACTGGATATTTTAAGATGTTAAGGTATTAGGTGTAATAATCGTATTGTGGTTTTTACTCTAATGGTTTAATCTGTAAATATTATTTACAGATGAAATGATATATATGATATTTGCTTTGAAATAATTATTGTGGGAAGGAAGCATAAAGGTATAAATCAGACTTTCTCAACATGGGCACTATTGACATTTTGGGGTGGATAAGTCTTTATTGCGGGGGCTGTCCTGTGCATTGTATGCTGTTTAGCAGCATCCCTGGCCTCTACCCACTAGCTACCAGGAGCGCTCCCTAGTTGTAATGATCAAAAATGTCTACAGACATTGACAAATATCCCCTGTGAGGCAAAATCACCCCCAGTTGAGAGCCACTGGTATAAATAAAACAAGATTGGCATTGTGTTGATAACTGTTGAAGTTAGTGTATATGAATACATGAGGATACGTTTTTCTATCCCCTCTACTTTTATATACATTTGAAACTTTCAATAATAAAATTTTTAAAAATATTAAAAAGGATTAAATGAGGAGTGAGGAGGTAGAAATATTGGAAAATGTTTGGCCATAAAAACCTTGGCAGCCACAAATATTTGCATCAATTTACTTTTTGACAAACCATTTGTTTGATGTAGTATAAACACAGTTAAGAGATGTGAGATGGTGAACACATCACCAGTGGAGGTTTTGGAATTTATGACTCAAATGATGTTAAAAATGATATAGTCAGCTATCTTTAGGAGACAATTTTGGTGCAGAATTACTTAAAGGATTGAGGATGATATAGATAGTGGCCCATGGGCTGTATGCGAGCCTTTAGATATGTTTTGTTCAGCCTATGTAGTGGTGGCCTACAAGTTGTCTTTAAAAACTGAATTTATTGTCAACATTTAAAAAATCAGATGATTTCGATAAGCAGAGGCTAAAGACGAATGACAAGCTGAGAGAAAATATATGCAATGTATTTCAGAGATAAAGGGCTAATTTCCCTAATTTATAAAGAGCCGTAAAACACTGAGAGGCAAAAAAGCACCAACTCAATAGAAAAATGGGCAAAAGACAGAAACAGAGAGTTTACAGAAAAAGATATACAAATGGTCCTTAAACATATGAAACAATGCTCAACTTTACTCATAGTAAGAGATAGGCAAATTAAAACCCTGAGAAGCTGTTTCTCACCTATCAAATTAGCAAATATTCAAAAGCTTGACAACATACTTCCGGTAGGCAGAATTCTAAAGTGTCCTCCATGATGTCTGATCTCTGGAGTTATGCCCTTGAAAAGCTTATGTTATATGGCAAAGGCAATTGCATTTTGTTAGTGTAATTAAGGTCCCAAACCAGTTGACTTTAAATTAATCAGAAGGGAGACTATCCTGGCAGCCCTGACTTAATTAGTGGGATGCCCTTCAACAGGGCACTTGGACCTTTCCTGAGGTCCAAGACATGCTCCTACTGGCCTTGAAGAAGCAAGCTGCCATGAGTTTTATAGCCCCAAAGAAATGAATTCTGCCGACAACCTGAATGAGGTTAGAGGCAAATTCTCCCCCAGTGGAGCCTCCAGATGAGAACACAGCCTGGCCAACACCTCATTTACAGCCTTGTCAGACCCAGAGCACAGAGCCGGGCTTAGCTGGGCTCAGACTTCTGACGCACAGAATCTGTGAGATAATAAATGTGTTTTGTTTTAAGCCATTAGGAGTGTGGCAATTTGCTACACAGCAACAGAAAGCTAATAAAATACTCTATAGGTGAGGCTGGGAGAAAACAAGGACTCTCATGCAAGGCTAATGGGAGCACTAAATGTTAAGCAATTTGGCCATATGTGACCATGCGTTTCTATCATTTCCATGTGCACATTCACTTTTTTTTTTTTTCTGTGAGGAAGATCAGCCCTGAGCTAACATCTGCCAATCCTCCTCTTTTTGCTGAGGAAGACTGGCCCTGGGCTAACATCCATGCCCATCTTCCTCCACTTTATATGGGACTTGACAAGCGGTGCGTAGGTGCACGCCCGGGATCCGGGCCGGCAAACCCCGGGCCGCCGCATGGGAGCACGCACACTTAACCACTTGTGCCACCTGGCCGGCCCCGTGCACATTCACTTTTGACCTAGCAATTCCACTTCTGAGAATTTACTCTGAAGATACACCACCATAAATTTAAAATAACAGATGCTCAGGGCTTTTCACTATAGCATTATTTATAATGCCTAATATTAGAAATGACCTAATTGTACATCCACAGGAGATAGGTTGAACAAATTTCGGTTTATGTCGTACCATGGTTTATTTAGTACAATGTGGTACTATGAAGCCATACAAAAAAAATTAGGAAGATCTCTGAGATGGAGAATTCCTAGGCTATATCACTAAATGAAAAGAGTGAAGTGAAAGAGCATTTACAGCATTCCACCTTTAGAAAAGAAAGAAATAAGAATATATGTATGTATGTATTTGCTTCTTTTTTAAAAAACACGTAAAGGCTAAACCAGAAACTACTGGAAATGGAAAATGGTTATTCATGGGAGTGGGAAACAGGATGGGAGTGAAACTTTTGAGCATATACTTTTTTACTTTTGAACTCTGTAAATGTTTTACAAATACAAAAAAATTAAATCAAAAACGCTATTAAAGATATACAGCTTAAAGTAGTATTTAGAGAGAAATGTAGTTTATTTTGAAATGCTTCAAAAACATAAGATGGATGGATAGATACAGGGATGTTTAGATGGATATGATAAAGCAAATATAGTCAAATGTTAGTGGTAGAATCTAGGTAGTGAGGATATAGGTGTTCACTGTAAAATTTTTTCAGCTTCACTTTATGTTTGAAATTTGGGTTGTTTTTTTTTTTTTGGTGAGGAAAATTGGCCCTGAGCTAACATCTGTGGCCAATCCTCCTCTGTCTGCTTGAGGAAGATTTGCCCTCAGCTAACATCTATGCCAATCTTCCTCCATTTTGTATGTGGGACCTGCCACAGCATGGCTTGATTAGCAGTGTGTATGTCCACACCCGAGATCCGAACCCACGAACCCTGGGCCACCAAAGCAGAGTGCGCAAACTTAACTACTACACAACCAGGCCAGCCCCTATATTTGAAAATTTTATAATGAAATGTGGGAAAAAATTAAATGAAAATGGATGAACACAAGCAAACCCTAAAGCAATCCTAACTGTGTATTGATAATGTAACCACATAGAGAAAAGAATTAACTCAAGTACATTTTGAACACAGTACTCTGTACTCTCTTAGTGGGATGTATTCTAAGGACAAAAAATTTCAGTCTTGAATTTCTCTTATTGTAAATCTTTGTTGACTTCACAATAAGCAGTCAGTCAGATCTCCTAAGTTACAGTAAATGCCAGGCCAACAGAATTCTTCCTCAAGTAGCCTGTTTAGATTTAGTTTCAGAATGTTAATAACCTTATTCACAATAATTTACCAAACAATGGCATATAGTTCCAGGAAGAATTTTTTACTACCCACTAGGTGGCAATGCTATCTAATCTAATTAAAAGCAGAACTTGAATTTGAAAGACTCATTCATCTAACAACCTGTGTACTACATTGATTTTCTTAGCATTTGAGCAAACTAGACTTTCATTAATATCTATGCAAAGTAACATTCTTCAGAATTTTAATAACAAAGAAAAATAGATCCCATTTCCCCACACAGAGACCATATTAAATCAAATTCAGAATCACTGGATTGGTAAGACTTCCAGAGGTCAGCTAGTCCCTTTGTCTACCTCCAAACAGAATAACTCTCCTACTCTATTATCTTTTCTCTGCCTGGCACATTTCTCCAAATTCTAGTCCAACATTTAGCATAAAGTCAAGTGGTTCATTCATTCATTTATTCATTCCTTCTTCATAAAGCAAACAATTTCTGAGTAATTACCATATGCCAGGTATTGGGTGCTAGGTACTGGGAATGTGATGGTGCCCACAGACACAGGCATGCTGCCCTCAGTAAGCTTACTGTCCATTGCCCTGGCAGTTGGCCTTTCTGGAAAAATGGAAGAGTTGGTGTGGCTCCTAGTAGCATGGCTTGCTCTGCTCTTCTCAGCTCAAGCAGAGAAAAGATCTTACAACTATAAGAAGTGGAGGCACAGTGGGGAAGAACAGACAAACAATTACAAGGCAATGTGAGAAATGCAAGGGAGTAGGTAGAGGGTGCTATGAAGCTCACAGGATGGGGAAAGGGCACAGCCGGTCTTAGGAGTAGTGAGGAAAAGCTTCCCAGATGAAGGGCATCTAAACTGACACCTGAAGGATAGCAGGAGCCAGATGGAATGGGAGGAAAGGGGAAGGGCTATGCAGGTTGCAAAACTTAGAGGAGAAAGGATAGTATCTTACTCAATCTGTATCCCCAATGTGCACACAATGTCTAGCACACAACAGATTTGGATTAAACACGTCCTTCACTCTGATGCCATCACACAGTATGTCCTTGGACAGATCACTGCACTTCTTTAAGCCTAGGTGTCCTCACTCTGAAGGTCAATGAGATCGTTCAGAGAGATTGTGGAGAGGGAGACAAGAGGGCTCAGGACTTAACCCTGAGGACCTCTAAAACAGGTGGAGAAAACAGAGCTAGTAAGAGAGGCTGGGGGGCAGCGACCCAAGAGGCGGGAGAAACCAGGCCAGCGTGGGATTGTGGAGGTGAGCATGTGAAGAACTAAGCATTGATCAACTGTCAAAGTCAAGTAACTTCAGAAATATTCAGAAGTGACTTAATTTATCGATAAGAAGTTGCAGTTGGGCTTGGTAAGAGAAGATTCAGTGGCATGGCAGGTGCAGCCGTCACACTGCAGCGGGTTGAGGATAGAGTAGCAGGTGAACCTGGGGAGCCAACAAGTGCAGAAAACTCCTTAAAGTGATCTAGCAGTGAAGGGAAGATCGAGACAGGAAAACGCTTGAGCAGGTTTAAATGCTGCTGGAAAGGAGCCAGGAGACGGGGAAAGGTGGCAGATGGTGAGGGAGAGACAGGTGAGGCTGTAGAGCAGGTGTGGCACCCAGCCAGGTGGGACAACATGGGAGCTCAAAACTTGTGGGCTGGAAGAGGACGCCCAGAGGTGTACTGAGCTTATTAGATAACCAGAGTTATCTATCTCTTTTTTTTAAGACTTTATTATTTTTTTAGAGCAGTTTAAAATTTATAGCAAAATTGAGCCAAAGGTGCAGAGATTTCCCATATACTCCCTACCTCCAAACGGGCACAGCCTCCTCCATTATCAACATCTCCCATCAGAGTGGTACTTTTGTTACAATTCATGCACCTACATTGACACATCTTTATCACTCAAAGTCTACAGTTGTTTAAATTAGAGTTCACTCTTGGTAGTGTACATTCTATGGGTTTGGACACGTATAACGACATGTATACGTGTAATGTATGACATTACAATGTCATACAGAGTATTTTTACTGCCCTAAAAGTCCTCTGTGCTCCGCCTGTTCATCCCTTCCTCCCCTCTGCACAATCCCTGGCAACCACTGATCTTTTTACTTTCTCCATAGTTTTGCATTTTCCAGATGTCATATAGTTGGAATCATACAATATGTAGCCCTTTCAGATTGGCTCTGTCATTTGGTAATATGTATTTTAGGTTCACTCCATGTCTTTTCATCACTAGATTGCACATTTCTTTTCAGTGCTAAAAAATATTCCACTGTCTGGATGTACCACAGTTTATTTAGTGTGGATCATTTTTAACATACATTATTTTCAGGAATCGTGTAATAAAGTGAATAATAAAATGGCCAGAGGGCCGGCCCTGTGGCTTGGTGGTTAAGTGCGCGCACTGCGATGCTGGTGGCCCGGGTTCGGATCCCGGGTGCGCATCGAGGCACCACTTCTCCGTTCATCCTGAGGCCGAGTCCCACATACAGCAACTAGAAGGATGTGCAGCTACGACATACAACTATCCACTGGGGCTTTGGGGGGACAAAATAAAATCTTTAAAAAAATAAAAAATAAAAATAAATAAATAAATAAATAAATAAAATGGCCAGAAAGTAAATGCAGAAAGTGAAAATGTTCTGTTACTGAACTTTGTACATCTGTGAGTAAAAAAAAAGTTTTTAATGAAAAAATTACAGCACAAAAAAAGGAAAAAGTAATGCATTAATACTTTTGTATTGCATGCAAAAGATACAATTTAGGGGAAAATACTAAATTGTACCACTGATGTGGATATGTTCTTGAGTCATTCTCCAGTTTTTTTTTTTTTTTAATTGATGTTTTAATGGTTTCTAACATTGTGAAATTTTTGGGTTGTACATTTTTGTTTGTCCATCACCATATATATGACTCCCTTCACCCCTTGTGCCCACCCCCCACCCCCACTGCCCCTGGTAACCACAGTCCAGTTTTGGTCCATGTGTTGGTTTATATTCCACATATGAGTGAGATCATACAGTGTGTGTCTTTCTCTTTCTGGCTTATTTCACTTAACATAATACGCTCCAGGCCCATCCATGTTGTTGCAAATGGGACGATTTTGTCTTTTTTTATGGCTGAGTAGTATTCCGTTGTATATATATACCACATTTTCCTAATCCAATCGTCAGTCGAGGGACACTTAGGTTGCTTCCACTTCTTGGCTACGGTGAATAATGCTGCAATGAACATAGGGGTGCATAAGCCTCTTTGGATTGTTGATTTCAGGTTCGTTGGATAGATTCCCAGTAGTGGGATGGCTGGATCATAAGGCATCTCTATTTTTAATTCTTTGAGGAATCTCCATACCGTTTTCCATAGAGGCTGCACCAATTTGCATTCCCACGAGCTGTGTATGAGGGTTCCTGTTTCTCTGCATCCTCTCCAACATTTGTTGTTTTTTGTCTTGGTGATTATAGCCATTCTAACGGGTGTGAGGTGGTATCTTAGTGTTGTTTTGATTTGCATTTCCCTGATGATTAGTGATGTTGAGCATCTTTTCATGTGCCTATTGGCCATCTGTATATCTTCCTTGGAGAAGTGTCTGTTCATTTCCTCTGCCCATTTTTTGATCGGGTTGTTTGTTTTTTTGTTGTTCAGTTGTGTGAGTTCTTTATATATTATGGAGATCAACCCCTTGTCAGATGTATGTTTTGCAAATATTCTCTCCCAGCTGGTTGGTTGTCTGTTCATCTTGATTCTGGTTTCATTAGTCTTATAAAAGCTCTTTAATCTGATAAAGTCCCACTTGTTTATTTTTTCTTTAGTTTCCCTAGTCTGGGTAGGCATGTCATCTGAAAAGATTCCTTTAAAACCAATGTCAAATAGTGTGTTGCCTATATTTTCTTCTATGAGTTTTATAGTTTCAGGTCTCACCTTCAGGTCTTTGATCCATTTTGAGTTAATTTTTGTGAATGGCGATAGCACATGGTCCACTTTCATTCTTTTGCATGTGGCTGTCCAGTTTTCCCAACACCATTTATTGAAGAGACTTTCCTTTCTCCATTGCATGTTCTTAGCACCTTTGTCAAAAATTAGCTGTCCGTATATGTGTGGTTTTATTTCTGGGCTTTCAATTCTGTTCCATTGATCTGTGTGTCTGTTTTTGTACCAGTACCATGCTGTTTTGATTACTATTGCTTTGTAGTATGTTTTGAAGTCAGGGATTGTGATGCCTCCTGCTTTGTTCTTTTTCTTAGGATTTCTTTAGCTATTCGGGTCTTTTGTTGCACCATATAAATTTTAGTATTCTTTTTTCTATTTCTGTGAAGAATGTCATTGGGATTCTGATTGGGATTGCATTGAATCTGTAGATTGCTTTAGGTAATATAGACATTTTAACTATGTTTATTCTTCCAATCCACGTGCATGGGATATCTTTCCATTTCTTGATGTCATCATGGATTTCTTTCAATAATGTCTTGTAGTTCTCATTGTATAGGTCCTTCACCTCCTTGGTAAGATTTATTCCTAGGTATTTTATTCTTTTTGATGCAATTGTAAATGGTATTATCTTTTTGAGCTCTCTTTCTGTTAGTTCATTATTAGCATACAGAAATGCAACTGATTTTTGTAGATTGATTTTGTACCCTGCAACTTTGCTGTAGTTGTTGATTGTTTCTAATAGTTTTCCAACAGATTCTTTAGGGTTTTCTATATATACAATCATGTCATCTGCAAATAGTGAGAGTTTCACTTCTTCGTTACCTATTTGGATTCCTTTTATTCCTTTTTCTTGCCTAATTGCTCGGCCAAAACCTCCAGTACTATGTTGAACAGGAGTGGTGAGAGTGGGCAGCCCTGCCTCGTTCCTGTTCTCAGAGGAATGGCTTTCAGTCTTTCCCCGTTGAGTATGATGTTGGCTGTGGGTTTGTCATATATGGCCTTTATTATGTTGAGGTATTTTCCTTCTATTCCCATTTTATTGAGAGTTTTTATCATAAATGGATGTTGTATCTTGTCAAATGCCTTCTCTGCGTCTATTGAGATGATCATGTGGTTTTTATTCTTTGTTTTGTTGATGTGATGTATCACGTTGATTGATTTGCGGATGTTGAACCATCCCTGCGTACAATTAATTAAAAAAGAAGAAATGTCAGGCCAGCCATGTGACCTAGTGGTTAAGTTCAGCATGCTCCACTTTGGTGGCCCAGCTTTGGTTCCCGGGCGCAGAACTACATCACTCTTTGGCGGCCGTGCTGTGGCGGCAAGCCACATACAAAATAGAGGAAGATTGGCACACGTGTTAGCTCAGGGTGAATCTTCCTCAGCAAAAAAAAGAAAGAAGAAATGTCAACTTTACAGATTTTACTCAAATTCAGTAAAATATTTCAAGTATGAACTAAAATTTGTAGTTATCAAACAAAATACCACACTTCTCAGTTTGCACTGTTTCACTGTTTTAAGTTTTAAACAGATAAAAATTCCAAGCAGTCACATATATGATGACAGAATTGAAATAACTCAAGTTCTGTTTCTCCATCTTTGTAATCACTGTGCCATCATTTATTTCGAATCTAGGGTTTAAAAGCAAAAATATAGTACCCCAGGGACTGGAGACAGGAACTGTACCCAAAGTGAACTTCAATGATTCCGTTGGAAATGTGCTCTCCAATCCATCTGTGTGGCTGAGGCTGAGTGTGTTGAATGCCGACTGTATAACTGGGAATTCTCTGAACTTCCTTCCATGTAGAATACCATGTTTATTAAAGGGGGAATAATAAAAATGTGCTCATTTCAAGCTTATACATGTATTATGAAAACTCAGTAACCGCTACAATTGTTTAGAACTGACCAGCAAAAGATTGTTTTCAGGAAGGAGTATTTTATCTGACGTTGTTTAGACTTGCCAGCGGATGGTGATGGTTAAAAGCAGACCATCTAACCAGTTTTGTTTTCAAATAGCTACAGACAACATAGCCCTCATTGCCTGCACCTGCGTGGACTGTGCCACCCCCCCCCCCACCCCCGCCCCGCGTGGGCCGCTGAGACATGCTTCCCTTGTGGCAGAAGGGAAGCCAGAAGGAGAGCTTAGCAAGCGCAAGCTTGAAGCTGAAGGGAGGTGGTAGGAACAAGACCAGCTGTTAGATCAGGCGAAGCGTATGCTGGGTCTCGATTGTGGCGGAGAGTGCATTTATGAAGGCTCCCCTAAACTGCAAGAAAGAGACACATGTGAGATTATGTTGCCTGGAGGCTCAGGGCCCAGAAACAGCATAGGAGACCACCTCAGCAGCTGACCACTTACTCTGAGTCCCAGTAGTTCTGAAACCAAGATTAACAGCCTCAGTGGATTGGATGAATAACCTGAGTTTTTGAGGGCTCTTCTTTTCCAAGTTCACCTAAGCATATTTACGCACTAAAAGAGCATCCGATGGGTGGGTTTGCCAATATTCACTATAACGAGCATCCCCATTGAGAAGAGATCCACTGTACCTCTCCGAGGGAGTGATTCTCCCTTTACCCTGGCCACCTTTGACTCCTGGCTGAGCAGCAGGGTTGGCTTCTGGCAAAAGGCACAAATCACAGACTTTTTACAGGGAAAGCGTTGTGCTTGTGTTCCGACTAGATGCCTCAAGAAACTCAAGGGTGGGTTTGGAAGCAATTAACTGTTTTTCCAAGTTGTTTCTTTTGCTTTTGTATGTTAAGGAGATGTAACCACCAGCCATCCTGAAACTGACCAAGCCTCACCACAAGAGCTATGCCCATGACTTTTCCCTTATTTTTAATACAAAGAGCTCTCCAGGAGGAGCTTAGGCCTCATTATGCGGAAGCATGTTCCCCAATTGAGCCTGTGCAAGCGAATACCCGCCTCTCCCTTTTGAATATTCATTCCCCAACCAAATAAAAGTTCCTGCTTTCATTTGTTTGGGGATGCCACGCCTTTGGACATGACTCCTCATGGCCTCCTATTTGCTGCAAATACACTTTACTTTGTGAGACAACTTCCACTGGTGTAGAGTCTTATTTAACTCACCAGGAGGTGAGCTCACTTGGTTCACTATCACTTGGGACTACTCCTCAGAAAGGTCTATGAGACTACTTTCCTCAGAAAGGTCTGTGGGCTTGCCAAAAGCGTAGAGCTCTGATGGTGCTCAGGCCAAGCTGCCCCAGGAAGCACCACTCTGGTATGCGGATTATTTCGAGCTGAAGACAATAAGGACTCAGAGAGCTCAGGAAAAATATTTGAGTTTCCCCTCTCAAACTGTCTAAAGAATTTAAAACCAAAAAATCTGTTTTAGGAAGGGGTTATTATGATGACTGCTATAAAAGATAATTTAGGATAGAGGTTACAATAGAAAAGGCACCAACAAGCCCATCTTATCGGGAGTTTTGTCTCTCTGGCCACATTCTTTGGATGGCCCTGTGAGGAGTTGTCAGACAATCATTTACAAGGGAAGTCTCCACTTATAAAGGTATCTCCCTCTCTGTATTGGGAAAAGGGGGGGGTGAGCTCATTTCTAGTAACTTATCAATGTGGAAGGTGAGGCCTTGGGGCTGTATAATAAACCTTACTCTTGTTTACTGTGCTTTAGTGGTAATCTCCTGTAACTGACTCCCCCCACCCCCAAAATCCTCCTTTGTCATTGGCTGAAAATGATATTTAAGACGAGAATTTCTGCTATTGTGTTGAGAAACGCAGTGTCCCTGCTTTCTCCCATGTATACATGTTATTAAACTTGGTATTATTTTCTCCTGCTAACCTGTCTGTCGATTATTCGGCCAGCCATAAGAACCTTAAGGAAAAGGGCAGAGGGTGATTCTCCCTCTTCCCCCGACAGTTTAATGGAATGCTCTTAAGCACAGGAGAAGTGGTTTGAAATAGCTGCTGTGGAGAGGGAGAAAGAACCAAAAGGAAGTACAAGATGAAGGACCCAGCGGAGGCTGAAGACCACAAGTTCCTTTTGCTAAAGCTTAGAGTAATTTTTTCTATTATGACATCAGTGGGGAGGGAATGTAGTTACTGTTCTCTAAATCAAGGCCTGGGAAGCTTTTTTCTGTAAAGGGCCAAGATAGTTAATATTTTGAGCTTTCTCTATTGCATACTCTTTTGTTTTTACAACCCTTAAAAAATATAAAAACCATCTTTTCTCAGGCAGAAGAAAAATAGGCCTTGAAATGAATTTGGCCTGAGGACCGTATTTTGCTGACCTTTACTCTAGATAAGTTGACACATTCTTAAACTAAAGAGAAATCACAAGGAATCAATCTATTAGAGATAGTGAAGTTACCTTCTACCATTCCAAGAAAGGCTATTTTTTTGCAAGAGACTTGATAAATAATCTTGAAGTGGATGTGTGAAAGAATCATTTTCTTCCTACTTGAGTGAAAAAGAAAAGGGTATTCTAGTGGGCAAGTAAGGTGCTACTCAAGAGGCCTGAAGCCAGCTACCTGAGGGGTACTGTAGATATTAAACCAATTTGCTGTTTTTCCTGTTTAACTTGAGAGGTGACTCAGGGGTCTCAAGGATTTGTGAGCTTGTTGTCCAGAGGATTTGTGAGCTTGTTTTGCAGAAGAAAGAGAATGCCTTCGGGGACATTACCGCCCTCAGCAGTCCTGAAGCCCAGAAGTCAGATTGCCAGGGGCTTATTGGGAGTGACCCCTTTGTTTCTCCAAAGCTTCCCCTGCCAAGCCCCTTAGCTCTATAAAACGCCCTGCTTTCTGTTCTTGGGGAGGCAGATTTGAGTGAACTCAGACTCCCGCCTACTCATTTTGGCCAATTCGAATAAATCTTTCTCCATTTCTAAGCACTGATGTCTCAGTGTTTGGCTTCCTGTGCGTCAGGCACACGAATTTGAGATTAAGCAGTTCAGTATCAGGCCTATGACAAGAGCTAAGGCAGGTGCCCTCGGATGAAAGAAGTAGGGGAAGTTAAATGATGTCTTATTTGTGTTATAGATTTGCTCAATGCGACTTTTTCTGTTTGAGGAATTTATGGGTTAGATATATAATAGATTTTTGGAAAATAGATTGAAAAAAATTCAATGAAAAGAAGCAAAATATATCCCAAAATGTATTTATTTTGGATTTAAGACTCCAAACGTATTTAAGAAAATTAGAAAAACAAGCTCCAGTCTAAGTTGTGTATAATCTGTGAGAATGAAAAGAGGAGAGATGCATCTAAAGAACCAATGTGAGTACAGAGTTTTCTTAGTTCAGAATATTTAAAGCTTTATACAAAAGATGAAAGAGGGAGTTCCTTCCTCAAAATGAATGCAACATTAGCAAAAGCCTAGAGGAACAGGGCTGGAAAAACTAAAAGCCAGAATAAACTGAAAATTATCTCCTCCCCCGTAGAAGCTGAAGGTTTTTGTTAGAAGTAATGGTGGGATGGAGTGCAGTTAGTTATTAGGGCTGGGTCAGGACCAGCTGCATAATTTGCGGGCCCCAGTGGAAAATGAAAATGTGAGTCACCTTGTTAAAAAACTATTCAAAATTTTAAGATGGTGACAGCAGAGCAGTAAACCAAGCACAGGGTCCTTCTTTGAGCAACTGCTCAGGTGCACGTTTATGAAGCAGCCACTGGGCTGAGGACTCAAGACTGCCCAAACCCTGCCTCCATCCAGCCATTTCTGCTTCCTTTAAGGTTCTCAAGGGAGATATGCAAGATACAACAACATATAGGATACTAAACCAGGTACCCTTCATTTTTAAGTGGGTTCCTGTAACTGCCTCTGCAGGGCTCTCTGGCAAACTCAGCTGCAGGACACAATTTAGGCTCTAGACATGTGTCTTTCTGTGAAGCAGGAACTGAGAACGCCTGAGGGTTTATGTAAATAGAGAAGAGAAAAAGAGCAAATGGCTGACCTGCCTAGAGGGCAGCAACGAAGCTAGGAGAAGTAGAAGAGAAAAGCTCGCTGTAGTGACCTCTCCCTCAAGTAGAAGTATTCCAGTCACTATTTTTAGAATCCAATCAGGTTAGTAGCCTCCTCTAGGGGGGGAACAAAGATGGAGGTGAGAAAAAGAAGACTTTCTCGGTCCCCTCACCCCATCGGGAGGGAAAGGGCTCTTAGAAGTACATTTGAATTGAAAAAGAAACAGGAAAAGCAGTATTCTCTGCTGCTTTGATGGAGTTAGCATAAATGCTGAGAGATAGCAGCGAGCGAGGAAAATAACCAACTATTTTTCTTCACCTTCTTTGTAAAGCAATGTTTAGTAATCTGCAAAGTTTTAACAAAGAAAAAATTGAAGCCCAATAAGAGTGTGTAAGAGCATCAGATAATAATGCAGATGTTTTAAATGAATTTGTGTCTAGAACTATACAAAATACATCCCTAGGATACTACTGTAGGAATTGGTACATGTGCTCTGAGTCTTTGTAATTACTCTTTGAAAAATCATAGGACACGTGAAGAGAAACCAAAAGACTGGGGGGAAAAAATCTCAAATTTTGAAAAAAGAGAAGTTTAATTCTCAAAATAGGGGCTAATAAATATATATGTATTTTTTATAATTTTATTTATTTATTTTTCCCCCAAAGCCCCAGTAGATAGTTGTATGTCACAGTTGCACATCCTTCTAGTTGCTGTATGTGGGACGCGGCCTCAGCATGGCCAGAGACGCGGTGCATCGGTGCACACCTGGGATCCGAACCCTGGCCGCCAGCAGCGGAGTGCGCGCACTTAATCGCTAAGCCACGGGGCCGGCCCATGGCTAATAAATTTTTGAAATTTAAATTGTTGGTAAAATTGTGAACAAGCACCACTATACAAATAGCTTGCAAACACTTCTTTAAGAATGAGATGACAATGGAAACCCTATTATGTGTTCTGTAAACAAGTCCTTTCAATCTAGTCCCTTCTCTTAAATTGGTAAATCGATGGAATAAAACAAATAATTCAAGCAAAATGATGAGCAAAACCTATCATGCTGTCCTTGGGGACAAGATGAAGAAATGGCTGCAGATGAATCAGCAGTTTGAACCATCCAGTGTTGATAAATGAATACATCAGAGTCAGCTTGTCCAGATGGCATAGGCGGCTGGCTAAGGTCTGTCCATCCCTCCAGTTTGACATCTTTATCAGTAATTTACATGTTGACACAAAAGATGTGCTTATCAAGTTTCAAGACAAGGAAGGACAGCAAACACAATGACTTAACTAAAGATTCACAACTATCTCCACAGGCTGGAATCTTGATCCCAAGCTAACAGGTTAACATTTTAAGTAGAATAAATGTAAAGAGATGTTTTTAGGTTTTAAAAAAATTATACAAATACAGGAAGGAGGAGACCAGGCTTGGTAACAACTCATAAAAGAAAACAAAAAGCGTAGAAGTTTTGACTGATTATGAGTTAAAACGAACCACCTCTACAACTACAATGTAGCTGTTGAAAAAGCTAATACTGCTTTTGGCCAAATTATCAGAAACAACAATAATCATTTATTGAGAAGGAGTTATGAGCACCGACTGGAGCTAGACTGTCAGTGTTCAGATACCAGCTGGGCTATGTGGGAGATCAAGATTTGGCCACCCTGAAATATATCTCTTTACCTTGATTGTTTTCTCTGAGGGACATTTGACCTCCCCCACTAACTGCCTAAAGAATTTGACATGGTGGCTCCTTCCTGGAACAGATCTTCTATCATGATGGCTGTAATGATAATGTAAAATAGATGTTACAATGGGAGGGGCAGCAAGCCCCTTTTATCAAAAAAACTCTGTCTCTCCCTGACCACATTATCTATAGATGACCCTGAAAAGAATTGTCTTCTTGCCCTCTGAAGTCCCAGACTGCTACCCACCCCCAACACCTTCCTCTCCTTTAGCTACAATACTTAAGCAAGCAGCTTAGACAGAGGGAAGAGTTGCTCATTTCTGAGTTTCTCCCATGTATACATGTTATTAAACTTGGTATTATTTTCTCCTGCTAACCTGTCTTGTTGATTATTTGGCCAGCCATAAGAACCTTAAGGGAAAGGGCAGAGGGGGATTCTCCCTCTCTCCCCACAGATACATTGAGTGACCTTGGACAAATTACTTAGTCTGTTTGTATCCACGTTCCTCCATTTTAAAAATGAAGGTAAGAATAATATCCACTTAATAGAGTTCTTTTGAATATTCAGAGATAATACATGTAAAACATTTAGAATAGTGCTCTATCAACGTTAGCTGTTATTGTTCTGTTCTGAGCACTTTATATGTGTTTGCATGTGTGTGTGTGACTATTTAATTACATGTATTTATTGAAAAATAATACATATATTAAAATATTAAAACAGGGCCGGCCCTGTGGCTTGGTGGTTAAGTGCGCGCGCTGCGATGCTGGCGGCCCGGGTTCGGGTCCTGGGTGCGCAGCGAGGCACCACTTCTCTGTCCAGCCTGAGGCCGAGTCCCACATACAGCAACTAGAAGGATGTGCAGCTGTGACATACAACTATCTACTGGGGCTTTGGGGGCAAAAAATAAATAAAATCTTTAAAAAAAATAAAAAAATAAAAAAATAAAAATAAAATATTAAAACAGGACTAAAAAGTTTACACTGAAAAATTCTCCCTTGATTATCCTTCATCCCAGAGATGACCATTGTTCAGAGTTTCTTGTGTACCTTTCATTTTTGTGTACAAATGGATATATAGAATGCACAATTTTCTGTATCTTTGCTTTTTTCCCCACATGCAAATTATCTTAGCGACCTTTCCATATCAGCACAGGTAGATTTACTCCATTCTTTTTTAAGCTGAATAGTATTCCGTTGTGTAGATGTACCATAATTTATTTACCCTGTCCCCAAATCAGAGTCATCTAGATTTGTATTCAGTCTTTTGTTTTTACAAACTATGCTGCTGTGGATTTCCTTATAGCTCAGACACTGGAGTCAGATTGTCTGAATTTAAATCCCTGTGCTGTCACTTATTAACTCTGTGGCCGTGTCTTAGCTTTACCAACTTTAATTTCCTTAAGTGTAAAATGGTGATAATAATAGTGTCACACTCATAGGGTTCCTGTCAGGATTGAATGTAAAGTGCCTTGCTTGGTGACTCGTACATAGTAAGCTCTTAACAAACATAAAATACTCCTATTTTTTTATTTTCTTACTTTAGTACATTTGAGTTTCTCTGTAGGGTGAATTCTTAGCAGTCAAATTACTAGATCCAAGAGTGTTCATTGAAAATTGATAGATAATGTTAACTTGTCTCTGTGTTGGATAGTCCATTTGCTCCTGTAGATATTCACTACCTTCTCCACTCAGCTCTGTACCCCGAGAGGCTGACCTCTATAGAACTGTATCAGCCAGTGTCTTTTCCCACCGACTTCTAATCAGGTTCCCTGTGAGAAACACAGGCGCAAGATGAGAGGGTGGGAGGAAGGAGCCCCAAGCCTCTGGCAGTAGCTGCATCCCTTTCCCAGAAGCCTGTTGTGCAGCCTCTCCCCAACTCCCTCTACATTTCAGTAAAAGCTCCTTCCTCTTGCCCTATCAGGCCAGGTGGAGCAACCACTTCCTGCAGCTGCTTGTCCTTGGCTGCTTCACCAACCCTTGAAGGTTCCCTTAACCTGGAGCACATCTCTATAAATAATCTTTTCGTTAAACTTCCTTCAGTTACCCTTTTTTTCTTTTAAAGATTTTATTTATTTATTTTTTTCCCCCCAAAGCCCCAGTAGATAGTTGTATGTCATAGTTGCACATCCTTCCAGCCGCCGTATGTGGGACTCGGCCCCAGCATGGCCGGAGAAGCGGTGCCCCGGTGCACGCCTGGGATCCCAACCTGGGCCGCCAGCAGCAGAGCGTGCGCACTCAACCGCTAAGCCACGGGGCCGGCCCATCAGTTACCCTTTTAACATGCCATCTGACTAACCAATTGCACTCCCACTAATAAACTATGAGAATACCTGTTCTCCTGTACTTTTGGCAATGTTGTACACTAACCAATTTACACTCCCACTAATAAGCTACCAGAATACTTGTTTTCCCATACTTTTGACAATATTGTCACGTCAAACGTTTTGTGAGATTTTACCTAAAATTCTCCTTGAATTCTTTATTTTTTCTGGGCACCAGTGCCATTATTTATCTTTTTATCACAGATAGTGTTTTCTGTTGAATTTCAATTTCTTAAAGGCCTTTGCATAAGTATTGTCTTAATTCTGTCAGGCTGCTATAACAAAATACCATAGACTGGATGGTTTATAAACAATAGAAATTTATTTCTCACAGTTCTGGAGGCTGGGAAGCCCAAGATCAAGGTGTTGGCACATACAGTGTCAGGTGAGAACCTGCTTCCTGGTTCATGTGCATCCTCATGTGGTGGAAGGGACAAGGGAGCTCTCCATGGTCTCTTTTATAAGTGCACTAATCCCATTTATGAGGGCTTCACCCTCAAGACCTAAGCACCTACCAGAGGTCCCACCTCCTAATACCATCACTTTGGGGATTAGGTTTCAACCTATGAATTCTGGGGGGACACAAACATTCAGTCTATAGCAAGTATAGACACTTATTTTCTCAATATTCTATTAGTTGAGTCTTGAGAAGGCCAATTAAGAATATCAGAAAATTCAAACAAAATTCTATTAAGAATTATTGGAGGCTTTTAAAACTTTACTCAAAAATATTATATGCTATTAAGGAATCATTATAAATTTTGCTAGGTGTGATGATGGCATTGTTGGCATGTTAAAAAAAGAAAAAGCCCTTATCTTTAGAGAGATCCTCTGAAATACTTATAAGTAAAATGATATGATATCTTAGATGTGATTTAAGATACTCCAGAAAAATAAAAAATAGTGTGGGGAGAAAAGGAACAAGACTGGGAAAATGTTGATAGTTGTTGAAAGTAGGTGATGGGTAGGGGGTGTTTCATTATATCCACTCTTTTCCATTCTATATCCATCCATTATCTTCACTCTTGCAATTGTTTGAAAAATTTCCAAAATAAGAAGTAAACAAACAAAAAGACAACTAAAAAATTCAAGTAGTGGAAAGGATGGCCAGCAGGATCCCAAGGGGAGGCTCTCTCACTGCCCCAGCCCTGGCCCCTAACGTCTACTGAGTCAGCCCTGCCTGGCCCAGCCGTGATCAAGGCAATCCTCATTCTCAACAACCATGGGAAGCCAAGGCTCTCCAAGTTCTACCAGCCCTGCAGTGAAGACACAACAGCAAATCATCAGGGAGACTTTCCATTTGGTATCTAAGAAAAATGAAAATATTTGTAATTTCCTGGAAGGAGGATTATTAACTGGAGGATCTGACAGCAAACTGACTTGTAGACATTACACAACATTATATTTTGTCTTCCGTGTGCATTCTTCAGAGAATGAACTTGACGTTTTAGATCTAATGCAAGTATTCTTGGAAACATTAGACAAGTGTTTTTGAAAGTGTCTGTGAACTGGATTTAATTTTCCATGTAGACAAGGTCCACAATATTCTTGCAGAAATGGTGATAGAAGGAATGGTATTGGAGACCAACATGAATGAGATTGTTACATAAATTGATACACAAAATAAATCAAAGAAATCTGAGGTTGGCATAGCAGGTGCTCCAACCCGTGTGGTATGTATCAGCTGTAAAGAATATCAATCTTCCTGCAATCCCAAGAAATATTAACATTGGTGATATAAGTATAGAAGTGCCAAACCTGCCTCCTTTTAGGTAAACAATTTAAAAGGCTACTCTCAGGTAAAATGCAGAGGGAAAAGTCATCTAAGTTTACCATGCAGTCATTTACCCAAAATGGCAGCGGAGAGTCTTAACTTTTGCTCTCGAATTTAAGTCAAGGTATTGTATAGAAGTTGTGTAAAATTAGTATGTGAAGTTCAGTCTTGCTTTTCTTGCTCAGTGTTTTTAAAGAAATTGTAATAGTTAATGTGATTTTTTTTTTTTCTTTTCTAAGCTGCATTCCTGTGCCCATCGAAGGCATGCCTCTATGCATTGGCTACTACAGTATTTTGAAAAGTGTTTGAGACATTTCTTTAATTAATGTTTACCTTAAACAAATAGACAGCCAGTTATTTCTCCAGAAAAAATGGGTTTATTTGGGATCAGCAAAGAATTGCAATTCAGGGTCTGCAACCATGGCAAGCCACATGGGGAGCCCTCCCAACAAGGGAAGAGGAAAGTCTTCTATAGAGGGGAAGAGGAAGTTGGGAGGGCTGTTGTAAACAAAGAGTTCAGAGGTGTAGTGGCTTTTCATTGGCTGCATTGTGACAGTCTCTCGTTGGCTGAGCTTCTTGCTGGTCAAGAAGAGGAAGTGTTTCTTCTTCCTGTTGGACTCCGCTGTTGACATAGGGCATAAGAGCTCCCCCTTTTGGCCTCCCCACTCCAATTTAATGAGGTTTCTGTTTATTAATCTGACATTATGTACGACCCAAAATGTTGGTGTTTTGAATGGATTACAGGTGCAGCACTCATTAATTCTTTCTGCTATTTGTCACAATTGTTATTTAAAGAACCAAGTATATATTGCAAGAAAACATGATCTTTTCTCTTAGTTTAAACAAATGCCAAGATAAGTGGGAAAAAAATCAAGTGGAACAATTTCAGTAGGTCCATACCACAATATGATGTGCATTCCATTAGGTATGACTATGAACATTTCATCATAACTTTACAGTTGTAAGTTTATGTTCACATTACATTTGCATATCTCCAAATATTTTTTTTTATAATTTTATTTATTTATTTTTTTCCCCCAAAGCTGCAGTAGATAGTTGTATGTCAAAGCTGCACATCCTTCTAGTTGCTGTATGTGGGACATGGCCTCAGCATGGCCGGAGAAGTGGGGCCTTGGTGCACGCCCGGGATCCAAACCCGGGCCGCCAGCAGCGGAGCGCGTGCACTTAACCGCTAAGCCATGGGGCTGGCCCTCTCCAAATATTTTTAAAAGAAAATTTTAAAATATATATGGCCTGTCCACTGATTTCTCATACTCTTTTTATTTTGAAAAATTTCAAATATACATGAAAATTGAGAGAATGGTACTATGAAAGCCTGTACACCCTCTACTGAGATTCAACAACTGTCAACATCCTGTCACATTTGTTTATCTTTCTGCATATACTTATTTATTTATTTTTTTTGTGAGGAAGATCAGCCCTGAGCTAACATCCATGCCAATCCTCCCCTTTTTGCTGAGGAAGACCGGCTCTGAGCTAACATCTATTGCCAATCCTCTTCTTTTTTTCCCTCAAAGGCCCAGTAGGTAGTTGCATGTCATAGTTGCACATCCTTCTAGTTGCTGTATGTGGGACGCGGCCTCAGCATGGTTGGAGAAGTGGTGTGTCGGTGCGCGCCCGGGATCCGAACCCAGGCCACCAATAGCGGAGCGCACGCACTTAACCGCTAAGCCACAGGGCCGGCCCCCTGCATGTACTTTTTTTTAACTGAACCATTTGAAAGTCTTCATGACACTTTTGCTTCTCTAGTTCTTCCTCTTCCTCCTGAGTTTTTCATTGTTCCTGCTCAGAACCCTTCACCAACTCCCCTTCTGCTCACCCCTTGAACCTGGGCATTCTAAATATTTCCAGCTCCATCCTTTATCTCAAATAAGAACTAAAACATTTTGCCTTATTAAAGGAATATCAGGCATCGGTAAGAAAATGGATAGGAACCAGTTTATGTGGGAGAACCCATGAGAATGTCTGGTTGGTGAAATATTCCTTCCTTTTGATCTTCCAGTTATGTCTTCCAGCCTTTGCATGTTTACTAAAAAGCAATTCCCAGAAGCTATTCAGAGCAAGGATTGTAGCTAAAAAGCAAAGATGATTTTGATGTTACAGACTTAGGGAAAAGATTTGATGGAGAATGAAGCAGAATATCATCTTTCTCAATTATAAAGTTGTGGGATCTCATTTATCCACGATAAGGTCCTGTCTCTCCCATCTTTACAGATAATTTAAAGTTGACTATGTAAACCCCATTAATACAGTACACATTGTAACCCCAAATACACACAGTACACATTGATTTTTGGTCTTAATGCTTCACAGGGCTAAGCAATCTGGTTTGCTTGAAAGGACTCCATCTAATCCTTTAAGCATTAGAGGATGGATTGCTAATCCATAAGCAAAAGAGAAAAGCATGTTCAACTCCCTGTAATACCTGAATGATAGGTGAATGTTCCCTTTAGGAGTTTGTCGCTATTGAGGAGACAACGCCTATGCTGAGAATTAAGCCTGAGCTGAGCTGAAGTGGACCTTGAGACTAGAGGAGAAAAAGAACCAGAAAACAACGCCGATGTGTCAGATAAGGAACAAGAAAGAAGGCAAGCTGAGTCCTTTAGTAAGGTTTTCTGTGTTTTTTTTAAATGGAGTAAAAAATTGGATATTTAAATCAACAAAATGCAGAAAATAAATTAATGTGTAAGATGGGTATTAATAAGCAACATATGTTTATTATTGGAAAAGAAAAGTTTGAAAAAAGGAACTAGTTTAAAGCAAGATAGTTTCATTTTTAGTTTTCTTTTATTTTCCAAATATGGTAAAACTGTAGCAGCTACAGATTTAACAGAAGTAAAACAACTGATGTGATTAGGAAGTCAAAAATACATTGGTTTTGGTCTTTGCTGGCTTTTAAAAATAAAACAGTTGGGGGCTGCCCAGTGGCGCGTAGTGGTTAAGCTTGCGCTCTCCACTTTGGCAGCCAGAGTTTGCGGGTTCCGATCCGCGTGCAGACCCACACACCACTCATCAAGCCATGCTGTGGCAGCATCCCACATACAAACTAGAGGAAGACTGGCACAGATGTTAGCTCAGGGACAATCTTCCTCACCAAAAATAAATAAATAAATAAAATAAAATAAAAAGTTTATTTAGAGTAAACAAGCCTAGCACGCAGTGATGATTGTAACAATGGCTGTATGGATAAAGACTTACTCAACGTTATCAAGATGATTACTATAATCATGAAAATTATACATAAAAAAAGCTTGTTAATTAAAATTTTGGCAGTTTCCAAATAAAATCCTTGTTTAAAAATTCAGCTAAGGTTATCAGTTCTAAACTAACAAGTAACCAATAAAGGATGATGAGACTAAGAAGAGTTCTCTAATATTTTGCATACTAGACTACCCAGAAATACTGTCTTTCTTAAGTCCAAAATAAGTTGGATAAGGCCATTTGAACAAAAGAAAGCCATTATTTGCCATTTCTCCTGCATTTCTGGTTATTTTGGAAAGAAAAAACAAAGAACAAAGAAACAAAGCAAAACAAAGAACTGAGCAAGGGACCAGATGCCCATATATTCCTTCTTTATCCATTTTCTGGTATTCATATATTCCTGAAGTTAGGGCAATTGGTAAGATCTAAAAACCTGTAAGATAGGGCTCTTTCAATAAATAATTATGTAGAGCTCATTAAGAGTTCACATGCCTTCTCATTAAACAAACAAACAAACAAAACTTAAGAACATCGGGCCGGCCCCGTGGCTTAGCAGTTAAGTGCGCGCCCTCCGCTGCTGGCAACCCGGGTTCGGATCCCGGGCGTGCACCATCACACCACTTGTCAGGCCATGCTGTGGCGGCATCCCATATAAAGTAGAGGAAGATGAGCACGGATGTTAGCCCAGGGCCAGTCTTCCTCAGCAAAAAAGGGTAGGATTGGCATGGATGTTAGCTCAGGGCTGATCTTCCTCACAAAAAAAATAAATAAATAAAACATAAATAAAGTTTTTTTGGCACACACCAATAAAACAGTGGGTACTTGCCTGCTACACAGGCAGAGCTGAGTAGTTGCGACAGAGGCTATATTGCTCACAAAGTCTAAAATATTTACTATCTAGTCCTTTAGAGAAAAAGTTTGTTGATCCTGTTATAGACAAATTCCCCCATACACACACACCTTCCTGTTGGTTTTCAGAGTAATGTTCTCATTTGGCTTTCCAACTAACTGCCACTCTGGGATTTAACCAGCCACAGGACAGGATTGGTCTGGTAAGGACATAACTAGGAGTGTGGCTTACTAGGAGGGGTCTGGCAGACACTAATAGTCAGGAAGATAAGATGTCAAATACCAGAAGAGCTAATATATGGCTGAAGAGGCTAAGCAGGTCCTGCTGATCTGACAGAAGGGAGGTCAGCCAAGGAATAGGAGACAGGAATAAGAGACATGAGGTATAAGTGGTCAAGGCAGAGTCTAAAGGTCACAGTTTGCAGGAGCTGCATAAAGAACAGGGTGGAACCAAACCCAAGTTCTAATCTTAGGGCAAAGGTGATTGTCCTATTTTACACTGCTCTCTGGGGTTGCACAGCCGTAGGTCCAAAACTACTAATGACATTCAGAAGAAAATTAAGGACCTGAGGGTGACCCCATCTTCTTGCAGATTTAACTCCCGTGATGGATGCTGGAGAAAAGCTGTATATCCCTCTACTACTAGATTTTCATTAATATTCAGTTCCATGCACTACTGATTACAAGATATTTTTACTTTTGTATCTCAACAAAATAACCTTGGGGCAGAAGCTTGTCTTTCCTTCATGATTAGGCTGTGTATCTAGTTCCATTATCAAAGTGAAAGCCATTTTCTTACCAATCTCCCAGGCAAGAAAATCTCCCATGTATGTCATTAGAAGTCCCAAGTGCCTACATTTATCCTAATTGCCATCTGACTTTACAGAAAGTATATAATGAATAACAGTTGGGAGAGGAAAAGTGACAAAAAGAGAGAGGTCATTTAAATTGTGTTGATTCAATCATTTTTAATAGCCAGGAATAAAAATAGATCATTTAAAACTGATAAATCAAGTATAGTAGAATAAGTATATTTATTTATTTATTTATTTATTTTTTTTTTTTTTAAAGATTTTATTTATTCATTTTTTCCCCCCAAAGCCCCAGCAGATAGTTGTATGTCATAGGTTCACATCCTTCTAGTTGCTGTACGTGGGACTCGGCCTCGCGCTGGACGGAGAAGTGGTGCCTCGGGGCGCGCCCGGGATCCAAACCCGGGCCGCCAGCATCAGAGCGCGCGCACTTAACCGCTAAGCCACGGAGCCGGCCCGAATAAGTATATTTAAAAATGTAACGATAAATACCAAAAAGAGCAGAAAGAGGTAAGAAGTGGTAAAATACTAACTGTATCAGTATTCATTGTATGGAGTCAATTGGTTCTGTGTAAAGAAATAGACGATTAAGTATATTATATGAATTTATATTTATAAAGCTAACCACTAGAACAAGTGGTTCTTGTTCTAGTATACAAAATACAAGTATACATTTCCTTATAACTTATTAGGAAAAACACCCATATACACTATACCTACACTCACATCCACAGAAGAAAATACAGTCTATATAGTGAAAGACTTAAAAAGTAACCGTGGGGGATCAGAATTGGCTGTCTCAAAATATATCTCTTTACCTTGATTATTTTCTCTGAAAGAAACTTTGGCCTCCCGCACCTACACCACACCAACTTCCTAAAAGAATTTAAGATAGAAGTCCTGTCCCCAGAACAGGCCATCACTATAGGTAACTCTGGGTATGGATAGACTGGGAGGGTCCTTGCTAAGCCCGTTCTTATCAAAGTTCTGAAAACCAAGTAAAAGTAGAAGTTATGCTTTGTAAGAGATATTTACATTTATAAGGGAAATCTCCATTTGTAAAGATGTCTCCCTCTCCATACCAGGAAGAAGGGGGGATGACTTTATCTCTGGAAACTTTTATCAGTGTGGAAGGCAAGGACTTAAATCTGCATAATAACCTTACTCTTGCTTACTGTGCTTTTCTGGTAATCTCCCATAGCTGACTCCCCCTGCCCCTAACATCCTCCTTTGCCTTTACCTGAATATGCTATTTAAGATGGGAACCTCCACCATTTTGTCGAGTTAGTCAGTTTTCTGGTCTCTCCCATGTATACATGTTATAAAGCTTTGTTTGATTTTCTCCTGCTATTTGGTCTCATGTCAGTTAATTTGTGGTCCAGCCAGAAAGGACTCAGAGTGGGTAGAGGATAGTCTTCCTCCCCTACAAAACAAAAACAAAAACAAAATCCAGAAAACATTATACAAAATGTGATGCAGAATTAAGACCAAACATACATATCTATATGGGCTAAATTCACTCTGACAGACACTGGTGCCTAGCCAACAGCCATCCTCCTGGCTTTTCCCTGCTTTTGTTTGGGGGATGTACCCAGCCCTGTGGGATGAGTCACTATGTACTAGGACAGGCGTAGGTACTCTGTCCTTTTGTCAGCCTCCCTTACATGGAAGAGTAAGCAGGCATGTGATCCATTTGTATGGCCAATGAGATCTGAGGGGCCACCTACTGCAGGGTTACTGGGAAATATAATTTTTCCCCTGATAAGAGTAGCCCCAGGAGGATAAAGATTTTACCTGACTACCCTTTGTTTTCTGCCTTTGAAGGTACCTGTGATGTTGGGAGCTGTGGGAGCCATTTTGAGTTCATGAATCAACAAGAATAAGGACTGACAGAGCAGAAGGAGGGAGCCTGTGATCTGACGACATTGTTGAGCTGCTGAATGAGTGCCAGCTACCAAGTTGCAGAGTGAGTCATATCTTGACTTCCAACTTTCATTTCTTTCTTCAGGCCTATAATACAAAGAGGTCATGATTAATCTTGCTTAGCAAGATATTTGTCTCCAAAGCTTTTAATCATTTGCCTTTGTAGACCATCTGAATATTTCACTTGGAGCAGAGAATAGTTGATTTTGTACTAAAAGTCTTCCTAGCAGAGAATCTTCCTGGCTTTGGATTATATAAATGGCCTTTAGCTTGTGGCATAGAATTCCAGAACACTGGAAATGGCAATGCAATAACAGAAAATGATTCATGAAGGAGTTTTTTGAGGTCATACACATGAGTTACATAAACTGCTCCAGACAGCCCTTAATTCTTTATTCTTATAAATGCTTAAGCTCCTGTTAGTCATTGGGTATGACTACTGCTTGGTATCTTTTACTGATTTCTTATTGACTTCTGTTAAATTCATAATATTTCTAATCAACTTTCTTTCCCCAGTCTCCCTCTCCACTCCCTTACCCTCACATTCATTGACTTCCTAATAAGTCTCAAGCTCCTACAATTATTCTAATTCCTACTTCCATATATCTTCACAGCCATCTTCCCTCCTACCTCCCTGGGAGGCTTATCTTCCCTGCTTTCTAAAATAAATTCATCCATAATGCTCCCACCCACCCAATGCAACCCTGGAGGTCTTCACCTCTGCACAGACTTCTTTCTTTTTCCCCCTTCATTGGTTCTGTCCCCACTTATATGCAGCAGGTCTCTATGGATAGTCACTCCCCCTCCCACCATGCTGTTTCTCCCTAGTGCTACCTGACCTCTTAAATGCGAGACACACGCCCTGGAGTTCCATTCCCTCTCTGTCCATACTCTCATCCACTGCATACTTGGCAATCCGGTTTCCTTCCCCACAGCTACACTGAAGCTATTCTCTTAAAGGTCAACAGTGACTTCTTTTTAGCTAAATCCATTATTCTTTTCTGGTTTCTCATACTGTTGATCTCTCTATTGCATTAAAAAAAAATGATTTCTTCTACCTCAATGCTCTCTTCCTTGGTTTCCATTCTATTTGCTAGCAGTTCCTTCTCCTTTTGTTGCCTTCTATTCATTCCTCTTGCCAGCCCTTTACTGGATATTCCCTTTCCTCAGTCCTTGGCTTCCTACACTCTATTTTTTCACCCCAAGGTCACATCACCTTCCCTACAGCCTGTGCTAAAAAAGGCCTGCGCCACTTTCTCACTTAAGCTTTAGTCCCTCACTGCTTATTATTTATTTACTCCTGGATATTTCACTGGTACTGCAATTTGAATCTATCTCCCTCCTCAAACTGGCTCCCCCTTCCCGTTTTCCTGCCTCTGGTCATGGCATGGTCAATTTCTCAGTTACTGTATTAGTTTGTTAGGGCTGCCATAACAAAATACCACAGAAACAATAAAAACTTAAGGTGGCTTAAGCAGCAGAAATTTATTTGCTCGCAGTTCTGGGGGATAGAAGTCCAAGATTAAGGTGTGGGCAGGTTTGGTTTCTCCTGAGGCCTCTCTCTTTGGTTTGCTGATGGCCACCTTCTCTCTATGTCTTCATATGGCCTTTTCTTTATCCGCACACATCCCTGGTGTCTCTCCCACTTCTTATAAGGACACCAGTCATATTGGATTAGGGCCCACCCTAATGACCTCATTTAACCTTAATTATATCTTTAAAGACCTTATCTCCAAATGCAGTCACATTTTGAGGTGTGCTGGGAGTTAGGACTTCAACATATGAATTTGAGGGGGACATAATTCAATCCTTTACAGTCACCTAGGCCAAAAAACTTTGTTGTCCTCTTTACTTATCTCCATCATCTTCTATCCAGACATTTAGCCTTCTAGGCTTTTTCTATTAAATGTCAAAATCCATTTCTTTACCACCATTCCCAGTGCTGTTCTCAGGCCTTAATCAAGTCTAAATTTCCCCGACTAGCCTTTATAAGACCCTCTATAATCTGACCCACCTTATGTTTTCTTTTGGTATTTTTATCAAAGCCATTCACGTGTGTAAGAAATATAAATGCTAATAATGAAAAGGAACAGTCCTCTGCCCTAACCCCAAGCCCATTGCCCAGATGCAGCCTTCATACAGTTTCTTTGATCTGGCATATACTTGAAGAAATAACTTTCAACCATATCTCTTTTTATTTGCCATCATGGTTGACTCTATAACTCTAAATAATATTATTATACAAGCATTTTTAAATTGCATCTATTGAGCCGGCCCCGTGGCTTAGCGGTTAAGTGCACACGCTCCGCTACTGGTGGCTGGGCTCAAATCCTGGGCGTGCACCGACGCACCGCTTCTCCGGCCATGCTGAGGCCACGTCCCACATACAGCAACTAGAAGGATGTGCAACTATGACATACAACTATCTACTGGGGCTTTGGGGGGGAAAAAAAAAAGGAGGAGAATTGGCAATAGATGTTAGCTCAGAGCCGGTCTTCCTCAGCAAAAAGAGGAGGATTAGCATGGATGTTAGCTCAGGGCTGATCATCCTCAGAAAAAAATAAATTAAAAAAAATAATAAATTGCATCTATTTATTAATTTATCAACTTCGATCTTCTACTTATGAGAAAGAATTAGGCTCAGAAACACTACCCGCATACCACCTTGCCTCATCTGTCCTCCCAGTTTTTGATAGTTACAAATTATTTTTAGTTCTTCTGAACTTTTTCTTGCCATCAACATTTGAGAGTCTTTCTTAACTCCTTACAAAGTAAAATGAGACTACTAGTGCCCTCACTCTTCCTTCCATTTCTCCTTCTCCTTCTACTTTTCAACTTCTGTCAGATATATCTTTAGTTTCACATTGTCAAGGATGATAGCATTATAATCTGTGCATGACAATATTTAAGAACTATATGTTTATAGTTTTATTCTAAAAGCATAATGTTAATACATGAGGCTTACATTATTATGACTATGTAAATATTGTTCACTGTAGAGCCAAATATTGTGCTAGGAGTAAATTTTCCCCCTAAGATCCATTGTTAACAATCCCTGGGGGCTGGCCCTGTGGCTTAAAGGTTAAGTGCGTGCGCTCCGCTACTGGCGGCCCGGGTTCAGATCCCGGGCGCGCACCGACACACCGCTTCTCCGGCCATGCTGAGGCCGCGACCCACATACAGCAACTAGAAGGATGTGCAACTATGACATACAACTATCTACTGGGGCCTTGGGGGTAAAACGGAGGAGGATTGGCGGTGGATGTTAGCTCAGAGCCGGTCTTCCTCAGCAAAAAGAGGAGGATTAGCATGGATGTTAGCTCAGGGCTGATCTTCCTCACAAAAACAAAAAACAAAATAACAAAAAAAAAACAATCCCTGGGCCATTCAAAATAAAGTACTGTTAACATCCATGCAAATACATCCTCTTTTCTTTCACTCTACCAGTTGCCACATTTTAGTTTGCTTCATATTTGGACATTTTTCTCTTAGAGTTTCTAATCATTTTTTTCTTATTGAGAGGTATATTAGTTTCCTAGGGCTGCTATAACAAATTATCACAAACTAGATGGTTTAAAGCAACATAAATTTATTCTCTCACAGCTCTGGAAGCTAGAAGTCTGAAATCAAGGTGTTGGGAGGGCAATGCTTTCTCCGGGATCTAGGGAAGAATGCTTCCTTGCTTCTTTCTAGCTTCTGGTGGCACTGGCAATCCTTGGGATTCTTTGATTTGTAGCTTTATTACTCTAATCTCTGCCTCCATCTTCGCATAGCCTTCTTCCCTGTGATGCTGTATATGTCCTCTCTTTTTTTTTTTTTTGTGAGGAAGATCAGCCCTGAGCTAACATCCATGCCAGTCCTCCTCTTTTTGCTGAGGAAGACTGGCCCTGAGCTAACATCCATGCCCATCTTCCGCCACTTTACGTGGGACGCTGCCACAGCATGGCCTGACAAACAGTGTGACGGCGCGTGCCCGGGATCCGAACTTGGGCCACCAGCAGCGGAGCACGTGCACTTAACCGCTACGCCATGGGGCTGGCCCCTCCTCTCCTCTTTTTATAAGGACATCAGTTATTGGATTTAGGGACCACCCTAAATACAGGATGATTTCATCTTGAGATTCTTAGCTAATTACATCCACAAAGACCCTATGTCCAAATAAGGTCATAATTTGAGGTTCCATATGAACATGAATTTTGGGGGGACACTATTCAACCCACTACAAGGAAAACACATGATTTGCTCACTATATCATTAATATTTTCCCCACTCTAACTAATTTAAGGAAAGAGGGAATTATGATCCAAAATGAATCCAGGAGCTCAAAGAATGTCATCACTGCCTTGTTTCTTTCTCTCCATACTCTGGCTTTGTTTTCTTCTACGTCAGCTTCATTCTCAAGCAAGCTTACCTCATATGCCCACAAAGATAAGTTCCAGCATCTCTCTAGGCTCATGTCCTCTTCACAGATTGTGATCCTAGCAAAAGTAAAAACTACTTTCCTGATAGCTCCAGCAACATACCTAAGGAAGTCTCTGATAGACCTTGCTAACTATCTCTGAACCAATCATGGTGGCCAGGGGCATGAAGTAAGCTTACTTGGCCAAACCTGGGTCACAGGCCCACCCCTAAAGTGGGAGTTAGGATGACCCTACCTAAACCACAGGGACTACAAGTGGGGTAGGGATGGTGCCCTAAGAGATTCTTGTTGGGCAAAGAACACCTTATTCCTTGCAAAACTGAAAATAGCTTTATTACTAGCTTCATTGATAGTTTAGCTGTATGTAAAATTCTAGGTTTATGATAATTTTCTTCCCAAATGTTGAAAGTAATACTTCATTGTTTTCTTTTTCTCCAACATTTTATTATGAAAAAGTTCAAAAGTACAGAAAAATTGAAAGAATTTTACAGTGAACACCCATATACCTATCACCTAGATTCTACATTTAACATTATATTTGCTTTATTAAATATCTATCCATCTATCCATCCTTCTATTCATCTATTGATCCATCTTATTTTTTATGCATTTCAAAATGAGTTGCAGACATCACTAGGCTTTACTCCCAAACACTTTAGCACGCATAATATTACCTAGAGTTCGATATTTGTTTATAATTTTTTTGAGCTAAAATTTATATACAACAAAATACGACAACTTTAAGTGTACCATTCAATGAGTTTTGACGCTACAACCCAAACCCATATCAAGATACAGAACATCAGATGTTCTCTCATGTTCCTTTCCAGTAAATCTCTGTACCTACCCCCTGCAGAGGCACCCATTATTCTGATTTTTTTTCCATCATAGATTAATTATGCCTATTTAGGATTTCAACTAGATGGACTCATACAGTATTCACTGTTTTGTGTAAGGATTCTTTTATTCAGCATAAGGTTTTTGATATTCATCCACGTTGTAGTCTGTGTCTGTTCCATTGTATGAATATACCACAGTTTATTTATCCATTCCCCTATTGATGGACACATGGGGCTGTTTCCAGTTTTCAACCATTGTGAATAAAGCTGCTATACAGATTCTTGTACGCATCTTTTTGTGGGCATAGTTCTCATTTTTCTTGAATACATATCTAGGAGTGGAGTTGCTAAGTCATAGACTAGCTATAGGTTTCATTTTATAAGGACCTGCCAGATCTTTTTCCAAAGTGGTCAGACCATTTTATAGTCTACGAACAATGTATGAGAGTTTTGGTTCCTCCACAATCCTTGCCAACATTTGTTGTGGTCAGTCTTTTCAATTTTGGCCATATTCCTGAGTTTGTAGTGGTTTTGATTTTGTTTTCATTCCCTAATATCTACAGATTTTGAGCACTTTTTCAAGTGCAATTTGTGTATTTTTTTTAGGTAGTGTCTGATCAAATTTTTGGCTCATTTAAAAACATGGATTATCTTTTTATGAATTAAGGGTTCTGTATATATTCTGGATTCTACACCTTTGTCAAATATATGTTTTGGAAATATTTTTTCCCAGTTTGTGGATTGACTACTCATTTTCTTAACAATCCTTTTGATGAACAGAAGTTTTAAAACTTGATGAATTTAATTTATCAATTCTTTCTTTTATGGTTTTTGTTTTCAGTGTCCTTCCTACCTTCAGGTCATAAAGATATTCTCTTGTGTTTTCTTCCATCTTTTTGTTTTAATTATTACACTTAGGTCAAGGATTCATCTCAATTTTTGTGTGCGGTTTGAGAGAGAATTGAGAGTCTTTTTCCCCCCATATGGATATCCAGTTGTTTTAGCACCATTTAAAAAAAGATTCTGATGTTTTCTGATACCTGATCATAGCAAATAGCCTGTTGCCAGTCTGATTTTTATTCCTTTGAGGGTGACCTATTTTCCCCCTCTTTGAGTGCTTTCTGTATCTTTTCTCCTTAGTGCATCTAATTTTATCTTGCTTATCTTTCAATATACTCTTTCAATCTGAAGATTTATGGCTATCTTAGCTTTGGCATATTTTCTTCAATGATTTCTATAATAACTTCTATCCTTGCATTTTCTCTGGGTCTCTTTCTGGAACTCCTATAGGTCAGATCTTGAACCTGAATTGACCTCTAGGTCTTTTATATTTTCTCTTTATTTTTTATCTGTCTCTTTTTTCTAATGTCATATTTCCCCCTTTTTAGAAAAAATTTAAGTTTGGCAAGCATATTTTTAATTTCCAGGTGCTCTTTCTTATTCTCTAATTGTTCCTTCTTTATAGCATCTTGTTTTTACTTTAGGTACATATTGTCTTCTAGAATATCTCTGAGAATATTAATTAAAGGTTTGAAAAATTCTTTTTTTGTTACCTAAATTGGTTCTTGTGAGGTCAGCTTTTATTTTTGCTTCTTCTGGTTTTCTTCTATTTTATGTAGCTGATTTCCTTTGTGTGTCCAGTGATGTGGGGGTGTTTTATATTTAAAAAAGAGGAATTAGATTGATTTTTTTTCTAGATGTGTTTCCTCTACTATTATATATAGGTCTGTTTTCCTGCTAGTTAATTGCCCAGAAAGCAGAAGAGGCTGACAGGAAGTTCTGTGTTCATCAGTAGAGCTTGCTAAACAGGGAGCTTCCCATTACAATGAAAGGATAGGGTGCCAGAGAGAGGAGGGCTTTGACTGGGCTGCTACACTCGCCCTAGCATCAGTTTATCAGTATTTACTTAAAAGCTGTTGTCTGTTGATAGTTTTCTTCCCATTTCTCTTAGCTGTTATGGCTTTACTCATTTAAAAAATTATCTACTGCTCTTTTTAATGGTGTATTATAAGGGAGGGGAGAAGAATGCTTGGGCTCAGGCTGCCATTTTGAACCAGAGCTTATTCTCTCTTTTCTAAACTATTTCCTGCTCTTTCTAAATGGGCATCTTCCATTGTATTTACGTTGATTTCTTTACTGTCTCATGGATACGCCCACTAGCATCCACCTTCATGCCCTCAGTTATGGTGTTCTCTTTTCCGGAAAATTCCTTCTTCTCTTCCTTCTCTTCTCCCAACTGAAGCTAGTGAAATTCTTCCCAACTTTTGAAACTAACTTGAGCAGACTTCCTCCGTGAATCCCATCTGTTTTATCTAGGCTTCATTGACCTCTGTTTTGTCTTATTACTATCCAACTCAACACCTACGATTCCCAATTCAGCTCTTAATTATACTGTGTAGTATTGCTCACTCTTGTTTCAGATGTTTATTATTATGTTGGTAACTATGAAAAACTCTTTGGGGACAAGTATATTTATTTTTCTCTATCCTTCAAAACACAGAGCACAGTATACATATATAGTAAATATTCGATAAATATTTGTAATTGATTAACTTCCCTACTATTTGCGAGAAAGGAGGTATATAACAGCTTATATTTCTTTTTTCTGGGAACAGTAGGAAGCTTATCTTTGAATTGGAAGCTGGAGATGCTCTGTTTCAGGCAGAAGAAATGCTGATTCTTCTTCTTCTTTTTTGTGAGGAAGATCAGCCCTGAGCTAACATCCATGCCAATCCTCCTCTTTTTGCTGAGGAAGACCGGCCCTGAGCTAACATCTATTGCCAATCCTCCCCCTTTTTTTCCCCCCAAAGCCCCAGTAGATAGTTGTATGTCATAGTTGCACATCCTTCTAGTTGCTGTATGTGGGACGTCGCCTCAGCATGGCTGGACAAGCTGTGTGTCCGTGTGCGCCCGGGATCCGAACCCGAGCTGCCAGTAACGGAGTGCGTGCACTTAACCGCTAAGCCACGGGGCTGGCCCTGATGATTCTTCTACACTAATGAAAAAACAAGTTATATAGCATAAACCTCTGCGGAAAGCAATGGCAATAGACAGATGGCAATGGCAATAGACAGAGATGAAGCAATTGAGGCAAGAGGTGTTTGGGAAAAAGCAAAGTGGCAAAATGTGATTAAAAAATAGACTTTATAGTTTAGAACTTCCACAACATTGCTAATGGTGAGTTCTTGCTACATTACTAACAGTGTAATCTTCAATAAAAAAGGAAAGAGGTCTAGTGGTAGAATAAGAGCAGAAGAATTAGAAGTAATATGCTTCTGGTAGTTATTAGTGCTGTTCGCCAAATATATCGGCTTCACCACCCTTCTGGGCACATGGTAAGTTTGTACTGCCTTGATCCAGTAAAGTTAGTAGCCATGTGACTTGCTTTGGCCAAAGAAATGAGAGTGGGAGTGATGTCACTTCCAGGTGGAAGCTTTAAAAGCCAGTGAGGGATTTGCCATATTCCTGTTTTCTGCTTCAGTGATCATGGAAGCATGTGATACTCCATAATTCTGAATTCCTGAAAGTCCATCATGAGGCAGTCTCCCTGCAGACCTGTGGTGGAAACACAGTGTGGGTTAGACAGAAATCTTTGTTGTTTAAGCCACTGACTGTAAATTATTGCTGTCCATTGTCACCAAATACAGCCTGCAGCCAAGTGCCTGTTTGGTAAAGTTTTATTGGAACACAGCCGTGCACATTTATTTATGTGTTGTCTATGGCTGCTTTCATTCTACAACTGAGTTGACTAGTTGCAACAGAGACTGTATGTCCTGCTAGCCAAAAATATTTACTATCGCTCTTTAAGAAGAAGTTTGTCGATCTCAGAGCTAATCTATCCTTATGATAGAACTAGAGGTCTTTGATAAGTGCCCTTATATGGCCACTTTCTGTTGTGTACACACACAAAAGATGTTTATAGTAGCCAGCCTCCAAGGTGGCCCCAATGATTCCCATTTCTTGGTATTCACACCCTTCTGCAGTTCCTTCCCACACTGAATAGGGCTGACTTGTATAACCAATGTGGAAGTGATGGAGTGTGACTTCCAAGCCTAGGTCATAAAAGACCTTGTGGCTTCCATCTCCCTCTCTCTGAGATCACTCACTCTGGGGGAAGCCAGCTACCATGTTCTGAGGACACTCAAGAAGCCCTATGTAGAAGCCCATGTGGTGAGAAACCAAGGCTTCCTGCCACCAGTCATATGACTTCAGGTGACTTCAGATGACTTCAGCCTTGGCCGACATCTTGACTGCGACATTCATGAGCCCAAATCACCCAGTTAAGCTGCTCCTCAATTCCTGACCCACAGAAATTATGAGATAATAAATGTTTGCTGTTTTAAACCACTCAGCTTTGAGGGGCCAGTCCCGTGGCGTAGCGGTTAAGTATATGCACTCCACTGCTGGCAGCCCAGGTTCGGATCCCAGGCGCGCACCCAGGCACCGCTTGTGAGGCCATGCTGTGGCAGCGTCCCGTGTAAAGTGGAGGAAGATGGGCACAGATGTTAGCGCAGGGCCAGTCTTCCTCAGCAAAAAGAAGAGGATTGGCATGGATGTTAGCTCAGGGCTGATCTTCCTCACAAAAAAATAAATAAATTAAAAAAAATAAACCACTCAGTTTTGAGGTAATTTATTATGCAGAAATAGATAATGCAATGTTCAAATGAAAAAATGTACCAATACTACTCTGTATGTTTATCTGTATATGTATTTGCACATAGGATTTATATACACACACACGAACATGCATTATTTTATTTTATTACAGGACAAAGAATTTATGTACTTCCAGGCCAGCCCAGTGGTGTAGTGGTTAGGTTCCCATGCCCTGCTTCAGTAGCCTGGGGTTCATGGGTTTGGATCCCAGGTGTGGATCTACACACTGTTCATAAATCCATGCCGTGGCGGTGTCCCATATAGAAAATAGAGGAAGACTGGCAAAGAAGTTAAGTCAGGGACAATCTTCCTCAAGCAAAAAGAGGAAGATTGGGAACAGATGCTAGCTCAGGGCCAATCTTCCTCACCAAAAAAAAAAAAAAAGAAAGAAAAAGAAAAAAAAAAGAATTTATGTACTTCCATAATTAGAGTATACTTGTGTGAATATACTCTCTACCTGGGAAAAAAATTATTATACATGTATATATCTTTCTCATTCCCTTTTCAACACCTAATTTTTGTGGAATAGAGGGTGAAATGTGTTCTGAGAAAGAAGGAAAAAAATTCCCCAAATATTTAAATTTTCCTTGATATATTAACTACTCAAATTTGCCTTCTTTGTATGTGGGAGTAGGGTAGAATGAATGAAGCAAATTCCTTAATATTTTAACATTTTATTTCTAATGGTGACAATGTATTTCTAACAAAAGTGTCAGAAGCCAGATTTTTCCAATTGACTACTATAACCTTCCTAGATACATTAAATGGAATAGTTAGTAATAACATTTTGAATTGTGGGAGTATCATGGAATCAAGAAAGATCTTTGAAATGAAATTAAGAAAGTCAAGAAGCAAAAGTCAGTGGCAACCAGGGGTCAAGGAAAACTAAATGAAAATGTTTTTGATGGCATTTGCTTTTTCTTTTACAAATCGAGACTACTAGGCAAAGATAACAGGTAAAAATTCCTTCTCAAATGGTATCAACAGATTTATTCGGACAGCAGGCTATGCATCTGTAAACCCAAAGTGTAAACAGAAGGAGGCTAAGTAAAATTTTTGGATAATGCCGGTAGGCATAAAGCATTAAGTGGAAAAGAAAAAAGGAAAGTTAGGAGAAAGAAAGGAAGCAGGGAAAGAAGAGGTTAAAAAATAAAGAAAATACACAGCCGGGTTTAAGTACTCACCTGCATATTTCTCTGATTCTTAACTGTGTTCCAAACTGGGGGACAATGCTGGTTACCTTGGCAAATCTCATTTTTCCAAGCCTATAACTTGCTTTAGGGCTTCAGTAAATATTCAACTATCAGCCTGCAAAGGGACTGACCTCCACAGTTTGGGCCTATATGAAATTAGGGTAAGACTAGAGGAGAAATTAACAAACTATCTCCTTGCACCCCCTCCCCCCAAAAGGCTAAGCAAAGCTGTCAAAACAAATATAGCTTCTCCTTTTTATATCCTTTTCGTTTAGTAACCATGTGACTCTGTTGTGCCTGGGAGGTCTGTGTGTGCTAGAGTATATGCTATGAATAATCCCTATTGGACTGTGAAAACTTTATCACCTATATTATCATAGTTGTTTTACATGGTAAACCTGTAAGGCTGAAATCTGGAGAACCAGGCCTCTGGTGCTGCTGCTTTTAGGCTCCAACTATAGAGTATCAGAACTAGTTCTCCAGGCTTGTATAGTCTAAGCATAAACTTATTCTGTGTAGATGTTTATCTGCTTATTAAACTATAAACCATGAATATGACCAAAAATCAAGACCGTCGGGTAAACTAAAGAAGGGATAAAATATTTGCGAATTCCTGAAAAATCTAGTATGCTTGCTGGCCATAAATATAAGGGGCAGTGGTGTTGAGAAAACTAGATTTTTGAAAGAGAATGTGTATTCAGACAAGGTATATTTCAAAGGTAAGAGAGAAGGCTGGTTCTTTTTAGAATAGTGAAGAACAATGGTCAAATACTTTATTGGCTATCTTATTCTCATTCAGTTACACTATGTAAGCATACGCTTGAGTAATCATTTCTTAACTTGGAACAAATGCAGAAGAGTTGGTTTGCCTAGAGGTTGGGAGGTTAACCTTGGAGCTGTCTGGATTCTGTTTCTTCAGGGAGGAAGTTGGCACAGAACCTTCATAGCGTGTTATTTTATTAAAAATGTAAACTTTGGTGGTATCTGCATTTCAAGAAAGAAAATGACACACAATGTATCTAATGGTGCCATTTAAACCCATAAGGGGAAATTAAGCAGGCATTTTTAGTCAGGGTGCCACCATCATCACTTCACAAATCTCATTGTGTTTGAAGCAGCCTGACTCCAAAGAAGTCATTTCTAACATAATTAAGTGGACTTTTTCCATAGTTAACAAAGCTAAATGTTAAGTAAGTTCTATATGACTTTTATCTGAATTTCAGAGGAACCTTATGGTCATTGCTTTTGATTATCCTTCCCATTTTACAGCCCCTCCATTTGCAGAGAAAATTGAGCTAGAAGTGTTTTTTTCCTCTAAGGCACATTGCTGCTATTTCTTGGCTCATCTCACTAAGACCTCTTACAGACCCACAGCACACATTGTTATAGGATTTGTTCAGCTTGTGACCAGGGATCTCCAACTCTGTTTCATAGTAGCTAAAACTGAAAACTTCATTTTTTACCTCAACATCTGCTCCATCCTGTTTTTTCATGATTATTATAGTAATGTAAAAATTTTTCATTGGTTTCTTAAACAAGACACCAAAAGCACAAGCAACAAAAGAAAAAAAAGATAAATTGGACTACATCAAAATTAAAAACTTTTGTGCTGCAAATAACACCACTAGGAAAGTGAAAATGTCACCAACTAGTGCCCAGAGGAAATTAAGGGTGGGTTTGGAAGCAATTAACTGTTTTTCCAAGTTGTTTCTGTTCCTTTTGTGTTAAGGAGATGTAACCACCAGCCATCCTGAAACTGACCAAGCCTCACCACAAGAGCTACAACCATGACCTTTGCCTTATTTTTAATACAAAGATCTCTCCAGGAGGAGCTTAGGCCTCATTATGTGGAAGCATGTTCTCCAACTGAGCCTGTGCAAGCAAATACCCACCCAAAAGGGAGAGGTGGGTATTCACCTCTTTGAATATTCATTCCTCAACCAAATAAAAGTTCCTGCTTTCCTATGTTCAGGGATGCCATGACTTTGGAAATGACTCCTTGTTTGCTGCAAATACACTTGATTTTGTGAGACAACTTCCACTGGTGCAGAGTCTTATTTAACTCACCAGGAGGCAAACCCACTTGGTTCAGTAACAAAATGACAACCCACAGACAGAATGGGAGAGAATAGTTGGAAATCATATATCTGATAAGAGACGTGTACCTACAATAAATGCTTGACTATTAATCATTAGGGTACAGCAAATCAAAACCACCATGAGATACTTCACACCCACTAGGATGAATATAATCAAAATGACAGATAATAACAAAGATGTAGAGAAACTAGAGCCTTCATACATTGCTGGTGGGAATGTAAAATGGTGTCACCACTTTGGAAAACAGTCTGGTAGTTTCTCAAATGGTTAAAGGTAGAGTTAACATTTTTGTCTCTAATTCCACTCCTAGGTTCAATTCAATTCTCACCCAAGAGAATTGAAAACATACATCTGCACAAAAACTTTTATACAACTGCTCACAGCAGTATTATTGGTAATAGCCAAAAAGCAGAAACAATCTAAATGTCCATCAACTGATGAATCGATAAACAAAATACAGAAAATCCATACAATGTAATATTATTCAGCAATAAAAAAGAATTAAGTACTAAAACATGCTACAACATGGATAAACCTTAAATATATTATGCTAGGAAGCCAGTCACAAATACCAGTATTGTATGATTCCATTTATATGAAATGTTCAGAAAAGGCAAATCTATAGAGACAGAACACATTAGTGGTTGCCCAATGCTGGGAAAGAGGAAGAAGAGTGACTGCTAATGGATACAAGGTTTCTTGTTTGGGTAATGAAAATGTTCTCAAATTGTAGTGATGGTTGCACAACTCTGTGAATACACTAAAAGCCACTGAATTGTACACTTTAAGTAGGTAAATTTTGTTTTGTGAATTATATTTCTAATAAAGCTGGTACCAAAACAAAAAACAAAAAAACTCCTCCATGGATATGATGGATACAAATTAAGACTGGATCAAAAAGATATGAACCACTGCTAATTTTTTATATCTTTTTTTAAACCAATGTCATAAACACCTGAAATCTTCAATTTTACCCTTATGAATTTTCCACACAATTATCATTACGTGATTGTGAAAATCAATCAGGGAAGAAATAGTAAAACGCTAGCTTTATCTTTCAAGGTTATCAATAATTTGGAAACCTCAGGAATCTCATCCTTTACTTCTGGACAACAATTTATGTTGAAGGGTGGGTCCCAATTATTCTTTTGGCTCACGGGTGAAAAAAACATTATTACAGGTAACCTATTTTGATTTTACTAAGTGAAGAGCAGTAATTTGGGGACCCAACTGACTTCTAAAATTTCATCCCAGAGAGGCTCATAAAGGACATTAAGCTTTGCTTTTGTCGAGTTGACCTTTGGCTGATTAGTCACTTATATAATTGCGTTTTTATCAGCACATTAGAGCTATGGGACAGGACCTAGGTCTGAGGTCCTAAGGGATCCCAATAGCAATTATATTCTGCAAGTTGAGGGGGGAAAAATCCACGGGGCTGGTTCGGCTGTTTTTCTCCTAAGTCACAGCAGCAACGCTCCAACGGCCTCCGATCTCCTTCAGAGCCTGAGGACCGCCCTCCCTACCTGCGCACGTGGCGAGGTGAGGGCCAGAGAGCCACGCGGGACCAACGTGACACTCTTTCTGCTGCACGCTGTTTCAAGTCCAAGTGTCGGAAATGAATTCTCGGCTTGTCGCTGCAAGATACCGCGAGGCAGACCCCAGAAGGATTACCAATCAGCGGGTTAGAAATAACACCACAATAAAGTGAAACGAGACTCTCCCCCCAACCTTCCAACACACTTTCCTTTTTCTCCTTCTCTCCGCCCACTCTCCGCGCGCTGGCTCCGCCCCGTCCCGCGCCCAGCAGGAGTCTGAGAGGCTGAGGAGCCCCGGGCAGAGGGATTCCATCCGGGTGCTTTGTCCGCGAGGGCATAAGGGCGTGGTTTTATGACGCCCGTGGGGGAGGGGCGAGGAGCCAACTCAGGAGACTGGAACCTCCAGACGGAGGGGGGCGGAGGGAGTATGGGTTGCCTCTTTCCACGCCCCATGGAAAGTCCATACTGGACAAGAGGGGAGTGTTTATTCTTAAACTCTCTTTGAGGCGGAAATACCAACTAAAACGTTTAATTTCAAAGACTCACCCTTTTAAGATCTTGTTCACACCATCTCCTCCTGCTCTTTTCTCCTCTCTCCTTGATAACCCTGAAAACGTTCCCGGCTCCAGTCTTTTCTCCCCCCTTATTTCCGTGCATATGGTAGAGGCCCACGGGGTGCGCAGCCGCAGAGAATTTGGGGCGGTGCCGGTGAGGGGCGGGTGACGCAGCGGCCGTCGCTGCCATTTTAAGTTGTTTGTTCTCGCTTCTTTTCTCAAACGCGACTCTGCCCCGGACCCGGGAGGCGCCCGAGGCCGCCGCCGCTTCCGCAGCCACCGGTGGGGGGGAACGAGGCTGAGCCACCGCGGACGTTCACCTTCCGCTTCGGCTTTTCTCGCCTCCGAGTCTCCTCGACCTTCTTTCTTGAGAGCCGGAACCCGCCCGTGGGGGGAAGAAAGACTCAAGAGCAGATGCTTGAACTGAAATAACTTTATTTTGGGGGGTTTACTTCGCTGACAGATCCCTTAGCGCAGGGCTCCCCTCCCCTTCTTCCCCTCCCCCTCCGCCGCCAGTACCGATCCTACCCCTCTTTCTCCTCGTTTTTCCTCCTTTTCTCTCTCTCTCGTCGTCGCCTCTGTCTCCGCGTCTTTCCCTCCGCCGCCGCCCGGGGCGCCGAGCCAGACTATGGGTCCCAGGTGGGGGCTGAGCGGCGGCAGCAGCGCGGGCGGTCCGGTCACAGTGCGCACTGCAGCGGGGATGGAGGGGCTCAGTTGGCTGGTGGTTTTCTCTTGACATGGCTCCTGCCCGTGCTGCGAGCAGCGCCCCCGCCGCCGCCTCCTCTTCCGCCGCCGCCACCGCTCCGCCCGCAGGCTGCGGCTAGAGGGCCCGAACCCCGCCCGAGAGTCGGTCCGTGAGTCCCGGTCTCCGCGGGGACAGGGAGGGGATTTCCCCGGCACCCAGCCCCGCCCCAGCTGCCTCAATTCCATCCCTTTGGCTCCCTCGGGAAACCAACTAACGACCCCGCCCTAAACAGTCCAAACTCGGAAACATGGTCTGTTCAACCTGAGCGAGAGCTAATCCGGAATCCGGGAACTTAATTTTTTTTGGAGCGTTTGGGTGGGCATACTTTGAAAAGTAATATTAACACAACTGTTTTCTTTTTTCCCGCTGATCCTTCCCATTTACCCTTCCCGCCTACTCTACCCGGGCGGGAGTTCTTTCCACGATGAAATGAGTGAGAACCTGAGTGATCCTGTGTCTCCCGTGGTGCGAGTGAGTCGCTGCCGCTGAAGGCAAGGGGTGGGGGTGGGACGTGGGGGGTGGAAGGCAGGTGGTCCCCGGGCACTGCCTGGGATTTGGGAGAAGAACCCGCCACCTTTGCCTCAGCAATGCTTGTAAGAAAATAAGTTGCTCTCCCCACGATCTTGAACGGGAGTAGATTCATAGGGAAGGCTCCCTTGGGGAATGTAGAACTCATTGCATGCAGCTGAGGGTGTTGGGATCCCGGGCATTAATCAGGTCTAACCACAGAGCCGAAATAATTATATCGTATTATATACCCCCTTTCCCTCTGCCATCATGATTTTCCTTGGCAGCAGCATTAGCAGCCGCCTGAGGGTGAAAACGTGGGTAATGGGGAAGTTGGTAATGACTCCGCTATTTTTTCTCATGGCTCCTTTGGGCAACAGCTGTCCGCCCCCGGTATACACTGTAGTTGATTGCAGGGAAACCCTGTACCTCTCCCCGTCCTTCTCTACCGATTTTGCACTTTTCTCTTTGCTCACCACCAAGTGTAATCAATAACAAGCACTGACAATACATAGCAATAGTGAAATCTGAAATAACTAAGAAGTAATTAGGTACTACAGCCATGGGTCTGGCTGGGTAAAATCCAATTGGATATTTCAGTTTCATTCACCTACCCTGATTTGGTGTTTTTGGGGTTTTTGTTTGGTGGTTTCCTTTTTTTTTTCTTTCTTTCTTTCCTTTTTGGTATTTGGAAAGCGAGGATCACACTTCCCCCTCCCCGTTCCTTTTCATAGTCCCTTTTCTAAAAAAGAGGGGGAAAAAAATCCGAATGGATTCTAAAGATTGAACTGGCATCAGCTGTGTTTTATTGCACACCTAAATCCTGATAATAGGCTTTTCATCCCCCCAACCTTTATTTTGGCAATTAAGCCAAATGTGTTTTCCAAAAAGTTAGTTCAGGTATTTTCTCCTCTTTCTTTCTTTCCTTCCCTTCCTTTTTCCCATCCATCCCAAACGTTATTGTCTAAACATGACTGGACAGCAGCTTTTGTTTCTTGACCCTGTAATATGACAGTCTGCTAATATTGCCAGAAGGTGCAGTTTTTGGGTTACAGTCGTGATTTTAGCTATTCAATCATATTAGCAGGAAAAAAATGACTTGTTTCTGTTGTACTTGAGTCTTAAGAAAAAGTGCCCATAGTTTAGTGACAATTTCCAAAGGCTTTAGTACCACCTGTATTTCAAAATGGGGGACCCAAACTCCCGGAAGAAACAAGCTCTGAACAGACTACGTGCTCAGCTTAGAAAGAAAAAAGAATCTCTAGCTGACCAGTTTGACTTCAAGATGTATATTGCCTTTGTGTTCAAGGAGAAGGTAATTTAAAGTTCTTAATGTGAATTAGCACAAGTGATTTTTGTAAGTGTGTATTAACTTATTTGTTAGCCTTAAATAATTGAATAGTAAAGAGTGGTTGACCTAAGTCTACGTTATATGCGAACTTGCACCCTTATGGGTAATAACTGAATGGAAGCCTTCAGTACTCACTGGTTTGGAAATATTCTAAAGCTTAGTAGGGTTCACTTTTAGTTAACATGGGGTGGGCAACATCGTGAAACTTTTGTTTACGTTTTATAATAAATTTCATTTATGTGGAGTTATATAGAGAACTTCATAAATTTAAAAATCATCTAAAGTAGAAGTAGAATGTATGAAAGTAGTGTTAGAATCAAAAAGTTTATGGGCTAAAAGCAGTCTTGCTTCAACTCCATGCTGTAAGTACCTTTTCTTATGGTACATTTAATGAAATAGAATACACTTTAATTTTTAGGAGCAATAAATTCTGTAATGGTTAATTTGTGTTTAGAAGTGCAATTTATTGCAATTCAAAATGACCTAAAGAGGAAGTTTAAATTTTGGTTTTGGTCTTAATCAGAATTAATTCTACAGGTAAACAGCAAATGATGACTGTGAGTAGTGAAGGAGAACATGATAAAAGCAGTATTTTTTTGCAACTTAAAAAATGGACAGTGTCTTTGATACTCTTTGACATATGAGATTAGGTTATGAATGTAAGGAAGTACTTTGATTTTTTGTATGTAAATTGTGAGCTGATTTCAGCTTAGAAATAGAATCTTGGTGTGGTATCTATTTAATATTTGGAAGTTTCCCAGGTACCCCCACTCTCAACTCTTAAAGGTTGTTAGTATTTAAGAATGCTCTTATTGCTGCTAGAGTATAGCATTGTCAAGTTGTTTCAAAAGTGATTTGTTTAGAAGTGATTGTCCCGAGATTGGGTAGTACCGTGAGTTTACTTCTCTGTTTTCTCCCAAAAAGTTGGCTACAGAATTGATGAGATCAGATTTTAGTTGAAGATATTATAATGTAGGTTCACTAGAAATAAATGCAAGATATAAGTGGTGAAAATAGGTCTTTGTATTTAATCTGTAAGATGCCTCAAGTTCTACCATCTAGTTCGTTAACATCGATGAAAACCTGTTTTTATTCAGGGAATGGACAGCATCCAGGCAATTGTCCAGAGTAGTTCATGAATTTTATAACCTAAATTGATGAGTACTTAGTCTTAACTAAATTTGAAACTCAATTTGTTAGACACTTTTTCTTTCAAATATTGTAGTTATATAATACCCAGAAGGAGTAATGGAAATTGATCCTTTTAAGGAGTAACAGTTAATTTGTCTGAATGGCTTTGTTTTTAAGCTGCTGAGATTTTAATTTTGCGTTATATAGAACCAGTTAAATGAAATTACATCGAGTAAATCACTTTTTTTTGTTCCAAATGTTAGGGGTCTCTACTGTTTGTTTCTCACAGCATTTAAGAAATGTTATTGTCTAAAATAAGTACTTGCTATGGACACCATAATGCTACAAAATCGGGCAGTAAAACAGTCTGATAATGGCTTGGTTGTATTTGGTTGGGCGAAAAAGGAGTTGGGGGAAGAACAGAAGGATCCACGGATTTGAAAATCTGTGTTTTCGGTACAAAAATAACTCACCAAAATTCTTAACAGAAGTAAGGATGAAGATACGTGACGTTGTAATATGAACTGGATATTAGAAGACAGTGTGCTACCTGTGAGTTAATACACCTTTTTTGTCTTTTAGAAGAAAAAATCAGCACTTTTTGAAGTGTCTGAGGTTATACCAGTCATGACAAATAATTATGAAGAAAATATCCTGAAAGGTGTGAGAGATTCCAGCTATTCCTTGGAAAGTTCCATAGAGCTTTTACAGAAGGATGTGGTACAGCTCCATGCTCCTCGATACCAGTCTATGAGAAGAGTAAGTTCTGTTTTTAAGTGTTGATTTAGTAAGTTTTTGTGAGTTAAGCTTCTTTTTTTCTCCCTAAGAATGGGTAGTTATTATGGTTATGATTCTCTTTAAAAGTTGACTTCAAATAAAACATATAGATAACTTTTCTTATGTGGTATTTTGCTGATAATGGTGTATGTTATTGCCATGGGTAATGTTTTATATTACTGTTTATTGGGTTTTCCTTTTTAGGGGGAGAACATCGTGCCCCTTATAAATAAGAAACTTAATAAAGTAGAGGGTATTATTGCTGCCAACCTTCTAAACTTCTGCAACTCATTGGAAGTTAATCTTGGCGTACTTGAGTAAGAGATCCCCACAATTAGTGGGTTGGGTGAAGATTGGAGATAACCATGTACTGGTGTGGAAGAGGTTTATGGTCATTTGAAAATTAATATGCTGGACTGTGATAATAAGAGGAACAAGAATGGAGAAAAGTAGTTTTCTGTCAGCATATAACAAAAATAACATTTCAGCTATCATAAGAAGGTAGTGATTCATATTAGAAGTTCGAAGACACCTTTGCTTAAACAGGTTCTGGTTTTGAAAAGTGGAAATAAAGGTGCATGGACTTAAAAAAAAAAAAAAAAAAAAAGAAAAATCAGAGCTTTAGTTGGAGTTTTCACTGTACACTGATGAATTTAGGTCCTGATGTGAGGGACATTGGACTGAGTGGACTCTACAAGATAAAAGTTAGACTTAGGTCATGAGCTAGTCAGATTGTATACAGTCCTATTACTATTACCTTTTAATGATATATAGTGAACCTTTTGCATTTGTAAAATGTTTCTATAGTTAAACCCTATAATTTGTGACATTGCTTGTTACAGCTTTGTTTCTTTGAAAGTAAAATTTTTTTTTTATCATTTTATAGGATGTGATTGGCTGTACTCAGGAGATGGATTTCATTCTTTGGCCTCGGAATGATATTGAAAAAATTGTCTGTCTCCTATTTTCTAGGTGGAAGGAATCTGATGAGCCTTTTAGGCCTGTTCAGGTATCGTATTCTAAAATAAGTATGCTGAGTGCTTAAATAAGTGAGAACTCCTTGAAATAGTCTCTATATTAAGAACTTCTTTGGGAGTATGCTTCTTTTTTTTTAAAGTTTATTTTTTATTGCGGTAACATGGGTTTATAACATTATATGAATCTCAGGTGTGCATCATATTTCGATTTCTGTGTAGACTACATCATGTTCACCACCCAAAGACTAATTACCATTGGTCACCATATACATGTGCTGTATTACTCCTTTTGCTCCCCGCACCGGTCTAATCTCTGTATCTATGTGTTTGTTGTTGTTGTGAATATGCTTTCTGATAAGTTTTATTTCATGAGTACCCCCCATCCTTTTGAATATTGTAATACAAGAAGAGAAAGCATTTGGATTATAGAATCTCTTGAGAAGGAGGTGGTTCTAACTACCCCATGTGTCTTTAAAATTACGGCCAGAGAAAATCTTTTAAGGTAGACATTTGTTGATTTATAGAGGGGCCCCTAGATGAACTTCAGAAGATCTCTTCTCCTGCACCACACACACTCCTGAAATATAATCATGTACCACATAACAACGTTTCAGTAAACTATGGACCACGTACACAGCAGTGGTCCCATAAGATTAGTACCGTATAACCTAGGTGTATGGTAGGTTTGTGTAAGTACAGTCTATAATGTTCTCACAGTGATGAAATCGCGTAATGATTCATTTCTCACAACGTGTTCTCGTCCTTAAGCAATGCATGACTGTAGTATACCTAACTATCCTGGTTCTCAGAGGAATCTGATCTAAAAAATCCTTTTCTAGAAGTTGATTTGCATATAAAACTGTATAGGAGAGAAGTAAAATTAGTAGTGGTTCTTATCACCTTCCTTGAGGTCTTGATAACTTTTAACTTGTCATTTGATGTACTTGACCATTTCTAGTGTTTATTTAAGGGCATTTACCCAGGTGTTGATGATTCTAGTTTTATTTATAGTATAATTTTCTACAATAAGCATACTTTTATTTTACAATCAGAAAAAAATGACATTTAAAGATGCATTTTAAGTATACTAAACTAAATATTAGGAGGCTTATTTTCAGCTAATGCTTAAGAATATGAAAATTGTCATTGAAAAAATTTGCATTTATCTGTTACTATGAAGTATCTTGATGGTGCTTTTGTATGTGATAGACAAATTGGTATACTCCTCTTTTCTCCCTGGTTATGTTCCTACACATCAGCTCTAATAAAGTATCATTCCTTTCTCTAAGATTTGTTTGACAGTAACAAGTTGTAAAGATAACGCATAGGCTAAATATAGGTAAAAGTATGATATGATATATTTTGTCTTCTTTTAATGGATGATATTTAACATGAATGTGCTGGAGAATATAAAAGGCAAGAAGACAGTGGAAAAGGTATGTTTATAGTTTTCGGAACAGGTTTTACACTTCAACTGTAACTGCTCTCCAGAAGCACTGTTAGGGTTTTTGTTTTCTTTGATTTTTTCTTTTATTTTTTTTTGTGAGGAAGATCAGCCCTGGGCTAACATCTGTGCCCATCTTCCTCCACTTTATATGGGATGCCGCCACAGCATGCCTCGACAAGCAGTGCGTCGGTGCACGCCCGGGATCGGAACCGGGGAACCCCGGGCTGCCGCAGCGGAGCACGCGCACTTAACCGCTTGCACCACTTGGTGGCCCTGTTTGTTTTTTTTTTTTTCCCAATTCAGAAGTTCCCATTGGAAAAATTTAGGTCCACTTATCATGGTATGTTTTTGAATTTCTGGTACCCTGTCTTTCCCTCTGAGACCTTATTTGGAATAATTGTGTTAAAATAGTCTTGATTCAAGTGTTAGTTTTCTTTGAAATCATGGCTGTTTATTGAGTGTTGACTGTGTTAAGTTGTGTCCTAAATACTTAATGTACATTTAATCTCAGTCCTTAAAATAACTAGTAGATATGAATCTCCTTTTGCAAAGAAAGAAACTGAGGCAGTTACAGATTAGGTGAATAACCAGCCCGAGGTCCTGTAGTTTCAGTGGCAGTCAAGAGATAAGTCTGAGCTGACTGTAAATCTTATGTGCTCCTAACTGACTAACCTGTTCTCTGGGAAGTTCCCTGTGTTATAAAACCTTAAATCAGGAACTGAATATAAGCAGTAGGATATAGGTGTAATGTCTTGTAATTATAAAATTCAACTACAGGGCCGGCCCTGTGGCTTAGCAGTTAAGTGCGCACGCTCCGCTGCTGGCGGCCCGGGTTTGGACCCCGGGCGTGCACTGACGCACCGCTTCTCCGGCCATGCTGAGGCCGCGTCCCACATACAGCAACTAGAAGGATGTGCAACTATGACATACAACTATCTACTGGGGCTTTGGGGGGAAGAATAAATAAATAAAATTAAAAAATATTTTAAAAAAATAAAATTCAACTACAGAAGTAAGTTAACATTGTACAAACGAATTTACTTCCCTGATGTATTAAAATATATGAATATCCTGAATGAGAAGCCTTGAATAAAAATAACTTTGTTCTTAAGGTGAATGAGAAAAGGACAGGTAAACTTGAACTTTCAAACTTTCTTTTTTTGACTCTTGAAGCACTTTAAAATCTGAATACTTCAGTAGTGAGATTTAATAGGAACCAGAGTAAAGATTGTTTTTCAGTGTTAAGTTCCCGCTGTATTCAGAGTACTGTGAAGTACTGGGAGGTACTATTAAAGTGTGTCTTCTTTCCTCTTCATCCCTAATGCTACTGCTGCAGGTTAGCTCTTCATCACACTATTAAAATATTTCATTACTTTTCTTCTGGGAATTGCTTCTTTCATGCTGCGTATTAGAGTTTTCTATTTGGTGTGGATCATTCTTTCTCAAATCTTTGGTTATTCAATAGGGTAGAATTGAAATGCCATAGAATTATATGGAAGGCCCTTTTTAGTCTCACTCAAATCTCTCTTCAGTGTGGTACTCCACTGGCCTCTCCCATCCACCCTGGTATTTGCCATATTGAAATATTTGAAGCTTTCTTGGTTGAACAGTATCTTGATTTTGACACATTTGTGTTGGTGTAGGTTCTGTTTCCTAGAATGGCATTTGCCAAATTATTGACATTACTACTTTCCCCAGGGAAAATTATCCTTATCTTTCAAGGCTCAATCCAAAGTCACCTGCTAATGCTGCCCACATTGCCCTCTTTGTTAATTATTTCCCACTCTGTTATTTTTTCTTCCTTCCTCCCATAGCACTTTGACATTAAGAACTCAGTTTAGGATTTAGAAATAACCACATCTTATTCTAGGAAAGATTTAAAGCAAGTTAAGTTTTATATTTGCATGTGCTTGTCCTTTTCAGCAGTGTGTGAGCTCCTTAAGATTGAGATAATCTTATTCATATTTTTCAGTATCTAATAATATGCTTTTCATATACTAAGAGTTCAGTAAGTATTTGAATTGTGCAGAGGTACAATTCAATTTCATGTTTTACATACAAGAGTATGTAGGGATACCATATCATATTTTATGTTATGACTTGATAAGAAAAGCTTCTGGGTGGTAAAATCCTAGATAACAGGAACTGATGGTTTTTCCATGTTAGTATTTCCTGCTGTCTTTGATGTAGTAAGAGAATAAAGATTGTTTGAACCAAATGGACTAAACAATCATTTTACAATTCAGTATTTTCTAAATATCAGATTAAAGTTTCTAGGTTTCTTGAGTTCTCTGTTAGCCTGGTCTTTTCACCCAGCATTTGGCCTCTTCACAGACATTTTGTGGGAGGTTGGAGCTGATCTTCCTCATGGTAAAAGAGTAAAAGAGGGGCTGGCCTGGTGGTGTAGCAGTTAGCTTTGCGCGTTCCACTTTGGCTGCCCGGGGTTCACTGGTTTGGATCTTGGGCGTGGACCTACTCACCACTCATGAAGTCATGGTGAGGTGGCGTCCCGCATAGAAGAGCTACAGCTCTACAACTGTGACACACAACTACGTACTGGGGCTTTGGGGAGAAAAAAAGAGGAAGATTGGCAACAGATGGTAGAGCAGGGCCAATCTTCCTCAAAAAAAAAAAACAAAGATTAAAAGAATGTTTTAACTTAATTGATAACAATCTTTCATAACTTAAATTTTTTCTAAGAATCTGAAAAAATGCACATGAAAACATGTTTTTAAAAATTTTGAGGAATTCATTCTCAGAAGCCCAATCTGTGAGGATTGCAACTATATTTGAGGTATGGGCTTTATATTTCTTTTAATCCTCTTAACTGACCTGATGGGTTAGAGCCTGTCTATTTTATAATTGAGGAAGCTGAAATTTAGAAAAGTTAAAGAATTTGCTTGCATAGGTCACACAAGTAGTGAGATGTGCCGCTGGGATTGGAATAGATTTCTTTCCAAGAGTCATCTAGTGTTTCTTTGTTATGATGGAAAGAAGGGAGGTGCTGTTGGGGTTAATTAAAGTACTAAGGTAGGAGTCTTGAGCTGAGTAGGTTTGAAAATCTTATTTTGTGAAATTTGGCTTAAAATTGAGTATTAGGATTTAGTCACTTTGGTGCAGAGTTTTTCTTGAAGGTCAAATTATATAATGGAGTGCTATCCAATAGAACTTTCTGTGATGAAGGAAGTGCTCTACATCTCAAGAGACTATTCAAAATGGTGGCCACTAGCACATGTGACTCTTGAGCTTTTGAAATGTGTTACTGAAGAACTGAATTTTAAATTGCATTTAATTAATTTAAATAGTAGCCACTCCGGGCTGCCATATTGGACAGCACAGCTATATGCATATGGGTGCAGTAGATGTTTTAAGTAGTGTAACTTGTTTGTAGTTACATATAAATGTTTGTATTTCTTAATTAGGCCAAATTTGAGTTTCATCACGGTGACTATGAAAAACAGTTTCTGCATGTACTGAGCCGCAAGGACAAGACTGGAATTGTTGTCAACAATCCTAACCAGTCAGTGTTTCTCTTCATTGACAGACAGCACTTGCAGGTAAACTTTTTTTTTTTAAATCATTGAAGGGCTTATTTAGAAAGCTTTTTGGTTAGCAAGCTGTTTTCTATATAAGTTACTTAATTCTGTTTTGCCCTCTCAACACTGCATTCTTTTTGAAGTTATTTAAAAAACAAGAAACAGATATCCTGGGGTTTATCCTAGAGTGGTGGTTCCCGAACTTTGCTGCATATTAGAACTACTTGGGGAGCTTTTAAAAGTCATGATTCCAGTGTACAGTAGAGTTTGAGAAACACTGCCCTAGAGCTTATCTACCTAAAGTATGGTGGACAGATCAACATCACCTGAAAACTGCTTAAATATATAGACTCCCAGGCCCTACTCCAGTCCAACTTAATCAGAATCTGCATTCTGAACACAATCCTCAGATGATTGGAAACACATAATTTGAAAAGCACTGACCTTTTAAATAAAAATCTGAAGGGATGAGGCACATCTGGGTTTAAAAGATCCACATGTGTTTTAAATAATTTAAGTAGCAATCCAGGTATTCCAAATTAATTGTTATTATATAAAATGCTATTTATTCTGATCAACCTAAACCTGAATATCATCACTTAGAATTTATAATACTTTGTTATTAATCTTTAAAAATAGCATCATTTAAATTTATTTATCATTCATTCAACAAATGAGTGCCTACTAAGTGCCAGGCACTATACAGCAATGAACAAGATAAACAAAAATTCCTGTCCTCGTGGATTCATATTCCATTGTGGTGGAGCCAGCAGTAGATCAGTAAAATATATAGTTAGATAATGATAAGTGTTAAGAGAAAAGGGGGGAGATATAAACTGTTGGGTAGGAATTCTTAGATGATGTCACCAGAGAATGCCTCATTGAGAAGGTGGTTTATGTAAAGACAAAAAAAAAAAGTATTTATTATGTTAATTGCATTATGTAACATATGTTTATTTTTATTTAAGAGAGCCTATGCAAGGTACTAAAAAATACAAAGGTGAATCGAGGAGCTGATAGACTACTTGGGAAGATTATGTATTTGCTTTCTATCTTGTAGAAAGTTAAGTAATTATGTATAGGTACGAGTAAAAGAACTGTGGGAATTACAGAAGAAAGTTAATTTCACTGGAGGTATTTGATAAAACTATTAGAAAAACCATGTAACTTAGGTGGGTTTTTTTGTTTTTTTTTTTATTTTCGGTTTCTCCTTTGCCTTAGCTCTCCTGTAGTGGATATTTTTAGGTTGACTTATTTTTCCTTTTTAACTGCTTATAGTGTACTTTTATTTGAGTTATTTGTTGTGAAAAAACTATATAGCAGGCTCTTAGAGAATCCACAACACAAAGAGATTTTTAGTCACAGATGATTTAATGACTAGTTTACTAGTGTAGAGATTTCATTTTCATGTGAATATCTATGAGATCATTAATTCTGTATAGAAATGACTAGGGATTTGAAGAAGTTACTTCACTAAAAAAACAGTAAATCATGTCCTGTTATGTGTCAAGGTCAGATGTTTTCTATGCTTTATGAAGCAAACAGCTTGAATCCTTTTAATGAAAAGAAAATTACAGGTCATAAGCTAAATTTGGTTTTGTAGGTAGGGTGCGCAAAGTCTCAGTTAGTCTGAAATGTTCTGGTTTTAGCACTGGAAGTCCCAAGTCCGAGGAACCCCTCAGTTCTGGGCAAACTGGGATGGTTGGTCACCCTAGTTGTAGATGAATTTGGTCTTCATTGCTCATAGTCTCCTTCCACTCAGGTTTTGTTCTTGATCTCTGTAAGTTATAGATGTGTTGCCATATTTGCATTATATAGAAGAATCAACCTCTATTATTAGTTCATGGGGGGGATTGATAGGATAGTGGCCAACATGTATAGTATATTATGTACCAGACTATATACTAAGAACTTTACATGTATGAGCTCATTAAATCCTCACAACAGTCCTCTGAGGTGTAGATCTTATTACTCCCATTTTATAGCTAAGGAAGTCAATTGACTTACTTGATCAAAATCATTTACTGGAAATCTTGTGCCCTTTATCATAAGATAAGATAGAGGATAAGGGCTACACCCGAGGATAATTTTGGATGGGCAAATGGTATAGAGGCACATGCCTCAAGTCTGAATTCTGATATACATGTAGCCACTAACTGGCTATGAGATCTTAGACAAGTAACTTCTGTGAGCATGTTCTTTTTGTTAAATTGAGTAAATGATATTGATAAGGTTGTTGTAACATTTAAAATGAAAAAAAAATGTGCATATGTATGGATTAATTTACATATATAGACTGCTTCAGGCATTGGCAGTCTTTTGTTCTCTTGCCTTTATTGTAGATTGCTATAGTGAAAAGAAGATGAACTTTGAAGGCAGGTCTGGGTTCAGATTCCATCTCCCATTTTCTTTTTTTCTGATGAGGAAGATTGGTCTTGAGCTAATATCTGTTGCCAATCCTCCTATTTTTGCTTGAGGAAGATTAGCCCTGAGCTAACATCCGTGCCAATCTTCCTCTATTTCGTATAGGGAGGCTGCCACAGCATGGCTTGACGTGGTGTGTAGGTGTGTGCCTGGGATCCAGACCTGCGAACCCAGGACCACCGAAGCAGAGTGCAAGAACTTAACCACTACGCCACCCGGCTGGCCCCACCGTCTCCCATTTTCTAGTAGTGGTTATTTGTGAAAGTGCCTAGCGCATGTTTGCCATAAGTTAGATATTAAAATAGTAACTACTTTTTAATAATGATACTTAGAGTTTGATTTATCTGGTAATGCTTTGGCTTTCTTCTAGTCCTTTACCCCAGGATATGCTTAAATCTTTTTTTTACTTCTAATTTTCTCTTAGCTTCTAGTGTCATCACATCTGCTATCTTTGTATATACAAACATGACTTCAAACTTCTATTCAAATCTGTCTCCATGAAATGCCTTTATCCCTAATTTCTTTTAGCAAGTAGTCTATGGTTGACTTGCCTGTTTTTTATTCTGCATAAATTCTCTAAACATTTTAGTTTCTAATTATGTTTACTCTGTTTTTCTGTATTTTGCATGGCAAGATTCTGTATTCCTAACCAGACTAAGGTCCCTATGGGTAGGGACCATAATTTATTCCCTTACTCTACGTGGTTTGTTACTGTGTCCATAAGTGCTTAAAAAGTGTGGGAGATTGACTTCATGTAACAATTGGTCAGTTATGTTAAAGTCTTATTTACTAAGAATATTAAAATTTTCCCCTTCCAGACTCCAAAAAACAAAGCTACAATCTTCAAGTTATGCAGCATCTGCCTCTACCTGCCACAGGAACAGCTTACCCACTGGGCAGTTGGCACCATAGAGGATCACCTCCATCCTTATATGCCAGAATAGAGTACTGACCAGCAAAATGGAGAAGATCAGAGAGTGCAGCAGCAGTTTTTTCTTGTTTTCTTACCACTTTATTCTTTCAGAGTTTAAAGAAAATGGACTCATGCACAGAACACTATGCATTTTGAAACTTATTCATCCTGGATTTTTTTTTTAATCATTTGTATCTCAGAACTTTAAAAAAATTAGATGTCTTCTGCACGGACTGTGTGAAAGAAGATGCTTTGCATATTTGCTGCACTGCATCAGCATCTTACTAAAAATGTGAAATGAAAGGACTCTTGTACACTGAAATGCTTAAATGTATCTGAAAGCACAAGGTGATACTCATTTTTGATGGTCTTTCCATTTGTGCTGGTTTTTGCCTCTTTGACATCTGTCATCAGTATTTAGAGGGTGAGAAGTGAATGTAACAGGTATAAATAACATTTTAAAAAACTAAATAGCTTTGCTGTAATCACCGTTGTTCCAGAGCACTATCAGATTCATTTTAACGACCAGAAGTGGTTGTTAAAAAAGAAAGAAAATACAACCGTGGGAAAGAAATCTTAAGTGAAAAAAGCATCTCATTGTAGGCATTCTTGCCTCATATTTTACTGGGCCATGTTTGTTTCCTGGTACTCATAAATATATGTATTTTATTTCCAGATCTCTTTCCCCAAGTTGCTGTTATAAAAGAGTATTCTGCTGAGTGTGGGTATAATTTTACACATTAAAGCAGATCTGAGTCTGAAGTAGCTAAAGCAGCTATCAAACAGAGAAATACATTCATAGCTGCAGAAACCATGATAGGTAGAGGACTTTCCTTTTTGGTTTCTGTTTTGTTTTTTGGGTTTTAAAGAGATTTTTATTACAAAGAAAATAATTCCAGTGAATTGTGCAGAATTAATGGTTTTTGTACCATTCTAAAGAAGGTTTTTTTGGAGTAGAAAAAGTTATTAAAGTTGGGATCTTAAATTGTAAAAACAAAAAAAGACAAAACCATTGAGTGTCAAAGTTCTAAAAGCAGAACTCATTTTGTGCAATGAACATAAGGAAAGACTACTGTATAGTATTTTTTTTTTTTTTTTTTCTTTTAAGTGAAGAAAAGCTTTGCTTAAGGGTTTGCGTACTTTTATTGGGGTAAATTTGATTGATCCTACTCCTTTGGAGTAAAACTTAGTACTTACCAGTTTCCAATTGTATTTAGCTTCTGGTTGGAATTTGAAAAAATGAAAACCTAAATAAAATAGGTGAAAGTTCCCTGACTATTCAGGTGAATACACAAAACTTGAAGTGGTTACTTTTTTTCCCCAAGTCACTGCATAGGTGTCTCTGATGACCTTAGGGGCTTATTTTATATTCCATGGCTAAAAAGTAAATTGAGAAGCAGAAACCTGGCAGTTGGATTTGTAATTTCAACAAGAACAGGAATCAAGGACATTCTGTCATTTTTTAATAGGTAACCAGCTTGGCCTTTTGCCTTCATGGAAAAGAAAAAAGATACTCTTAATTTCAAAATACTTGCACATATTTTCTGACCAATTAGAATTTATTTGAAATGACACTGGGAATGTTTATCATGGCTAGGTACTGTTCTAAGCTTTTAATTTATCTAACAATCCTGAGTGGAAACCGATGCAGAAGTTTAGTATAATTTACCCAAGCTCACATCATGAGTAGGAGAGGATTTAAACCAGGCTAGATTCCAAACTCTTAGCTGTTTTACTATTTTGAATTAATTACACTGTTATATTCAACAAGTTGGGCATTTCAGCAGCCATTGGTTTGATTTTAGGTTTTTATTTTATTTTATTTTTTAAAGATTTTATTTTTTTTCCCCCCCAAAGCCCCAGTAGATAGTTGTATGTCACAGCTGCACATCCTTCTAGTTGCTGTATGTGGGACGCGGCCCCAGCATAGCCGGAGAAGTGGCGCGTCGGTGCGTGCCCAGGATCCGAACCCGGGCCGCCAGCAGCAGAGCGCGAGCACTTAACCGCTAAGCCACGGGGCCGGCCCTAGGTTTTTATTTTAGAATAAATTTAGAAAAGTTTTAAGAGTAATATAGAAAGCTGTATAAACCTTTACCCACATTTAGTCTTTAACATTTTTGCACATTTGTTTTCATTGTCTTTCTACATATTGTCTGAACCATTTGAGTTTGCATACATCTTGATTCCTTACTCCTTAGTACTTTGGCATATATCCCAAATATAAGAATATTCTTATATAACCACAGTAAAGTTATAAAACTCAGGAAATGTAACACTGATATACTTTACCATCCTTGTTCCAGTTTTGTTAATTGTCCTAATAATATCCTTGGTAGTATTTTTTTATCCTCCTGCAGTCAGTACAGGATCATTGCATTTAGTTGTCATGGCTCTAGTCTCCTTTAATCTGGAATGGTTCCTCAGCCTTGATTAGTGACCTTGACATTTTTGAAGAGTACAGGCCAATTTTTAAAAATATCAAGTGTTCCTCATTTTGCATTTGAGCGATGTTTCTTCATGGTTAGACTTGGATTACGTATTCTAGCCATCGCCCAAAGTGACCTTACGCTCTTCTCAGGTTTATCCAGGAGCACACTGTTGGTTTGCTTTGTTGTTAATTTTGATTCGTCAAAGTGGTATCCCGTTTCTGCATCGTATAGTTTACCCCTGGCAACTAAGAAGCAATCTGTGGGAAACAACATGCAGATAACTTGCTCTTTATCAAGAGCACCATTTTTGTCTGTGTGTTTGTGTGAGGAAGATCAGCCCTGAGCTAACATCCATGCCAATCCCTTTTGCTGAGGAAGACTGGCCCTGAGCTAACATCTCTGTGCCGATCTTCCTCCACTTCATGTGGGACACTGCCACAGCATGCCCTGACAAACAGTGCCTTGGTGCGCGCCTGGGATCCGAACCCAGGCCGCCAGCAACGGAGCGCGAGCACGTAACTGCTCAGCCACAGGGCTGGCTCCACCATTGTTGATTTTTGCCATAATCAGTTGGCACTATGATGGTGCAAAATGGTAATTTTCCACGTCTATCCCTTCCTCCACGTTATTAGCATTCATTTATAAGGAAGAGCATCCTGTCTCTGCCATTTATTATCTACCCGAACAGTACAGACTCAACAATTCCTTTTGTTTCCAATGCTGCATAATTTGCATGCCTCTGTGATTTTCTTGAGCACTTCCTTACTTCCCAGCACAAGACACGTTCATCTTGTAACTTCCCTATCCTAGCTTCCAGCCCTGGAATCAGCTATTGCTCCAAGGAGCCCAGGTTCCTTTCAGTGGGAAACATTAGAAATGAAGATCCTGGTCCCCTCTGTGCTCACTACTCCTGTGAAGTCTGCTTCTGTCCATCCAGCACAGATCAGCATGTATTCTAATACAAGCAAAGGAAAATCAACCTTTAACTACTGACTGTGTTTCCACATTATTTAAAGTTGCTTCCTGTTTGATGTTTAGTCACAGAATGTTCACTAAGACTCCCTGATGCAGAAATCAAATATTAACGCTGTGGTCACGAGAACTTGGAGAAATGGACTAAACAATTTGTGAACGTGGTCTCTTCCATACTGTAGACTGGGAGGTTCAAGATCTGCCTGGTTTTATTCTGGGTACTAGAAAAGTGGCTAATAAGAGTATGCTTTTCTGCTTCCATTAATATAAAATATACCAGTCCTGTGATAAGTTCTCTATCAGAAAAGCAGCACACCCATTGGACTCTCCTATAGCACTAATGTGCTTTGCCTCAAACTTTCTTGACAATTTTAGGTCATATGGCTCTATTTTATTTTCCAATATGGGCTATGGTTCATCTGTTTTGAAGTTCCATAATCTTGAAATTGGGTTAAAAAAATGGAAATGTAGCATGGCATTTTAGAGCTAAGGGGGCCTAAAATTCATTAAGGATTGATCATTAATTTATATTTCTCCTTTAGCTTAATAATAGGCTTGAGTTTTAAGGTAGTCTTATCTCAAAACGGCCCTGCCTGCTTCTTTGCTTTACCTAAGTTTTTAAAACACTCAGCTAAGAATTTTTTTCATGTAAGTATCATAAACAAACTGAAGAGGGACTGGCCTGGTGGCCTAGCGGTTAAGTTTGCATGCTCTGCTGTGGCCGCCCAGGATTTGCAGGTTCGGATCCCAGGCACGGACCGACACACAGCTTGTCAAGCCATGCTGTGGCGGCGTCCCATATAAAGTAGAGGAAAATGGGCACGGATGTTAGCTCAGGGCCAATCTTCCTCAGCAAAAAGAGGAGGATTGGCATTAGATGTTAGCTCAGGGCTGATTTTCCTCACACAGAAAAAAACAAACCAAAAAACAAACTGAAGAGGCTTAAAATGAAAAAACAGACACCCTCACCCTGTATCTCACATGGTCTCTATGTCCTTTTCCCCAAAGAAAGGATTAGGTACTTCTGGTTGTGCTAATTTATTTTGAAAATTACATTTGTTCAAGTCAAATTTACACTTGATATTCATTGTTGGGTTTCTTCAGGTGACATTGCTGTTCTCTCAGTTTCCAAGGTGTTTTGTGTGTCTGCCTTGTGCAATTATTTTTCCTGTGACCTTGTTCGTCAGATCCACAGAGGTAAATGCAAGGGTTTTTCCTTGCTTCAGAATATGTGCTGTAATCAGTATATCTTCTCCTAGTTTAGCAGGTGACATGTACCTTGAAAGGAAACAAATACAGTTAACAGCAAATAACTTTTAAAAGGGAAAGTTGTGTGCATCACAGAACAGGCTTCTTATGTTACGTATTCTACTCCTAAAAAGCATTTAATTTCAGTAAGCTTTCTGATATTCAAATTTGAATGGCTGGTCCTGACCAAGTTCCATCTTACCCATTCCTTATCCACACAAGTTTCTTTTCCCATAAATATGAGAAAGGATTTTCACCCCCCTTTTTTTCTTTTAAGTTTCCCACTTCATATTTATTTGGGGCTGGTGAAAGATTTCCTCTAGCTTTCATTTTAATCTGCTTTACTTCCTAGGTGAAGTATTACTTGATGTCTACATCTTGTCATATCAATATTTAGAATTTACTTAACTCCAAAATGGCTTAATATAAGAATTATAGGGAATTAATATGAGCTCCTTCCTTACAATCCTGGTGATGAATTGTACATACATATATACATGCATATGTTATATCCACTTCCTACCCACTTGTAATAAGCTTTCATTCATTTACTTTTGAAATATCTCTAGTAAATCTTTGAGACTATGTCCTAGTTTCTGTTCAAGTGAATTGATTTTTGCAGCTCAGGCAGCTCTTGATGGTGACCAGTACTTTTGGCAACACATACTTTGAAAGGCCTAAACTATGTTTGGCTTATTAAAAATTCTTAGGGTTGTGAAACCAGCAGTATCTTAGAAGATCATGAAATGCAGCGTGAGGTTTGAAGATCTCTCTGCTCTTAACTGAGGCTCTTGTGGCAAAGCAGAGTCATCCTCTGGTCTTACCCTTCATCACATGCCATAAGGACTGCTGAATATGCTCACCAGGACAAGCAGACCCTTTCCTTTTTGTACATTTTAATTTCAAAAGAACACTTGCATCTTGTCCTGTGATTTGCTTATTGCAACCCTCAATTTATTTCCATAGTAAAGAGGGACTGAATGTTTCTTAAGTTAAACTAATAAAAGATTTAGATTGTTTAAAAACCTGATAACTGACATTATTTACATTGCCCTTATGTCACATAACTGGCTTTCCCACCCTAACCCCTGCCTGTCCCCTCAACAAAAATCATTTTTCTGTTGCTTAGGTGGAAAAAGCAATTGTCTTGAAACTAAATTCCTGGGCCCTGCACTCTTTAATGAACAGGACTGGCAACAGTACTAGTTAACGTTGGAATTGAATTTTGTACATTTGGAAACGTCAGACCCATGCAGGCATTTTTACAACAGTGACACCCTGACTTCTGGGGTTCTGCTCTCTGATCATGTAGTTTAAACCTACAGAGCATGTCTGTGCAGTTGCAGGGAGAGATGCAGAATTGCAAAACTAACTGGACATTTGTGTTCACCTTGTCACAAGGAGATGACAACATATATATGAAGGTTTCTCCAACTTTTCTGTGAATTTTATTCAGGCTTTTCTCTATATGTACTCAACACAACCCTCATAAGACATCTGTACAAGTGGCACTTTTAAGAGTGACGAGGCATGAGTTTGTGATGATTTTTTTCCCCACCCATGTACATATTAGAAGCTGAATGTTTGCTTTTTTGAATGTTTAGATCATTCCCCCCTTTACTACTGATATATACTACACTTGGAAATTAGTTCTTCTGGTTCTAAATTCTAAGGCCATGGAATATTTCAGGGCAAATCTATAGCCACACTTCAGGATGACCAACTAAGGGCGCCTCATGCCTTATGTTATATATGTGTTTAGTCTCAGTTGTTTGAAATGAGTTATCACATTAAAAAGAGTTACTTGGAGTACAGTTTGGATACATACGCTATGTTCATGTCGACACTGACTCCAGGGACTCCCCTCTCTGTGAATAGCAGAGCCATTGTTGATATGTTATCCACTAAGGTGGCTATCATACCCCCATGGAGAGTGCCCATTTTATTGGTATGCGCCTCTTCTACTTTCATTTCACAAATCACTTTCCCAGGAGTAGCAGAGACAACAGTTATCTAGAACGAAAAAAAAAAAAAAAGAATTTTGAACATTCTGTGGTATTAGAAAAGCCCAAACAGCCCATCAAGAACTATCATTGGATTAAACTGAGTTACCTCAAAAAAACTGATTCAGAAATTCAAGTATGTTACCAATCTCTCTATAGTAGAAACTAACACTTATGTAAATTGTTTAAGGAATATTTAGGGAAAAATAGTAGTTTTTACTAATCGCCACTCCTCTGCAGAAATCAAACCTTTCATCTGAGCTTTTCGGCCTTATGTACAACAACTTGGCATTTCTTAACGTCTCCTTAGAAATTTTGCACCCACAAAACCAGCCGGTCCCTGTGATCTGTTAAGTCATCACAGCTTTAATTTGCAGGTTCCTAAGTTTTTGCACAGAGTACTTTTTAAAATAACTTCCATACTGAATGGTTTAAAACAATTTTAAAAACAGACTGGAAGACATTCAGTAATTCAATGAGTTACCAGAATTAATATGCTTATACCATAAATCCATTTTAATATAAAATAAAAAGTTTAACAGCAGAATCCAGCAAAGTTAAATTGCTGTTTTTAAGGTCCTGCCCCATTTAGAGTATCATAATGAAAAGAATTACATGAAAGATAAAACGTGGAACACTGAATTTAAAATTCTGTATCAAACATCTTTAAAAAGGACATTTATAGAAAAAGAATAGAAATGTGTTCCTTACATCCTATCTAAATTACTAGGAGAAAACATCATAGTGTATTTAGAAGCTGGAGCTGAACTATGAATGGAATGTGCTGTGTCCAGCAACAGTAATTGTCGCCATCACTAGAGGTGTTCAGGCAGAACATGGATGAATATTTGGTGTGTCTGTTGTATTTGGGGGTGGTGCAATGTCTCAAGCGTTAAATGGGTAGTTAGATTCTAGGTAACTACCATTTATTGAGCACTTTCATATGCCAGGCACTGTGCCAAACACTTTACACATACTATATAATAAGGAAGGGACAATTTCCACTTTGTAGGTGACTCAAATTCAGAGTGGTTTATTCTCAAGGTCACCCAGGATGTGACAGAACTGAGATTTAGATCTAGGTCTGTCTACCTTCACGTTTCCCTAGTCGCTAACTATAAAGTCTGTAGTCACCCACCACGAACACATTTCAGTTTCACAAACCACAACTTCAGTGGTTTTGCTATTGTTTTCCCCTAGAAGGCCCTGAAATAAAACAGAAACTGAACCATATGATATAAACCATCCTAAACAATATCAGGTTATGTTTTGCCTAACAGATAAATCAACGGAAAAATAAATGTTAGAACAGGATCAAATCTATTTATACAATAAATGATTTAGCCACAAGATGTCCTCATAAACTAATAACACACACCAAGCAGCCCTAAGGCTTAACTCACCTAACTGAGGCGTTTGCGTGAGCATATCAAGCATTGACAATGTAAAGATGAATGAGATTGACTCCCTGCTCTTAAGGGGTCCACAGTCTAAAGGAAGAGACATACACACACTACTGAAGTGCAGGGAATTACTACAGATAGGATAAATACCGGGTGCTTCAAGTGAGGCTATCTAACTTTAGAAAAGTATATATTGTCAGGGACGAGACATTAGGAGCAGCTTCCTGGGGAATGACATTCAAGTCTTGAAGGACAGGCAGGAAAAAAACCAGGCAGTTCAGGAAATAGAATCAAATATGAAAGCCTCATAGACACCAAAGGGAGTTTAGTGTAATTTTAAGGCACGGTGTGTTTAGTAGAGGTCAGTTCTTAAAGTTTCATTTGATCATCTAACTTTGGCTGGGATGACAAAAAGTAAAACAAAGGTCAATTGGATCTTCTACTGCAGAATACTGTTTTTAATTGTTTTTATTTTTCGTTTTCCCAATTCGAAAGGCCAAAGGACATACTAATATACAAAATTGGTTTAAAATGTACATTGGAATAGAGATAATTTCATACTGGTCAGCCTGATATGGCAAGAGAAATGCCTTCACATGTTGCCAATTCTTGTCTCCCTAAGAAAATAAAGGAATTAAGCCAATGGAAGATAAAGATAAAGGAATGTCCTACCCAACCTCCCAGAACTAATAAATACTCTTGTGGGTGAAGAGGCCAATGCAGAGCTAAGCTCTCTTTGATGAAGAAGGCGGGTAGGGGGAAGAACACTGTAAAAAGGAAAATAGATCTTAGCCTCTGCAATATTGTGACTTATAAGAAATATGTTTGATCATTCAGATGATCAAAATATATTTCTCACATATATTTGGCCTTAGTCCACAGTTCCTGGCTCATAGCTCCCAAAACCCTTGGAATTTCCTAATTGTTGAGAGTGACAAAGGTGTCCTTTGCATGTTAATGAGGTGACTTTGGAAAGCACCTAATGATGGTGGCTTGTTGCCAGTGGAGCCAACCATGTGATTAGAGGGTTGGAACTTTCAGTCCCACCCCCTTGACCTCCAGGGAGGGGAGAGGGGCTGGACATTGAGCTCCATCCCCAAAATGGCCAATGATTTAATCAACCATGCCTATGTAATGAAGCCTCAAAAAAACCCCAAATGGATGGGGTTTGGAGAGCTTCCAGGTTCGTGGACATATGCAGGTCTGGGAGAGTGGCCCACCCATCCAGAGAGGGCATGGAAGCTCTGCGCCCTTTCCCCATACTTTGCCCTATGCATCTCTTCCACCTGGCTGATCCTGAGTTACATCCTTTTATAATAAACTGGTGATCTAGTAAGTAAAATGCCTCTCTGAGTTCTGTGAGCCGCTCTAGCAAATTAATCAAACCCAAGGAGAGGAGGTCATGGGAATTTTCGATTTATAGCCAATTGGTCAGAAGTACAGGTAACAATCTGGACTTGGGACTGGCATCTGAAGGGGGCAGGTAGTCTTGTAGGACTGAACCCCTAACCTGCGGAATCTGATGCTGTCTCAGATAGCGTCAGAATTGAGCTGAATTGTTAGGATACCCAAGTGGTACCTGAAGCATTGGTTTGCAGGTGTGGGGAATGCTCCCTGCCCCATGTTGGAACTGGGTCCAGGAATCCAAGAGTCTCAGTCAAGATATGGGCCACAGGGGGCACACTTGTTTATTTGGTTATTAACTTTAGCTAACTTTGTGTTAGAGACCATGCTCAGCAACTTGACAAGCACTGTCTCAATCTTCACAAATCTTTGAAGTGGATACTATTACTATCTCCATTTGACTCAGAGGTCTCAGATTTAACCACTATGCAAAACAGCCTCCCCTCACATCTCACCTGGACTGCTGCAGACAACTAGGCCCTGATTCATTAAGTGTCTTGTGGGAAGATGGGTGTGTAACATTTTATGATGCCATGGGGCCAGAAATATATCTGCCATGGCCCCAAGAATACAGAGAATTGCCTAGATACATTCCATTCCCAGGATCCTACAGGTTGGGTGACTGCAGTAGATTGGCAAGAACTTTTATGGCTCAGCCCAGCCCGACACAGTGGGCTCCTCAGTTTATCATAAAAATTGTGTTACATGTGCACACACACACAATCATCTGTCCCTTTTCTATATGGCCTGCAATGTGCTGTCTCTTCCCTGCACCTCATGCATTCACATGAGTTTATATCACTCATGCTACCACAGCACCTTACTCTCCAACCCCACATATCTAGGCTTAAATTCCATCACAGACAGACGTACTTCAGGTGACAAACACACAGTCTCCCCTTTCCTCAATTTACTGAAAAGTAAAGACAGTGAGAAGGGATGCCTAATAATAAACAGCAATGAAGAAGATGGTCCCTAATAGGAAGCTCTGTCCAGAACCCAGAATTCTCCCTAGGCCTTAATGTTTCAGATCATTCTGGTCTTTAAGAATCATCACCCTTACTGTGACTGCTGCTGATTGCCGTGCAGCTCACCACACTGCCTCTGCTAACAGATAAAGAAATGTATGTCTCTGGCTCAGTAAGGGTGTCTGTCTGTAATGGGTCTAAGGGGCAGGAGTGGCACATGGCATGAGAAAATGTTTGTATATAAAAATGTGAGTTGGGGGCCAGCCCCGTGGCTTGGCAGTTAAGTGCGCGCGCTCTGCTGCTGGTGGCCTGGGTTCGGATCCCGGGTGCGCACCAAGGCACCGCTTCTCCGGCCATGCTGAGGCCGAGTCCCACATACAGCAACTAGAAGGAAGTGCAGCTATGACATACAACTATCTACTGGGGTTTTGGGGGGAAAAAAATAAATAAAATCTAAAAAAAAAGTGAGTTGGGCCAGCCCGGTGGCATAGTGGTTGGGTTTGCACGCTCTGCTGGGCAGGCCGGGGGTCACAGGTTTGGATCCCGGGCGTGGACTGACACACTGCTTGTCAAGCCATGCTGTGGTGGCGTCCCATATAAACTAGAGGGAGATGGGCATGGATGTTAGCCCAGGGCCAATCTTCTTCAACAAAAAGAGGAGGATTGGCAACGGATGTTAGCTCAGGGCTAATCTTCCTCACCAAAAAAAAAAAAAAAAAAAGTGAGCCAACCAAGAAAGGAGACGGAATATGAAAGACCATACATATATACAAAAGCCCAGAGAACAGACAATTATTAGTGGATGAGAACTGTGTATTTGTGAAAGAGGCTGTTTTCAAGCAATTTGCCCTGACAACGCACGCACATTGCTGACATCATCTACGACACAGGGCAGATACCAGAAGGACAGCGTATGAATGCGCACCTTCATATAAGCAGGAAAGGAGGTGAAAAGAGCAAGAAGACAGGAAGTGCAGTGTAATGGGGTGGAAACAGCAACACAAAAAGATGAAAATTATGTTAAGGGGCTGGAAAGGGGCATATGCTATAGAAGTACTGTGGTTCAAGCATGTTGCTGTATCAGTCCAACATTTCGGTTTCATAATAAATGTGTGTTTTAGCAGTTTCATTACACAGGTGGCTACAGACCAATGGTTAAGAGCATTAGCTCTGGAGCCCGGCCTAGGCAAGATCCTTAAAAGAGGCTTCCCCCTCTGCAAAGTGGAGGTAATAGCGCTGCCCTCATAGGGTTTTGTAAAGATTAAGATAAAATTCAAATTCAGAAGTTAGAATGAGACCTGGTGTATCATAGGCAATCAAAACATTTTAACTCTCATCCTTATCAAAGCTGTGACTCTAGAACACAACCATCAAACTGAAAGTTGATTTGCCCTGGGTTTTCTTAAAATTGCCCAAGTCGAACGGTTTCTATTGTCAAGGTCAATGATGACCCAAAATTACTAAATTTATCAGATACTTTTCAGCCCTTCCCTTACTTGACCTCTCAGCATTTCATGACATCTAAACCTTTTCCTGATTTTTCCTTAACTCCCATGTCGACACCTTCTCCTGGTTTTCCTCTGCCTCCACAGTCTCCTTTGCTGGCTCTTACTCCGCGATGCCCACCAGGAGTCTTAGGGGCAACTAATCATTCAGACTCGCAAGACGACCAAAGGCCACATTCTGTGTCCTTTCACTCAGAAGCGTAGAGGTCAGGTTCTCTACAGTTAGGCATTATAATGTAGGGTTACCAGCATGGACTTTGGAGCAGATAACTTGGGTTTAGATCCCACTTACCAGCTATCAGACCTTAGAAAGTTAAGCTTCAATTTTCTCACGTGTAAAGTGGGGATAATAATAGTACCTACCTCATCGGGTTTTGTGAGGATTAAATGAAATAATCTAGGTAAAATAAAGTATTAGTGTAGTGTCTGGCTCAAAGTGCTCAATAAATGTTAGTTATTACTGAAAATGCCAAAACTGTGCAAGTGACTCCTGCCCACCTGCTTTTCTTCTTGCAATCAGAACTTTCACTCTGCTTTACAGGCTTGAGGAAACACTGGATATCCAGGTGCTTTTCTGAAGGTGAATATGATCCTGTCAGATCCCTGCCTTCCACTCTTTGGTTCAGTTTCTCTCTGAGCATACCCCCGTGTACCTGATTGTACAAATCCCAGCTACCAGATAAACAGCAAAGTCCCCTAATATTAGTGCTCAAGATGGATGTAGTATAAAGCAGCTCTAGGCGGGGAGAGGGAGAGGGATGTATCTAACGGGTGATGCAAGTCGTGACCAATTTAAAATGACTGCGTAAAAGGTCTTCTCAGGGCAAACAGCCTAATATGTAAAACTGCCCCAAACCCTGAAGTCATCACTCTTCTTCCTCTCATATCTCACTATCCAATCCATCAGTAAGTCCTGTCAGCTCTACCTTCAAATATTTCCAGAATCCCAGTCACTTCCCTAGCCCCCATCCACCTACTCAGGATACTTCCACTCTGGTCCAAGCCACCATCATTTCTCTGCAGTTGTTACAATTGCCCCCCAACTTATCTCCCTACTTCTGCCCTTACCCACCTAATATCTATTCTCAATATTAGCAACAAGAATGCTCCTTTAAGAATACAAGTCAAGGGCCGGCCCTGTGGCTTGGTGGTTAAGTGCGCGCGCTGCGATGCTGGTGGCCCGGGTTCGGATCCCGGGTGCGCATCGAGGCACCACTTCTTCGTCCATCCTGAGGCCGAGTCCCACATACAGCAACTAGAAGGATGTGCAGCTATGACATACAACTATCTACTGGGGCTTTGGGGGGAAAAAATAAAATAAATAAAATCTTTAAAAAAAAAAAAAGAATACAAGTCAAATTATGTCACTCTTCTGTTCAAAACCCTCTAATGGTCACCTCCTAACTCGCTCCCTTGGGGTTCCCCCTCAAATCCCACAAGCACGCAGTGTGGTAAGTCTCAGGGCCTTCACATTTGCTGTTCCCCTGCCTTGAAGGGGCAGGTTAAGTCTTCAGAGAATATTTAATTAAATTCCTCTTTGCTCTTCTCTAGGGCCTTGAAGGGGAACACTCCTCGCCTTTGACTATCACATTATTTAAAATTGAGCTTTCAAAAAAGAACTCCACAAGAATAAAAACTTGAGGGAAAAAATATTTAAACTCTCCTATCCTAATACTCTCTATCCTTGGTCTCTGCTTTATTTGCTTTTATAGCACTTATCACCATCTAACATACGATATATTTTATTTACTTCTTTTGTTTAGTGTTTGATTTACTACACTGAAATATAAGTTCCATGAGTGGGAGGACTTTTGTCAGTCTTGTTCACTGGTATATCTCCGGTGCCTAGAATGGTGCCTGGCACACAGTAGGCATTCAAATGTTTGTTGAATGAATGAATACATTCAAATCTGAAGGTCAACTAGGAGCATTCTATAACAATATGCCTAACATTTAGGGCTTCAGCAACTGACAGAACAAACTACAGGGAGCATCTTCTATGTGAAAGGCATTCTATAGGCACCTTCCACAAGGCACTGACAAATGCTTATTAAGCATCTACTATGGACTTACTCCCAAAGAACTATCAGTATGGAGAGAGAAGGTAGATAAATCAACAGATATTTTTAACACTATACACTAAGTCCTATAGCAAAAGTTAGCCAAGGTATAGAAGTGGATCAGAGGAAGACAGTAGGGGATGTCAGGGAAGGCTTTTCACGGACAGTGGATGCCATCTGAAAAGGACTTGGAAGGATAGGAGTGTAAATGGGGGGCAACTGGGGCAAGGGCAGAGGATCCAAAAAGGAGTAAGATGTTGTCTAGTCCTCAGGGAGTATACAAACCAGTAGAAGTTATAAGAGAAGGCCAAACATAACATAAGTCAGCAAATGAGTGACATGGGAGGTAAAACAAAGCCCTGGGGAAGAGCAAAGAGGAATTTAATTAAATATTCCTTGAAGATTTAACCAGCTGAGGTAACATTCTACTCTTGTTCATTGGAGTGGTGGTGATGAGAGATGTGCTATGAAGGAATATAAGCAATCACTGGACCTTTTCCCAAAGGCTGGTAAATGGAAGATTTTATTGAATCATTCTGGAATGCTTGTAAAGGTGGATACTATGAAGGCCTCTATCACATTAATCACACTGGCAAGATTTCTGTCATACACAGGTTCTTTGCTGCTTTAAACCTGGAAAAGAGAGGCTGACAGGGAAGGAGCTTCCTCATCCCCTACAGACTCAGGATTTGGACAACGTCTATTCACACCTCCAGTTCTCCTCTCAAGTGGGAAAGCACAAACTTGTGTAGAATATTTGCAATTGATCTACAGTTTGGAATCTAGTACCTGAATACAGTCGTTCCCAGGAAGGGATGATGCCCTGCAGGAATGCAAACATGGTGAGCCAAGGTCAGAGGAATAGCTTAGTTGTCACATAAAACCACAAATCAAATAGCAACAAAGAAGTTTAAATAATCTCTGTTCACTGAGGAACAGTATGCCAGAAATTCCTGGAACTCCTAGGGTGGCTGGGTAAAAATTACACTGCTTTTGTTTAGTGTTCTGTTCTAAATTTTTAAAATACATACATTTAATTTCTATTAAAGCTCTCAGATTATAACTTTCTGAGATCTTCACAAACCTCAGGACTTGACTAAAAGGGCTACTCACACAGGTGCTGTAACAGTTCAGCAGCACTTCATTTCAGAGTGTGTACACAGAGAGAGCTTCCATGGCAGAAGCAATGTGAATTCATCATCATTTCCCTTGACATTGGTCATCCATTCCCCACCGCTAAAATTACTAATTTTCCCAAATATTTATAGTTACTGAGTTGATGCCAAACCCATTTCCTCTACAACACCAATAACTCGACTTGAATTCATTATTTCACTAATCATATCTTGATTCCTTAAATCCTATTTCTGAGCCATTTAAATTGCCATATCACTTCTCTTCATTAGATATTTAATTACAAAAATAAATTCTTATATGAATAAATAAATCAAACAGTACAGAGATGCAATTTCCTGCCTACTATCCTTCAGTGCTGTATATCATTCAATATCATTCTCAAGGCTCAAACATGTACACATATATAGGGTTTTTCTCCTTTCCTTTTATAAAATTATAAAAATGGAACCATATTATACACATTACTTTGCAATGTTCATTTTTCTCTTCCCAGTATATCACATCTATTCCTCCAGCTCAATTCATATAGAAGCATGTATTGCTTAACAACGGGGATACATTCTAAGAAATGCCTCATTTGGCAATTTCGTCTTTCTGCAAACATCATAGAGTGTACTCACACAAACCTACTACACACCTAGGCTACATAGTATAGGCAGCTCCTTGGCTACAAACCTGTACAGCATCTTACTGTACTGAATATTGTAGGCAATTGTAACACAATGGTATTTGTGTATCTAAACATAAGAAAGTTACATAAAGTAAAAATATGATATAAAACATAAAAAATGGTACACCTGTATAGGGCACTTACCATGAATGGATCTTGCAGGACTGGAAGTTGCTCTGGGTGAGTGAGTGAGTGAGTGGGGAGTGAAGGTGAAGGCCTAGAACATAACTGTACACTACTGTAGACTTTAAAAACACTGTACACTTAGGCTCCACTAAATTTATAAAAAAAAAATTTTCTTTCTTCAATAATAAATTAACCTTAGCTTACTATAACTTTTTTACTTTATAAATTTTTTAATTTTTTAAAACTTTTTGACTCTTTTGTAATAACACAGCTTAAAATACAAACACATTGTACAGCTATACAAGGGTATTTTCTTTCTTCATATCCTTATTCTTTAAACTTTTTTCTATTTTTAATTTTCTTTTACTTTTTAACTTTTTTTGTTAAAAACTAAGACACAGACACATTAGCCTAGGCCTACACAGGGTTAGGATCATCAATATTACTGTCTTCCACCTCCATATCTTGTCCCACTGGGAGGTTTTCAGGGGCAGTAATGTGCAGGGAGCTGTCATCTCCTACGATAACAATGCCTTCTTCTGGAATACCTCCTGAAGGACCTACCTAAGGCTCTTCTTGAGGAGGTGTCACTCTTTTCAGAAATATGTCCATGGTTGTTTGCTTGGTTCTTTTGTTCATCATAGATTTCCTTGTAAGCAGATGATGCACCACGAACATTCCTCTCTGTTAATGAAAACCTTTTGGTGTTGGGGTTCACGTTTTCAAACTTTTTAACGGGCTTGTTGAGGTCTGCAAAAGGTCCTGTGAGACCCTTCACTGTGAATTTTCTTGGGGGTTCTTCTTTTTTTCCTCCCTCAGTTTCCTTTTCTCTTGTCTATTCTTCAGGTATGCGTTCCTGTTCCTGTTCCAACAGCTCCTCGTTGGTCAATTCCTCAGGAACCACCTCTAGGAGCTCCTCAATGTCATCCTCATCCACACTCAGGTTAAAGTTGTTTGCCATCTCAACCACAGCCTTGTTGATTTCTGCAACCTCCTCATCCTTGGCAAATCCTTTGAAGTCTTGGACAAACCTCTTGAGTGTTTTCTTCTGGATGCACTAGGCGATAGGAATTTTTCAGATCCGTTATAATCTTAGGGGACCACGATTATATATGTGGTCTGTCATCGACTAAAACATCATTATGTGGCACCTGACTGTAGATCTCTTCTAATAGCTGCGTGGTATTCCTTGGTATTAAATATACTAGATTTATTAAACTATTTTCTTGATATACGTGTTCTTTTCATGTTTTTTATCATTATAAACAAAGGTGCTTTCATTTGTATAGATTGGCAAAATTAGATAGCTAGGTAAAAGGTATGTACATTTTTAACAAATCTGCCAGATTACTTTCCAAAAGCAATGAATAAGAGTGCCTCATTCCCTAATTCTTCATCAGTAATGCATATTATTACTCTTAATTTTACAATATGATGGGCAAAATCTGATGGTATCTCATGGTTTAAATGAGATAGCCAGACTATGGGCATTACTGAGCATCCTTTCATGTTTATTGGCTGTCTACATTTCTGTGAACAGCCTGTTTATATCCTTTGTGCCCACTTACCTATGAGACTGTCTCCACAGCTCTTCTTACCACATCAGATTTTAACACCTAGTCAAATAGTGACATTCTCTTCCAGATTATTGTTTTTGACTTTCATTCTTTTACCATAAAAAGATGAATTCACATTAGCAAAATGCACAGTGCCTGACACAGAGTAAATGCTATGTAAACTTTTAAACATAAAAATTTCTAATTTTATGGGCCGGTCCCATAGCTTAGTGGTTAAGTGCGAGCACTCCGCTGCTGGCGGCCTGGGTTCGGATCCCGGGCGCACACCGAGGCACCACTTCTCCGGCCATGCTGAGGCCGAGTCCCACATACAGCAACTAGAAGGATGTGCAGCCATGACATACAACTATCTACTGGGGCTTTGGGGGAGAAAAAAAAAAAAAAAATTTCTAATTTTATAAAGTTGTACACATCATCTAACAACATGTTCCTATGTTAGTAAATCATTTTTTAAGGCATGACTCCTTCACACGGAGCTCCAGTGATTTCTTCTACCAGTGTCCCTATGGCTGGACATTTAGGTTATTTCCCATTTTTGATATCACAAATCATGCTACAATCAATATTTTTGTACATAAGTCTTTGAACAAATCTTGCTTTATTATTTTCTTGTGCATTTCTTGTCCCTAGGCAATTTTAATGGCCAATAATGAATTTGGAAAAATCTGTTAGCATATCACGTTAATAAATTTTAAATAATATTACTGCCCTTCTGTGGTCAATCCAAATCTTCAAAGTTCTTCTAGAAAGTATAAGGTCTAATCTTACCTTCCTAACCATTTCTAGCATCTTCAAAGACTCCTCGCCTTTCTCAATCCTGTACGTGCTCCAGGTTCAGTCCTAAATCCTTAATGTTTCTCCTTGTCTGTGTTCTTCCTCTTAAGACATCTCATTCACTTACATATCTTCATTTCTCATTTCCATAAGGATGACTCTACACAATTTTACCTAGCTTATGAACTCCACTCCCTTATTTCTTTGTGTGTTGGATTCCACATAGTATTTCCAGATCCTAGCACAGTGCCTGTCACTTCAGAGTCCCAAGGTATATTCCTCCACATGTATTATTGTGGGGGAAAAGTTCCATTGGCAAACAACTTAAACATGATAAAGTGAAACATGTTTATTTATTGCAGAACTAGTCAAAAGTTTTAATATGCAAAAGGAATAGACCGTCTCCACTTATATGAGGTAGGTAGAGTAGTCAAATTCATAGAGACAGACAGGAGAAGGTGGCTGCCAGGGCTGGAGGAAAAGGGGGATGAGGAGTTACTATTTAATGGGTACAGAGTTCCAGTTCTGCAAGATGAAGAGAGTTGTGGAGATGGATGGTGGTGATGGTTGCACAACAATGTGAATGCAATAAATACTACTGAATTGTATACTTTAAAATGGTTAAGATGGTGAATTCTGTTATGTGTATTTTACAACAATTAAAAAAAAGAGGGGTGGGGCCTGCCCCATGGCTTAGCGGTTAAGTGCGCGTGCTCCGCTGCTGGCAGCCCGGGTTCGGATCCTGGGCGCGCACCGACGCACCACTTGTCCAGCCATGCTGAGGCAGCGTCCCACATACAGCACCTAGAAGGATGTGCAACTATGACATACAACTATCTACTAGGGCTTTGGGGAGAAAAAGGGGAAAAAAAAAGGAGGAGGATTGGCAATAGATGTTAGCTCAGGGCCGGTCTTCCTCAGCAAAAAGAGGAAGATTGGCGTGGATGTTAGCTCAGGGCTGATCTTCGAAACCAAAAAAAAAAAAAAAAAGAGGGGTAAAACCTCAATGTTTCCTGAACTTATTCTTTTTTTCTCAGGGCACATCTAATGGAACGGTTCCTTGGAATCCACTTTTCTCCTCTCCTAGATGATAAACTCCTAAAGGGCAGGGAACTGTGGTTGGTGTTTCTTTATAATTTCACAGTACTTAATTTGTTGACTGATTTTAAAGTGACCTTATAGCAAGAACAGAACATTTGTGTTGAGTGTTAGTTTTTCTGTATCAGTGTTTTATAAAAGAGAGGTTTTGTGGGTATCTATAAACACTGATAAAAACAGAGGTTTTAAAAAGAGAACAGGCTAAAATAAAAAGTTCCACTGTAAGATCTCATGCACTAACGCGACATCTGTACCAGGACTGATTGGAAAGTGCCTTCTTCAACAGATCATTTTTGGAGGACTAGATAGTCACCATCATTTACCAGATTCTATATGGTGAGTCAAAACATCTGTCCAAAAAACAAAACCCCCATTGGAATATTATCAGCCAAATTTTCAAGTGTTATTCTACTTGACTCACTGACTCAAAAACAATCATTAAAAGAATCAGAGGTTAGTGCTCAGGATAGAATTGTCTTTCTTATACAACCAAGAAGAAAAAGCAGCTGTTTTGGTGAGATGGTTCTATCAGGGTATAAAGTCAGCCAGTAGGGCCACTATGGGAGAGGGTAATGGGGCAGACTTGAAGTGACAGTACCGGACATCTCACTCGCTTCTTACACTCAGAAACATTATGCTTCCTCTTCTTTGCAAAAGCAATGAAGTAAGAGCACAGGTGGGTCTGGGAGACCATATACATCCTCACTTCAATTTAGTTTTAGCAATGTTCTCGTGTTTAAAAATCCGGCATCGAAAAATGAGCATTTCTTGCCTTGAAAAATCTCTGGTGTTGTATTTAAATAACCAGAGGGACAACTACTTGACATAAAATAATTCTGTCAGTCAAGGTCCAATCAGGCAACAAAAAAGACACTAGTTATTGTAACAGAGGGAGGTTAATATAAAGAATTGTGAACCAGAGATTAGGGAAAGACCACCTTCTGTTCCATGCCAAGACATGTGGAAGTCCCATGTGATTTGAACAACCAACTCAAAGTTCAGTGGAAAGATGTGGTTTATATTTAGAAAGAACAGAGAGTAGCAATTTAACTAGTTTTGACTCAAGACAAAGTAAGTGATTAAGAAGATGGTCAAAGTCAAAGTCTCTCAACCTCAGCACTGTTGACATTTGGACTGGACGATTCTTTCTTGTGGGGACAAAGGGGAGGGAACCTGTGCACTGTAGGATATTTAGCAGCATCCCTGGCCTCTAACCACCCAGCTCCAGCTGTGATGATCAAAAATGTCTCCAGACATTGCCAAATGTCCCACGGGGAGCAAAATCACCCTCAACTGAGAACCACTGGTCTAGGTCATGTCACCTTAAAATTTACAGTGAAAGGAAAGGAACCATGTCCACAACTGGATTTACGGATCACTATGCATAAACATATACTTTGGCCCTAGCAACTCTGCCCACAAAACATAAACAACCACAAAACATTTTAGATCAAATTAACAAACACACAGCACCTACTATGGTGTTGACCTATGCAGTTAATACAGTAGCAACTAGCCACATGTCAGTATTGAGCACTTAAAACATGGCTAGTCTGAACTGAGATGTTTTGTAAATGTAAAATTCACACTGGATTTCAAACATTAAGTACAAAAAAATTAATACTTTTTGTATTGATTACATGTTAAAATAATATTTTGGATATAATGAGTAATTTAAAATATATCACTAAAATTAACCGCACCTATTTCTTTTTACTTTTTAAAAAGTGGCTAATATAAAATTTATAATTACACATGTAGCTTGCATTGTATCTCTACTGGACAGCTCTGGTCTAGACACAGGTTATGACACTATTCAATCTTACTGCAACTTCTGCCAAACTATACATCTGGTTTAACAGGCTTATCTTTTTGGAAGGGAAGCTACCACTAATGCCAACTCAGGCATGCATGTAGTCCATGGCAGTTCCAGTAAGTCTGTTCAAGGTATGAGAATTGTAATTAGACACTCAAAGGCAAATAACAACCAGTGGCAAGATTATCATGAGAAGACACAAGCCTATAGGGTGCTGCAAGCTTAACAATGAAAATGGCTCCAGATTCTTCAAGGAATTCAAACTTCCTCTTAGACCAATACTTCTTTTTTTGGATAATACATCTTTCAAAAAGTTACTGTTAAGGGGCGGCCTGGTGGCGAAGCGGTTAAGCCTGCGCTCTGCTGCTGGCAGCTGGGTTTGGATCCCAGCCAGCCACCGACGCACCGCTTGGCAGGCCATGCTGTGGCGGCGTGCCATGTAAAGTGGAGGAAGATGGGCACAGATGTTAGCCCAGGGCCAGTCTTCCTCAGCAAAAAGAGGAGGATTGGCCTGGATGTTAGCTCAGGGCTGATCTCCCTCCCCGCAAAAAAACAAAAAAAAAAAGTTACTATTCAATAGTAGTGTGTCCTTGGATTTTGTAGTATTTGCTATTTGAAAACATTAAATACATTTGTCTAAGTATTATTTCCTCTGTTTTTCACAAAAGCTCTCAGAGATAATTAGGGAAAGTTATTCACATTTTGAAAATACAGCCCAAATGCTGCATTCCAAGAGGGAGACCTTGCTCCCAAGTCCTACATTCTTTCTACAAAAGCCGCAGCTGATCCGCCTTTAAACTCCACTTCGAAATTACTTCCAGATTTCCCAATATTCTATCCTAATCAGAAGGAAAACAGGCACGCATGCATTAAAACATTTAGAGAAAAACCTGAAAGTTCTTAGGTTGTTAAATGTCTTCCAAATCTGACCTAACCAAGGGCTCTTGTTATTCATGCTTATTTATAAAGGCTTCCTACGTAACATGACGTTCTTCTGCAAAGACACTGAAAGCTACAAGTCAGAGCTAGTTTTTTCACGCGCAAAAGGGGCAGCGACTGGCGCTACCTAACTCGAGCACCACTCTACCTAGCACTTGGCTTTCCTACCTTACTGCAATCATTTATCTTTTAATCTTCTAGGCTGCAAGGGCGCCTTCAACGCAGAGGCTGCATCTTACTCTTTTCTCTGGACCACTGCAGGCGCTTGTCTGTTGAAGGATCGAACTCTCCAGTCCTTTCTAGCTCTAGACCCGAGCAATTCTGTCGCCAGGAATGATAACCGTATTTACATACGTTTAAATGGGATAAGCCATGCACTCGACCCGCACATAAATGGAGCTCCATTACAGTGGTAATCACAGTTACTGAGGTGAACTCACGAGCGCAGTCCCACAGAATCGAGCGGGAAATACTATTCCCCGCTCACCGCGCACCAAGCACGGGGCTTTCTTTCCCTTCATTACAAGCCGCCGCTTCGCCTCCCATACCTTTTGCAAAAGTCTATCAAAACCGCGAACATCGCCGAGGGCCTTCACCAACTCCTGCAGATTCTTTGTCATGCAGCTCATCGTGGACCGTTCGCCGGCTCCTGGAACCTACGCAAGAACGAACCTCGGAAGAGGCGGGAAGCCCAGAAGTTAAGAAGACAACAAGGACGCAGAGGGCAAAGACCCGGCACGCCTCTCCGCCCCGCGGCGCGCTCCAGGTGAGACGTCGCGCGCACCCGCCGCCACCGTCCCCCGCGGCTCGCTCACTGACGTTCCGCGCCCCGTTGTGCCCGCGCTGGCGGATCACGCTGCGAGAGCCCAGCACGTTTCCTGGCCGGGCTGTTAAGGCGGGAGCGCCGGGGCAGCGGGCGCCTGCGCAGAGCCGGGCGTCGGCTGCCGGGCCGGTGCCAGGGGGCGGTCAGCCGGCCGGGAGCCGATGGAGCCGAGCAGCGGTCTGGAGGCTGGGCCGGAGGCGGAGCGGGAGGAAGGGGAGCCCGCGGTGAAGAAGCGGCGGCTTCTGTGTGTGGAGTTTGCCTCGGTGGCGAGTTGCGACGCCGCCGTGGCGCAGTGCTACCTGGCCGAGAACGACTGGGAGATGGAAGTACGCTTTCGCTGTTCTCTCCTCCCGCTTGGGCCGTGGAGCGCACGAGTTCCATCCCTGGGTCTTTGTTTTTCAGAGAGCGCTGAACTCCTACTTCGAGCCGCCGGTGGACGAGAGCGCCTTAGAGAGCCCCCCGGAGCCCCCGGCTGCGCCCGAGTCCTGGTAAGTGGTGACGGGGCCCGGGAGCCATCCGGGCGGAGGCGGGTTACTGGCGGGTTGCCTCGCGCATCCTGGGACTGGCCGTGGCGTTGGGCGGGGATGCTGAGGAGAGGCAGGTCTCCCGGCCCAGTAACCAGAGGCGGAGGGTTTGTGCTGGTGCCGCAGGGCTCACGCCTCTCTCCCGAGGTCCGGACGTAATTTGGAGCTCAAGGAGGAACAATCGGAAATGTAATTTTTGCCTCGAATTATAGGAATTATGTAAGGAAGAGGTTCGAAACGAATAAGGGAAAAACCTCTATTGAGGAATGGTAACATGGAAGTCTCTTTGCTTCCTATGTTCTTTACTGTCTGCTAGTCAGCCAGAATAATTTTGTGAAATGCACACCCACCTCTGTTGTTCTGTCAAAAACCCCGAAACAGCAAAATTAAAGCCACCAATCAATAAATAGTATTTAATGGGAATTTATTGTGCGTGTAACAACAGTTCACGAACTTGGAGCTTCCAAATTCAAAGACTGATATGAAGCTCAGGGGCATGAAGTTATAGATTGGCTTATAAAGTAAAAACGGGGAAGTTGTTTAATGTTTACAATGATTGCTTATTACAATGAGGATTTCCAGACCGCAAGGGATTATTAGCAGACGTTTGGTCCTTCCAAAACGTCCATCAGACATTTGGTCCTGTCCAAAACGTCCATGAGCGTATTGGGTCCACGCCAAATGGTTTTGGACAGGACCAAATATCCTGCAAGGCAGGGGTTTGGTTAAAAGTGATTATCTCATACCATTTTAGGAAGATGACCTAAGTTTCTTTTGTTAGTTTTCAGAGGTATTTATAAGAAATAATCTAAGTTTCACTTATATTCATGAAGTAAGCTGGATGTAGTTTTGCTTTCCTGGGTTAAATGGTTTTGTCTGCTCAGGAAGTTCTCAAGACCTATGTCCATTTTGTATTTAATTTTGACAATTCCAACGCTCCCTCCCCATTTCCTGCATTGCTGCTCTTTTTTTTTTTTTTTTTTTGGTGAGGAAGATCAGCCCTGAGCTAACATCCATGCTAATCCTTCTCTTTTTGCTGAGGAAGACCGGCTCTGAGCTAACATCTATTGCCAATCCTCCTTCTTTTTTTTTTCCCCCCCTCCAAAGCCCCAGCAGATAGTTGTATGTCATAGTTGCACATCCTTCTAGTTGCTGTATGTGGGACGTGGCCTCAACATGGCCGGAGAAGCGGTGCGTCGGTGTGCGCCCGGGATCCGAACCCAGGCCGCCAGTAGCGGAGCGCGCGCACTTAACTGCTAAGCCCCAGGGCTGGCCCAAGCGCTGCTGTTCTTAAAGTCCAGATGTTTTACAAGTCCCTCCATGGTTTGACCACTCACTGCCTGTCTTTACATGTTCCTCACCTGTCACCCTCTCTTTCCTACCCCAGAAAAAGTTCCAGGCATATCAGACTTTTCACTTTCTCCAGTGGGCCATTTTCGCTTCCCTTTCAACTTTTGTAAACGTATTCATTTAGCCTGTTTATTTCCTCTGCCTAGAATTTTTTTTCCTCCTTCCTTACTAAGTAATATTAACTTTAAAGGCCCAGTTTAGACATGATGCTCTTATAGCATCCTGCATGACACCTGTCATAATAACTTAGTTCATATTATAATTGCTGTTTAATATTTTATATCTCTCACTGGATTACACATTTGGTGAAGATGGTCTCTGTTTTATACATTGTTGATTTTCCAGAGTGTAATATGATATTCAGCATGTAATAAACTCTCAATAAATATGTATTGAATGTGTAAAGTTCTTACAGCTATATGGGCAGCCTGTATAGTAACTGTTCGTAGTGGAGACTCTTTTCCTTTCTTTGCTCTTTTCACTTGCACTGGCCTATCAAGATCATTTCATTAGGCTCCTTTCTCCATCTGCCTAGCCTCTTACTGGGGAATTGTCCACTCACCCACAGTGATGTATCTCTGGCTCCCATGTTGTAATAGCTAGAGCCAGTTAGATTAGTAGGTATTCACCTAGCCCAGGCTGGCCAGTTAGATCCTCTCTCCTAGGATTTTGAGATTAGGACCAAGACAGTTAAGTCTGACTCTTCCTGCGGAGCTGGAACTGTAACCTGTTAACTTAGTACCTTTTGGGATCTGTACCCATCCTTTTTTGTGTATGAGGAAGCTGAGAATGCTGGTCCGCAGAGAGAGAATGAATCTGAGGAAAGTTGAGTAGGATTGAGAGAAAGCCTTGATTGCAGTTCCTTACGCATAGCTGTGTTCTTGTACCTGGCTCTGTGCCGTGTTTCTGTTTTCTTATAATTCCTGTTTTGCTAAAACTAGCCTGAGTTGGTGTCTGTTAGCTGCAACCTAAATTGTAACCAATAAAGACATTGCAACAAAGAGGTGGATTCCTTGAAGTAGTGCCTCAGAAAAAGTGTGGATCGAGCTGAGTAGTAGTGGGATGGAGGCCCATTAGGAGTCCCCTACCCTAGAATCATAAATTGGCAAAAACAAGCAAAGTGGTCGATTAGGCCGTGGTCTGTTTTCTCTTGGAACTCAGATCAAGTGAGAGTGAGGCTTTATCTATAGAATAAAATAAGGATTTATACTGATATAAATACATTGGCCGAGGAGAGAAGGGAGCGCTTTTGCTTACAGTAGAATTCCAACTACTCAAAGTAGAGGTATAAAGGAATTAGAGAAAAATCATCATTTGGGAACCACCATAGTAATAATTATTTCAGACAGGAATCATCAATGGATACTAAAACTAAAAGGTGAATGTTAATGAGAAACAAGATATTCATGTAGTCTCAAAGTGCCTACCCACAAAATACTTATTACAAAGGGAAGAAATCTAGTAGAAAAAAATTTAGCGGTGGAGAAATCTAGTAGATAGTGCCTTAACCAAATGATCAAGGTTAACATGAGCAGTCCTGGGGGCAAATCCATATCAGGTGCCACCTAATATGATGCACTGAGGATGCCACACTATCACTTCTGTGTCATTCCTGCCAAAAAATGCAAAATCTGAATCTAATCGTAAGAAAACATCGAATAAACCCAAACTGAAGGGCATTCTACAAAATAAATGGTCTGTATTCTTCAAAAATACCAAAGTCATGAGAGACAAAGACTGAACAACTATTTGGATTAGAGGGGATTGAAAAAGACATGCCAGCTCAATGCAACGTGTGATCCTGGATTAGGACATTAGTGGCATAATTGGCGAAATTTGAATAGGTCTTTAAGTTATATAGTAATGTATCAGTGATAATTTCCTGACTTTCAATAACCCTACTAGGGTGTATATGTAAGCCTGTCCTTGTTTTTAGGAAATATATACAGAAGTATTTATGCAAACGTTTCAGAATAAAAGAATAGAGCAAGTAAATGTTAAAGTAAGTAAAATGTTAACATTTATCTGGTTGAATGGTGAGTAGAGTTCTTTTTACTGCTTTTGCAATTCTGAAAGTCTGAAATTATTTCAAAATGATAAGTTAACTAGACTTATTGTGGTGATCATTTTGCAATGTATACAAATATCAAACCATTATGTTGTAACCTGAAACTGATATAATGTTCTATGTCAATCATACCTCAATTAAAAAATAACTTAAAAAAGAAGTTAAAATGTTGGCCTTAAATTTATTAAAATTATAAATGCAAAAACCTATTTCTTAAATTTATGTAAGTTTATAAATGCTTAGCAGTCACCTTTTGACAATATTTTGTCCCTGCATTCAAATGTCTGGGCCTTGGTGGGGATAGGGGAAGGCGGGGTCAGGTAAGACTGTGGACTGCAGCACATAGATGTGGCCTCTCCAGCCTGGCAGTCTCAGGGTAGTCGGGCTTCTTACGTGGCAGCTCAGGGTTCCTGGAGAGAGTGTTCCAAAAGGCTTGAGTGAAAGCTGCAAGCCTTCTTAGGATGAAGCCTCAGAAGTCCCAGAATATTCTTTTCACCATATTCTACTTGTCAGGCAAGTCACTAAGGCCCAAATTCAAGGGGAGCGATGTTAGACTTCACCTCTCAATGAGGGAAATAACAAAGAAGTTGCAGTCATTATTTTATCTGCCACAATGAGATCTTATTTCAAATATTTAAAATGATTAGTATGATTTCCAAATAAATTTGGAAATCTTACATACTTAGTCTAATTTGGGGTTGTAGTTTATGAAATCATTTTAACAACACATGTCAGTAAAGGATATTGAGTTGGCTCTAACTGTGTAAGTGAGCAAACATTTGGAAAATACAGTAAGAATCTTTTTCCTCAGTCATGTGACTTTTGCTTTTCTATAGGCAGATGCTTTTAGGGCTCTTTTAAAATTTATCTGTAAGATGAGGGCTACAAATACTTACAAAATAATTTTTATTTTTATTTATTTATTTTTTTGTGAGGAAGATCATCCCTGAGCTAACATCCATGCCTATCCTCCTCTTTTTTTGCTGAGGAAGACTGGCCCTGGGCTAACATCCATGCCCATCTTCCTCCACTTTATATGGGATGCCGCCACAGCATGGCCTGACAAGCGGTGCGTCGGTGCACGCCCGGGATCCGAACCCCGGGCCGCCAGCAGCAGAGCGTGCACACTTAACCGCTATGCCACAGGGCCGGCCCCCAACAAAATAATTTTTAAATTAATCAGTTTATAGATTATTTGGAAAGTTGTGTTTCATTCTGATCTTGCCAGTGTTGACCTAACCAATGAGGAAACAACTGAGTCCGTTAGTTCTAAAACCAGCACAGCTGAAAATATTCAGCAAGAAGATGGCAGCATGTTCTCTTTCATTACCTGGAATGTTGATGGATTGGATTCAAACAATCTGCAAGAGAGGGCTCAAGGAGTGTGTTCCTATTTATCTTTGTAAGTATTATTACTTCTGTTTGATGGTAGCATGATAATGTCTTACCTATCTACAAAGAGGGTAACAGTTCAAGGTTTTGGGCTTTCGAATCAGACCTGAGTTGACAGTCCAGCTCTCAGAAGAAACATCTCAGAAAGAATGGAGAGTCATTGCCTCTGAGCGCAGGATTGTGGGTTGTGGTGGAGAGAGAACACTAATTTTTGTTGGAAACCTTCTAGTACTATTTTACTAATTAAACTTTGTATATAATCATTGCCATGAAAATAAAATTACCAAAAAAATTTGTATCCGCCATATAATGACTCTGACCTTGTGTAATCACTTGTGAGCCACTTAAGTTCTCTGGAGCTCACTTTTCTTCATCACGGATAACAACTGTTTCAAGAGAATTGAAAGAGATCATAACATTTAAAGCATGTATTTAGATGTAGGACCATTGTAGGCTCTCAATGTTACTGGTTTTGATTGTCAATGATTCCACTTCTTTTAATTTTAAAGTGTTGTCATGTATATGTTTTTTTAAAAATTTGATCTTTACAATATCTGTTAAATAGCACAGATTTCTCATTTTATAGTTATCAAAGATTGGTATAAACATTGAATATTAAGTGTCCTAGAGAGTAATAGTTTTGTTTCTCTTATGTTGTGATATTTTCCTAATCTAGGTAGTTACAAATAGTATACCTGGTGTTTATCATAAATTGATGTTTTTAATTAGGTACAGCCCAGATGTGATATTTCTACAAGAAGTTATTCCTCCATATTATAGCTACCTAAAGAAGAAAGCAAGTAGTTATGAGATTGTTACAGGTAACATTTTTCCTGTTATTTAACTTGTCTTTTTCTTGAAAAAGAAGTCAGTGAAAAAGATAAATCAAAGTTAGCCTGTTGGAGCATAGATGAGAAAAAGCACAGATAAAAGAAATTTGAGAACGATAAGCCAGACACAGGATACTAAAAAAACTGTAGGAGAATATGTTATACAGCTTAATGTTTTTTTTTTTTTTTTTAATGGTGCAACCACTTTTTTTTTTTTTTTTTTAAGATTTTATTTATTTATTTTTCCCCCCAAAGCCCCAGTAGATAGTTGTGTGTCATAGCTGCACATCCTTCTAGTTGCTGTATGTGGGATGCGGCCTCAGCATGGCCGGAGAAGCAGTGCGTCGGTGGGAGCCCGGGATCCGAACCCGGGTCGCCAGCAGTGGAGCACGCGCACTTAACCACTAAGCCACCGGGCCGGCCCCAGCTTAATGTTAATGTATGTGAAAAAGTGGTTGAAATGGATGATTTTTCAGGAAAATATAAATTGCCAAAATTTGAGACACTGAGTAGCTTTTTGGTGAAGTTAAATTGTTAAAAATTTTAAGCATGATAATTGCATTGCAGTTATGCTTTTTCAACAAGTCTTTATCTTTAAAAAATCCCTTTTTATTTTGTTATTTTTCCAGCTTTTTGCCCTGAATAATTTAGTTTTTTGATTTTCCATCTACTTTGTTTTTAAAGTGCATTTAACATACCACTTTGGCTACATTTCATGGTTTTTGGCTAAATCTCATCCTTTCTTGGACTTTCACTTCTTTTACATAATATGTGATTTTAATTTTGATTTATTCTTTAATCCAGAATTGCTAAGGAGAAGGTTCTCTCTCAGTCTCTGTCTCCCTTTCTCTTTCTTTGTAGGACTTTTGTGCATTCTCTTAGGGATTCTTTTTGCCTCTCTTCTGTTTTGGATTTCTTGTTTTTTGAATCCCATGCTTTCATTTTTCTTGGTTTACTTCCTCATTTTATTGGAGCACATTCTCTAATCACTTTCCAAGAAATAGTGCTTGGAGAATGAAGTTTTTAAGTCCTAGCATTTTTAAAAATGCTTGTGTTGTATCCTCATCGTTGGTTGATAGTTTGGCTGGACGTAGATTTCTAGGTAGCAAGTCATTTTCCCTCAGAATTTTGAAGGCATTATTTCAGTGTTCTAGTTTCCATTATTGATGATCATAAGTCTGATGCCATTCTAATTCCTGTTCTTCCCCCCTCCCATCCAGAAACCTTGAGGGTCTTCTTTTTAACCCTAGTGTTCTTTGGGTCTTTTTTTATTTATTGTGCTGAATGCTTGGTAGAGACTTTCAGTTTGGATTTTGTGACCTTCACTTCTGGAAACTTCTTTTTCTCTCTCTCTCTCTCCTTTCCTCCCTCCCTCTCCCTCTTCCTTCTCCTTCCTTCTTCCCTTTCTGCCTCCTCTCTCTCCCCTTCCCTCCCCTCTCCCAAATTCCTCTCCCCTTCTGGCCCACCTACCATCTTTCTAGTTTCCCTGCCTCCTTCCCTTTGCCTTTCATTCTTTTCTCCTTTCCTCTCCTTTTTCCTTCCTCCCTTCTCTTCCTTTTCCTCTTTCTTTCTCTCCCTCTCTCTTCCTCCCTTCTTCCCTTCGTTATTCTCTCTTTACCCCTTCCCTTTTTCTGGAATCCCTCTTTGTCAAATGGTAGACCTCCTTGGTTGATCCTTGAATTTTCATATATTTCTCTCTTATTTTCCCATCTCTTGACTATCTATCTGTTCTACTTTCTTGGCAACTGTCTTGATTTTAGATATCATTATTTTGACTTCCCAGTGCTCATGTTCACCAAATGTCTCTTTTTTAGAACTTTCTATTCTTGATTTATGGGTGCAGCATCTTATCTCTGAGGATATCAGGCTTTTTTAATTTAGTGTTTTTGTTTGTTTTAGGTTTTAATCTCTTTCCCTGCATTGTTTTCAATCTTTCTTTTTGTTTGTTTTAGTGTCTGTCCTTCATATTAGAGCTGTTCCCTAAATGTATAGGGGTTCTTAGTTCTTGGTTCACCTGTATACTCCAGGTATTAAAAAGCCAATTACAGTTCAGTATCCCAGGGCGGTGGATGCAGTGCCCTCACCACAGCTGGGTGAGGGATTGATTGTGGAGCAAACTGCTTGTTCATTCGGGAGAGACCCCCAAGTGTCAGTCTGGCAGGATAAAAAAGCCTTTTAATCTGAGGCCTTTCCGTTTCTCTAAAAAAAAACCTCTCTAGCTTTCCATCTTCTGGATGTGGGGCGGGGGTGGCGTGCTTGTTTAGCCTGCCGGCTGGAAGAGGGTAGAAGAAGGGAGCTGAGGTGTCCTCTCTCGAGGAGGCACACTTTCACTTGATCTCTGTGTTCAGTCTCACACCTCAGGCCTTTTCTCTATCTCGCCTTCCAGTGACTGGTGACTCTGAGGCCTCTAAGATTCCATTTCTCTTTAAACCTGTAGTCTGCTCTTAGCAGAGCGGTGATCACTTGGCTGTCAGGGGTTGGGGAAGAGACCTGGGGTGTGTTGAACCTTGAACTAGCCCTCCTGTTTTAGTACCTTACCTTTGTGTTCAAGTACTTAGTTTCCAGGCTTTGGTGGAACAAATCTGCTTGCTTCCTGTCTGTGGTTCTCTGCTACCGGCACCCAAGCCGTTTCCCTCTGTTGTGATAAACCAGTCACTACTTCTCCGTCTACTTTGTTTTCTGACAAACTGTTGGAAGCTTTCATTCACTGCCCCTCCACTTCTATTCTCTTTCCTTCTTGCGGGTTTATACTCTTCTAAATTTTTTATTCATTTACTATAATTTTTCTGGTGCTTCCAGAGTGAGAGGTAAATGCACGTCAATTTGCGTCAGTTTAAGTCTTGTCTACTCTGTTTTTCAGAAATTTCTCAAATTTTCTTGTTTGGTATTGGCAACGTTAACTATTTTTGGCACTGTGTGAATTCATTTTTATTTATTTTTTTATTTTTTGTTTTTTTTTAAAGATTTTATTTATTTATTTTTTCCCCCCAAAGCCCCAGTAGATAGTTGTGTGTCATAGCTGCACATCCTTCTAGTTGCTGTATGTGGGACGCGGCCTCAGCATGGCCAGAGAAGCAGCACGTCGGTGCGAGCCTGGGACCCGAACCCGGGTCGCCAGCAGTGGAGCGCGCTCACTTAACCACCAAGCCACGGGGCCGGCCCTCATTTTTATTTTTATATTCCTTCCATACTTCTAGTTACATTTGGGAAGGAGCAGGTAAACATAAGGACATGGTTGACCATCTTCAACTATTTTGAAATAATAATTTACTTTTAAGATTTAGATCCATTTAAATATCTATACCTGTTTGTTGTAAAATCTTCAGGGGAACTTGTGATAAACTGCAAAATGCCCTTGACCTCTCAGCCTAAATTCTTTTCCACAAACATTTGAAGGTAATGAAGAAGGATATTTCACAGCTATAATGTTGAAGAAATCGAGAGTGAAATTTAAAAGCCAAGAGATTATACCTTTTCCAGATACAAAGATGATGAGAAATCTTTTGTGTGTGCATGTAAGTGATTTTTTTAAATTGATTGTTTTTTTAAAAAAAGAATGCGCTGTTTTTTATAGTTACATGGTGATGTCTTTTTTAAAAAACCATTTCCTGTAGAGAAAAATTTGCTCCACACTCATAGATTTTTTTTTTTTTTTTTTATAATTTTATTTATTTATTTCCCCAAAGCCCCAGTAGATAGTCATATGTCATAGTTGCACATCCTTCCAGTTGCTGCATGTGGGACGCAGCCCCAGCACGGCCAGAGAAGCGGTGCGTTGGTGCGCGCCCGGGATCCGAACCCGGGCCGCCAGCAGCAGAGCGCACGCACCTAACCGCCAAGCCACGGGGCCGCCCCTCACACTCATAGATTTTTAAAAATAGTCTTGAAGAGCTTTGTAAACTGTTTTTACATAAATTTCAAATACAGACAAAATTTGTAAAAATAAAATCCTTGATCCATTAGATGTTTTCCTAAGAATATTTAAGAGTTTGCTAACATTCCACATTTCCTTCCTAAGGTAGTCTTTTTACTAAATGCACTGTACATAGTACTGTGTTGTACACTCTGTGAGGCTTACAAAAATGAGTCAGATTGAACTTGCTCTCATAGAGTAGCAAGGGAAAGATTATATATGTAGTTACTAAAATAAAGGAAAGGCATAAATGCCACAGGAGAGGTATAATGATGTGCCATGGAAGTTTAGAGAAAGGAGAGGTGACTTAGCTAGATTTTTTTTTTGTTTTTTTCTAAATTGCGGTATAATTGACATACCATATTAGTTTCAGGTATACAACGTAATGATTCGATATTTGTGTATATTGCAAAATGATCACCACAATAAGTCTAGTTAACATCTGTCACCATACATAGAAATTTTTTTTTCCTATGATGAGATTAGCTAGGTTGTTTAGTGAAAATTTCATGAAGGAAGTTGTATTTGAATTCGGCCCTGAAAAATGTGTAAGATGTGGACATTAAGAACAGTCCAGACGGCAGAACCACCATGAGCATACTTGCAAATTGCAAGTGGCAAGGTATGTATAAATCAAACTGGGCATAAATGGGTGTAAATGAGCATTCTGTTCAGTTGGGTGTAGAGGGCACAAAGAGGGGTGTGTGACAGGAAGTAGGTAGAGTAGATTGGATCCAGATTATAGAAGATCATGAGTGCCCAATATGAAAGAATTTGGACTTGATTCTGTAGGCAATTAGTCAAAAAAAGGTCAGTTAAATTAATGAATGAGAATCATTTACCATTTGCAATTAAGATACCAACAATGTAGGATCAGTGCCAGGCTCTTGATAATATAGCAGTAAGTAAAAGAAGCATCTTTCCTTTCAAATGACTCATGGCTTTGTAGGAGAGAAATAATGGTGCTGTAATTCAGTCTAGGGGACTTTCAAAACAGTCTTTCCAGCATGTTATAGGAGTATAGAGGAGGGAGCCACTGACTGCCTGGGGACATTGGGGAAGGCTCTCAATGAAGGTGATATTTGAGATAGATCTTGAAGTATTAGTGGGTGCTTGCTAAGTAGTCTTCTTGGGGAGCAGGGTTAGTGCTTTATACTTCTTTGACCTAGAAGGATAAGCACAGTGCTGATTATATAGTTTTTGCTTTAGTTTCAGTTGAATAATTGCTGATTCTGTTTTCAAAGTTAAGCATTAGTGGTTAGAGGATAATTGTAACAAGTATTATTATTTATCCTGTTGCAGGTGAATGTGTCAGGAAATGAACTTTGCCTTATGACTTCCCATTTGGAGAGCACCAGAGGGCATGCTAAGGAACGAATAAATCAGTTAAAAATTGTTTTGAAGAAAATACAAGAGGCTCCAGAGTCAGCTACCATTATATTTGCTGGAGATACAAATTTAAGGGATCAAGAAGTGAGTGGTAAAGTCACTTCAAATGTTTATGGGCAGATTATTGCTGTGGAAACTAATTTAGGTTCCTTTTGACCAAAGCTGTTAAAAGTAGGACCTTAATTCACTCAAAATGTGTAAGTGACCTTGTGGATGCAATTGAGCAAATATCTGTTTAGCCCATGCAATGTGCCTAGGGGAAGCAGAGGCAGGAGGGGCTCTTACATTACTGGGGAAAACAAGTACTGCACGTGAAACAGACAACACAAAACAGTAGATGTTGATTAACGAGAGGTAGAAAGAAAATAATGATTGGAAGAGTTTAGAAAAGGTCAGGTTTATTTGCAGTTTCTCTAGTTGCAAAAGGTGAAAAGAACAGAAAGATTTGACCATCATAGTTGTCCCTAACTCTCACTTCCTTCTCGAGTTTTCTTTTTTCAACCTTTTTTAGCTTTTTTTCCTGCTACCACCATGTCCAGGTCTGAAACAACAAAGTCTTTCCTCTTAGTTCGGTTGAGACGTGTTGGGATTTTTCAGGGCTTTTATTTAGAACATATTAAATGGTAAGCCTGCCTTGCCTTTTCTCCTCGTTCTGGCTGAGTTCATATCAGAGTAAAGTGAATTGAAATGGAGATTCTGTTTATTTTCACTGCTATAAGGTCCAGGACTGGAGGAAAAAGTGAAATGGAAAGTGAAAGCGTGACAAGACTTACTGCCAGAATGAAGGCAGTATCCCAAATCAAGGAAATGGTGCTCTATTTACCTCAGTGACTTTGTGTATTTGTACACAGATTATTTTAAAAAGTCAAGCTTTCGATTGGACTATTTGCAAATCAGTAACTTTATGGCAGCTATGTTTCTTAGTACCTGGTTGACTAACTTACCTACTTAAAAAAATATCCTGCTTTTCAGGGGTCGGGCCAGTCATGCAGTGGTTGTGTTTGTGCACTCCGCTTCAGTGGCCTGGGGTTCGCAGGTTCGGATCCTGGGCGTGGACCTACGTACTGCTTATCAAGCAGTGCTGTTGCGGCAGCCCATATACAAAATAGAGGGTAATGGGCACTGATGTTAGCTCAGGGCTAATCTTCCTCAGCGAAAAGAGGAGGCTTGGCAACAGGTGTTAGCTCAGGGCCGATCTTCCTCACCAAAAAAAAAAAGTTAAAAACAAAATCCTGCTTTTCAACAAATAGTGTTGGGAAAACTGGATGTCCACATGCAGAGAAATGAAGTTGGATCCTAACTTTACAACCTAAAGTTTGTAACTTTACAACAAAAGTTTACTCAAAATAGATCAAAGACCTAAAGGTAAGAGCTAAAACTATAAAACTCTTAGAAGAAAACAGGGGAAAAGCTTCATGACATCAGATTTGCCAGTGATTTCTTGGATATGACACCAGTAGCACAGAGAACAAAAGAAAAAATAGGTAAGGTGGACTTCATCAAAACTAAAAACTTTTGTGCATCAAAGGATACTATCAATGGAGTGAAAAGGCAACCCGTGGAATGGGAGAAAATATTTGCAAATCACCTGACAAGCAGTTAATATTCAGAATATATAAAGAGCTCCTACAATAAAAAAAAAAACTTGGTTAAAAAGTGAGCAAAAGATTTAAATAGACATTTCTCTGAAGAAGATAGACAGATGGCCAATAGGTACATGAAAAGATGCTCAGCATTGCTGATTATTAGAGAAATACAAATCAAAACCACGAGATACCACTTCATATCCATTAGTGTCATTATTATCAGAAAAACAGAAAATAAGTGTGGTGAGGATGTGGAGAAATTGGAACCCTCATGCAAGGCTGGTGGGAATATAAAATGGTGCAGCTATTGTGGTGTGGGGATTCCTCTAAAATTTAAACATAGAATTTCCATAATTTCCACAATTCCACTTCTGGGTGTATACCCAAAACAAATAAAAGCAGAGTCTCAAAAAGATATTTCTACCCCTATATTCATAGCACCATTATTTGCAATAGCTAAAATATAGAAGCAACCCAAGTGCCCACTGACAGATGAATGGATAACAAAATATTCCACTGACATGCAGTGGAATATTATTCAGCCTTAAAAAGGAAGAAAATACCTCCACATGCTGCAACATAGATGAACCCTGAAGACCTTATGCTAAGTGAAATAAGCCAGTCACAGAAGGACAAATATTTCATGATTCCTCTTAAATGAGTTTCCTAAAATAGTCAAATTCATACAGTTAGAAAATAGAATGGTAGTTGCTAGGGGATGAGGGGAGGGTGGAATGGGGAGTTAGTATTTATTGGATATATAGTTTCAGTTTGGGAACGTGGAAAAAATGGTTCTAGAGATGGATGGTGGTGGTGGTTGCACGATAATGTGGATGTACTTAATGCCGTAGAACTGTACACATTAAAATGGTAAATTTTATGTTATGTATATTTACCACAATAAAATTTTTAAAAAAATCCTGGAGAGTGAATGGCAGAAGGAAGGATTAATATTAGTAAATTTCAGATAAAACTGAAGGCAGTTGACATTATTGGATACATAAACGGTATACTTGTAAATTTATAGACTAACAGTTTTGCCGCCTTTTCACTTGTGTTCCTTTTTTTACAAACTACTAAAAGCAATAACTGAGGCCTTGGATTTTCAGCCTTCTAAGTTTTATCTGACACTCAGGAACTGTTTATGGCAGAAGAGAAATGGCAGATTCCAGACTTCCTTGGCTACCTTGATATTTTAATATTATTTATTACCATGCAGCAAAATAGTTTTTACAGTATATCTGGTTATAACTAACATAGCTAGTTTTGCATTTGTGCATTAATAAATAATTCATGACATTCTGATTTGAAGTGTTGCACTTCGATGTGATAGTACTAAAGACAGCTTTTCAAATTAAAGGAAAAAAGACTGTGACTTTTACAGTTTTCTTTCTTTTTCTTTTCAGGTTACCAAATGTGGTGGTTTACCCAACAACATTTTAGATGTCTGGGAGTTTTTGGGCAAACCTAAGCATTGCCAGTATACATGGGATACACAAATGAACTCTAATCTTGGAATACCTGCTACTTGTAAGCTTCGTTTTGATCGAATATTTTTCAGAGCAGCAGCAGAAGGTGGCCACGTTATTCCCCGAAGTTTGGACCTCCTTGGGTTGGAAAAACTGGACTGTGGTAGATTTCCTAGTGATCACTGGGGTCTTCTGTGTAACTTAGATGTAATATTGTGAAATGCTTTTCAAATCCGAGTTTCAGTGTTCTGAGTAATTTTGTTCTGGACTTTTGCAAATACAATTTGTAGCTGCCTAGAAAGGTAGGTTTAATAGGAGAAATTAATATGCTGGATAATTGTAACAAAAGAAAAAGCTACTGTGATTTTCTTTTGTGGATTGCATCCTCAGATTTCAGAACTAAATATTAATGTTTATTTAGACTAAAGCATACCTGTGTTCAGAGTATGAGGCCTCTTAATGAAAGGGAACAAAAGGCTATTGGAGCTTTTAATAGTGCTCATAGGTGCCAGCTGGATTTCAAGCTGGGCCACATTGTCTTTGGGCTAGCCTTTGTATTTGGGCTAGCCTTTGTATTTGATTTATTTTTTACATCAGGAACCGAAATAGTTAATACCTTACATAAGTCTTCAAATAAAAAAATAAGTTACTGAGTCCTTGGAACTGGATCTTTTAATAATATTTTACAAATTCAGATAATCTTAAATGAAAAAGCCATGATCATCTGCATTTAAGTGGATGACAACTATCCTATATCAGACTTTATTTCTGTCAGCTAACAACATAATTAGTAAGCTATAAATGAACTCTTGTGATTTAAAATTCCTTATCTTTTTAAGATTCATGTTTGTAGTTATGTCACCAGTAGAGGCAAATTAGGCTTGATAATGATTAAAGTCAGTTTTATGGTGACATTGGACTTTTTTCCTAAGAGAAAAATAAATGTGTAAAGAGAAATAGCCTTCTAGTTTTGCTACTTACAAAATTGAATTATTTTACAATTGAATTATTTTACAAGAGGTGAATAAGGAACACTTTTACATGTGCTTTAAGGAAACATTTTTTTCTCAGAGAAATGTACTTTAGATAAAGAATTTTTCCTCAGAGAAATGTACTTTAAATAAAGAATTTTACTTGTTTATAGTTTGTTTTAGTGCTCATGATAGGATTGAAGTTTTTACCTGCTTCCTGTTTCTGGCTCTACCGCTGTTGCTTCACCTCTGTGTGGAAGAAAACAGCTTTCCACGTTGCTTCTCACTCTGCCAAGAATTACCAAGAATATATTGACATCCTCAGTATAAAAAAAGGAAAGCTGCAGCCAGCCCCATGGCCAGGTGGTTGAGTTCAGCGCACTCCACTTCGGCAGACTGGTTCGGTTCCTGGGCACGGACCTACACCACTCGTCGGTGGCCATGCTGTGGCAGTGACCCACATACAAAATAGAGGAAGATTGGCACAGAAGGTAGCTCAGGGTGAATCTTGCTCAAGCAAAGAGGAGGATTGGCAACAGATGTTAGCTCAGGGCCAATCTTCCTCAGCAAAAATAAATATATAAGGAAAGCCAGTGGGAATAATTAGAATGAGAAGTAGCAGAACTTTATTTTCATCAGGGGTGTCAAAGATAACAACTAAAACACCTAAAAAAAAGACAAGCTGAATTTATACATAATATTCCCTTTGTAGTGACAATGGAAAGGAGTTTTATATGTTAATCATAATTTTAATAATTAAAAATAAGATGAGAAATAATGCTAATACGTTATAAATTATGGAGGCAATAGTTCATTTTTGTGAAAAAGGATGTTTCAGGCATAACTTGCTTATTCATTTGGAAGAATAAGCTGGAAGAACCCCACCTCACATCACATTACAAAAAATATCTAGATGAGTGAAAGGCTAAATATAAAAAATAGAATATGTCATAGTGTGTATTAGATTAAATAAAAAATTATCAAATTGTTTTAAAACCATGAAAGGAGTATCATTTCCTTTATATGACTCAGAGCACCCAAGTAAAATACTTTCCCATTGACTGCTTATAGTGTCAAAATCTAGGAAACAAGGTATAAGTGAAGTGAATAGGGACAGTCAAATCACTTTTAGTCTGCTTTCATGGGCAGTAGTTCTCTAAGAACCTACTAATTTGCAATATCTTGAATTTTTTACTTTGAATCTCAAGCTCTTCCAGTATAGTTTTGCATACCTTACCTCTCTTCTTGGTTAAATCTAACTAAGAAATCTTCAATTTCAATAAGCTACACACCATCTTGGCCACTGATGTGGAATGTACTTGAACCTTGCTAGACGTCAGTTTCTCCCACCTTCAAAATAGGATAGTTCTTTGTCTTTTATTGTGCAGCTTAATAAGACAAATGCCCCAAACCAACAGCATATTAACAAGAGCAGAGGAAGTCAGAAAAACTCTACTAAGGATACATCATTTTATCCTTAGTGTCTATTACAGTATCTGGCGTGTAGCGGGAGCTCAATACATGCCCTTTGAATGCTGAAGAGAAGTGGAAGAGAGCAGCCTCACATTTTTGCTAACATTTTCATTCAGTACCAAAATAGATATATTCATTATATGTATCAAAATAGGTATTCCTTGTAATGGCTCCAAGTTAACAAAGATGTTATGGTTTAACATTCTGGACTAAGCCCATATGTACTATATTTAAAGACCACTGGGAACAGGCCTGTTGTCTGACTAAATCAGATTTATTAATTTTTAAAATTTTTGTTTAATTTTTTTTCCCCCCAAAGCCCCAGTAGATAGTTGTATGTCATAGTTGCACAGCCTCCTAGTTGCTGTATGTGGGACGCGGCCTCATCGTGGCCGGAGAAGCGGTGCGTTGGTGCCCGCCCGGGATCCGAACCCGGGCCGCCAGCAGCGGAGCGCGCGCACTTAACCGCTAAGCCACGGGGCTGGCCCTAAATCAGATTTATTGATGTGGTCAGAGGGCACTCTGAGGGTACTGTGGACAGCCACGTGAGAAGAGAAAGGAGGGAAGTGTCCTTCGTAAGGTTTGGGTTCTGGTTGAAGGAGTCTAAGGAGGGTTTTGGAATTGCAGATGGGTTCCTGTTTCGGAGGCAGATTGGGAGAAGCAGGGATTAACTAGGGATTGGGTGCTGTCTTGAGGGGAGGAGAGTTCAGCAATTGGGTATCACCAGTTACAGATGAGAATAGCAAAGCAAAGGGGGGATCAGTGGTAAGAAAGCTGTAGTCAGTCAAAGGGGGTGGTTATGTAATTTTACAGCTGCATGACCTTGGGAGAAACAATATTTCCTATTAACTTTGCATCTGGTTTTATCTGTGTCTGCCCTCCCAGCTTGATCAATTGGCAGGGTTGCCTTTTTCTTTTTAGTCCAAATTGATTTTTTCTCTTTCCGTCCTGGACAGGTTTTTAGTCTTTTAATGTGCATTATCTAATTTAATTCCCACGGTTATCCTATATGAGTGCTATTATCTCTATTTTATAATTCAGGAAACTGGGGTTTAGCAGGATTATGTAACTCGTGCAAGGCCCATCCATAGCTAGTGAACAGCCTCACGGGCTTGTTCATCAGGTCTGTGTGACTCAGTCCTCAGCACTGCACTATACTTTCATAGTCGTGGGAATGTGCAAGGAATGCCCTGGCTTCCTTTTTCTGCCCTATGGTACCATACCTAGTTGCTTGAGCATCTTTATTGTAAGAAGACAGTATAAATGCAAGGAAGAGTCTTTCGCGTGAGTTTTCTGTGGTTCAAATTATCACCTTCCCATAGACGCAAATGTAGTCTAAATGAAATACATTGGGCACCTAGTTAACCTGAAAAGCATGGAGTTGATCTGGGCTTCTCCAGGCACCGGTTTCCATCCTCAGTCAGCAAGCAGCACGTGCTCAAAACATAGTAGGGCATAAAAAGTGGGACCTGTGCATGTGGGATGACTTAGCTTCTGGGGACACCTTCGCAAAGGGTCTTTGGCCCAGGTAGTGCGCTCCCGGCTCCCTTGAGCCACTCTGGCCCGGGCATTTGGGAGGGGCGCTCATCCCCCAGGCTGTTTAGGACCGTGGTGATAGGGAAGAGGTTGATGAAGGAAAGAAGGTGGGGCAAGCAGGCCGCCCTGCTTCCCGAAAGCCTTCTGCTTGGTCCCCTGCGGGACAGGTGTCGCCCGGGTGCCCATCTTTAGAGCTCGAGCTGGGAGCTGGGAGCTGGGCAGGGACTGCTGCCCCCCACCCCCGGGGGCGTATTTGCGCGTGCGCGCGCGTCGCTGTGGTAACCGCGGCGGCGGAAAGGCGCTGAATCACCGGCGCGCGCTTTTCCAGCTCCTGCAGAAGCTGCCGCGGGGGGCGCGCGGGGGTCCTCCGGGGTTGCATCCTTACTAGACCCAGGCTGACCCCGGCGGGCCTGACCTGCCCGGCGCAGAGCCGGGCGCGGGAGCGGTGGCCGCGATCGCTGTCACTGCTGGAGGTAAGAGCGCAGCAGTAGCCTCCACCTGTCTCGGCTTTGAGCTAGAGTCGCTCCTCCGGGGCTACGTCCTGGGGAAGAGAAAGCGAGGGTTTTGCTCGGATGGGGCGGTAACCTCCTCTCTAACAGCAGATGCGCGCGCCAGTGTGTGAATGTGGGTGTGTGTGAGGCCGGGAGATGACGACGACGAAGAGCAGGTGGGACGGCGGTGAAGCTCCGAGCCAGCTGCATCGACTGGGGCGAGCTTCAGTGTCGCCAGCAGCGACCCCAGGTACAGTATCCTACCTCCCAGCCCGGCTGGCGGAGTGATGGGAAGGGAGGGCAGCAAGCAGGCAGGTTATGCCAAAGAAAAATAGAATCAGGACGCCTGAGTTTAGGAGGTGAGTTTCTGAAGGTTCTTCTGGACATCTAGGAAAGGGCATTTCCTGATTGCTGCATTGATTGATTGTTTCTTAGTAGGGTGGGGTCGGGGAAATTTGCATATTTTCCCAACCTTATGAATGGCATTTCTTAGACCTGTAGAATCGTTTTCTTTAAACTTCGTTTAGTAATATTTAAGTGATCTTGCTGCCATTTGCTAAATTCATTTTGTCTCTCTACCTTACCATAATCTGAAGCTTAAAGCCTTTTAATGGCTTTTCTCTTATTCCCTTTGAACTTCCTTCATGAAATGGATATTAATAAGATATTATTAATCAAGAGCATAAACCTGAAATTATGCAAGTCATCATTCTTTCGATCATTCGTTCTCTTAATTATATGGAGAGAGAAAAGAATATGATATACAGTCATGTCCATTTTTATTGCTAGTTTGCTCATCCAAACATTTTTGTTTGTGGGTTAAATGTTAGTGGTTTTCCAGTGCTTAAATAGAAAAGTTGAATGATGTTTTTGATAATAATAGAAAAAGTAAATTGTAGACAACTCCTCCCCCCAAAACCAAGAATTTTTGAAGTGAGTGTTAGTTCTTATTTCTTTATTCCTGAAATTCGTGTTCACTGTCCAGATGCTTTGAATTGTTTATTATAAGGACATCACATTCGTGGAGACTACTGAAGTTATGCCAAATGTAAAATTTTATTTTGTGCTTATTATTTTACATACAAATGAGGAAAACTGGAGATACCAGTTTAGTTTATACACTTAGGAGTCATAGAGAAAGCTGAATTCCTCTGTAATTTGAAAAACAGAAATGTTTTCATTTCTGTATCAAGACTTTTTAGAACTACAGATGATAGACCATCACACCTTTGCTGTGTAAAATGCCAAGGGAGAAACTTAATTTCCTTTCAGAATTACAAAAATAATTCAGCCAAAATCTTTGTGTATTAAAAAGTCAAAAGACAGCTTCAGTGATTTATTAATGTAAAACAATGGATTTGCTGTTAAATTTTCTTGACTTAATTTTTTTTATAACCAAACAGAGAAGAAGCATTCTCTTTATATGTAGAACCAGGCACGACTGTTTCTGGGGCAGTGATGTAGATTACCAGGTCAGAAGGCCTGTGGCTCTGCCACTTAGTGGCTCTGTCACATTTGGCAAATGCCTCAACCCTGCTAAGCCTCTGTTTCTTCATCTGTAAAATAGGGATAATAAAATGGGACCTATTTAATGGAATTCCTATAAGAATTAAGTAAAATAATACATATAAGAGCTCTTTGCCCATTGCCTAGCATGTAGTAACACTTCAATACAAGTTAGTTATTATTCTTGAGATAAATTTCTTTTCAGGAAATATTTTCTATATCTTCAAAATAATTTGGCATTAAAAATACAATTATTTTGATGTGACCAAAACTTGTTCTGATTTATAATGTCAAATCATCATAAAATGCATAAATTTTTCCTTGCAGCATATTTACAACAGGCCTAGAATAGTGGGTAGGTTATTGTTCTATTTGTTTTTTTAAATCTGTATTTTTACACACTATTCATGTGAATTCAATAGTGAGAAATTTTCTTATTTATTTCTATTAAGCAGTAAAAATGGTTAGACCAAAATAACATCTGTTTTTGCATCATTTGGCAGAGTTTTTTAACAATTGGTATTTGAGTTTCAAAGTAAGGCTTCTTACAGAAATGACACACACGTAGATAAAGATATGGTGTTGGAGTTTTAGCTCTGTTCCCTTCCAAATAACATTGGTAGAATTATGTTACCTGTTGGAAAGTTTTAGTACATCCAACCTGCTGTGCGTTCTTTTCCTTAAGTTCAAAAAAGCAAGAGATTCTAGTAAACATCTATTTAATTTAAGCAATGTAGCTAGAGTAAGAGGATAACTCAGACCCTAAAATGAATTTTCAAAGCTGGGGTCATTCCATGCTATAATTTAAAGCACCAGAATTATGAGTATTGAGGGTAAGTTAACTGCAGTGTTGCCACCCACAAATTTTAAGCATTACAGTTTGTAGTACGTTTTTCCATGTGGTGATGCGGAAGTATGGGTTGCTCCTTTCTAGGGTAAGCATCCTGTTATTTTCAGACCGTGATTATCAGCATACCTAACCATTTTTTTTGCTTTCATCATTGAAATGAAGAGTAGCATGTGTAGCTGCACCGTCTGCGGGTCAATATAACATAGTTGTCTTTCTTCAAAATTTTTTCAAAATAACGTCTTCAGATGACTTATCTTCAATAAAGCCGTTATCTTTACCATCTCTCTCAGTATATTTATATTTATCAGGAGGTTGAAATATTTTATTAATTCAGTATCTTCAAGCTCCTTGTCTTAAAGCAAGAAAACATCCAAATTCTAGGTGCCAGATGCTTAACATTTTATTGTAAGTATGGGAAAGGACTTCTTCCCGTACACATACATGTTTAGGAGTATGCTACTGGCTAACTAGTCCTCACCCCCTTACATCGGGCTTTCCTATCCACTGCTGTGCTGCAGCTGCTCTTCCCACATCTGGAGAAACTTTGTCTACCTCATTTTATCAGACTTCTTCCACCCAGTTGACCATTCTTACTTTCTTGAAACAAGTTCCTCTCTTGGTTCCCAAGTACCATCCTTCAATCTTCTTCTAGGGCTGTCTTTCTAAAGCAGATATATGAATGTCACACCTCTGCTTAAAAATCTTCAATGTCATGTCTATCAATGGATGAATGGATAAAGAAAATGCGGTGTATACATATAACGGAATATTATTCAACCTTAAAGAGGAAGGAAATTTTGACATATGCTACAACATGGATGAATCTTAAAGACATGATGCTAAGCAAAATATGCCAGATACAAAAGGACAGTATTGTATGATTCTGCTAATATGAAATATCTAGAATAGTGAATACCAGGAACTGGGGGGAGGGAGCATGTTATTGTTTAATGGGTCTGGAGTTTCAGTTTGGAATGGCAAAAAAGTTCTGGAGATAGATAGTGATGGTGGTTGCACAACAATGTCAATGTACGTAATGCCCTGAATTGTACACTTAAAAATGGTTAAAATGGCAGATTTTATGTTATACATATTTTACCACAGTAAAAAATTTTTTTAAAAGTCTTCAATGCATGGGGCCAGCCCCGTGGCGTAGTGGTTAAGTGCTCACGCTCCGCTGCTGGCGTCCCGTGGTTCTGATCCCTGGCATGGGCCAACGCACTGCTTGTCAGGCCATGCTGTGGCAGCATCCCACATAAAGTGGAGGAAGATGGGCACGGATGTTAGCTCAGGGCCAGTATTCCTCAGCAAAAAGAGGAGGATTGGCATGGATGTTAGCTCAGGGCTGGTCTCCCTCATACACAAAAAAATCTTCAATGCCTCCCCACTGCCTACTAAATGAAGTGCAGACCTCTTGGTGTGACCTAAATAGTCCTTTACTGTTTCTTCTGAGTTTACATTTTCATCCTCTTATGTCATCGTTCTCCACACATATTCCTTACATTCTAGCCATATGGAACCACTCAAAATAAGCCACCTCTTGCAAGACTCCATGCTTTCTATGTGCATTCCATCCCCACAGCCTGGAATGCCTTTCTTTCTTCACCAAGCAACTGCTCATCCCTCAGGCTAGAGCTTAAATGTCACATTTCTGAAGTCTTCCCTAATGTCCTCAGTCTCTCCTTCCTTGATGAGAATCTAGCTCTGTGAGTGTGCCTCTGTGATACCACTTAACCCATTACCGTACAGTATAAGCTTTTATAGAGCAGGGACTAGTTTTATTCTAAAAATGCATATTTACTTTAAAAAAACCTAAAGTTAATAAATTTTTCCATTCTTCTCCAAAACTATGTAAGACCTTAGTGTACTTTAATTTCAATTTCCCCCTCTCTCATCTTTCACATTATTGTTCTTTAGCACTTTAGTTTGGATAAGATTTTTATTATTATTTACCAATATATTGGTCAATTTCTAGCTTACCAATGCTTCTTCCATCCCCTCTGGTCAATTTTCCTTTCACAACTCTTTTAGTGAGGGTCTATAGGTGGTATCCTCAATGTTTATCTAAAAAACCCTTATTTCGTTGTTACTGTTGAATGATAGTTTAGTGAGTATAAAGTTCTAAGTTGGCAGTTTTTGTCTCTCAGTACTCTGAAGATTTTATTTCCAGTATGCTCTGTCATCTGTTATTGCTGATGAAAATCATATTGTCGGGCTGGCCCAGTGGCACAAGCGGTTAAGTGCGCGTGCTCTGCTGCGGTGGCCCAGCGTTCGCCGGTTCGGATCCTGGGTGCGCACAGATGCACCGCTTGTCAGGCCGTGCTGTGGCAGCGTCCCATATAAAGTGGAGGAAGATGGGCACGGATGTTAGCCCCGGGCTGGTCTTCCTCAGCAAAAAGAGGAAGATTGGCAGATGTTAGCTCAGAGCTGATCTTCCTCACACACACAAAAAAGAAAATCATATTGTCAGTCTAATTCTTGTTCCTGTTAAGATAATCTGTCTTTTGTCTCTGGTTCTTTATAAGATCTGCTCTTTGTCTTTGGTGTTGTGCAGTTTTATTTCAGTGGGTATAGGAATTGATTTATTTTTACCTGCTCAGAACTTCTGGTACTTCCTGGATTTGAGGATTTTTGTCTTTCATCAATTCTGGAAAATTCTTGGCCATTATGTCTTGCCCTCTTCCCAATTCTTTCCTTTTGGAGCCATCTGGAGATGTACATTCAACCATTTGTTACTTCATAACTGTTAGCCTCTCTTTTCCATTTCCAACTTTTTATTTCTTTGAATTGCATTTTGGATTATTTCCTCAGATATTGCTTCCATTTCAGTTTACTTAATTTGACAATTCAATGGCTTTATTTTAATTACACAACTTCTGATTTGGGTCTTTTAAACTATGCCCTTTTAGAAAAATCTTACCGTACTATTATTTTATTGTGATTTTTGTCTCTTCTCCTCACTTTAATCTTTCACTGCTTCAAACATACAGTCATTTGTTGCCTAACCATGAGGATATGTTCTGAGAAATATGTCGTTAGGTGATTTCATCGTTGTGTGAACATCATAGCGTGTACTTACACAAGCCTAGATGGTGTAGCCTATTACACACCGAGGCTATACGGTATTAATTTTATGGGACTACTGTCGTATATGTGGTCTGCCGTTGACCGAAACATTGTTATGCAGTGCACGGCTGTACTTATTTTGTAGTGTCTCTTAGGTATGCTTTTATGTTCAGTTCTTGCTCCCATTTGTTACTTCTGCCACCTCTCCGTTGTACTAGTTTGCTCCTTGGTGTGTGTTACATTATTTTAGGGTGACTCATCTTCAGTAGAAATTGTTTTTCTGTTAGAGTTGTATGTTCTGTGTCAGGAAACTGTTTCTCTAGACAAATTTTGCATTGCTTCTGCCTAGAGCTTAGCTATATGTTAATAAATTTTTTTTTGTAAATATACATATGCTCCATTTAGCCTGGAAACGGAAGTTAGAAATTAGCACCGTACTGGGTTGTTAAAGCAAAGTCCCCATAAAGAGGCATACCTTGGCAATCCTTCCTCTGTTTCTTTTCAATCTCATCATGACATGCCTCTGGTTTTTTCTAGCCTCAATTCATATGATTCATTAGTTCTTCTAGGCTGCAGTGGTGTTGGTGAGGCTCTTCATAATATTTTATAATGTCATAGATGTCCACCTACTTTCCCGCTGCATTAGTTTGCTATTGCTGCAAAACAAAATACCACAGACTTAGTGGCTTAAAACAATACCCATTTATTAGCATTTATTAGGGTCTCACTAGACCCAAATCAAGTTGTCAGTTGAGTGCATTCTCATCTGGAGGCTCTGGGGAAGAGTTTGCTTCCCAGCTCACTCAGGTTGTTGGCAAAATCCAGTCCCTTGCAGTTGTAGGACTGCGATCTCGGGCTGTCTCAGGGGGTTGCTCTCAGCTCCTAGAGGTTCTATCCATGTGGCACCTTCCATGGTCAAAACCAGCAATGGAATATTTCTGTCGTGTCCAATATCTTCTCTCTGACTTTCCTTTTTGTTACCAGGTGGAGAAAACTCTGTTTTAAAGGGCTCATGAGATAGGTTAATACTTCTTGGATGATCTCCTTATCTTAAGACCAACTGATGAGTAACCTTAATTATATCTGCAAAATTCTTTTTGCCGTGAAACATAGCATAATCATGGGAGTAACACCCAGGGATGAAGGTCATGGCGCCATCTTAGAGTTCTGCCTGTCACACTTGCCGATTATTGTTTGTTTCCTTGACCATTTTCCTGACTGCACCTTGAACCTCAGTAAAACTTGCATTTTGACAGTCATTGTAATGCTCTTTCTTTGGTTTCAATAGGTCTGGAAATATTACTTGTATATCTTTTGTCATCCTTTATGGGTCAAAACTGTTCCCTAGAACACAGAATACACCACAGAAAAAGAGGTTATGGCAAATTAAACAAAATGTGTTGTAGAACTCACTTGACTCAGAGAAGTGTGTGTTACAAGGTGTGGGTGTGTTGTATCCTGCACGCCCATTAGTCTGTTGGAAGGAGGGTCCCTGTGTTAGTCGGCCAGGCTGGTCCCAGTCAAACCTGCTTTATTCATCTTTGTATCCTTGCATTTAGTACTGAATTCATTTATAATAGGTGTTAAATAAATATTTTTTGGAGAACACTCTTTTTCTCTGTGTGGAATTTGAATATGTTTGTGTTTATCTACCTTGTCTTTGTTAATACCTAATCCTTGACCCAAATTAATTTTGTCCCTGCATTTGAAACTAATATTGTGTTTTCCCTCCTTCTCTCTCATTTGTTTTTACTGTTCACATTTTGTTTGTCTTTTGAACATCCAAGTAAAATTTCCTCCTAGTTGGTATTTATTTAGTAATTCCCATCCCATTGTTTTGTTACTCCTACTTTGTTACAGAGTAAGCCCTAATAAAAAGTCATTTTAGTTTTTATATTTTAGACGATTTTTGCCTTATAATGAGTTTTAGAATCTATTATTGCCTTTTTTCCTCATTTCCCAAATATCCTTACATACTTTTTGCAAACGAATTTTAAGTACTTTAAAGCATTCTGTTGAGTTTTAATTCATTCTTTGTTTCTTTATTAACCTAACATATTGTTATCTTTAATCTCTATTGTCCTTCCAGGTTAAACAAGCCTTCACTCTCCATTTATTCATATCTTCCATTATCTCTACCAATGCAGTTTTATAATTGTATTTAAAAAGAGATTCTCTGTCATATTTAGGTCATTTTGCATATTTGTAATGCTTCTGGCCATGCCTGGGAATGAGCTGTCTCTCATTAGTGCACTTTCTATCTGTATATTTGCCTGCTATATACAGTGATGCTGTTGCTTCTAAGAACTTGGCTAGTCTTCACTAGCCAAGTGAACGAACCCTAATGCTGATGTTTCTTTCATTAGCTTGATGGTTTGATGTTGAGGAAACATCTTGTGTTACTCTCTCCATCATCTTTCTAATAATGTGATTCTTAGAAAGTTGATAAAGGAGGGATTTGGCACTTTTTCCTGGCCTGTATTTTCTCCTAGTTGTTCCCTGATCCACCCTTTGGAGCCTCACAGAATCTACTTACTCCCCATTCCACACGAATGCCCTCTCTGTGTTTAAAAACCACTGCTGGATCGTGTTTCCCTTAATTCTGCTTGATCTCCTCATAGGGAGTCATTTTACACTCTAATTGTAAGGCCAGTGCTTTCTGTTGCCAGTAAATTCCTGGGTAGTCTGTGTTGATTGGCACAGGTTTTCTAGAACTTATTTTACTTCATCAGCTTTCAGTGGAGAAAGTCAAAGCACAGAATATGGGACTGAAAGATTGCCAGATTTTTACATTCTTGGCTTGACACCTAGTTAAATGCATTGTCCAGCTTTCCTTCGCCTTACCTCCTTCGTTTGTTGGTGAGGATTTTGGAGCTTGAGAGGCCTTCGTAGATGCAGGAGCAGCAGGTCTAAGTCTCTCCTACAGGTACTTTCTGAGCTGCTTTCCTTTCAACACCGCTCTCCAGGCTAGGCAGGTTGAGGGAGAAGGAGTTTGACCTGTGAATAGTTTATCAATCGCTTTGACAAGAGAAAGTGCTGAAAGTGAGAAAGATCAGGAAAAAGCAACCCTGACTCATCACCTTTAAATTCCTTACCCATTGAAACTTAGAGGTTTGTTTTGGAGAAACTGGAAACTAACTTCTGATTGATGAGCCACAGAACTTCAACCGATTCAACCGGAATATTCTGTATACCTGTTGGGGATAACAATATCTGTCTTACCTCTCTCAAATTATTATTGGGAGGCTCAAATAATATGAAATACATAAAATTGCCTTGTGAATAAAAGGACTATTATAAATGGCTATTATGTTGATGATGGCGATGATGAATATCAAAAACCATTTATTTCCTTGTTATTAGTAGGATAGATTATTTACTGACAATATTCTACCTGCTTTCCATTTTGTCCTTTTCCTTCGTGGGGAATAAGTGAACAGTTATTTACTTAATGCCAGAAAGTTAAATTCTAAAGGAAAACTTTTTGACCAGCCTATCATAGGCCTGCTGATAAATAGAATGGAAAGATTGAGCAGTCTCAGAATTGACGAACGTTTGCCTGATTTGGAAGTTTAGTAATTACCAGCTGTCTTCAGAATTTGGCACAAAGCAGGTTCACTTTCATTGACACACAATGCATCTGGCCTCTGGCACTGACTGGGCTCTCCCACACAGATGGTGGACAGCGTCTACACTCTCACTGGCCTTCCCTTTCGCGTGTTTTCTAAAGGTGATAATTTAGTTATTATGGTGCAGGACAAAGCAGTTAGGCTTCATTCCCTATTAGGTAAGAATTGAATTTAGGGAGAAATAAAAGTGCTGAGCCAATTGAAAGCTAAGCTATTCCCATAATTAAGGAGACTATTTACAGCCCCACAATGTACACTCAAGATTTCACCTTCTGAAATTTTTCTTCTTAATGTAGGAACAGTGTCTCCAGGAGTATAAACCGTGGGTGTTATTTATAGTACAAGGGCTGTGAGACGGTGTCTTAATTTGCGGGAGTTTAGAAAAGATGGTAAAATATTTACTCTAGCAATTGGTGCATAAATAAATATAAATGTAAATGTCCTTTACCTTTTTTTCCTCCCAGCACGTACCCTTTCACTAAATGCTGTCTATCCATCCTTTGAATTGTTCTCTTGTCTGTTTTATCCACTTACCCCCAAAATGAACAGAAAATCACCATGTTCCTTTCTAGCAGTTTCCTTGACTCCTTGAGTCCAAGATGCTCAGATGGTACACTCGTGGCCTACAGTCACCCCTGAGGTTGAAGGCTGCCTCAGCAAAGACAGTTGTTGTCAAAGTAGTGGCTGATAAAGCAAGGAAGGAAGAATCATAAAAAGAAGAGAACATCCCTGGCAAGCCTAGTGGCCAAGTTGAAATAGAAATACAGCTGTCTTGTTTGAGTTCACTTGCTCTGAAAAGCAGGAGTTTGCCAACTTAGTTTTTTTTGTGTGTGTGTGTGAGGAAGATCAGCCCTGAGCTAACATCCATGCTAATCCTCCTCTTTTTGCTGAGGAAGACCGGCTCTGAGCTAACATCTATTGCCAATCCTCTTTTTTTTTTCCCCCAAAGCCCCCCAGTAGATAGTTGTACGTCATAGTTGCACATCCTTCTAGTTGCTGTATGTGGGACTCGGCCTCAGCATGGCCGGAGAAGTGGTGTGTCAGTGCGTGCCTGGGATCCGAACCTGGGCTGCCAGTAGCGGAGTGTGCGCACTTAACCGCTAAGCCACGGGGCTGGCCCATGCCAACTTAGTTTTGTTAGTCAGTTAACCACAAACAGGACAAACCATAAATACAGCCTGTTCTTAATAGCCTACAGGAAATGCAGTCCAGAAGAAGCTCCATTGGGTCTTTGAAATTAGGCTCCCTTTGAATTATTTTCATTTCCTTCAGACAAGAAAGTGGCAACTTGCTCTTTTCTGAGGCTGCAGAAGCATTTCACTCCAGCATTATTTATAAAAGCGAAATATTGAAACAACCTAATTGTCTAACAATAAGGAAATGGTGAAGTAAATTATAATAATAACCTCAATGGGAGATTGCAAAATAACTAAAAAGAGTACTAAAGAAAAGTGTAATAATGAAGGATAATTTTTATGATAGAATATTAAATGAAAATAAGAACTATGTTATTCTAAGATGATAGCTTTGCTAAAGTATTTGTATACATATTGAATAAGTTGAAGGAGAACCTAAAAGAAGAAAATAGCCATTCATTAGTATGATTTGATTGTAATTTTTTTAGTGTACATTTTTTCATGCTATTTAAAGAATGATGTATTTCATTCACTCAGATTCCATCCAGGCAGCGTGCCAGAGGTTGGGGACACAGATATAACCAATAAAAGGTGGTTCTTCTGGGGTGTACCGCTCCAGGGTTTTGCAATATATAATATTAAAAATCATACTTATTCCCTTGATCACAAATTTTAGCTCAGATATAATGCAGCAGCCAAGGGACAGCAAAGTTTCAGTCACAAGTTTTGTCTTGCATAGCTCATTTTGGCTTTTTAGTTCAAAAACTAGTAGCAGCCATGATAAAGCGTTCAACATCTATAAATTCTGGCTACAACGTACCATATCCTGGGATGGAGGTTTCACATGTTCTGGTCCTTTGTCGTTGATTCCACCTTGGTTCTGACTTGGCTGGCTTCCTTTGGGCCGATGAAAGAAAATCCCCAGTATCTGAAGGCCTGGGTTATTCTTTCTTCTCACTGTAATATGGTTGGCTTTTCTCACCCTTAAACTTAAAAAATGCCCCCTGCTCTAGGTACTCCATGGGGTCAGTAATGCGACAAGGTGGGCACATTTCAGAAAGTCCTTCTTTTGAAATGTACAAAGGATGGTGTTGTGGGTTGAATAGTGTCCCGCCTAAAAGATATGGTGAAGTCCTAATCCCCCCATACTTGTGAATGTGACCTTATTTGGAAATAGGGTCTTTGCAGATGTAATCAATTTAAGATGCGGTCATTAGGGTGGGCCCTTAATCCCATGTGACTGATGTCCTTATAAGAAGAGGGAAATTTGGACATAGCGGCATACAGAGAGAATGCCTTGTGTCAACAGAGGCAGAGACTGGGGTGGTGTAGCTGCAAGCCAAGGAATGCCCTCTGCTGATGCCTTAATTTCAGACTTCTAGCCTCCAGAACTATGAGAGAATAAGTTTCTGTTGTTTTTAAGCTACCCAATTGTGGTACTTGGTTACAGCAGCTCCAGGAAACCAGTACAGATGGTTAATGCAGGAATTGTACTCAATAAAGAAGCACTTTGATGAGCACCTGATGGGGGCATAGAAATGGACAGGACATTTTGGACCTAGTCAGGCTTTTAAGAACCTGAAGGATAATTATGCTTCAAAATTTTTGTATGAATCAAATGTGACATTAAAATTAAAACAATTTGAAGAAGAGAACTTACAGGCTAGGAAACAGGGAAACATAAGGTTACTTAGAAAAATTATTGCGTTAAAACCAAAAGAATAAAAAGTGGGAAAATTTAGAAAATTACAATACAGGACATTTCTAACCAGTACTTACTCTAAAACAAGTTAGATTTTATAAAAGCAAAAACCCACTAATTTATTTATATACGAAATTTAGATTTTTGAAAATATTGTTTTTTAGGAAGCTAGATGCCATTGTATGATATTTTTATTGTCTGTGTTTTCCAGTCATTGGGACATGCTTTCCAGCACTACATGTGCTAGAATTGCACAATGATGACTGTCTAATTTTTCAGTAGGACAATTAGTTCATTTCACTATAGTATAAGCTGTATTTGGAAGGCTCCTACACTGAAAGTACCTCTTCAGTAGTCTACTGGTGAACATTTTATGCTGTTATTTGTGGTCTTTAATAATTTTTGAATTGTGAATATAAATGACCTACACAATTAAATGTTCCTCTTCCAGATCTTCTGTAGGTATTAACTAACAGTTTGTTAGATCATTGTATGTATTTTCTGTGTGTGTGTGTGTGAGAGGAAGATTGGCCCTGAGCTAACATCTGTTGCCAATCCTCCTCTTTTTGCTGAGGAAGATTGGCCCTGAGCTAACTTCTGTGCCCATCTTCCTCTACTTTATATGTGGGATGCCTGCCACAGCATGGCTTGATAAGCGGTGCGTAGGTCCATGCCTGGAATCCGAACCTGCGAACCCTGGGCTACCAAAGTGGAGCGCGCGAACTTAACCACTATGCCACTGGGCCAGCCCCTCATGGTGTGTATTTTTAAGACCATGGTGTTGGTCCCTGAACTGGAACTAGCAGGTAGATTGCTCAAAGTCCTGGCCTCTTCCTCCAGTTACAGAGCAACCAAGCTTATTATGCTCCTTGATGTAAACCCCAGTTTTCAGGCTACATATCCTGTTGATTTCTTCATTCTACCAGGGCCACAGCTCATGACCTAGGTAGGCACTTTGCTGTGGATCCCTCACTCTATCATTCATTGCCTCATTCTGATCTCTGTTTATCAGACAATGATTATGTCTTCTGGGAGAAAAGAAGGAAGGAAGGGAGGGAGGGTGGGAGGGAGGGAAATATGTTCATCAAGACCTAACCACCCTCCCTCCCAGTTTGTTCTCAATGTAGTTCTCTCCATGGCTATGACTGAGCTCTAAGTCCTCAGCAGAAATTTTGAACAGGAAATCACTACCTCCAGTTGACAGTGATCTCTAGTTGTTATATTATCCATGGTGCATTTCTCCGTTGCACACATCAGAATATCTTGGGAGAGCCTGTCAGCTTATGATGCTTATAGCATTCTGTTGATCTAACAGCATCATAACAGTAGCTACCTAAAAAGAAGAGGAAGTCCTCTTTTGTTGCTAAAGATATATTACATATTATCATTATAGAGAATTTGGAAAACACAGGCAAGTAGAAAGGAGAAAAACAATTGAGTTCTTCTGGCCTGCCCTGCTCTTTGAAAGACCGCGCAATGAATTGGTCATTGCTTCCTTTTTGAAGTGCTCATATGAGTTATCTGTTCAATAACTCACTCTAGAATGTTGCTGGAGTTTGGCATCCAGGTTTCAATCTGCAATTTCTAGAAATTACCTTTATTCTTTTCCTAAAAATCAGAACTTTTGTCCCAGAAGCCTCCCTAGAACCTCTTTTTTCCTCCTAGAACCTCTCCTTTTTTTTCTATAATTCTACACAGTTTACTAAGACTAATTGTACAGTCAAACCTGCAAATTCTTTGTGGATCTTGGGACCTACTTTATCTGGGCCTCCCACTGGAATATGAGCTTTTCAAGAGAGGTTTCTGTTCCCTACTATATTCCCAGAACCCAGAATACTGCCTTGCATGTGTAGGTGCTCAATATTCTATTTTTTAAATAACAGCTTTATTGAGATACAATTCATATACCACAAAATTCACCCTTTTAAGTTATACCATTCAGTGGTTTTTAGTATATTCACAGAGTTATGCAACCATCACTCTATCTAATTTCAGAAATCCTCATCACCTCATTAAAAAACCTTGTACCCACTAAGCAATCCTTCCCATCAGTCGTTGGCACCACTAATTTACTATCTGTTTCTATGGATTTGCCCATTCTGGACATTTAATATAAATGGAATAGTACAATACGTGTGTGGCCTTTTGTGACTGGCTTCTTTCACTTGACATAATGTTGTCAAGGTTCATCTATGTTGTAGCATGTACCTTATTTTTTAAAATTGCCAAATAACATTCCATTGTATGAATGGAATGTTTACATTCCATTAAAACCCAATATGTTTATTCCTTCTTAAGTAGACAGACATTTGGGTTATTTCCACTTTCTGGCTCCTGTGAATAATGCTGCTATGAACATTCGTTTACAGGTTTTTGTGTGGACATATATTTCCAGTTCTCTTGAGTACATACCTAGAAGTGGAATTGGTAACTCTATGTTTAACCATTTGAAGAACTACCAAAATGTTTTCCAAAGTGGCTATACCATTTTACATTCTCACCAGCAACGTACAAGTGTTTCAGTCTTTCCACATCCTCCACAATTGTTATTGTCTGTCTTTTTTAGACATTTGATTATAGCCATCTTGATGGGTGTGAAATAGTATGTCATTGTTGTTTTGGTTTGCATTTCTCCAGTTACTGATTATGTTGAGCATCTTTTCATGTGTTCATTGGTCAATTATATATCTTTTTTGAAGAAATGTCTATTCAGACCCTTTACCCATTTTTTAATGGGGCTGTTTGTCTTTTTGTTGTTGAGTTGTAATTCTGGATACAAGTCCTTTATCTTTATCCGCTATATGATTTGTAACTATTTTCTGCCATTCTGTCAGTTGTGTTTTCACTTTCTTGATAATGTGTTTTGAAGCATAAAGGTTTAAAATTTTGGTGATGTCTATTTTATCTAGTTTTCCTTTTTTTTTAACGTGCTCTTGATGCTATGTCTAAGAAATCGTCGCCTAATCCAAGGTCACAAGATATACAACTGTTTTCTTCTAAGAGTTTTATAGGTTTAGCTTTTACATTTAGGTCTCTGATTCATTTTGGGTTAATTTTCGTGTATACTGAGGTAGAGGTTCAACTTCATCTTTTGCATGTGGATATCCAGTTTTCCCAGAACTGTTTGTTGAAAAGACTATTCCTTCCCCATTGAATTGTTCTGGCACCCTTCTTGAAAATCAGTTGACCGTAAGTGTAAGGGTTTATTTCTGGACTCTCAATTCTATTCTGTCGATCTATTTGTCTATCCTTATGCCAGGGCCACAGTCTTGATTAGTAGCTTTGTAGTGAGTTTTGAAATTGGGAAATGTGAATCTTTCAACTTTGTTCTTTTTTTTAAGATTGTTTTGGCTATTCTGGTTACCTTGCATTTTCATATCAATGTTAGGATCAGCTTGTCAATCTCTGCAAGAAAGGCAGTCATGATTTTGAGAGGAATTATGTTGAATCTGTAGATCAGTTTGGGGACTATTGCTATCTTAATCATAGTAAGTACTTCAATCCATAAATATGGGATATCTTTCCATTCATTTAGGTCTTTAATTTCTTTCAACAGTGTTTTATACTTTTCATTGTCCTTGTCTTATACTTCCTTTGTCAAATTTATTTCTAAGTATTTATTAATTATGATGCTATTGTAAATAGAATTGTTCTCTTAATTTTATTTTTGCTTGTTCATTGCTATAGAAATACAATTAACTTTCATATATTGATCTTATATCTTACAACCTTGCTGAATTCTAACAGTATTTTTGGGGACCCTTAGGATTTTCTATATACAAGATCATGTCATCTGCAAATAGAAATAGTTTTACTTCTTTCTTTCCAAACTGCATGCTTTCATTTCACTTTCTTGCCTAGTTGTCCTAGCTAGAAACTCCAATACAATGTTGAACAGAAATGGAGAGAGTGGACATCCTTGTCTTGTTCCTGATCTTAGGGGAAAAGCCTTCACTCTTTTGCAATTAAGTATGGTGTTAGATCTGTGTTTTCATAGATTCTGTTTATCAGGTTGAGGAAGCAATAAATAGTTGAGAATGAATAAATTTTTATATAGTCATTTATATATTCTTTACACTTTTTGCTTTTTGGGACTTGTTAATAAATCCAACCCTAATCACAAGTTACAAAGATACTCCTGCTACATTTTCTTTTAATTGTTTTAAAACTTTGCATTTCACACTTAGGTCTTTAATTCATCTAAAATTTTGTATATGGTGTGGGGTTGTATGTGGTATGAATTTTCCCAGCGCCATTTTAATTCTCATTCTACTTGGTGGACGATTTGATAGAAACATAAAAAGAAAACAGGAATTCTTACAGGATGCCACAATGTATAAACCTTAGGACCGAGCAGAAACTTTGAATAGGACAGGACCATGTGGCGAACTACCGCAGGTTCCATTGTCCACTCCACAGTGCATTGCACATAGAAGGAAATCAAAAGGGACTCAAAGCTTCACTTCCAACTTCCGAATCTCACTTGAGAGTATTTCATTGGTTCTAAATTGAATCCAGAACCCTAAGTGCAAGGAACTCTGAGAAATATAAGTTTTACCTTTCCATCGCTACTGTATGAGGGGTGAGGGTAAGGGATATATTTGAAGATGTGCAAACGGATTCTGAGTGTCAAGATTCTTCCAATTATCTTCTAATGGGTCAATTTCTATTTTCTTTCCAACCTTTCCCCTTTCTGCCTTACACTTAGCTGCCACTGTTTCTTATATATCATGTCATTCATCTTTCTCCGATTCTCCTTTCATTTTGCTGGAGTTTCTCCTCAAGAAATTTTTTCATGGGTATAAAGGTGATAACATTCTGAGTTTTTGAATGTCCAAAAATATATCTATTTTGCTTTCACATTTGACAGTTTTGTGCAATAAAGAGATTCAAAATAGTTTTTCCGTAGAATTTTGAATTCCTTCATTGCACTCAAGGTTCATCTATGAGAAATATGATGTTACTCTGAATTCTTTTTTTTTTTTTTTTGAAGATAACCTATTTTTCTCTCTATGGAAGATTTTAGAGTTCTTAGATTTTGTCAAGATGTCTTGGGTCATATCCTGCTTATACTCTGTGGGCCCTTTTAATCTGAAGACTTTTTTTCATTTCAAGGAAATTTTGTTCTGTTATTTCTTTACTTCTTTCCCTCTATTGTCTCTGTTCTTTTTTCCCAGAATGCCTCTTAGCTAGATGGTAGAAATTCCAGACTTGCCTGCATGCTTTCTAACTTTTCCCATATTTTCTACCACTTTGTCATTGTGTGTGTGTGTGTGTGTGTGTGTGTGTGTGTGTGTGTGTTTGTACACTAGGGGAATTTCTTCCACTCTACCTATCAGATGTTTAACGTGCCTTCAGCCATGTAGAGCAGGCGCTCTGGAACCGGATTGCCTGGGTTTGAATACTGACTCTGCCACTTTCCAGCTGTTTCACTTTGAGCAGGTGACTTACTGTCTTTGGCTCTGTTTCCTCGTCTGTAAAATGGCAAGAATATCTACCTCACCAGGTTGGTTTGATGATTGAGTATGTTAGTAGATTTAAAGTGCTAAGAACAGCCTGGGCCTGGCACATAGGAACTACTCAATATATATTACCTGTTAGTATTATCAGCAATTATTCCACCTGCTCATTAAGTTTTCATTTTAACAATCCTATTTTGAACTTCCAAGAACTTTTTATTATTCTCTGATTTTTTTGCCTCTTTTGTAGCAGCCTATTTTTATTTTATGGGGGCAGTATCCTTTCAACTCTTTCTGAAGTTATTAATTACAATGTGTAAAATTTTTCTTTGTTCTTTAAACTGACCTGTTTATTTATCATGGTCCTTCTCTTTCATGCTTTGTTCTTTTATTTCTCAAATGTCTGGCAATCCTTGGTTGTCTATTCTTTTTGATTTATGAAGGACTCTGCTGATTAGGATATTTTGCTGTTTTCCTCTGTAGCTGTGCTCTCACTGATTGAATGGGAGGTTAACTGTGGCATCTGAGTACATGGGTGAGCAGTGTCTGGGCAGGTTTCCCTCTGGTGTGGGTGGGTGGGGACTCTCCAGGTCGCTGGAGGGCTCAGCTTTAGAGATACAGTGCTTTGGAATAGAGGATGTTTCCTTCCAGCACAGAGCTGTGTGTCCTCAGATTCTGTTGGCTCTCCACGTTTTAGATGCCCAGTACTGCCACTAAGACTCTATGCAGGCAGATCTCTCTATCTCTTAAGAGAGAAGTTCTCTGGCTTTACTTAAGATCTGTTTTTCTTTTAAGGCATCTCTCCAAAGATTGTGTGTAGGCCCATTCCATCTCTGCATTCGTTGGCTCAGGGCTTGGAGTGTCTCCAGTGTTCCCTCTGATAGTCCCGTGCTCCCTCAGTTTCTAGGGAATGGATTTCCTCTCTCTCCATCAGTTCCGTGCCATCTGCTTTCAATCTTCCAGAAATTCTTTGAGATTTCTAGTCTATTAGTAGTTGTCATTCTTATTTTTCTAGTGCTATAGTTTATTTTCTTTCATCTGTTCATAGTCCTGCCTGCCTTCCCCCTTTCTTTTACTTTTTATTTTTCATTGGGAATATGGCAAAGACAGTAAAGAGAATGACCAGTCTGCCATCTTGAACTAGAAAGTTTTCTTTTTATTCTTAGCTTGCCAAAATTCTATTAATGAAGCTAATTTTCACCAGAAAGATTAATGTGAATATATTTGCTGGGTGGGCTGTGTCTCTGGACAGTCCTTGGGATAATGGTGACCCTTGTCTCCAGGATCTGCTTCTTTGGAGAGCTCAGATACTTTGAACGGCAAGGATAGAACCGTCCCTCTTCAATGAACACCTGGGGGCTTGGTCTATTACTAAAGCATCCTGCTTCTCTCAAGCTTTGATGATAAAGTAGGTGTGTTAAGTAGCTATGATTAGAGAACCATAAAGACAAGCATCTGTCCCCAAATATCTCCCATCACACCATCTGTCAAAGGTGCCTAGAATACCCTTTGATCATCAGGGATCTCCATATGAAAATGCTAGCATCCTCAGAAAGAATAAGACCTTAAGACTTAAATAAATTGATAGCAGCCAACAGCTTTGCCTGGAAGCTTAGGTTTACTGAAACCTGAAAGAAGGGAATCAATGGAGGAGATGCAGAGGACCCAACTGAGACTCTCTAAAAGGGGAGATAGGCATAATTATATGCTTCTCAGTTTTTCTATGTGTCAGTTCTGGCTGGTATCATATTGCTTCTGTTTCTTGCTCTGAAATGAAATACCAACGAGAATTGGCAGTAGGAAGTAAGTTCTTTGCCCGCACAGGCATAATGGATAGCAGTTCTTCAGGGATAGGTTGAGGATAGAAAAAGCGAAAACACAATTATGGATTGTCAGCATTTCCTTCAGGGTAAAACTGAGGAGGCCCTCATATTTGGAATCTTCCTAGCTAAGATTAAAACCAAGCTCTGGAGTGCTGCAGCCCTGGTTACGAAAATGACTTTTTAAAAAAATTTCCGAAGTAGAATTGCATATTTTTGCATGTCTGAATGTTGAGTTCAAGAAGCTTGACTCTCCTGCTCCCTACCACAGCGTTGATAAATTATATTGAAAATAAATTGCTAGCTTTTTTCCCCCAGTGGTATATTATTAACCAAGGAAATACAGAACAGGATTTTAAACCAATTAATCTGGCAGTGTTAGAATTAACAGTTATTGGAATCCACTTATTTACTGTTTTAGTCGGTTGCTACTGTGAATCAGGCCGGAACTGTGTTTGGTTTGCTCTGGCTGAAGCAGCTGGGAAATTGCTACCTATCTAGTGTGATTTGCAACCCTACTGACAGCAAAATGTGGCACTCTCAAGGTCAGAAGGCATAATTTTATTTTAAGTTTTTCCTCCTTGCACGTTAAGGCCTCCCCACAAGTCCATCTGACTAGGTGAGAAATGTTGTTTATAGAATTGTTTGAAGATAGGCCAGTCCCTCCCCTTACACACATCCCCTCTCTCCTGCTCTAGTTCATCCCTCAGGCGATTCTCCCCTCTCTTCTCTTTCCTTTCTGTTTACACTTACTCCCTTGGTGGTGGCTTACTCCCAGTCTTGTGGCTTTGAATACTAACTACGTATATGATCATGACTCCCAGGTTACATCTCCAGCTCCTCTCTCCTCTGAGCTCTAGATATGTTGATCCTGTGGCCTGCTCGGCAGCTCCACTTGGATGTCTTGCATTATTCCCCATTTTTGGTCATGGCACCCCCATTCTTCCAGCTGCTCAGTCATCGTGGATTCTTGTCTTTGTCTCAGACCCGACATCCTATCCATCAGCAAATCCTGTAGGCTCTACCTTCAGAATACATCAAGAATCTGACTCCTTCTCAAGACCTTCACTGCTACCACCATGGTGCAAGACACCCTCCTCCCACTCGATTCCTGCAGGGGCTCCTGCCTTGTCTCTCTGCCTCGGCGCTTGCCCCCCACACTGTCTTCTCAACATGCAAGCCGAGGGAGCTAATCCTGCAACACTTCCCATCTCAGAGGGAAGCGGAAGATCACTGATATTGACCCACACCCTACGGTGTGGCCTCCCATTGCTTCCCTAACCTTACCTTCTGGTGCTTTCCCCTCTCTAGCCATGCTGGCCTTGCTGTTCCTGGAATACACGGGCACATTCCCTCCTCAAAGCCTTTGCATTTCTTATTCTGTCTGCCTGGAACTCCTTTCTTTCAGACGTCCACACGATTCATTCTCTCATCTCTTTTAAGTCTTTGTTCAAATGTGACCTTCCAAGGTTATTACTTCTTCAGCAGTGTCTAATCTGCTATTTAACCCATCCATTGAGTGTTTGATAGCAAAAGTGTTGTCTTTTTACTTTTGGAAGGTGTGCTTGGTTATTTTTCAAATCTGCCAGGGTCTTTTTTTTTTTATACGAATCTTAAACCTTATTATTTCTTTTATTTCCTTAAACATTTTAAGCATCTTATTTTATATTTGTATGCCAGAATTTCATTATCTGAAAATCTTAGGGACCTAATTCCCTTGTCTATCTTTTCTGTTGCCTTTCTTCATGATGCCTCTGTGTTTTGTAATTTTGAATTCTAAGCTCAGGTTTGTCGGGGTTCCCTCTGGGAGTTAAGGAGAGTTCTTCCAGAAAGGATTTATAATTGCCTCTGCCAGGTACCTGTGGTTACTACCGACCCAGAACCACTTTAAGTTAATTTCTCCCGTTGGGGTTTACTGGACCAAACTTGTAATGAACAGTTGACCCCAAACCTGTGAGAAGCAAACCTGTGGTTGCCAGTTCCCAAGGGAGAAATTTTTCTCCACTCAGAGCCTAGTGTCCCCAATTTTTTTCTAGTTCACCCTTTCACCCACAAGGATCTCTCTCTTAAAGGTCCCTTGCTTTACGAGGCACTTTAGTTCCAACCCCTCAACGTGAATGGACCCAAGGCTCTAACTTCTGTCCTCACTGTATCTTTCAAACTCACATCTCTGGGTTCTAGAAATCTGCAGATATCTCTAGCAGCTGCCACTTCAGCATCAGCTTCCCAGCTTCCTGTTTGTTTCCAGCCTTAGGGGGTTTCCCTTCTTATCTTGTGAGTGCAGCTATTTATTTATTTATTTATGTATTTATTTTTTCATTTCTCTTTTTAATTTTTTGTTTATTGCAGTAACATTGGTTTATAACATTGTATAAATTTCAGGTGTACATCATTATACTTCTATTTCTGCATAGATTACATCATGTTCACCACCCAAATACTAATTACAACCCATCACCACACACCTGTGCCGAATTATCCCTTTCACCCTCCTCCCTCCCCCCTTCCCCTCTGGTAACCACCAATCCAATCTCTGTCTCTATGTGTTTGTTTATTGTTGTTGTTATCTACTACTTAATGAAGGAAATCATACGGTATTTGACCTTCTCCCTCTGACTTATTTCACTTTGCATAATACCCTCAATGTCCATCCATGTTGTCACAAATGGCTGGATTTCATCGTTTCTTATGGCTGAGTAGTATTCCATTGTGTATATATAGCACAGCTTCTTTATCCATTCGTCCCTTGATGGGCACTTAGGTTGCTTCCAAGTCTTGGCTATTGTGAATAACGCTGCAATGAACACAGGGGTGCATGTATCTTTATGCATTGGTGTTTTCAAGTTCTTTGGATAAATACCCAGCAGTGGAATAGCTGGATCATATGGTAGTTCTATCCTTGATTTTTTGAGGAATCTCCATACTGTTTTCCATAGTGGCTGCACCAGTTTGCACTCCCACCAGCAGTGTATGAGTGTTCCCTTCTCTCCACATCCTCTCCAACACATGTTGTTTCCTGTCTTGTTAATTATAGGCATTCTGACGGGTGTGAGGTGATATCTCATTGTAGTTTTGATTTGCATTTCGCTGATAGTTAATGATTTTGAACATCTTTTCATGTGCCTGTTGGCCATCTGTATATCTTCTTTGGAAAAATGTCTGTTCAGGTCTTTTGCCCATTTTTTAATTGGGTTATTAGTTTTTTTTGTTGTTGAGATGCATGAGTTCTTTGTATATTTTGGAGATTAAGCCCTTATCAGATGTATGGTTTGCAAATATCTTCTCCCAGTTGTTAGGTTGTCTTTTCGTTTTGTTGATGGTTTCCTTTGCTGTGCAGAAGCTTTTTAGTTTGATGTAGTCCCATTTGTTTATTTTTTCTATTGTTTCTCTTGCCCGGTCAGACATAGTGCATGAAAATATGTTGCTAAGACCGATGTTGAAGAGCATACTGCCTATGTTTTCTTCTAGAAGTTTCATAGTTTCAGGTCTTACATTCAAGTCTTTAATCCATTTTGAGTTAATTTTTGTGTATGGTGTAAGGTAAGGGTCTACTTTCATTTTTTTGCATGTGGCTGTCCAGTTTTCCCAACACCATTTGTTGAAGAGACTTTCTTTTCTCCATTGTATGTTCTTGGCTCCTTTGTCAAAGATTAGCTGTCCATAGATGTGTGGGTTTATTTCTGGGCTTTTGATTCTATTCCATTGATCTGTGTGTCTGTTTTTGTGCCAGTACCATGCTGTTTTGGTTACTATAGCTTTGTAGTATATTTTGAAATCACGGAGCGTGATACCTACAGCTTTGTTCTTTTTTCTCAGGATTCCTTTACTTATTCGGGGTCTTTTGTTGTTCCAAATAAATTTTAGGATTCTTTGTTTGATTTCTGTGAAAAATGTTGTTGGAACTTTGATAGGGATTGCATTGAATCTATAGATGGCTTTAGGAAGTATGGACATCTTAACTATGTTAATTCTTCCAATCCAAGAGCACGGAATATCTTTCCATTTCTTTGTGTCTTCTTCAATTTCTTTCAGCAATGTTTTATAGTTTTCGGTCTATAGCTCTTTCACCTCTTTGGTTAAGTTTATTTCTAGGTATTTTATTCGTTTTGTTGCAACTGCAAATGGAATGGTGTTCTTAATTTCTCTTTCTCCTACTTCGTTGTCAGTGTATAGAAATGCAACAGATTTTTGTATGTTGATTTTGTATCCTGCAACTTTACCATATTCGTTTATTACTTCTAAAAGTTTTCTGGTGGATTCTTTAGGGTTTTCTATATATAAAATCATGTCACCTGCAAATAGTGACAGTTTCACTTCTTCCTTTCCAATTTGGATCCCTTTTATTTCTTTCTCTTGCCTGATTGCCCTGGCTAGGACTTCCAGTACTATGTTAAATAGGAGTGGTGACAGTGGGCATCCTTGTCTGGTTCCTGTTCTTAGAGGGATAGCTTTCAGTTTTTCACCATTGAGGATGATATTAGCTGTGGGTTTGTCATATATGGTCTTTATTATGTTGAGGTACTTTCCTTCTATCCCCATTTTCTTCAGAGTTTTTATCATAAATGGATGCTGTATCTTGTCAAATGCTTTCTCTGCATCTATTGAGATGATCATGTGATTTTTATTCTTCATTTTATTAATGTGGTGTATCACGTTGGTTGATTTGCGAATGTTAAACCATCCCTGCATACCTGGAATAAATCCCACTTGATCATGGTGTATAATCTTTTTAACATATTGTTGTATGCGATTTGCTAGTATTTTGTTGAGGATTTTTGCATCAATGTTCATCAGTGATATCGGCCAGTAGTTTTCTTTTTTTGTGTTGTCCTTGTCTGGTTTTGGTATTAGGATAATGTCGGTTTCATAAAATGAGTTAGGGAGCTTCCCCCCTCCTCAATTTTTTGGAAGAGTTTGAGAAGGATAGGTATTAAGTCTTCTTTGAATGTTTGGTAGAATTCACCAGGGGAGCCGTCTGGTCCTGGACTTTTATTTTTGGAGAGGTTTTTGATTACTGTTTCAATCTCCTTACTGGTGATTGGTCTATTCAAATTCTCTACTTCTTCTTGATCCAGTTTTGGAAGGTTGTATGATTCTAAGAATTTATCCATTTCTTCCAGATTGTCAAATTGGTTGGCATATAGCTTTTCATAGTATTCTCTTATAATCTTTTGTATTTCTGAGGTGTCTGTTGTAATTTCTCCTCTTTCATTTCTGATTTTACTTATTTGTACCTTCTCTCTTTTTTTCTTGGTGAGTCTAGCTAAATGTTTGTCAATTTTGTTGATCTTTTCAAAGAACCAGCTCTTGGTTTTATTAATTTTTGCTATTTTTTTTCTCTATTTCATTTATTTCTGCTCTGATTTGTATTATTTCCCTTCTTCTACTGATTTTCGGCTTGGTTTGTTCTTCTTTTTCCAGTTCCTTCAGGTGCATTGTTAGATTGTTTATTTGAGATTTTTCTTGTTTGTTGAGATAGGCCTGTATTGCTATAAACTTCCCTCTTAGAACTGCTTTTGCTGTATCCCATAAATTCTGGCATGTCGTATTTTCATTTTCATTTGTCTCCAGGTATTTTTTGATTTCTTCTTTGATTTCTTCATTGACCCAGTCATTGTTCAGTAGCATTTTGTTTAATCTCCACGTATTTGTGGCTTTTCTGATTTTCTTCCTATAGTTGATTTCTAGTTTCAAAGCATTGTGGTCAGAAAAGATGCTTGGTATTATTTCAATCTTCTTAAATTTATGGAGACTTGTTTTGTGGCCTAATATGTGATCAATCCTGGAGAATGTTCCATGTGCATTTGAAAAGAACGTGTATTCTTCGGTTTTTGGATGGAATGCTCTATATATCTACTAGGTCCATCTCTTCCAGTGTATCATGTAAAGCCAATGTTTCCTTATTGATCTTCTGTTTGGATGATCTATCCGTTGGTGTAAGTGGAGTGTTCAAGTCCCCTACTATTATTGTGTTACTGTCTAGTTCTGTTTTTATGTCTGTCAATAATTGCTTTATATATTTAGGTGCACCTACATTGGGTGCGTAGATATTTACAAGTGTTATATCCTCTTGTTGGATTGTTCCCTTGATCATTATGTAATGACCTTGTCTCTTTTTACAGTTTTTTTTTTAAAGTCTATTTTGTCTGATATGAGTACTGCTACCCCAGCTTTCTTTTCATTGCCATTTGCATGGAGTATCTTTTTCCATCCCTTCACTTTCAGTTTGTGAGTGTCTTTAGGTCTTAAGTGTGTCTCTTGTATGCAGCATATATATGGGTCTTGTTTTTTTATCCAATAAGCCACCCTATGCCTTTTAATTGGAGCATTTAGTCCATTGATGTTTAAAGTAGCTATTGATAAGTATGCACTTACTGCCATTTTTTAACTTTTTTCCCTCAGTGTTTTAGTAGTCCTTCTCTGTTCCTTCCTTCTTCTATACAGAATTGATGGTCTCTTTAGTTTGACCTCTGTCTGGAAGCTCTACTCTTTAACTCCCCTCCTCCCTCATTTTATGTTTTTGATATCATATCTAACCTCTTTTATGTGCATTTGTATCCATTACGTTCTTATCATGGAAATAGATAATTTTTCCTGTTTGTGGTCTTCTCTTTTCCCCTTAAATCAGTCCCTTTAACATTTCTTGTAGCACTGGTTTCTTGGTGACAAACTCCTTTAATTTTTGCTTGTCTGGGAAATTTTTGATCTCTCCTTCCATTTTGAATGATAATCTTGCTAGGTAGAGTATTCTTGGCTGTAAGTTTTTTCCTTTTAGCACTTTAAATATATCATGCCATTCTCTTCTAGCCTGTAAGGTTTCTGCTGAGAAGTCAGCTGATAGCCTTATGCGGTTTCCTTTGTATGTAACTTGACTTTCTCTTGCGGCTTTTAGGATTCTCTCTTTATCTTTAATTCTGGACATTTTGATTATGATGTGTCTTGGTGTGGGCCTCTTTGGGTTTATCTTGTTTGGGGCTCTCTGTGCTTCCTGTGCCTGGATGTCTGTTCCCTTCCTTAGGTTAGGGAAGTTTTCATCTATTATTTCTTGAAATAGATTCTCTGCCCCTTTGTCTTGCTCTTCTCCTTCCAGGACACCTATAACACGGATGTTAGTGCACTTGATGTTGTCCCAGAGGTCCCTTAGACTGTCCTCACTCTTTTTAATTCTTTTCTCTTTTACCTGTTCAGCTTGTGTAATTTCTTCTAGTCTTTCGTCCAGCTCACAGATCCGTTCTTCTGTATCCTCTACGCTGCTTTTGAGTCCCTCTAGTGAATTTTTCATTTCCAGTATTGTATTCTTCATTTCTGATTGGTTCTTTTTTATATCTTCCATTTCTTTGTTGACATTCTCACTGAGTTCATCTATTCTTCTCCCCAGATCAGCGAGCATCCTTAACACTCTTAGTTTGAACTCTCTGTCAGGTAGGTTGCTCATTTCTGTTTCACTTAGTTCCTTTTCTGGGGTTTTGTCCTGTTCCCTTACTTGGAATGTATTCTTTTGCCTCCTCATTTTGCCTCTTTCCCTGTGCTTGTGTCTACATATTAGGTAGGTCAGCTACGTCTCCTGCTCTTGGATAGGTGACCTTATGTAAGCGATGACTTAGGAGGCTTCCAGTGTGCTTCCCTCAGTTCTCAATGTTCCAGGGGTGACCCCTATGTGGGCTATGTGTGTCCTTCTATTGTGGCCTGTTAGCTCTCCCTATAGGCGCCCAGGGAGGCTGAGTTATGCTCCTGGCCAGCTGTTGTTATGCTCAGCTGCTTCTAGTTGTTGTGGGCCCTTCAGTCTCTTTATCAGGTGTGGGGAGCCCCAGCACAGTTGGCTGTAAGTTCTAATACCACATTTGTGTTGCAGTATTTCTTTTAAGTGAGTAGGCCCCCAGCGTGGCAGGTTGTTAGGCTCAGGGCTTTACAATTGCTGTAAGCCTCTAGCCTATTAGGTCTCTTGTCAGCTCTCTGAGGATTGCAGCTGGGTGGGGCTGGCCTCAGGCACAGGAGCACCCAATTGTTTCAGGCTTTGGAAGGTGGGGCAAACCCCCTATGTGGGTCTTTGAGAAGCACAAGTGTTCTGCAGCTGACAAGCCCTGTCGCCCACAGGTCCACACACACAGTCAACACAGTCCTGCCCCGTGTGCGCGCCCCGACCTCCCGAAGCAGACCCAGTCTCTCCACGGCGGGAGCCCCACACACCCACTGCCGCCCCACACTCTCCACCCACTCCTTGTTCCCGCCCTGCCCCACTGAAGTCGGCTCAGTTGCCAGGCTGCAGAGAATCCAGTCTCCAATCTATGCAGGCCCACAAGTTGCCTGAGGGCTTGTTGTTGGGTGGGGCCAGTCTCTAGGGTGGGCTGCCTGCCCTGGCTGAGCTGGATTAAATCGGTGCTCTAGCGGGTGGGGCAGACCCTGGGCTAGCAGGCCTCAGGGAGAACTCCAATGGCGTCTATGTCAGCACGCTCACACCAGGCCACAACAATGGCCACCGCCAATGTCCCAGTCCCTGGAGAGGTCTCACCCCTCACCGGGATGCACTCAGGGCCTATTAGGTGAGTGTCTTTTCACCACAGCACTGTGCACCTTTCTTTCTGGTGATTTTAGGATGCTTTCTGAAATGGGTGAGTTTGCGTGCGGGCCGTTTAAGAGCCGGTTTTAGTTTCTTTGTGAGCCAGCTTTTCTGGGGGTGCTCCCCAATGTTTTAGTAGCAGGCAAAGTCAGATATTATGCCACTCCTCCGATTGTGCTGGGTCCAAAAAATGCCCACAGCGGGGGCGCTCCCCGGCTCAGGGCCCCGCGCCTCCAGGGAGGCTGCGTACCTGTGAGCTGCTCCCGCGGCCGTGAAGCTGGCGGTTTGTGAGGGCGGCGTTTTCCTCTCCAGAAGGGAGTCTCTGCCTCTTCTGCCTCAGTTAGGATTGTCCGTTGTTGCAGGAGTTCCTCTTATCCAGTTTTCAGTTCTGTCTCAGGGGTAATTTTTCCACGAGTAGTTGTAAATTGGCTGTGTCCGCGGGAGGAGGTGAGTTCAGAGTCTGCCTACACCGCCATCTTGACTTCCTCCTATTTAGAAAGGTGTTTATTATATTCTCTTCAACAATCTCAATATGTTACTGTGTTGCCATTTTGCTAGACACAGAAACCCAGGCTTTTCCCTCACATCTGTAATACTGCATTTTCTGATTGTAATCTGCATCTTTCAGGTAATACTGAATCATGGACTTCACGGTAATACACGGATGTTATAGATCTGTGGGATGTACAATACTATTTAATCATACCCTAACATTGGACATTTGGGATTCCAATTTATTATTAATAGTATTATATTTTTAATTATTAATAATACTAAATGTATTCAATTTAAAAGATTGTTCATTATGAGATTATATCCTTCCTACTTTTATGCTACTAAAATATCAATTTTTTTATGGAAATGATGGTAAACTGGGTTTTTGATTTAGTTGTTTAAATATCTTTACTTGACCATCCTTTCAAGTATCCCCTAATTTTTTTTTTTTTAATGAGGAAAATCAGCCCAGAGCTAACACCCATGCTAATCCTCCTCTTTTTGCTGAGGAAGACCGGCTCTGAGCTAACATCTATTGCCAGTCCTCCTCCTTTTTTGTCCCAAAGCCCCAGTAGATAGTTGTATGTCATAGTTGCACATCCTTCTAGTTGCTGTATGTGGGACGCCGCCTCAGCATGGCCAGAGAAGCAGTGTGTCGGTGCACGCCCGGGATCCGAACCCGGGCCGCCAGTCAGGAGTGTGCGCGCTTAACCGCTAAGCCACTGGGCCGGCCCAAGTAGCCCCTAATTATTAAGGTCCCTTTTTTTTTTTTTTTGTGAGGAAAATTAGCCCTGAGCTAACATCCATGGCCAATCCTCCTCTTTTTGCTGAGGAAGATTGGCCCTGGGCCAACATCCGTGCCCATCTTCCTGCACTTTATGTGGGAAGCCGCCACAGCATGGCTTGACAAGCAGTGCGTCAGTCTGCGCCCGGGATCCGAACCTGCAAACCCCAGGCGGCCACAGCGGAGCACGTGCACTTAACTACTACGCCACCGGGCAGCCCCTAAGGTCCTTTTTCCTTTGGCATTTTATTTATTTCTTCATAATATGAATGGTAAGTTTCAGTTACTGAGAAACATTTTATAGTTTTGTCATTACATTTGGGAAAAAATAGTGATAATATATAGAAAACTAAGCAAGCAACCAATTGAGACGTTTAATAACCACGAGAAGGACAAAAGTTTTTTAAAAGAAATATGTATGATTATATGTGATTCGTTAGTGAAGACTATTTAAATACTTATAATAAAGTAAACACTTGTGAAAAATAAAAGTTATTTAAAAAGTCTACTTTGCGTTGTGTACGGGTTTTTAGAAAATAAGCTGTCATAAATAACCTTATTAAAAATTCTACTGCAGTAAGACATTATCAACTAAATTATTCATCTTAAAAACATCAAGATAAAGTGAGCTTCCATGGTGTTTGAATACAATGAATTTTTAAGAATACCTGGAGAGGATCATGCTGAATCTTTTGTATTAACTGATAGGATTTTTCAAATGTCCTTGATTTTCATACCAATCATTTTTGTAAAGCCTTGTATCCGAACAATATTTCAAAGGAGTATAACACAACATAAGACAAAGGGTCAGTAACATTCACAATAGCAAATAATGTCTTCTGTGCAAGAGTCTGGGAAATTATTTGCTTTGACAATATTTTCTTGGACTTTTGGTCCACCTAGAAAGCACTGTCATGCTTAAGAAGCTGTGCATCATATTTACAGGAGAAACTCGTATTTTCTATCATATTCTTTTTTGCATTAAGAGGGCCTACCTCTCTGACACACTGAATATAAATGGAATAAAAAATTGTGAGGTAGCCAAGAGGGAGAATACAGAGAAGGGAAAGTGCATGTGTGTCTGCGTAAAGACGCCGAAGAGAGAGTTTGAAATGGAAAACTCAAGAAATAATAATATAAACAGTATTTTACAAAGCTGAAGGCAAGTACCAGAGAGAAGAGCTGGAAGTGTTAAAAGTAGCTGGTTGTACCTTCAGAGTAGGCCTTGAGGATGGGGAGGGTGGGCAGGAAACTGTTGTTTTGTAGCACTATTTGCCGTTAAAACTGATTAACTTAAAAATATTAAGAGGCAACGTCACATCATCTAGAATAAAAATATATAGAAACATACTCCGTCAGAGGTCTTGCTCCTAGCCTTGTCTCCCGCCTGCTCAATTTCCCCTGTCCTCCCCTCCACATATACCACTTCTCTCAGTTTATTGTATATTCTTCCATGATCTCTTTTTGCAAATACATGCAAGCAAATAGGAATCCCATCTTCTTCTCAAAGGTGTCATACTATAAACACTGCCCCTGTTTGCTTTTTTCACTTAATATCTAAAGATCTTTCAATATTATCAGTGTGTGTGTATAATGTATATATATGTATATGTGTATATATATATAATTATATATGTATTATATATTGTATATATGCATATATAATACAAGTACATATATACATATTTATCCATGCATATATATTATATATTATATATGTATACTATATGAATATTTATAAATATACATATATGTATCCATATAGTATGTGTGTGTATATATAGTATATATGTATATATACATATATAAGTATATGTGTGTGTATACAAAATTCTTTTTTAAAGCTGCATAGTATTCCAAGTAAGATATATCATAATTTGTTCAACCAGTCTCCTGTCAATTGACATTGACATTTGGGTTGTTTCCAATCTTTTGTTATTATTAACAATGCTGCAATGTAAATATATCATTTTGCATGTATGCAAATAAGACCAAAGTAAAAAAGATGTATAATGTAAAGTAGTTAGTGTCAAAAATTCATAATAACTTGAATATAAAAATTATGTATCACAGTTAACTTTTATGTATTCAAAGGGAGATTTATCATTCACTTATTCATGTATGCATTCATCCAATAAATTCGAGCTCCTATCATGTAGCAACCCATCTTCTAGTTGCTGGGGATGGCATTGCAACCAGTCCCTGCCCTCGTGGTTCACAACATGGTTTTGTGTGGGAACTAGGCTTTGAGATGCTGAGGGATGATGGCATTGTGAGGTCACTTGGCAGAGAAGAAGAGTGGCTGGGAGGGACTGGCTGGTAAAACAAGGTCATTCATTCTGCTATACCTGATTGCTTGGATTTTCTATAATAAACATTTATTACTTGTAAATTAGAAGAAAACCCAATTAACTTTTTTTTAATGGAGGCAGACACATAAGGCAGCACAGAATAGTGGAAAGAACATATTCTCTGGTGTCAGACACACTGGGTTGGGTTCTAATTCTTGGACATCTTAGCCTGTCTGAGCCTTAGCTTCATCATCTGTAAAATGGGGACATAATGTAATTGGGAGTGGGCTTCAGAGGATTAAAACTAGTGCATGCAAAGTGTTGGGTACGTTATGAAATAAATGGTAATTTTTACAAATGTTAATTGTACTTTTAATACAATCTTATACTTGTGGTGATAATCTAGCCTTGGGACATCTCCAGAGGAGAGAGCAATAACTTCAGCTTGGAGGCTATGTTTGGGAAGTGAGGAAGCCTTCTTTAGAAGAACTGGCTTTTGAGCTGGATATTGGCAGAGCAGGGGAGAGAGTGCAGGGAGATTGGTGGGTGTTAGAAAGAAGGCTGGGAGGAGGAGGGTATGGAGATTGGTGTGACGAATTTGCTCTCCTCTCTTGAGGTGTCTGTCCTGGCATATTTCAGAAATTTTTATCACTGACTCCTGTCATCACTTGAATCCATCTGTGCAACTCGATTCACCATAGTCCTAGGAGACCTGCCATGGGGCAAGGGGGCTGTTCTTACTTACTTGGCCTGAGTTTACTGGTCGCAGCTACTACAGTGACTTTTTCTAAGATCAAAAGTGAACTCGACTGCAGTGAAATGCAAAGAGAAATACATGAGTAATATTATTATTTCCTCCTATTCTCCACAGGATAGTTCTCGGCAAACCTTATCAAAAAACAAGGCAGTTAAGAAGTAAATATCAGAAATGTTGGATTCTGGCTGTCACCTACAGGATTTTTTTTCATACACTCAGCTCCAGCTGAGATGAAAGTTGTCAGCTGGCTTTGAAAAATAATTTGTTTCAGAGAACCACGGTAATTCTATCTCTTTGAAATAAGGGTTTACTGAATTTAAAAATTGAAAATTAAAATACAAATACATCTCTGTTTTTCAGTGACTTGTTTTCTAGGTCTGTCCCTCTCTGGTTCTTTCTTTCACTTGAATGATGGTAACTCCTTGTGTTCTTTCTCTTAACAAGTTGTTCATGCTTACATGAAATGATTTCATAAATCAGTGGGGATTCAGCATATCGACTGAATCTGGGTCCAACTGTTACTTCTATGAGTGAAGTGTAAATGTCAGCTCTTTCTCTCAATAGTGTTGTGTGTAGACCTTCTTCCGGGGAGAGACATATACTAGTTCTAGTTCTAACTAGCTGCCCAGGGCAGCCTGGGCATTTTCTCAGAGCTAGGGTTGCCTGACAAGATATAGTAATAAATATGTCCTAAATATTGCATAATAAAAAAATTATTTCTTACTTGTCTGAAATTCACATTTAATTGGGAATCCTGTATCTTTCTTTGCTAAATCTGGCCACCCTACTCATACCCCATCCCCCTCTGTGTTATATGCAGAGGGATTCTGTTCCTGAGTGTGACCTCATGTGGGCTCTCTATCGCTCTCATGTTATTTACTGAAGCTCTTGATGCTCAGTAGATCTAAGCCTCCAGTGACCAAGATAATGGCAAGAATATTAATTAATTTATTTATAAAATATTAAAGACATTCACATGATTCAAAAGGTACGAAAGGCTATTTGTTAAAAAATAAAAAGTCTGTCTTCCAGCCTTCTCCCTCGTCATAACAGACATGAACGATTTCTTGTTTATTCTTCCAGAAATATTTAATGCATTTTCAAGCAAATTCGTATTTATATTTTTCCCCACCCCATTCCCTTTTCCCACAAATGGTGAATACCACTTATACTATTCTGCACTCTGCTTTCTTCACATAACCATAACTCTTGGTACATACCAGCATGCAGAGAGCTTCCTCTTTCTTCTCCACAAATGCAGGGTATTTCATGATATGGGCAGATTGTAATTTATTTAACCAATTCCTGCTGATAAAAATTTGGTTGTTTCCAGTCTGTTTGCTAATACCAATATTGCACGCAGGAATAAACTAGTGTGCACAGCATTGCATAAATGCTTGAGTATATCTGTAGATTAAATTCCTAGAAGTGGAATTGCTGAAATGTTCATAGTGCCACCCTGCTCTCCATGGAGGTTGGACCAATCTACACTCCCATCAGAAAGCAGTGGGAATGCCTGAGGAGCCATACTCTCACCAACACAGCAAAATGCGAAAGATGTTTCATATATGACAATCTCATAGGTAAAAAAATGGTATCTCTTAGTTTTTTTTGTGTTCTTCTTTTTTTGACTGACTTTGAGCATCTTTTGAGTTACTGAAAATGCGTTTATATTTTCTCTTCTGTATTCTGTCTGTTGATGGACTCTTTCTATTGGATGGTTATTGATTTGAGGGCACTCTTACATATTAGGGAAATTATCCTTTGTCTGCATGTGAATGGCAAATATTTTTCCCACTTTGTTGTTGACAATTTGACTTTACATATGGTGATATTTCCATGAAAAATTTTATTTATTTATATCTTTTATTAATGGATACAATTTATTCATTTTTTTCTATTATGATTTCTGAGTTCATATCATGCTTAGGCCTTTCCCACTTGAAGACTATAATCTCCCATAGTTTTTTTTCTTTTTTTAAAAAAGTTTTCTTGAGTTGTACTTCACATATCAAACAATTCACCAGTTTAAATTGTACAATTCAATGGCTTTTAGTATATTCAGAGTTGTACAACTATTACCACAATCTATTTTAGAACTTTTTTATTATCTCAAAGGAAATCCTATACACATTAGAATTCACTCTCCATTTTTCTCTAATCTCCCAATCCTAGGCAACCACTGATTTACTTTCTGTCTGTATGGATTTGCCTGTTCCTCATATTTCATATAAATGGAATCATATAAAATGTGGTCCTTTCTGATTGGCTTCTTTCACTTAGTATAATGTTTTAAGTTTTTTGTATAATGTTATCAAGGTTCATCCATATTATAGCATGTATCAATACTTCATTTCTTTTTATTGCTGAATAATAGTCTACATATGGAAATATCACATTATGTTTATCCATTTTTCAGTTGATGGACATTGGGTTGTTTCTACTTTTGGGCTATTATGAATAATGCTGCTATGAACACTCATGTACAAATTTTTATATTGATGTATATTTTTGTTTCTTTTGGATATATACACAGGAGTAGAAATGCAAGATCATATGGTAAGTATGTTTAACTGTTTGAGGAACCGCCAAATTGTTTTCCAAAGTGGCTGTATCATTTTACATTCCCACCAGCAGTGTATGAAGGTTCCACTTTCTCCATATCCTTGACAACATTTTTTATTGTTTGCATTTTTGATATTAGCTGTGCCAGTGGGTGCGAGGAGTATCTCATTGTCTTTTTGATTTGCATTTCCCTGATAGCTAATAATGTTAAGCATAGTTTCATGTGCTTATTGGCCATTTGTATATTTTCTGTGGACAACTGTCTATTCAGATCCTTGCCCATTTGAAAAATTATTTGTCTTTTTATTATTGAGTTGTGATAGTTATTTATATATTGTAGATTCAAGTCGCCTACTAGATAAATGATTGGCAAAAATTTTATCCCATTCTGTGGATTGTCTTTTTACTTTCTTGATGGTATCCTTCAAATCACAAAAGATTTAAAATTTTGATGATGTCCATTATTTGTTTTTTCTTTTGTTGTCTGTGCTTTTGGTGTCATATCTAAGAAACTATTGCCTAATCCAAGGTCACGAAGATTTACGCCTATGTTTTCTTCTAATAGTTTTATAGTTTTAGCTCTTACATTTGGGTCTTTGGTCCAGTTTGACTTAATTTTTGTATATGGTGTGTGGTAGGGGTCAAATTGCTTTCTTTTGCCTGTTGATGTCTGGTTGTTGCAGTACTGTTTGTTGGGAATGCTGTTCTTTTCCCATTAAATTGTCCCAGCATCTCTGTTGAACATCAATCCCACAGTTTCTTCTAGTGCTTTTATAGTCCTGGGTTTTTTTACATTAGGTATTTATCTTGGTGTAAGGTGTGAGGTAGGGATAAAACATCGTTTTTTTCAAATGGCCACTCATTTTTCCAATATCATTTATTTAATAATCTATTTTTCCTCCACCAATTTGAGATGCCATATTTAATCATGTCCTGTAGTTTTGTAAATATTTGGATTCATTTATTGAATGTCTGTTCCATTCAGTGATCTATTTTTGCACCTGTATCATCTATTTTAATGCTTATTACTTTATAATATGTTTCACTGCCTGGTAGAACTAGTTTCTCCTTAATTCTCTTCTCTTTCAAAAATTGTTTGGCCTTCCTTTCTTATTTATTCTTCCATGTGAACTTTAGAATCAGTTTCGTCTCATTTCCCATTTCCCCGTATATAATTACTGCCAGTATCATTTTTATTGGGAACATAGAAATTTATAGGTTAATTTAAGAAAAATTGACATATTTCTGATGTTGGGTCTTTCTGTCCAAGAACATTTACTCATGTTTTTCTCCATTTATTTAAATTTCTTTGTGTTTCTCAGTAGCATTTTAAAGTTGTCTTAAAATAGATAGGCAAATATCTTGTTGAATTCATTCTTAGATTTTCTATTCTTTATTTTATTTTATTATTTTTTTGGTGAGGAAGATTGGCGCTGGGCTAACATACATGCCTATCTTCCTCTACTTTATATGTGGGACACCTGCCCCAGCATGGCTTGATAAGCAGTGTGTTGGTGTGCGTCCAGGATCCAAACCTGCAAACCCCGTGCCACTGAAGCAGAGTGCGTGAACCCAACCACTATGCCATGGGGCTGGCCCCTATTCTTTATTTTTTTGTTTGCTGTTTTTGCTATGCTCTCCTATTATATCATCTATGCTCTTTGTTTGTTGCTATAGTCTTCCATTATTTCTTCTAACTGGTGGTTGTTAATGGTAAAAATTTTAAGAAAAACTAGGTAGAACTTAATCTTCTACTTTTTTTTTTTTTATGAGGAAGATCTAACATCTGCCCTGAGCTAACATCTGCCAATCCTCCTCTTTTTGCTGAGGAAGACTGGCCCTGGGCTAACATCCATGCCCATCTTCCTCCACTTTATATGGGACGCCGCCGCAGCATGGTTTGACAAGTGGTGTGTTGGTGCGCGCCTGGGATCCGAACTGGCAAACCCTGGGCCGCTGCAGTGGAGTGCGTGCACTTTGCACACTTAACCGCTTGCGCCACTGGGCCAGCACCACTTCTACTTTTTAAAAAAAAATAATTTGCTCCTCGAAGTTTAAAAATAGACATTTAGGTGACTTCTTTCTACTACACGGTCACTTTGTTCACAGTTAGGGACTGCAAAGTTCTTTGTTATCCATACCAGCAATTTTGAAATCATCTGTCACTTAAAATAATGTTTTTAATTAAAGAAACATTTTTATTTAAATTGTGTACTTGTGTTAAACATTAGCTTTTTTTTTTTTTTTTTTTTTAAAGATTTTATTTATTTATTTTTCCCCCAAAGCCCCAGTACATAGTTGTCTGTCATAGCTGCACATCCTTCTAGTTGCTGTATGTGGGACGCGGCCTCAGCATGGCTGGAGGAGTGGTGCCTCGGTGCGCACCCGGGATCCGAACCCGGGCCGCCGGCAGTGGAGCGCACGCACTTAACCGCTAAGCCACGGGGCCGGCCCAACATTAGCTTTTTAAAACCTAAAATTGTTAATACTAGTAGGTGAGAAATGAGTAAAATAGAAGTCATTCTATTTTATATATTGATATATATATATCAATATATTGATATCAATAAAACAATATATGTTTTAAGATTGATCTCTTTCCTCAAGAAGTTTACAGTTTGGTTGGAGAGAAAATATATGTACACATATACAGAAAAAATTAATTGCTCCTATAAGAAAGCATATGCTAGCTATCATATAAGTGGTTTCAGAATTCATGGACATATCTGCCACTTTAAAAAATAACTAAGTTATCATAAAGTTTTGGCCTTTTATAGTATTTGAGATCTCCATAAAGCAACTGTTACTCACTATATGTTTCTGCTGTGAGTTTACCTGAACCTAGGCATTTTACAACCTATACACTGAAAAAAAAAAAAAAGGACTAAGTAATGTCATTTATCAATTAAAATGACAACTGGCTCCTTATAGTAAAAAGTTTAAGACAAGTAGTGGCTTAAATGAGATAAAAGTTTATTTTCTCCTCAGAAAAACTGAAAGGTTGGCAGTCCAGGGCAGGTATGGCAGCTCCACGTCATCGGGGACCTCCCATCTTTCTAGCATTGACTTGCATTCTCAAAGCGTCTGCATAGTCGAAGATGGCTGCTGGGACACTAGCCCTTGTGCCTGTTCTAGGCAGCAGGAAGACGGAAAAAGGAGGAGACCAAAAAGAGCTTCTTTGCTTTGCTTTTGCCTAGAAGTCCTATGCAATAGTTCCTTTATATTTCATTGACCAGAGCTTAATCACATGACCTCACTAAGCTGCAGGGGGGTTGGGAAATACAGTCTTTTAGCTGGGTACCCTGGTGCCCCAAATAATTATCTGAGTCTCATTACTAAGGAATAAGGGGAGAATGTGCACTGAATACACAATCAGCAATCTGCCACAGTCACCCTCACCTCATTCTAGAGCCTCATTCTCTCTGCATCCTTGACCCTCACCCCTTTCTTGTCCAGGTCCTGGCACAAGAAGTGCTCCGTCATGACTTGTTGAATACATTTTTGTGCTTTGTGCGTCTCCGGGCTCACCCCATTCCTATATCTCATTCATTCTCTGACCCCATCCCTGAGCCTTACTTACCCCATCTCTCAATCAGTGATGGCATCACTCCCATCCAAAGAGAAAGAATGCAATTGGGGTGAGCCTTCTAGAATGATCTAGAGGTCATGCATGATAGGCAGCTCAGAGATGGAGTGAGATTTAGGAACAAGATCAGGCCAGAAATATCAGGAGTCAGAAATATCCATTCTACACACCACTTGGTAATTTTTTTAAAAGTTGCTGTGTTAAATGACCATGTCAAAATATCTAAGCCTTCTTTAAATATAAAAATTATAATTGTATTTTATTAATACAAAGGTAAGATGTGTTCAGTTTTTTAAAAAGTAGGAAACAGATAAGAAAGGAAGAAAAAAAGGAAGAGAAAAAAATCATTAAATGGAAGAGATAAATTATACTCACCAGTTTTCACCTTGGGAGGAGCATCTCTTTCAGATCTTTCCATGTATAAAGTTGATCCGAGCAGAGTTTATGTACGGCTATACAGATTTGTGCTATTTATAACGTTTTGAACTTAAGCCTTATTTTTAAAGCCCTATTTTACCACTCAGATTTAACTTTACCTTTGATCAAAATTTTTAGAAAACTAGACAGGCTTTCTATGTGAATTCTTTAATATTTTTCTTCCTCTTTAATGAGGACATGAAACATCAGGAAGGTGGCAAAAGGCAAGCAGCAGGAGAAAGCATAACTCTGTCAAGAGAATTGGTCAATTCAGAGACTGAATGATAAGTAAGGAAGGTCCTCTTAAGTAATCCAGAGTGGAATGTGCTTCCAGAACCCTAGAGGAGGATTGGGGCTGTGACAGGGAGAACTCGAGATCTAGAGTGTAATGACTGACTCTGAAACTCGGTTTCCTTCCATGTAATATGGGAATAATAAGAACTCCTACCTCAGAGAGAGTTGTTATAAGGATCAAATAAGATAATATATGTCAAAACATAATTTAACCCATGAGATACTAAATGTGTATTTAAAAAAGCAAAGCCTGTAAATTATTAGAGCTGAAAAGACTTTTGATAACATCTAGTCCATGTGCCTTTTAATGTTGAGGAAATGGAGATCCATTGTTTGCTTGTATTAATGTACTGAATTGAAGAACCTTAAGTATGATATTGAGGATAGGAAATGCTTTTGTTGCTGAGCACTGTAAGTTTGCACTGAGATAATGACAATGAATTGCTTTCCAAAGCATTTCAGGTTCAATATGGTTGTGAAGGTACATTGCACAAGGGCATCTGCCAAAGGGTCAAGGGGTGGGAAATGGCCCACAGTCCATTTGCCAAGCTGTGTGCCTTTGGAGTGGTGTCTGCCCAGAGAGGCGCCTTTTCTTACTTTGCCCAAAGGTACCCTATGGTAGGTAGAGGCCCAGTCTTTATCCTTGGGATTCTTGACCAATTGTCTCTGGCCGACAGCAACATTGCTTTTCTGGGGCAGTGTCTTGGGCAGCTGGCTGAACCGCATTACTGGAGGGCCACTTGCTCTTCTCTTTCTTTTGCGTAGGGAGTGGTCAACTACTGTAGACGGGAGTTGGCCAATCTTCCCTTCTTCCCTCTTCCCATCTCAGACCACACTTTCCTCGTTGGAGCAAAAGAAGTTATTGGTGGCAAACTGCACCACCAGGTGTTCTGGTTTTAGGCATGAAGCTGATGGGACACTTACTGAACGTTTACATTCTCCACTTTACCTTATTGAAGCTGGTGTTCTGATGGGCTTTGTCATCCTGACGGTGAGAAGTGTTGTACCCACTTCCTGACGTTACCTTAAGTCACCTTCACTCTGGTTCCTTTCCGGTCTCTGGGTCTAACTCAGCTCAGTAACATTAGGCCCTTGGAGGCCCCCTTTGACCTCCCCTGAGCACTGACCAGTGATGGTTGTAGGGTGGGCAGCGACCCTGTTCCACGTGGTCAGTGACAGAGCCGTCAGTGCAGTTCAACAGGAGGCATTCTGGTCATTTGAGTTGTTTTTTTGATGAAGACTCGAAAGCGAGGTCTGGCAGTTCCAAAACATCCCTTCCACAGAATGCTGTATTTGATTTTGTTTGTGGGCTCCTTGTCCTTTCCAGTTGCCTCTGATAAAGTTAATTTGTATATGAGGACCCACAACCTGCAGGCCACCCCAGTGGCAAGGCCCATGTCACAAATCTAAACCTAAGTCACCGTGCACTTATGGGAAACAGCTGTCAAGGAAACCTAACGTACACCAATCCCAATCCTCCACTTCAGCTTGAGCCAGCTCACTTTACCCTAGAAACAGGACCAGAGAGCCTTATCAGGAAATCCCTGACCTCCTAGCCCATCACGCCCTGTTTCCCTGTTGCCTCCTCTGATGCTCTATAAATTCCTTCTTGCTCAAAATCCCTCAGGAACAGTGCTCCACTGCTGTGAAGATTGCACTCCGCAGATTGTTTTCCCTTGAATAAAGGACACCAAACTGATTACTAAATTGTTCTAGATTTGTCTTTTGATACTTCCCACCTTCCCCAGATTGGCATATCATTCTTGAATCTATCTGGAAGGCCGCTATCGGGATGTGTCCCCCTCTTTGTCATCCTTAGTACACTTGTAAATTTCTAAATGTACTGAGATGCTTCAGGAAAGGAGGGAGGAGGTGAGGAGTCTTGTTCTCTCATCAAAGGCTGAGCGTAAGTGTGGATGGGGAGGGAACAAAGGGGTGGGTGGAGAGAGTGGTGTGAACTGGAACTAAAATCTAGTTTACCGTAACAAAGCAACTTGCAACACACAGCAAGGTTCTGACACACTCATTAGGAAGCCCTTACCTAGGTGTGCTTCATCCTGGGAGCCTTTGTTATGGATTTGAAATAACAAATACTTGGAGTCCAGACCTTCTAGTACTGGTTTTTCAGCCTTGGGCAAATCAGTGAACCTTTTTGAGCCTGAGTTTCATCATCTTTAAGGCAGAGATAATATTATTGCCTGGGTTGTTGTCAAGATCACACTAAAGAAATTGCCAGGCAAAAATACAATGCTACTGTTACTATATTTCATTGAATCTAAGATGCTAGTGATTGTAAGATGCATCATTATTTTAAATACCACTAAAGAAGAAAAAATCCTGTCAATTATACCATGGTACATTACTTTCTTATTGTTTGGAATATTTCTACCCAATGAAAGAGATTTCTTTAGGCACATTTTTATCATAAATCATTCTTGTGCATATGTAAAAAGGAACTATAAGTGAATATAAATTAATGTATTTTTAAATTTCATCACAATCTTAGTCCATTTATGCTGAATCACTTGTCAAGGCAGTTAGTGATATCTGTGTTTTTTCCCACACAATATTGCTTCTGTGCCATCACAAGCAGAGGGGATGGAGCATTTCTTAAAAGAGTGCTTCAGATTGTCTTCCTTCCAAGCCTCTGACGCCAGTTCTACTTAGTCAATATGACGCACATGCATTGGCATCTATTTCCTGCCCAGTGCTTGGCCAACTTAAGATATCCTGATTTTAGAGATGGTAAAGTATGAAAATATGTACATGTTAGAATTGATGTCATATAGTAGTATGATTGATTCCATCTTTTTTCATAGGTTTGGGCTTGTAAGGGGAGAAAGCATGAGACCCTTTGCTTCTTCTTAGGAACTGTACTTGCAGCCAAACTTTGGCTGGATGGTTTGCCTGGGATATGGCCCTGTGCTGTTAACAGGACAGCGTTCCCATTGACATGAATAAATGATAGAACTAACTTGGTTTGTTTTCGTATTTACCTATTCTTTTCTTCCCTCCTGTCTCCTTTCTGTTTTTCCTTTAAAGTTCTTGAGGCCAGATCTGGCTCCTAAGAAACACCAAAGGCAGCCCCGCACCAAAGGCCTCTCAGGGCCATCTCAGAAGCCTGCCTCCCCGCACTGTGTGAGGCAGAATGGCGGCCCCCAGAGGTACACTTTCTTCATTGCTGCTGCTGGTGACCATTGCAGGTAGGAAACCATTCCCTGGAGACAGCAGTGTCATAGTTGAGCTTCCTGTCTGGCTTAAGCAACTCAGATCGACCTGAAATGAGGGTGCTGTGTGTTTACTTTCCAACAGAATTATTTTATGTATAAAAGGCATGAAAAGCAGACCTCATGCATGAGTGGTCTTCTAGAAACAGGAATTTAAATTGTTTTTTATTTATTTATTTTTTATTATTATTATTTTTAAATTTTATTTATTTATTTATTTTTCCCCCAAAGCCCCAGTAGATAGTTGTATGTCATAGCTGCACATCCGTCTAGCTGCTGTATGTGGGACACAGCCTCAGCATGGCCGGAGAAGCGGTGCGTCGGTGTGCGCCCGGGATCCGAACCCGGGCCGCCAGCAGTGGAGCGTGCGCACTTAACCGCTAAGCCACGGGGCCGGCCCTAAATTGTTTTTTAATATCATGACTATTTTTGGGAAAATAAAATCACATTTCATATATACTAGGAAAACTTTCTATTTATGTATTTGTTTAAAAGGATTGCACAGTAGGTCTTTTTGGAAAGCAAATGACCAGGCTCTCTTTTATCATAAATCTTTACTTTTATATATTCTGTTTGCTTATTTATGCCATAGGACAGACCTATGGCATAAAATCATTGGCGAGCATCAATTCTGGTGATCCATGCCTGGGTGAGGCCAGCCAAGCCCATTGGAACTTACCAAGGACTGAGGGTGGAGATATGGCCAGGGAAACTGATTTTATGTCCAGGGTTTGTCAAAGTGTGATGAAACCATAATGAGGCTTACCTGTGTCGACGCAAAATAACCAATAACCGTCCTATAGATAAGAGAAATAAGGTAAGTGTACTTGAGCCAGAGTGAGGATTATAACCCTGGAAGGCCTTAGAAAGCGTTCCGGAGAAGCATGGTTTACAGTCCAGTCTTATATCTTTTTAGAACAAAGAATATACATTAAACACACCCAGGAGGGCCGGCCCTGTGGCTTGGTGGTTAAGTGCGCGCGCTGCGATGCTGGCGGCCCGGGTTCGGATCCCGGGTGCGCATCGAGGCACCACTTCTCCGTTCATCCTGAGGCCGAGTCCCACATGCTGCAACTAGAAGGATGTGCAGCTATGACACACAACTATCCACTGGGGCTTTGGGGGGAAAAAATAAAATAAATAAAATCTTTAAAAAAAAAAAAAAAAATACACCCAGGATACATTTTCGTCAAAGTTTCAAAGAGGTATTCAATTGCAAATTAACATGTCAATGTGACCTTGATGTCAGGAAAGGGCCTAATCCAGGCATTACCAATAGGGCGTTGGGTGTTACCAATGGGGCGTTACCAATAGTGCATAGGAGGGGAAGTATGCATTTTTATCTTAAGAGAGTGTATTCTTTACTTTAATAGTTAAGCAGATGTACAATGTATGTTTGATAGGCCATAAGTCAGGCTTTTTAGTTCAAGCTGTATCAGTTTTGAACCCGAATAGTTACCCCATATACCTCAATATGTGAAAATCTTGTCACCTGAGAGCAACATTTGTTAAAATGTAATTTCCTAGACCGATCCAGACTGACTGTAATCAGAACTCCTAGTAGGTGTGGATCAGGAGTCAACAAGCACTTGGATATGATTTTGAAGCATCTAGATTTTTATAAGCATCGTTTTAGATTATACAAGGGCCACTTTAGAAAATGCTACCGTTGGAAAATCCCTGTCATTCCCTGTAGATTAGTCTCCCCAGGCCATCCATCCATCTTATTAAATTCATCACTGTTTAGTGTGCGTGACAAAATGTTCCTTTATTCCATGCTTAGTGTACTCCGTACTCTGGAAAATACTGTCAGTAATGTTTGAGCACTCATTTTTTTTCCTCTCAAATCCCCACTTGTTTATTCCTTTTTGTCTTTTTCTTGTGAGATGTTTTCCATTAATTCAGAATCCTCGAATGACTGAGCCCCAGTAATATTATTTGTAGTTTGCTTGTCTTCCCTCTCTGTCCTCTTTACTTTTGAAAAACGCTAACCAGTGATTTTATTGATGTCAACAATCATGGAGTGCCTACTATGTTCATGGATTGGGCTAGGAATGTGTAGAAGTTATAGACACGGGTGAGTGTTCTCTGGTCTCTTCAAGAGCTTTCTTGAGTGAGTTTAATAGATTTTGAAGTAATTATGGCAACTTAGCCCAAAGGAAGAATGGTTAGGTTGCTGGGAACCCCACCTTCTCAAACTTCTTTATTTAGCATTAAGATCTTTGGTTAAGGTATTGTAGGGGTTGGGCTGGCCCCGTGGCTTCGGGGTTAGGTGCACGCGCTCCGCTACTGGCGGCCCGGGCTTGGATCCCGGACATGCACCAATGCACCACTTCTCCGGCCATGCTGAGGCCGCGTTCCACATACAGCAACTAGAAGGATGTGCAACTATGACATACAACTATCTACTGGGGATTTGGGGGAAAAAAAGGAGGATTGGCAATAGATGTTGGCTCAGAGCCGGTCTTCCTCAGCAAAAAGAGGAGGATTAGCATGGATGTTAGCTCAGGGCTGATCTTCCTCACACACAAAAAAAAGATATTGTAGGGGAAGAGGGAGAATCCCCTTCTGCCCTTTCCCTTAAGGTTCTTATGGCTGGCCAAATAATTAACAAGACAGGTTAGCAGGAGAAAATAATACCAAGTTTAATAACATGTATACATGGGAGAAACCAAGGACACTGTGTTTCTCAACACAATAGCAGAGATTCTTGTCTTAAATACCATCTTCAGCTAAAGACACAGGAGGATGTTGGGAGTGGGTGGTGTTTTGGGATTTCATAGGGGAAGAAGACAATTTACATGAAGAGAGAAAGGTAAATGTTTGTCAGACAATGCTTTGCAGGGCCACTTATAGAGAATGTGGCCAGAGAGACAGGACTTATAGTAATCATGAGTATGTACATTTAAGTCTTCTTCTTCCGTCCTGATAAGAGTTTTCACAGATAAGGCTATCCCCCCGCTCTTCCCACTACACAGAGGGAGATACCTTTACGAATGTAAATATTTGATAAACAGAACTTTGTTAAGAATGGGCTTAGCCAGGACCCTGCCAGTCTGTCTACACCCAGAGTTAAATTCCTTTAGGCAGTTTGGGGGAAGTCAAATGTCCATAAGAGAAAACAATCAAGGTGAAGAGATATATTTTAGGGTGGCCAATTTTGATCTCCCACAGTATATATATCTAAACAGCCCAATCAGTGATTTTTTTTTTTTTTTGTGAGGAAGACCAGCCCTGAGCTAACATCCAATGCCAATCCTCCTCTTTTTTGCTGAGGAAGACTGGCCCTGGGCTAACATCTGTGCCCATCTTCCTCTGCTTTATATGGGATGCCGTCACAGCATGGCTTGCCAAGTGGTGTGTTGGTGTGTGCCCAGGATCCAGAACGGGCGAACCCTGGGCCGCCGCAGTGGAGCGTGTGCACTTAACCATTGCGCCACCGGCCGGCCCCACCATTCAGTGATTTTTTGCAGAACAAAGGGATGATCTGCCCCAGAGGTATATGGCAGTCTCTACCTCCAACCTGACTGAAGATTGCTTTAAGCTTTGTGTTGAAGGCTTCTGCCATGGAAAGTTCTCCTTACCCACCTGTAACAATTTGCTTGCTTTAGGATCACAGCCTTTTTCCTGTACAAGCGTTTCTGTGACACAGTTTTGCAAGTTAGCTTTTGAGCTAATAGCCAAAGCCAGAAATGGAACAGGACCGTCTATGAGTCACGTTGTCCCAAAGGAGATGACCTAACAGTTTTTCAAGAGAAATAAAGCATATCTTGCCATTTGTGTTTGAAAGAAATTTCTAGCTTGGATCTTCATTTAAAGGCCACTCAGGGATGTAGCAGTGTCTTTACAAATAAAGGCCATATTTTGGAGAGTAGAGTTGAGAGTTGGGGGTTACCTATCTCTCTGTTCTCCACCCTGCATCACCTCTTGACCTTCATTAGAAATGCTATTTTGCTGTGTTCAGCTGGAGGGTTTTTTTTTTTTTCCTTCATATCTGAGATTAAGCTTTTCCATAGAAAGTAAAAGGCTAAAACTATTAAGGTGATTTTTAAAAAGGAGATTTGTGTTTGAGAAAATGTCATTTCAGTTGAATTAGTTTGTTGCTAGCTTATTCATTAGGAAAGATGCTTATCTACTATATCTAATTCCTATTAAATTGGACCGATTCGACTTTCCTATAGAGTCAATGTTTGGCACTGAATGATTCTTAAAAATTTATAACAATAATGGCGTGTGTACAGGTAAAAATAAAGATAATTCTTATACTGTATTTAACCATTTCTCTTACCTCCAGTGACCTCTGACTGTCACCATGACAAAAGTAACAGTTATTAAAAGAACTATCAGTGATATGCCCTCACTAGGAAGATCTCTTGCCATTCTTTTTTTTTTTTTTTTTTTTTTGATGAGGAAGATTAGCCCTGAGCTAACATCTGTTGCCAACCCTCCTCTTTTTGCCGAGGAAGATTGGCCCTGGGCTAACATCCGTGCCCATCTTCCTCTACTTTATATGTGGGAAGCCTGGCACAGCATGGCTTGATAAGCGGTGTCCGCGCCCAGGACCCGAACCCGCAAACCCCAGGACGCAGAAGCAGAGTGCACACTTAACCACTATGCCACCGGGCTGGCCCCTCTCTTGCCATTCTGAGTTCTGCAGCAGAGCTCTAATACAGTGCTTCTCAAACTATATGTGGTGAGGGACCAATTTATTTTTATTTCCAATCCAACACAGACTGATTCTTTTGTAAAATCTCAACAAACCAATAAACAAAAAAGAAGAAAAGTAATTTTGCACTTGGATTTCAGGCAATGACAAGTTGCTACAGAAGTTTCTAAAAGCCTCAGTTTCTGTTATTTTGTCATGGACTGGTAACAGATTTTGTGGCCCTGCACCACTGTGTCTGTGACCCACACTTGCATAGCAGCACTCTAATACCTGCTGTATTTGCTGATTGGAGACATTTGTAGTTCATTATTTAGAATCAGATTCAAGTTAGTCGTTATAGACCTGTACTGAGGACAAGTTTTTGTCTCCTTTGATATTTCCCTGTCAATTGATCTATTATCGGAATAACCTATGAGATTAAAAAAAAATTCAAATAACAACAGCAACGATGTGATATAGTTCCTAAAGTAAACTTTTATAACTGAATTTTGGGTAAGGAGCAAAATATTATTAATAATATAAAAGCAACACCCATGTGGAAAAGAATGCTTCTGTTCACTAAGTAGAGTAACATTATGTGAAGAGAGAGAAGGGAAGGTGAGATGGACAGGTGGAAGGATCTAAGGCTGGTTGGGTGGGGGTGGAAGAACAGGAAGAGAAACGTATGGAGAGGTGTGTTGATGGATGGACTGTAAGATAACGCAATGGACTTTCTCTGGGAAATGCCGGTTGTTTATTTGCTTCCCAGATGTGATTATGCCTCTTCGTCTTGTTGGAATCTGCCTTGTTTGCAGGGTGCGCCTGTACGCAGTGCAGTGAAGGAAGGACATATTCCAATGCAATCATTTTACCGAACTTGGAAACTACCAGAATCATGCGGGTGCCTCAACCCACCCCGGTGGTAGACTGCACAGCCGCTTGTTGTGACCTGTCCAGCTGTGACCTGGCTTGGTGGTTTGAGGGCCGCTGCTACCTGGTGAGCTGCCCGCACAAAGAGAACTGTGAGCCCAAGAAGATGGACTCCATGAGGTCTTATCTCACCTTTGTGCTCAGGCCTGCCCAGAGGCCCACACAGCTGCTGGACTTTGGGGAGATGATGCTCAACAGGGGTGCCCCGTCAGGAATCTGGGGGGACTCACCTGAGGATATCAGAAAGGACTTGCCTTTTCTAGGCAAAGACGGGGGCCTAGAGGAGACGTCTGAGTACTCGGATGACTATCGGGAGCTGGAGCAGGACCTCTTCCAGCCCCTCAGCAAGCAGGAGCCCAGAGGGAGTGCCGAGTACACTGACTGGGGCTTGCTGCCAGGTCGCGAGGGACCCGAGGGACGTTTCAACTCCTCTGCTGGAGACAGTCCAGCAGCGTCAGTGGAGAAGCAGCAAGAGGTCTCTGAGCTCCATTCCCTGGACCCGGAGCTCCATAAGCTGAATGAGTCCGCGTGGACCCCAGCCCCAAAACGCTCTCCTGAGAGAAGGGTGTTGCTTCCTTTGGTGACTACTCCATCTTCAGGAGAAGTATTGGAGAAAGAGACTTTTCAGCTCCGGGAACAATCCAACAACAGCTCTGGAAAAGAGGTAGGTGTGATTGGTATGTGCTTGAGGGAGTAGGAGGGGCTCAGGAGGCTGAGTTTACTTTTCAGAGCCGGGCACTCGTTATGCTGAAATGAGCCAGGCACTCATTTCAGAGCCAGTAGGTTCCTCTTAGGAGCACCTGTCTCAGGTGTCAGCAAGAAAGATGACTCAGAGCCTTCCTGGAAACAAAACATCTTGTTCCTCTGCTATGCTTTCATGACCAGACTGTTTAAAAGAACAAATAGTTTTTCTGCCTTCACAAGTGAGTCACCTAACGATGATTTAGCACTTCTCCCTGGAGATGCCTCTACCAGTGTCTAAGGTGAATGAGGATTTTATAGAAGTCCCAGGAGCCAGCCCATATACACAGCACATATACCCAGGGGCTTTGAGAATCTATCATGGTAGGTTTTGTAGGGGTGTAAAAATTTTCCCTTCTAGGTTCTTTGGCTGGTCTAATAATTAAATGGACATAGGACAGATTAACAGGAGAAAAACAAATTTAATTTTGGATGTTGGGGAGCCCTGTAAAAATATGAGACTCAAAGAAGTGACCAAAGGAGGAAGCTTTTATACCTTTTAGACTAAGAAACAATAAATTTTTGAAGAATTGACAAGACAAAGGGGTTTGGGCTTGGTGAAGAAGTAAGAACTGGGGGCCAGCCCTGTGGCTAAGTGGTTCAAGACAGGTTTGGATCCAAGGTGCGGACCTACTCCACTCATCAGCCATGCTGTGGAGGCATCCCACATACAAAATAGAGGAAGATTGGTACAGATCTTAGCTCAGGGCTGATCTTCCTGAAACAAAAAATGAGGAGAATTGGCAACAGGTGTTAGCTTAGCGTGAATCTTCCTCACCAAAAAGAAAAAAAGGAAGTAAGAACTGTTAAAAGATAAACTGAGGCATATTACAAATTTTAAGAGTTTATTTGAGCAAAAATTAATTCAAATCGGGCAGCCTCCAATCTAGCAGGTAGAAAGGAGCTCTGAAGAACTGTACAAAATGAAAAACTTCTATAGCCAGAAGGGAGTAGGAACAAGGAAGTTATACTAGACAGAAGAGCCAATTGGTTATTGCCAGGTCACTTTTCTTTAGGGCATGATAGGGGTCTATCAGGCAGATTACTTACCTAGTGCTGGTCAGATGATTTCTGATTGACTGGTTTAAGATTCCATTTCTGGGAGAGCTGAAACTGTAATTGAGGCATGTCTTGGTTTGGTGACATGGGGCTTAGCATAAATGAGTCTCTTTTGGGCCTGTTGTCTTGTTTTTTAACACAAGATTTGTTTATATAGCCTCCTTGGCCCTAAATTCTCTATCTCTGGTGATAAGGATGCCTTCTATCCTCCTGTTACAGTGAGGGTACCTTTCACATAGGAGATTTATCTTCTGCTTTCAGGGGGACAGAGGGGGGTCAGAGTGTCCTTCTTGCACCAGATTATTTCTCAAGTACCTTTAATTCAAAATAATCAACATGTCAAGTGCCATATTTTGGGGTGTCATATTCTGAACCCCTACAGTTTCTTCAAGACCCAACAGGTGCTTGGGTTGCTAGAAACTCATCAGTGACGTGAATCAGTTGGATAGGAGGAGAGAGATACTAAGGAGCGAATGTAATCTGTCCAGAGCTTTCCATGAAAAACCCAGGTGAAACAGCATGGTAATCTTTGGGAAAGTAGACATCCCAAAAGCAGGGGGAAGGTTTAAGGTTTAAGGCAGAAGGTCGGGGAGATGGACAATGAGACTGAGCTGTGAGGAGAGTGTAGCTGGAGAGCTCAGAGGCTACTCATTTGGGAAATGCCAGGACTTGAGAATGTGATGAGCATGTTGACCAGGGGAAGCTGAATGCATTTGGAAATGAAGTGACAAAAGGACAGGTCATGGGAGAAACTATTGTATTTCAAGATACAAGAGGGCAATCAGAATGTAAAGGGACATAAACCAATGAAGATTTTTCTTTTTTAAATATACCCTTTGTTTTGTTTGTTTTTTGTTTGTTTTTTTGTATGTGTGTGAGGAAGATTAGCCCTGAGCTAACATCTGTTGCCAATCCTCCTCCTTTTTTTGCTGAGGAAGATTGGCCCTGGGCTAACATCCATGCCCACCTTCCTCTGCTTTATATGGGATGCCTGCCACAACGTGACTTGATGAGCGGTGCGTAGGTCTGCGCCCGGGATCCGAACCCACAAAACCTGGGCTGCCGAAGCGGAGCATGCAAACTTAACCACTACGCCACTGGGTCGGGCCCCTAAGTTTTTTTTTTTAAAGGAAAATACAGTTTAAGATATCAGTGCTTAGCTTAGAATAAGTGAAGAAAGCTGGATTGAATTGACTATACATTATAATCTCAACCATAACAAATTGCTAAAAATTCTTTTTTACTGGTGAGATTATCAGAAGTTTTTTTCTGCTTTGCCATATTTTTCTGTACTTTTCAAAGTTTCTGTATTTTTCTATACTTGTAATTGTCTTAAAATTTTAAAAACTTTCAGTTAAAAAATAGTCTGAAAGTATCAAAGCTTAACCATGTTCTTTTCTCATATCACTAAAGAGTAACATAACTTACTGTCTTTTATGTTGCTAAGTCATTTACTTTCTAGCTTTTATGGATGGAAGTGTTTCAAATCAAGCTCTACTAAAAAATCTTTTGGCTCATTAGTTCTTTAGGTTGGTTATGTTAAAAGATAATTATCGGGCCGGCCCGGTGGCTTAGTGGTTAAGTGCGCACGCTCCGCTGCTGGCGGCCCGGGTTCGGGTCCCGGGTGCGCACCAACGTACCACTTCTCCGGCCATGCTGAGGCCGCATCCCACATACAGCAACTAGAAGGATGTGCAACTATGACATACAACTATCTACTGGGGCTTTGGGGTAAAAAATAAAAAAAATAAAAAGATAATTATCAAAAAAAGGTAAAATCATGAATTGCATAGATACACAATGAACATGTGTTAGAGATTTTGTTCTATTCACTAATCAATGAAGGAACTAAGCAGATGTTATAATTGTTCCACAAAAAAACCCAAAGAATAAACACATTAATGGATCAAGAATATTGAAGTAAATGTGCAAATGGAAGCAAAAATGGTTTTCCCTTGGAGCAGGGCGGGGGGGCTCAATTTCAATTTTCTACCAAACAGGGTAAAAGCTACATGTCTATAGACAAGAATTATTTTGCATTGTTATCAGTTATCTACAACTTATAGAGTTGTAAGATAGCTCAAACACAAGAAAGACTAGAATCAGATAATCTGGAGGAATATCCTGTAGACAATGTTTTATTTTCCAGTGAAATACAAATTTCCCCCTACAGTCACATTAAATTTTTTCGAGCTGCACTGAGTTGTAGATAATCCTTGAACAAGTGTTGATAAACAGATAGGTACCATAATAAGAACTATAATTTTATTCTAATGAAGTGCAAAGTTTGGAATAATGACAGAAACAAAGATTTCTTCTCTCACCAAAATGTTTAAAATAGTACAATTGTATTTGATAAATGTGCTAAGAAAATTCGATGGGGGAAAGAATAGTCTTTTAAACAAATGGTACTGGGACGATGCGATATTACCATACGAAAGAATGAATTTAGGCCTGTCAACAGAGGAAAAATCACTACAATTTAAAGAGCAGGTTAGAATTGCAGTTTGGAAGACACAGATTCAGGTAGAAATTCAAAATGTGTTCTGCTAGGGAGTGTAGGGGAGGAAAACAAATCCTCTACCCTCTGGGTCCTTCTGGCTGGTCTAAGAATTAAATTGACATGAGACAGAATAACAGGAGAAAATCAAACAGATTTAATAACATGTATACATGGGAGAGACCCAGGAAAACAGTGTAACTCGCCAAAATGGTGGAGGCTCTCATCTTAAATACCATCTTCAGCTAAAGACAAAGGAGGATGTTGGGGGTAGTGGTTTGGGACTTCAGAGGGGAGGAAGGCAATTCACATGGAGATGGAAAAGCAAATGTTTGGTAAACAGATGTTCGCCATGCCTTGCAAAGACAATGGAACATGGAGAGGACTTTGATCAAATGGGCCTTGCTAGGTTCCTCCCTGTCTACCACACCTGGTTCGTATTATACTGTAGTTATTTACAGTATTAGCTCTTTTCTGGAATAGGCCTTCTATTTTAAATTCTTTTAGGCAGTTGGGGGGAGGTCAAAGTTCCTTCCTAAGTCATTTGTTCTTAAAAATAATCAAGCCAAAGAGTCACATTTTGGGGTAGCAAATTCTGCTGCCTATAACAGCAATTCCAGTTTTTAGTGTTTACCCAAGAGAAATGGAAACATATATATACACAAAAACTTGTACATGAATGTTCATAGCAGCATTATTCATAAAATAGTGCAATTGAATAGGACAAATTCAAGGAATTGGAAACAAATCAAGATTGAATTTGTAGAGGACAAAGATACATTTTCTGCAGTTTTGTTTTCAGGTGGACAAGACTGGACAGATTCACCTAAAGTTGTTTCAAAGTAAATAAGAGTAGAGAAATGAAACAAGAGCCATTTGAGACTTTTCTTGACCAGGCTAGGCTTTAAATCAAAACGCTGAAATGGGGGATGCTGGTGCTCAGTTGCTTCCATAGAAGATCCATTTTCTTTGGGTGGGGTATATCAAAGGGAACCTGTATCCTGATAACTTAGCAAAGAGTTCTATGTGGAGGTCATTTAGAGATAACTGAATAGTGAAAGTGAAGAACTGGCATGTGATTCCAGCCTCGAGAGGCAGCATGGTGGGGAAGCGAATGTTCTAGAGAGGAGGCAAGAGTAGGATTTTCTTCTCTCTCAGCCATTTCCTGGTGACTTTGAGACTTTGATCAGAAGTGTCTTAATTTCTACAGACTTCATTCTTTATTTCAACTTGGCAATATTTTTTCAAGATTCCATAAGACTAAAAAAAAAATCCAGTTCATCCTGTGGAATTTGCAGAGGCCCCACTATAGTTGCTAGGGATGCAACGCACAGCCTCATGTATTAGCACTCACTTCACAAACTCAGATGCCTGAAACTTCAAGGAAATCGAGCATGTTAAAATTATGGTAGACTCACTACCTGATTTTTTAAAATGTTGGTCAATTGATTTCTCTTAGTCTGATCAATATGTTTTCAGTTTAATGCTTCATCTTCTTTTTGCCTTGGCTCCTGAAATTTGTTGCTGAAGGTTTCAGCAGTTTCCTAGTAAATATCTGGAACTCAGTGGGTATTCAGTTAATATTATCTGTGATGTCAGTTATCAGGTCTCCAGCCACAAAAACATCTGCCATATCCTTACTCTCCTTTGTCAACTGCAGGAAAGGGTAGCTGTATTTTCAGTAAACACCAATGGCCACCTCTCCAGTTTACATTTGAATTACAGCTTTTCTTTCTGTGGATTTCTCACTGCAACTTCCCCTTCGGGTCTCCTATCTTCTTAGCCTGAGTATTTTTTACCTCGCTCCACATAGGCACTGGTAGTTGAGGCTCAGAAGAGCATTTTATTTTCGTATTGTGAGACTTTGCCCTCTTGCACATATTTAATTGGAAAACTTTAAGTTGGCTAACTCTATAACTATAACTTCAAGTTATAGTTTATACACAATGGATGGTATGAAGAGAGACCGTTTACTCTAGAAGCCTGTTTGCTGTTGAATTATCTGATTGTCTTCAATTATCGTCTTACTGATTGGTTCGGGGGCTACTGTAATTATTTTCTCTCTCTTTATCTTGAATGTTTTGTGTGTGTGTTTGCCTGTAATAATTGTCCAACCCCCGTTGCCTTACATTTTTAATAGATAGCAGAGAGAATATTTGAAAGAGATGGTCTAGAGTTCCAGAGTTTTGTGATATTAGACATGGTGTTTCAAATGCTACTGAATCTAATTTATGAAAAAGGTCGCTGACATTGTGTTGACTTGAAGACTTCAATCTTTTTTTTTTTCCGTAACAACTTATCCTCGTAATTGATTTCCTAGGTTCTAATGCCTTCCCGTAATCCTCCTCCGGCCAGCCTGGAGTTCAGCCCAGCCACCATGGAGAAAAGCCCAGTTCTCACTGTCATCCCACAGAGCACAGAGCATAGTATCCCAACCCTTCCTACTAGCATCATCGCCGCTGAGTCCACCACACCTGAGCAACCAGTATCTGCTACCACTGCTCCCAGGACAGGTAACTTAAAAAAAAAAATAGAACTGGAAAGAGTGTACTGAAGATATGCTATAGAATATAGTAGTGACAACTTTTAAAGTTCACTCATTCCCTCCAGGCATGTTTTTGAGCATTTGTCATATGCCAGAAATGGTGCTACACACTGGGAATAAAAAGATAAATAGACATTGTCTTTTCCTTCAGTGACTCTATAGTCCAGGAGACGAGACTGACAGGTAAATAGATGGTTTGATACAATATGGTAAGTGCTGTGAGAGGCTGCTATGGGAGCAGAGGGGCACCCCGCCTGACCCACATGGAGGGGCCAGAGAGGCCTTTCCAGAGGTGAGAATGCTAAGGTAGAGTGAGCCAGCTAAAATGGGGTTGGTATGTTGTACAGGTCGAGGCAGTAACGTGTATCAATAATGATAATTATATTTACTGAGCACTTTCTGAGTGCCAGGCACCATGCTTGGCACTTCCCACGCGTCATATCATTCACTGCCTGTGCAAGAGAACAGAAGTATAAGAGCTCATGTCAGGGGCCGGCCCGGTGGCGTAGTGGTTAAGTGCACTCGCTCTGCTGCTGGCAGCCCAGGTTCGGATCCCGGGCGCGCACCGATGCACCGCTTGTCAGGCCATGCTGAGGTGGCGTCCCACCTAAAGTGGAGGAAGATGGGCACAGATGTTAGCTCAGGGTCAGTCTTCCTCAGCAAAAAGAGGAGGATTGGCATTGATGTTAGCTCAAGGCTGATCTTGCTCACAAGAAAAAAAGAGCTCCTGTGACATTTTGGGAGAGCTGTAAGGAGTTCATATGGCTGGAACTGATCATGTGAATGGACTGAGAATGGCAAGTTATGAGTCTGGAGTGGTAAGCAGAGCAAGATTTTGAAGGATCCTGTATTCTATGCTAAGGAATTTGTGCTTTATTGGATGAGTATGGAGAATCCCTAAATGATGTTAAGCAGGAAAGTGAAATGATCAGATTTCAATCAAGAAAATAGTATAGAGTTGACCAGAGGCAAGAAGATCTGTTAAAAGACTGTAGTGAATGGTTGTAGGGAGGGAGAGAAGGAACCAGATTCAAGAGATATTAACAGAATAGAATCATTAGGATTTGATGAGTGGTTGAATGTCAGGATGAAGGAAAAAGAACCCTAAGATAAATCAACATATGGAACTGAAAATTAGACGAGCAGTTGGGCTGAAGATAAAGGACTAGGAGTCATCAGTGTAGAGGTGATAGTTGAAGACTTGGGGGCATATGAGACCATCCAGGGAGAGTGGTGGGATGAGCCGAGGAGAGGCCTGAGGGGTGGAACTTTGGAGACATCATTAGACTAAGAGCTAGGAGAGCAGAAGGGGCCTACAGAGCTGACTGAGTGGCCGTGCCACAGAGATGGTAGGAGATAAAGAGGAGAGCATGTTCTGAGGGAAGGAAAGAGAGGAGAGAGTTCCAAGTAGGAAGGAGGAATGAAAGGGCCATGTATTGCTGAGGTCATGGGGAGGACCAAAAAGCTCCCATTAGATTTACTAATAAAGAAGTTTTCAGACTTTTGTCAGGTTTCCTGAGCCTTTCTGTGCATAATGTACTTTGAGGATTACCCTCTCTGCCTTGGTTATTTACTTTGATCCTGAGCTTCAGAAGAGAGAAGGATAACGGTGGAGGAGGAGCCGTGTAGTCTATTGAAAAGGAAACTGGCCTGGGAATTAGGATCCTTGGGTTCTAATAGTACCTATTGCATAGAGTTGTTTGAGGATTAAATGAATTGATAATTTTAAAACCCTTAGAACAGTGCCTGGCACAGTTTAATCTGATATATAAGTGGTTGTTGAAATAAATACATTTAAGTTAGTTAAATATTGGTAGATCTATTCCTAATTACCCATATAGCCTTGAGCGACTTGCTTTGCCTTTCTAGAGCTCAATTTCCTCATCTTATAACATGGTAGGTTTGGTCCAGTGTCCCTTCCAGGTGCACGATTGCTCACTTTCAGGGACCAAGTCTGTGAAAGTGACAGGAAAGAGGAGCCAGAGAAGGCAGCGAAGCCTCTGCAGCTGGTCTAAGAAGGCACTCAAGGGACCAAGTACTCACTGAGAGGAGCAGATTTAAATGAGCCACATGTCTCTCTAACATCTCCAAGCGGCTGAGACCTCTCGAGAGCACTCAGCTTTTTTTTTTTAATCTTTGCTTTTCTCTATGTGATATCTTGACATATCTCAATTGTATTTTACAAATGAAACTAATGTCCAGTTGAGTCAAGCCAATTGAATATATCACTGTAATCCTGGTTATAGAAAGTAAACGAGCATTGTTCTGAATGCTGATTTAGTGGATAAGTGCTTTTGATAAGAGTGAATGTTCCTGCTGCTTGAGTTAAAATAGCCTTTTTATATTGAGGTTAACTAGATTTTCTCTTGGAAAAGTTCCAAGAGCAAGGCCATTAGCGGTAATTCATGTGGTTACTATCAGAAGAACTGAGTTGTGTATGACTAATGATACAGAAACACTTACAATTATACTCAGTCTCTTTATGACTAAAAATAGCACATACCAAGGAGTCAAGAAAAGCTGGCAGCAAGAGAGAAAATAGACCCAATCCATAGTACCCCACCTGTTTCACAAACTCTTGTCACTCATCACCTTGCTTGCTCAATCTGAATCATTATTTCTTCACCGTGCCCGCTCACATAGACAGTTTTACTCTTTTTTTTTTTTTTTTTGGTGAGGAAGACCAGCCCTGAGCTAACATCCAATGCCAATCCTCCTCTTTTTTCCTGAGGAAGACTGGCCCTGGGCTAACATCCGTGCCCATCTTCCTCCACTTTATATGGGACACCACCACAGCATGGCTTAACAAGCAGTGCATCAGTGCACGCCCGGGATCCCAACCGGCGAACCCCGGCCGCCGCAGCGGAGTGCGTCCACTTTACCGCTTGCACCACCTGGCCAGCCCCTCACATAGACAGTTTTAAATTTATGAAGTCTACCCTACAGCATAATATGGGGCACAGTTCAGTTACTAGCTGGAGGAAAAAAGTGTCTTAGATAAAATCATATGAAGAACTATTATAAAAATATGTTCTTTTATGGATACTAAAAACAAATCTATTGTAGGGAAGTAACTTAACATCGTTATAGTATATAATGGAACATACTATTTCTAATTAACTTTTAGTGAAAGAGCTCCTGGTGTCTGCTGGTGATAACCTTGTGATAACTTTACCGAAAACTGAAATTGAACTGAAGGCTTTTGTTGTGCCAGCGCCCCCTGCAGGTGAGAGACTGATTTTCCTCTGTGACCACTAGTGGCTGTTACTATTTACAACATTGATTCATTTTCACAACATTGTATTAATGTCACAAATGAAGGTTCTGGAGTGGATGACAAGGCTTTGATGATCATAAGTGTTAAAGTTTATTGAAATAGTTAAAAATGGAGTAAGAGGATAGGAAATTAAATACAGTACATATCCTTTAATTGGTCAGGATGGAAAGTCATACATTTCTGATGATGCACAGCAGAGTGACATATGAGAGCAGGAGAGGTTTCCACATACCAGATTTTGACTTGTGATAACCCATGGAGCCTAGGAAGGTTCCACTGTTAGGAGAGGGAAGTAGTGTGTGCACAAAGGTCTGTTTGCAGAAATTGCAGTGTTGATGACACGGCTCTGAGGTTCTCAGGATTCCTCACACCAGCTGTTTAAAAAGTGTTGTTCAAAATGCTCTTTCTTCTGCTTGTCCACTGCTCTGCTATTCAGCAAACATTTGACCTATCCCTGTGACCTGTCAATGCATTCTTTCTTAAGGTATATCCATTCTTAAGGTGCTTAAATATTTCTCATTCAGGTTAGTTCCTTTATTCATTTTCTCCCTATCACATATGGATTTAAATTTAAGCAGAGATGATAATATTTGGCATTTGCATTTAATTCTTTCAACTGAGGGACCTCATACTTTGCTAGTATCTCAAGGTAGAGACAGCTTCATCTTACTATAGAGAGGTTTAATCCATTTGTTTAATCCTTAAACAAACCCCTACAACAGATGAAATGAATTGAAATCTCCTTGACTTTATTAAAAGGAGAAAAAGTGCAGTGGATTATACTATGTAAAAACTTATATTTATAGTCGGATATAGCACTCTGGAAGGAAAGTCATCAAATGCCAACAGAGATAGGGGAGTTTTTTTTTTTTCTAAATTTTCTGTAGGTTCTATGTTCTTAAAATAAAAAGAAATTTTACATTAAAAAGATATAGAAACCTTGTTATTCCTCACTTGGGTGATAGTTGAACTTGAGTTCAGTATTTCTAAATTAATCTCTACTGGTGGATTAAAGGTTGTCATCTCCTTTCCTCTGCCCAGGTTATATGTAGTGACTTTTCAGAATTTGTAACTACTCATATTTCTTTTTTGCTCTCAGAAACAACCTATAACTATGAATGGAGTTTAATAAGCCACCCTGTAGACTACCAAGATGAAATAAAACAAAGACACACTCAAACTCTTAATCTCTCTCAAGTAAGTAACTGGAGGTACTTAGGTACCACCAACTCAGGTAAATAGTGGTTGTATTTGACAGCATACCACAGAATTCAGTTAACACCTTCTTAGCTGTTGAACCCAGAAGTCTCTCTCATGATTAAGATCAAAAGAAGGATATAAATGAATCAAGTTTCAACCATGTAAGTAGATGGGCAGAAGGTTAAATAAGGGAGCTTTTGGATAGCTTTTCTTTATTTGAGTTACTTGGCATATCAGCTCGGGTCAAAGAGGCTGGCTGTCCAAGGGTCTCTGTGGTGAGGTTAAACGTCAGTGTTCTAGCTTTTGCTCTCTTTACAGTGGTAGAGACATTCTGGTTATCTCTACTTCTCAATTAGGCACAGTTCTAGAGTTGCCAATACTTCCATTCCAGTTCACAAATGCTTTGACTATCAAATATTTCTCCAAGATGTAAGCACCTCATGAGATGAAACACACCTTCTTCCTGGCCCATAAAGATAAATAAGCTGACTTAGCTACTAAAGGTCCGGTTTCCCACCAGGCAATTATATTGTCTTTATTCCTGAGACTGCACAGGTAATGGTGCAATACAAGTGTGCATCACCCTCGTGTCCTTGAGCACTATTTCTCAAAGTGTGGTACCCAGACCACAGACAGCAGGCTCACCAGAGCTATAGGTAGTGGCCGAAAATGTGTGGTTCCCGTACACACAAGTTTAAGAACTGCTGCCCTTGGCTGGTCCATCTCACTCGTGCCTCTGTAAGGCCCATGAACGTCTGTGACTAAGCTAAAGGTCTTTCTGGGTGATCTTTAGTGTTCCAGAGCACAGGCTTCAAACATATGGCATTGTCTCCACAGATGAGACACTCTCCCTTCTCTATACTGACTTTAGGAGAGTGGCTTCTGGAATATTTTACACTTTCTAGGCAATGACCCTAGTGAGTCTTTCACGTGTTTCCCTGTGTAACCTTTCTTTCTGTTGCAGTTGTCAGTAGGATTTTATGCCTTCAAAGTGGCGGTTTCTAGTGACAATGCCTTTGGAGAAGGATTTGTAAATGTCACTGTTGAACCAGGTAAGCCTGTGTAAGAGAACAGCCTCCTGTTGAACTGGTGTATCTCAATTTTTTAGTGCCTGAATGACATGGTAATATATTTTTTATTTTTGCATTAGTCTCTATTATAGAGAAAACATGCAAGGATTATGTTTGCTTTCTTTCTACTTTCTGCGTAACTCTTAGTACTTGCTTGACACTGCTGTTTAAGGTTCTATACAAGGTTATTGCTTGCTGTTTCTGAATGGTGGCAAATTGTCCCTTAAGCTTCCCTGCTGACATTTACTCTATGCATTCTTCTACCTCCATTCCCCATGACTCAGCTTTACCTTAGGGGAAGGAGCATTCAACGGAGCAACCGAGGGGTCAAGGAAAATGTATGTTGTGGGCTGTCAAGCCCACTGGTCCTCTCAGGCCACTGCCAGCACATAGGGCCGTGTCTGTGTGTGAATTAGAAACAGGTGGCCCTTTGTCTGGCTCAGGGAGCGTCACATGGGCTGGCCTCGAGCTGGGCTGCAGGAACAACCTGCGCTTGATGTGGGCCACCTCTGTGCCGGCGCCACCTCCCAGCCTTTCCCGCTGGGGCTGACAGCTCTGCCTCTTGCTCCTTCTGCCTGGTTATTACTGTAGCTGAAGCGTGGTGGTAGCGGTGAGGGCCTTCAGTCAAAGACTCAAGATCCAGTTAATCACAGGAGCTGGAATATACTCCATTGCTCCTTTTCTGCAGTTACTGCTCACATTCTGTGACTAACCCCTTGGTTACGATGATACATGTTCACTGAGCCTGAGCTTATGTACAAACGCAAACCTGCAGACAAGCTCCTAAAATTTATAGGAAAGTTCCAAACCTTTAAAAAGTATTCTCCATAGTTGAGGCTGTAGGATAAATACCTTCTTGACAAGTTTTTAACTAATTTTTAAAAGCAGATGATTTTATTTGGGTAATGACATATGCATACATAATGTGGCCTCAGGCAGTGTCCTTTTTTTCTGTCACACAGCCAGAAGAGTCAACCTGCCGCCCGTAGCAGTCGTTTCTCCCCAGATACAAGAGCTCACTCTGCCTTTGACGTCAGCCCTCATTGATGGCAGCCGTGTGTATCCTGTGATATTTTAGGGGGGTTTTTGCTCTACATACTATGGGATTGAATGGGTGCTTTCTATCAAGGCTGGGAGGACTTACGGACTAATACACTGATAGACGAGCATCTCCCTCTTTAGTCTTGTGTCTTCAAGTTCTTCAGTTCCTTCCTCACAACTTCTCTGTCCTGTGCTCACTCTCCCTTCAGTAATGTCTCATGTGTCTGAAAAATTTCTTTAGGGCCTAGTTACTTGATTTGGAATTAAAGTAATTATTAAAGAATCTCTTTTTGATGTAGTATGTATGATGAGTAGTTGGAAAATCACTTTTAACAAATTTTATTATTTTTGTTTATTTTTATTATTATTTTTTGTGTGAGGAAGATCAGCCCTGAGCTAACATCCATGCCAACCCTCCTCTTTTTTTTTTTTTTTTAACAAATTTTAGAAGGTTGCCTTCAGTGAGGGTGGGTAATGTTTTATTAATTTAATTCAGAGTTCATTGCTTCTATTTGGGTTTATATGGGTTTATATACACTGGGTAACTATTTATATATATACTGTTTATATATAGTTACCCAGTGTAACTACAGCTGTCCATGCAAAGGAGAATAGATTGAAAACATACCCTATGTTTGACACTATATTAATATTTGTATAGATATATGACAAAATATGTTCAACAATAGCAATGTAACCAGTATTTGCATTTATGTGCATTTATTCACAAAGTTAACACCAAATCCTGTAGAGTGAAGAATAGTTGTCTTGGTTGTTGGGAGAAGAATACTTGTCAGCCACTAATGCTGCTCCATTTTGCAAGTCTGCAGATATACAGAAATTACATTGACATGATTACTTACATCTATTCAACTATACATGTCCACATTTCCCCCATAACAGCATGAAAATGAAACAAAAAAAAAGAAAATATTTACATGAGAAAATGCATCACATTTTGATTTCTCTAATTCAGTATACCTTAGGTAGAGGAAACTGTTCAGAATTATTAATCTGTCACATGAACTTGTTCTTCTCTTAAATGAATTAGAAGAAACTGGCTCCCTTCAGGTCTAAATTTCTGTGATTCTATATGGTACATTTGTTTGCTCTCTTTTAAAGTAGAAAACGGAAGTTTTTACGTAGGATACTACTTTTCTCTGGATTTACCTCTTAATGATTAGAGTGGTGAAGGTGTTTTATAAATTACATGTAAGTATCTCTTAGCTCTTTATGAATCTGTCAGTTCAGATATCTATTTAAAATTATCAGTAGGATATCATATGCTGTAGTTGAGTGTGTAGAAGTAGTATTTCAATGTGCTGCACATGGTTGACTCCCTGTTTTTAAAAACGCAATAACACCTGTCACTGTGCTTTTTAAATTCACAACTGAGTGGGGACAACCTCACTCAAATCTGGTGGAAATCCAGGAGAAAAATAGTGATGATAATTTAGAGAAGAGAAGAAATCCTCCTTCTAACACATAATACATATCTGTTGAAATCTATGTGATTATATAATTTCACAAAAAAACATTTAAATATGCAAAATTATCAAGTACAAAATTTATGTTTTAATATTCTTGCATTTCATTCTAGTTTTCATTTATTGTTCAATCTTTCCAGAAAGTACAGATGATACTAACATAGTGAGTTATCACTGGAAAGAAATTAACGGGCCCTTAGGAGAAAAGAAGACCTCCGCTGATTCTCCTGTCTTACATTTGTCTAACCTTGTTCCTGGAAACTATACTTTCAGGTAAGTGGGTTCCCCACCTTTATGGTGCTTTCCGGCACTTATATTTTGACTGTTTCTTTAAATTGATGCCTATAAAACACTGTGCTTCTTTTCATTTTGGTCAAGAGGCAAGGCAGGGTTAGTTCCCTTGGGGGTTTTGGTTGGCAGCCACTTTAGACTCTGATATCAATTAAATCAATCAGTATGAACGATAAGTGCCTGTTTGTTGGAAACATATGGTTTGGTTGTCAGGAATAGGGTGAGGACGGCATCTTTTTGCTGTTATGTGAAAGTTTGTATCTTCGCAGAGTCAGAGTAAGGCAGAGTTGTATGATTTATCTGTTTCTTAATCTTTTTCTTTTTACTACTTTTTAAGATATACCTGAAGTCTAATAAACTGCACATATTTAAGGTATAAAATTTGATGGGCTTTGGCATATGCGTACACCTGCGAGACCCTCATCACAATCAAGATAGTAGACATTTCCATCATCCCCAAAAGTTTCTTTATGCCCCTTTGCAATCCATCTCTCCCTCCACGCCTGTCCTTGGGCAAACACTGACCTGCTGTCACTTTAAATTATTTTACACTTTCTAGAATTTTATATAAATGGAATAGTACAGTATGTCCTCCTTTTTGCCTGGCTTCTTTCACTCAGCAGATGATTTTGAGATTCATCCATGTTGTTGTCTGTATCAATAGTTTGTTCCTTTTTATTGCTGAGTATTGTTCCAGTGTATGGATATACCACATTTATTTATCCTTTCATCTAATATGGACGTTTGGGTTGTTTACAGCTTTGAACTATTACAAATAAAGCTGCCATGAACATTTGTGTACAAGTCTTTGTGTGGACATATATTTTCATTTTTCTGGGGTAAATATCCAGGAGTGGAAAGGCTAGGTCCTATAGTGAGTTTATGTTTAACATTTCAAGAAATTGAAAACTCTTTCCGCAAGTGGGTGTACTATTTTACATTCCCACCTGCGGCGTGTGAGAGTTCCAGTCTTCACATCCTCACCAAAACTTGGTGTAGTCAGTCTTTTTAATTTTATCTAATTTATCTAACTTGGTGGTATCTTATTATGGTTTTAATTTGCATTTTCCTGATGACTAATGATATTAATGATATTAAGAATACTTTCAGATGCTTATTGGCCATTCATATAATTTCTTTTGTGAAGTATCTGTTCAGATCTGTTTCTTATTTTAAAAATTGCAATTGTTTGTCTTATTTAGTTGTAAGAGTCTCTGTACGTTTTGAAATGTTTTTTATTTTGTATATGTGTCATGGATATTTTTTCCCAGTATATGACTTTTTGTTTTCCAAGTGGTATCTTTCAGCAAAAAGAGGAGGATTGGCAACAGATGTTAGCTCAGTGCTAATCTTCCTCTCCGAAAAAAAAAATCAATCAACAAATGGTATCTTTCAAAGAACAAAAGTTTTAAATATTTATTAAGTCTAATTTGTCAATTTTTTTCTTTTATGTTTCATGCTTTTTATGTTCTAAGTAACCTTTGCCTATCCCAACATTACAAAGATTTTTCTATGTTTTTTTCTAGAAGTTTTATAGTTCTAGGTTTTATATTTAGATCTAAGATCTGTTTTGAGTTATTTTTATGTTATATGTGAGATTTTTGAGTGTTAAATCAACCTTGCATTCATGGGATAAACTCTATTTGGTCATTATATCATTTTTATGTAGCATTGGATTCAACTTGCTAATATTTTGGTAAGGATTTTTGTGTCTATCTTCATGAAAGATATTGGCCTATGCCTTTCTCTTCTTTTTTGCAATGTCTTTTTCAAGTTTTGGTGTGAGGATTATACTGGCCTCATAAAACAAGTTGGCCAGTGATCCATCCTTCCCTATTTTCTGAAACATTTGTGAACAACTGGTGGTATTTCTTTCTTGAAAGTTTTGATAGAATTCACCAGTAAAATCATCTGGGCCTGGAGTTTTCTTTGGGGAAAGTTTTTGGTATCAAATTAAATTTCTTTAATAGATATAAGGCGATTTTCTGTTTTTTTCTTGCATCAGTTTTGGTAAGTTGTGTTTTTCAAGAAATTTGTCCATTCTATCTCAATTGTTAATTTTTTTGGCATAAAGTTGTTCATAGTATTTTCGTATTATGCTTTCATGTCTGTAGGATCTGTGGTAATAACCCCCTTTTCATTTCTAGTAGTTTGTGTTCTCTTTTGCTCTTTTTGTGTGTGTGTGTGTGTGTGTGTGTGTGTGTGTCAGGAGATCAGCACTGTACTAACATCTGCCAATCCTCCTCTTTTTTTGCTGAGGAAGACTGGCCCTGGGCTAACATCTGTGCCCATCTTCCTCCACTTTATATGGGACACCGCCACAGCATGGCTTGCCAAGCAGCGCGTCAGTGCATGCCCGGGATCCGAACTGGCGAACCCCAGGCCGCCGCAGCGGAGCGCGTGCACTTAACTGCTTGCGCCACTGGGCCGGCCCTCTTTTGCTCTTGATCAGTCTAATTAACGAGTTTGTTAATTTTGTTTATCTTTTCCAAGAACCCCTTACTAAAGCTATGTTAATTTTGTTTGTTTTCTAATTTGTTGATTTCTGCTCTTATCTTTATTATTTCTTTACTCGTATTTACTTTGCTCTTCTTATTCTAATTTTTTAGAGTAGAATCTTGGGTCATTCATATTAGATCTTCCTTAAAAACTTATAAAGCTTTTAAAGCTATAATTTTCCTTTAAGTACTGCTTAGCTGCAACCCACACATTTTGGCTTATTATAATTTCAAGGTCTCATGTACCCCTTTAAGAATCCCATGATTTCAGAGAAGGAGCCCGTATATATGTATTTATGAATCCTCTGAAGTCTGGCGAGGTTAAGAAACTCTCAAGCATCTGACTGGATTCATCTTTGACTAAAAAGTCCATGGAGGTGCTCTAGAATGCTTTAGATTTTACACAGGTTGTAAAAACTTCTGTTTTGGTTTATTTGAAATCTCAGCTTAAGAAGCAATTTACCCTATTGAGATGGCTATTTTTTAAAAAATAGAAAGTAACAAGTCTGGGTGAGGATATGGAGAAATAGGAACCTTGTGCGTTGCTGGTAGGGATGTAAAATGGTGCAGCTGCTGTAGAAAAGTTTGGCAAGTCCTCAAAAAGTTAAACATAGAATTACCATATCTACAATCCCACTTCTAGACATACACCCAAAAGAATTGACAGCAGGGACTCAAACAGATATTTGTACACTATCTTAGTCCATTCAGGCTACTATAACAACTTATAGTGGCTTATAGATGACAGAATTTATTTCTGATAGTTCTGGAGGCTGGGCAGTCCAAGGTCAAGGTATTGGTAGAGTTGGTGTCTGATGAAGGCCCACTTCCTGGTTTATGGCCAGCCCTCTTCTCACTGTGTCTTCACATGGTAGAAGGGGTGAGGGATCCCTCTGAGGTCTCTTTTATAAGGGCACTAATCCCATTCAGAGAGGCTCTGCCCTGGTGACCTAATCACCTCCCAAAGGACTCACCTCCAAATACCAACCACATTAGGGATTAGGTTTCATCATATGAGTTTTAGGGGGACACAAACATTCTGTCTATAGCATACACCAGTGTTCACAGCAGCATTAGTCATAATATCCAAGAGGTGAAACAACCCAAATGTCCATCAACAGATGAATGTGGTGTATACACACAATGGAATATTACTCAGCCTTAAAAAAAATGAAATTCTGATGCATACTACACTGTGAATAAACCTTGAAGACATTACGTTAAGTAAATGAAGCCACGCACCAAAGGACAAATATTGTATGATTCCACTTGTATGAGGTACATAGAATAGTCAAATTCATGGAGATAAAAAGCAGAATAGTGGTTGCTATGGGGTGGTGGGAGGGGAGAAATGGAAAGTTAGTGTTTAATGGGTACAGAGTTTCGATTTGGGATGATGAGAAAGTTCTGGAGATGGATAGCTGTGGTGGTTGCATAGCAATGTGAATGTACTTTATGCCACTGAATTGCACACTTAAAAGTGGTTAAAATGGTAAGTTTTATGTTATGTATACTTCACCACAATAAAAACAAAAAGAAATTTACCAACTCTGCAAGCTTATTTTGTTATTAAGAGTAGATCCCTGGGAATCTATAGGCTCTGTGGAAGCAGAATGAACAGCCATATGGGGCATTCAGTGCTCATGTGTGTTTGTTTGTTTTTTAAGACTTTATTTTTTTACAGCAATTTTATGTTTACAACAAAATTTAGAGGAAGATACAGAGATCTCCCATACTCTCCCTGGTCCCACACATCCATAGCCTCTCCCATTATCAACATCACCCACCAGAGTGGTACATTTTTTTTTACAAAGGATGAACCTACATGGACACATCATAATCACCCAAAGTCTATAGTTTATCTTAAGGTTCATTCTTGGTATCGTACATTCTATGGGTTTGGACAAATGTATAATGACATGTATACCTCATTATAATATCATAGAGAGTATTTTCACTACCCTAAAAATCCTCTGTGCTCTGCCTATTCATCTCTCCCTCCCTCACAACCCCTGACAACCACTGATCTTTTTACTGTCTCCATAGTTTTGCCTTTCCCAGATGTCATATAGTTGGAATCATACAGTATGTAGCCTTTGAAGATTGGCTTCTTTCACTTAGCAATGTGCATTTAAGGTTCCTTCATGTCTTTTCATGGCTTTCAAGATAATTCATTTCTTTTTACTGCTGAGTAATATTCCATCGTCTGGATATAACACAGTTTATTTATCCATTCACCTACTGAAGGACATCTCGGTTGATTCCAAGTTTTGGCAGTTGTGAATAAAGTTGCTGTAAACATTCATGTGCAGATTTTTGTGTGGATATAAGTTTTCAACCCCTTTGAGCAAACACCAAGGAGCATGATTGCTGGATTGTATGGTAAGAGTATGTTTTCTGAGAAACTGCCAAACTCTTCCAAAGTGGCTGCACCATTTTGCATTCCCACCAGTAATGAATGCGAGTTCCTGTTGCTCCACATCCTTGTCAGCATTTGGAGTTGTCAGTGTTTTGGATTTTGGCCATTCTCATAGGTGTGTAGTGGTATCTCGTTGTTTTAATTTGCATTTCCCTGATGACATATGGTGTGGAGCATCTTTCCATATGCTCACTTGCCATCCGTATATCTTCTTTGGTGGGGTGTCTGTGTCTTTGTTTTTGGTTTACCGCGTTGGCAGCCACAGCTTGATCCAGAAGAAATATAGGTTTCAAGAGACAAGTAACAATGCAGGAGTTAAAAAAATAATATTTTCATCTTATAATAAGAATAATGCATGTTTGCTATAAAAATAAAAAACAGAATATATCTAAGCAGATATATCTATTTATATTTATGGTCCTTTTTCTATACATACATAAACTTAAAACATTTTTTTCTCATTTGGATCAAAAAGTATAGGATGTTTTGCAAGCTGCTTTCTATATTTTCTTCTAAAATTTTACAAGTTTTGTGTTTTAAATTTTTACCCATCTAGAATTGATTGTATATCTACTGTGGTTAGATCCAATTTTATTTTTCCTCATGTGGATAATCAGCCAATTGTCCCAGTACTATTTATTGTCTAGTCTATCCTTTCCTTCTGCAAGGCCACATCTCTCCTATATCAAGTTTTCATAGATGTGTGGGTCTGTTTCTGGATTCCCCATTTATCATGAATATCCATGTCATTAAATATTCTGCAACATCATGTTTGGTGCTGTGCTGATACATTGTAGTTTATTAATTCAGCCCCATTATTCACTGTTTGGGTCAACATCCTTATAGTTAAATTTTGGAGTACAAGTAAAATTTCTAGGTCAGAAGCCTGTATGTTTTAAGGAGTTTGATATAAGTTGCCAAATTATTGTCTACTTTTTATCTGAGGGTTTGTTCAAGTATACTTGTGGGAACTTTATGATATAAAAACCTAAGGGGACTTCAGAAAAGTTATTATTGCAAGTCTTTCTATAGCACTTGACTTACTTATTGGGGTAAAATTTATATATAGTGAAATGTCACTTTATAAGGTGCTTTTGATTCATTTTTGTTTAATTATTCTTCACCGTCTGGTTGACACAGGTTACTGCTGCTATCCCCATTTTACCAGGAAGAAAGTCCCTTAAGGGCCCAGAATGTGTGCTGACTCAGCCTGGTTGAGGAGGGGGAACCTTAGGTGTTTGGTTTGCTGTCAGAGCCAGGACTGGAGTTTGGATCTTGGTTGTGTGGAGTATGTGGGGTAGTGTGAAAGGAAGCTCAGAATACATAGGCCCCCCTGTATATGTACCTCACCTACAAATAAGGCCTGTGATCGCTCCATAGCTTCCTTCTCATATTCCTGTTTACACCCGGTTAGCATCCATCTCTGCTCTGAACTAACATCTTTACCCCGGAAGGATGGAGTGACCTCATTTCACTGATCCAATTGCCACATCAGGAATGAGTTTACTAAGGAGAGTCAGTCCACTTCTCTTTGTTGTTTGCTTGTGGAGGTTGAGTATTGTTTGTATTTGAAAGCGCTTAATCCTAAAATTGCTTTGCAAGGAGTGTCCTGAAAAACTCATTATATTAAGTCCTCTGGAAAAGAATCAAAACATTAAAAGACTTTGTAGCTGAAAATTCATGAGTGATTTACTGTCTCTACATGCTCAGGCCTGAAGGCAGGACTTAAACTTGATGCGTTCTCAGACTCAGGTATTAGAGAGAGGCTTCTATGTTGGCTGAGGATGGTTTCTTCATCCAGCATCTCAAAGACTAATCAGAAACCCATATGAGATAAAACTCTATCATGTGACAATATTACTAGCTAAAAACAAAGTAAATCAACAGCAACAAATAGAAAAATATCCTCAGATCTCTGTTCTTTTCTCAGCTTCATACTCAAATTTCTGTTTACTCTTGTCCTGAGTTGTTCTGAGAAATGTACCATGGGCAGACTAAATCGACCACTTGCCTTAAGATTTGGCATATTCTTGCAGTGTAATGGCTTCCTCTCCTTTTTGTAGGTTGACTGTTACAGACTCAGATGGAGCCACTAACTCCACAACTGCAGCCCTAATAGTCAACAATCCTGTGGACCATCCACCAGTTGCCAATGCGGGACCAAATCAGACCATAACTTTGCCCCAAAACTCCATCACTTTGAATGGAAACCAGAGCAGTGATGATCACCACATTGTCCTTTATGAGTGGTCCCTGGGTCCTGGGAGTGAGAGCAAAGAGGTGGCCATGCAGGCAAGTTCTCTATCCTGCCTTCAGACTTTTGTCTGTCTGTCTATCTGCCTGTCCCTCCATCCATCCGTTTGTCCGTCCATCTATCTGTCTGTCCACATATCTATAGGTAACTACCTATCAAGTATTGGTGCATGGGGGGCAGTTAAATTCAGAAAATATGTTTTATAAAGTTGTCTGATATATTACAACTATTAGAACAGCACAAATCCTCCAAGTTTACATCGTTGCCCCTCATCCACTCTATATAAGTGCAGAATAGCAACTAAGCAGGTCCTGTGTTGACAACTTGACCTTGAGGTTAGTTTGGGAAAAGTCTGACCCAACATTACTACAGAAATATTATTTTAGTATTCGGAGTAACCTTAGAAATAGTCTAACCTAAACCTCATCATCAGAAAATTCTTCCTTATTTTGTTTCTCCTGTTTTTAGAAACTCCTTGCTATCTTTTCTGGATCCAGTGGTCTCTTTTATTTTTTTTAATTTTATTTATTTATTTTTTTCCCCCAAAGCCCCAGTAGATAGTTGTATGTCATAGCTGCACATCCTTCTAGTTGCTGTATGTGGGATGCGGCCTCAGCATGGCCAGAGAAGCGGTGCATTGGTGCGCGCCCGGGATCCGAACCCGGGCCGCCAGCAGCAGAGCCCGCGCACTCAACCACCAAGCCACGGGGCCGGCCTCCAGTGGTCTCTTTTTAAGAGCTTCTTGTATTTGCCTTTTGATTTGTTCAAATGTTAAATATATTTGTTTCAAGACATAATAACCTTGGAACTTTGCTCTGTGTGTGTGTGTGTGTGTGTGTGTGTGCGCGTGAGTGTGTATGAGCTGTTTGCTTGATCTTTTGGTGATGGCCAGAACTATTTGTTTTTGTTGCTAACCATTCTTGGTATTTTTGAAGTTATGTTATTCTTTAAGAGTTTAATGGAAAAAAGATAGGACTTTACATTGCCACCCTCCTTTTCTCCTTAAAACTTTATCTCACCAGTCCAAGATAATTTCTCATTAGTATTTATGATGAAATCAGACATTCCATGAAAACTTACCTACTTTACTTTCTGATATTTCTGGAAAGTGCTTTGCAATTATGATGGATTAAAAATGACTGATTGCTTTTATGGAACTTGAAAGAGCCGTGAGTCCTCTAGATATCCTCGGAGAGCTCTCCGTGTAGTGTCCATCTTTACCTAAGGGTTGCGGCAAGTGCTATGTTTGCTTCTGTTGTGTTGAAAATTCTGATTTTGGATACAAAACAGGAAGATAGGATGTGTTGTATTTCCTTGGTTAAAAAATATTCCAAATTTTCTTTCCCTTAATTATTGAGAATTATGTGCCCAAATCTAGTACCCCAGAATTCATTCATGTCTAATCGACATGTATCCAAAGGAAGTCACTGGTGCTGGGCCACAGAGCTAGCTGTGGACAGCTCTCCACACCTGTCTACCTGCTGCAGACGCTCTAAGATTATCCCCAGTAACAATGTTATTGCCTTGTGATTGATTAAGATGTCAAAAGGGGTGATGCTTGTTATTAACCGGGGCAGTCACAAAGATGAACTCTGTAAACCAGACCATTTACAATAGTCTAAAAAATGTGCAAGGCAGCCTTCTGAGGCTGTGCTCTGTGCTAGGGAAGGTCATGGAAGCCTGTGCAATTACCTAGAACATATGGCTGCTTTGGGGGTGCTCAGCAAGACATTAGTCTGCTCAGTTCCCATCTGCCACAGCATTCCTTTTTATCATGTGCATAAGCATTCATGTAACCGTATTAATTTTGAGGCAACAAATAGGAAATTATACTTTTTCTATAGAACTTTTCAGAAAAAAGTGCCTTGCTCTATTTAATCAAAGTAGGTAAAAGCACTTTTTTTAAAAAGTTCATAAAAGTATGCATTTCAAATTTCAGAAGTTCCCCTTGTGACAGCACAGTTGATTTCCTATCAATTTTCTTTTTCCATTAAAATCTTTAAAAAATACGTGCAGATACATTTATCTTTAGACAATTTTGGGATCTATAAAAGTAAATAAGTTATAATGGGACTTAAAATTAAAAATTCTTTTCCTGATGCTGTGAACTTCAAACATAGGCAACAATTGGAAATATTACCAACAACACAGCAGCAACAAAACGGAAGGATATTAACCTGGAGGCAACAAGTAGTTAACTATTATATATTCAATTGAAAAAATGCCTTATTGAAAAATTTATTTTTGATTATAAAAGTAATACATGAATTGCTTCTTGTAGTAAAAAGAAAAAGTCAAATAAATTCTGACAAAGTGAAAATACATCTTGACCTCATCCAAGTCTCCTTATTGGAGATGATCACTATTTTCAGTTTGATGTGTATACCTCCAGAATCTTTTCTTTGTGTGTATGTGCATGTAGCAATATCTGTCACACTGTATGCATTGTTCCATGACTTTCTTTTCTTGCTTCATAATATGTCTTTGACATATTTCCATTTTATTTTTTTATAAATCTACGCTATTCTTTTAAACCAGCATCCCATAGTGTATTGTGGTGGATTTGGCCATTCTCCTGTTGATGCAATTAGATTGTTTTCATTTTTTGCTATTTTAGGCAATGCTTTAGTCAGCATCCATGTGCAAACCTCCTTGTGCATGTGGGCATTTCTCTAGTGTAGACACTAAGAAGTGGAATTGCTGGGTTGAAGAGTGTGCTCATTTAACATTTGAATGAGTGTTGCCAGACTGGTTTCTAAAAAGCCTGTGTTAATTTATCCTCCTTCAGTAGTGTATGAGGATACACAGTGAACTTTGGATTGCATTTTCCTGGGGCACACACATTTCTGTTTCAAGCAGGATCTTTATATTTAGTAAAATCATTAGTTTTTCATTATGTCCTACTAATTACTTATGCTTCTTTAACATTATGTTTTCTTTTCTTTTTCATTTTTCTATTTGCTATTACTTAGGGAGTAGAGACCCCATACCTTCATTTGTCTGCAATGAAGGAAGGAGATTATACATTTCAGCTGATGGTGACAGATTCTTCAAGGCAACAGTCCACTGCTATGGTCACTGTGATTGTCCAGCCTGGTAGGTGAGATGGAAAAGGGATTTGGCCCCAGAGATGAAATCAGAAATGACGCCTCGGCTTCTGGGCTTCAGACAAGCCAAATTTGGTGCAAATTCTCTAAATCTTTGAACTGTCGAGAAATCAGGGCTGCAGAAGCTGAATCTTAATACAAAATTAATTTTCTTTTGTGGTTTTGACTCCTGTCTTGACTGTGTCTCTAAACCATAGCCTGAAGGACAAAATGAGAGCGACCACAGACTCACTTTTGGGCTCTGATGCCTCGTCCCACTCTGCTGAAGAGCTCCAGGGGATTCTTGAAGAGGCTGCTAGTTACATGTGGCTTGTAGCCAGACGTGGGGGAATTGACTATAGTTCAGCTCAAAGTCCATTAATGGTTTCCTGAAAACCCAGGACTCTGCCTTCCTCCAGATTTAAATAACCTTAAGGATAGTTAGGCTTTTGCTTGACAATGGTCTTTGCTTTACAACTTTGCTAGAACATGCCTGCTAGTCCCAGAAACTGTCCAGTGTCCTGGCAACTGAGAATCTACTCAACTTATAAACAATGCATTTATCTTTTCATTTATTTATCCAGCTAATATGTAATAAGTGCTATTAGTTAGACCCTGGGGATGTGGAATGAAAGAAAATAGACTTGGTCTCTGCCCTCACAGGGCTCCTAGGCCAGTACACATAAAACCACATGATCAGTGTATTTCTAGGGGAAGGACAGGGTACTAGGAGAGCCCACAGAAAGGACACCTACCTGGGCTTGGGGTGTCTGCAAAGAGCTCTTCCGTGAACTAAGGGTTGGAGCATGAGTTGCAGTTGGCCAGGTGAAGAAGGTGAAGGGTGGGCAGTGAAGGGCAAGAGGAAGAGTTTTTAGGCGGTGGGAACGGTATGCATGAAGGCCATGGGGTGAAAGAGGATCTGGTGGTTCAAAGAATTAAAAGGAATTTAGTGTGACTGGAGGGAGAGAAAAAGAGGTGAGGATATGGGAGTGTGAGGGGCAGGGGTTAGAATGACAACAGATGATCTGGAGAGAGAGGCAGGGGCTCGGTCATCAAGGGCTTTGTAAGTGTATGTTCACGTAAGTACTTAATCCTAAGGCAGTAGGAGACCACTGGGCTTTATCGAGTAGGACAGCGAGGCTGGGATCTGGTCCAAACATATGTCTCGGTTTTTGACTACATGACTTTTTTTAATCAGAAATTTTGTTTATTTATATCAATATTGATATCAGTGATACTTCATATGTTTTACTTTTGTTCGACATTTAACTGAAATGTTTTGAGCATTTATTATGTACCAGGTATTACATTCGGCACTGGGGCCACAAGGTGAAAGGAAGTAGCCTTACCTAACAAAGTAGGTCTCTTCACGTTGATGTCAGCTAACTAACTCTCTAACTTCCTTCCTTCCTCCCTTCCTTCCTGCCTGCTTCCTTTCCTTCCTTCCTTCCTCCCTCCCTCCCTCTCTCTATCTCCCCATGGCCTTCCTTCCCTCCTCCCATCCTTCTTCCCTTTCCTTCTCTCTTGACTCCTTGACTTTTAAGATCTGTTAAAGAAACTAAAGATGTGTATATTAGGGAACAGTATTTCTTGCTGCTTGTAACCCCAGTCTCAAACTCAGAATATTTAACTCCTGGGTCAGCTAGAAGACTGCAGTGTTTCACCTCAGGTTTCTCAGAGGACACTACATGCTCTAGTAACTACCTGGTCTAATATGAATAATTTGCTTAAATCAAGAAACCAAGGGATAGCATACTTAATGCAAAGAGATAATACTTTTTCACACCGTTTCTGCAATTCTAGAAGACAACAGGCCTCCGGTAGCTGTGGCCGGCCCCGATAAGGAACTTGTCTACCCAGTGGAGAGCACCACCCTGGATGGGAGCCGGAGCAGTGATGACCATGGCGTTGTTTTCTACCACTGGGAGCATGTCAGGTAGTCACTCTTATCACTGAACTGCTGGGTTCACGTCCACAGCTAAATGCTAATATTACCTCTTCTCTGGAGGGTCTAAATTAAACCACCAACTTGAGGAGTCAGGATTTAAGCACGTTCCTGGAAGTAGCAGGGCACTATTGATTGAAGAATATGTCAAGTGTGGATTGACAAGATAGACTTCATTGGCGGTGGAGAGAGGTGGAGCCAGGGCAGGTGGATAGAGCAGACTTGGTGGGAGGGGATCTTCATGACAGGGGGGGTGCAGGGAAACCTGGGTGTGGTCCTCACGAGGCCTCCTTTCTACACTCACTCAAACTATCTAGTGAGTGTGGACAACAGAAGTACAGAATTTAAGGGAATATCTGTATTATCTAACATTTTCTGTGCCTTACATGCTTAATCTCATAGATTCCTATATCAATTCTTACAGGTAAATAATAATATTATTCCCATTTTAAAGCTGAAGAAACTGAGGCTGTCAGAGGCTAGTGAGATCACATGGCCTTTGGTTGCCCAGATAGGGAGAGAAAGAGCTGGAACTCAAACCTGGGCTTTCTGATCACAAAGCCCACAACCTTAATGACTACCCTGTAATTCCTCTCTTAGGAGATTGATATCTGGCTCATTCCCTCCTCCTCCATACTCTCCCTAAGGATAGGTGAAAATTTAACCTAATTTTATTCAAAGAAGAAATAGGAGTAGTATCTAGGGCTCTATTTTCCAAAGATAGATCATTTCACTGACAGCTCAATTAAAAAAAATCCTCTTCCCAGGCATTCAGGGGGCTCTATCTGAAATAGGCTTATCTTATGACTCTTACACTGAACTAGAGAATAAAGTGTTATCTTAGAATGCTCTAGAGTGTATATATTATAGCTGTAAAAAGAAGCATCTATAAGGACATAAATATCGTGCCTACCATAATCAGAATCCCACGCCCCCTGCCTTTTGTTAATCACTTTCCTGTTTTATAGAGGCCCCAGTGCAGTGGAGATGGAAAATACCGACAAAGCTGTAGCCACTGTAACCGGTCTTCAGGTGGGTACCTACCACTTCCGTTTAACAGTGAAAGACCAGCAGGGACTGGGCAGCACGACCACCCTCACTGTGGCCGTGAAGAAGGGTGAGTACTAGCGCGTTGGCGGGTGGGTCTGCTGGTGGAGGGTGTCTGGGCTCGTTCTCCTTTTCAGTCTCATAGGACCCTAAGCTAGGCCATGATGATTCAGAAATGGTGTTTGCTTACTTGTTCACAGCAGATGCCAAACTCTGGTTGGCCAAGAAAAAGCCATTCTTCTGTGCACGTTAGCTGTTTTCCAATCTCCTTCTCCAAGGAAACAGCGTTTCCTTTTGTTTGTCGAGTGTATCTTCCAGTGGCTTTGCTCTCCTTCTGTGACTACTGGCAATTAAAGATCCATGTCCAAGCGACACCATTATGCTTTGCTTCCTCTCTTCCTTGGGAATCTAAGAGCAGAGATGTTTTCAAGTTCCATATTGTTTATTTTATTTTATTTTTTTTATTGATGTTTTAATAGTTTTTAACATTGTGAAATTTTGGGTTGTACATTTTTGTTTGTCCATCACCATATATATGTCTCCCTTCACCTCTTGTGCCCACTCCCCACCCCCATTGCCCCTGGTAACCACAATACAGTTTTCTCTGTCCATGTGTTGGTTTATATTCCACATATGAGTGAGATTATACAGTGTTTGTCTTTCTCCTTCTGGCTTACTTTACTTAACACAATACCCTCCAGGCCCATCCATGTTGTTGCAAATGGGATGATTTTGTCTTTTTTATGGCTGAGTAGTATTCCATCGTATATATATACCACATCTTCTTGATCCAATCATCAGTCAAGGGACACTTAGGTTGCTTCCACTTCTTGGCTATAGTGAATAATGCTGCAATGAACATAGGGGTGCATAAGCCTCTTTGGATTGTTGATTTCAGGTTCGTTGGATAGACTCCTAGAAGTGGGATGGCTGGATCATAGGGCATCTCTATTTTTAATTCTTTGAGGAATCTCCATACCGTTTTCCATAGAGGCTGCACCAGTTTGCATTCCCACCAGCTGTGTATGAGGGTTCCTGTTTCTCCACATCCTCCAACATTTGTTGTTTTTTGTCTTGGTGATTATAGCCATTCTAATGGGCGTGAGGTGATATCTTAGTGTTGTTTTGATTTGCATTTCCCTGATGATTAGTGATGTTGAACATCTTTTCATGTGCGTATTGGCCATCTGTATATCTTCTTTGGCGAAGTGTCTGTTCATTTCCTCTGCCCATTTTTGATCGGGTTGTTTGTTTTTTTGTTGTTCAGTTGTGTGAGTTCTTTATATATTATGGAGATCAACCCCTTGTCAGATGTATGTTTTGCAAATATTCTCTCCCAACTGGTGGGTTGTCTGTTCATCTTGATTCTGGTTTCGTTTGTCTTGCAGAAGCTCTTTAATCTGATAAAGTCCCACTTGTTTATTTTTTCTTTAGTTTCCCTAGTCTGGGTAGGCATGTCATCCAAAAAGATTCCTTTATGACCAATGTCAAATAGTGTGTTGCCTATATTTTCTTCTATGAGTTTTATAGTTTCAGGTCTCACCTTCAGGTCTCTGATCCATTTTGAGTTAATTTTTGTGAATGGCGATAGCACATGGTCCACTTTCATTCTTTTGCATGTGGCTGTCCAGTTTTCCCAACACCATTTATTGAAGAGACTTTCCTTTCTCCATTGTACGTTCTTAGCTCCTTTGTTGAAAATTAGCTGTCCGTATATGCGTGGTTTTATTTCTGGGCTTTCAATTCTGTTCCATTGATCTGTGTGTCTGTTTTTGTACCAGTACCATGCTGTTTTGATTACTATTGCTTTGTAGTATGTTTTGAAGTCAGGGATTGTGATGCCTCCTGCTTTGTTCTTTTTTCTTAGGATGGCTTTAGCTATTTGGGGTCTTTTGTTGCCCCATATGAATTTTAGTATTCTTTTTTCTATTTCCGTGAAGAATGTCATTGGGATTCTGATTGGGATTGCATTGAATCTGTAGATTGCTTTAGGTAATATAGACATTTTAACTATGTTTATTCTTCCAATCCACGTGCATGGGATATCTTTCCATTTCTTTATGTCATCATGGATTTCTTTCAATAGTGTCTTGTAGTTCTCATTGTATAGTTCATTCACCTCCTTGGTAAGATTTATTCCTAGGTATTTTATTCTTTTTGATGCAATTGTAAATGGTATTATCTTTTTGAGCTCTCTTTCTGTTAGTTCATTATTAGCATACAGAAATGCAACTGATTTTTTTTTTTTTTTTTTGTGAGGAAGATCAGCCCTGAGCTAACATCTGCCAATCCTTCCTCTTTTTGCTGAGAAGACTGGCCCTGGGCTAACATCTGTGCCCATCTTCCTCCACTTTATATGGGATGCCGCCACAGCGTGGCTTGCCAGATAGTGCATCTGTGCACGCCCGGGATCCGAACCGGCGAACCCCGGGCCACCGCAGTGGAGCGCAAGCACTTAACCGCTTGCGCCACCAGGCCGGCCCCCTAAATGCCACTGATTTTTGTAGATTGATTTTGTACCCTGCAACTTTGCTGTAGTTGTTGATTATTTGTAATAGTTTTCCAACGGATTCTTTAGGGTTTTCTGTATATAAAATCATGTCATCTGCAAATAGTGAGAGTTTCACTTCTTCGTTACCTATTTGGATTCCTTTTATTTCTTTTTCTTGCCGAATTGGTCTGGCCAAAACCTCCAGTACTGTGTTGAACAGGAGTGGTGAGATTGGGCAGCCCTGCCTCATTCCTGTTCTCAGAGGAATGGCTTTCAGTCTTTCCCCGTTGAGTATGATGTTGGCTGTGGGTTTGTCATAAATAGGCTTTATTATGTTGAGGTACTTTCCTTCTATTCCCATTTTGTTGAGAGTTTTTATCATAAATGGATGTTGTATCTTGTCAAATGCCTTCTCTGTGTCTATTGAGATGACCATGTGGTTTTTATTCTTTGTTTTGTTGATGTGATGTATCACATTGATTGATTTGCGGATGTTGAACCATCCCTGCGTCCCTGGTATAAATCCCACTTGATCATGGTGTATGATCTTTTTAATGCATTGCTGTATTTGATTTGCCAATATTTTGTTGAGGATTTTTGCATCTATGTTCATCAGTGATATTGGCCTGTAATTTTCTTTCTTTGTATTGTCTTTGTCTAGCTTTGGTATCAGGGTGATGTTGGCCTCGTAGAATGATTTAGGAAGTGTTCCATCTTCCTCTATTTTTTGGAATAGTTTGAGAAGGATGGGTATTAAATCTTTGAATGTTTGGTAAAATTCACCGGAGAAGCCATCTGGTCCTGTACTTTTATTTTTTGGGAGGTTTTTGATTACTATTTCAATCTCTTTATTTGTGATTGGTCTATTCAGATTCTCCATTTCTTCTTGGTTCAGTTTTGGGAGGTTGTATGAGTCTAAGAATTTATCCATTTCTTGTAGATTGTCCAATTTGTTGGCATATAATTTCTCATAGTATTCTCTTATAATCCTCTGTATTTCCGTGGTATGCATTGTAATTTCTCCTCTTTCATTTCTAATTTTATTTACTTGAGCCTTTTCTCTTTTTTTCTTAGTAAGCCTCGCTAAGGGTTTGTCGATTTTGTTTGTCTTCTCAAAGAACCAACTCTTTGTTTCATTAATCCTTTCCACTGTTTTTTGGTCTCAATTTCATTTATTTCTGCTCTGATTTTTATTATTTCTCTCCTTCTGCTGACTTTGGGCTTTGTTTGTTCTTCTTTTTCTAGTTCTGTTAGGTGTAATTTAAGGTTGCTTATTTGGGCTTTTTCTTGTTTGTTAAGCTGGCCTTGTATCGCTATGAGTTTCCCTCTCAGGACCGCTTTTGCTGCATCCCATATGGTTTGATATGGCATATTTTCATTTTCGTTTGTTTCCAGATAGTTTTTGATTTCTCCTTTAATTTCATCAATGATCCCTTGGTTGTCCAGTAGCATGTTGTTTAATCTCCACATTTTTGTCACTTTCCCAGTTTTGTTTTCATGGGTTTTCATAGCATTATGGTCTGAAAAGATGCTTGTTATGATTTCAATCTTCTTAAATTTACTGAGGCTTGCTTTGTTTCCCAACATATGGTCTATCCTTGAGAATGTTCCATGCGCGCTTGAGAAGAATGTGTAGTCAGCTGTTTTTGGATGGAGTGCTCTGTATATGTCTACTAGGTCCATCTCGTCCAGTTTTTCATTTAAGTCTACTATTTCTTTATTGACTTTTTGTCTGGATGATCTATCCATTGATGTAAGTGGGGTATTAAGATCCCCTACTATTATTGTGTTGTTGTTAATGTCTCCTTTTAGGTTTGTTAATAGTTGCTTTATGTACATTGGTGCTCCTATGTTGGGTGCATATATATTTATAAGTGATATGTCTTCTTGGTAGAGTGTCCCTTTTATCATTATATATTTCCCTTCTTTGTCTTTCTTAACCTGTTTCATCTTGAAGTCTACTTTGTCTGATATGAGTATGGCAACACCTGCTTTCTTTTGTTTGCCATTAGCTTGGAGTATTGTCTTCCATCCTTTTACTCTGAGCCTGTGCTTGTCTTTAGAGCTAAGATGTGTTTCCTGGAGGCAGCATATTGTTGGGTCTTGCTTTTTAATCCATCCTGCCACTCTGTCTTTGATTGGAGAGTTCAATCCATTTACATTTAGGGTAATTATTGATATATGAGGGCTTAATGTTGCTGTTTTGTCACTTATTTTCTGGTTCTCTTGCATTTCCTTTGTTTCTTGTCCCATTTGTTTTGGACTGCCAATTCAGTTTGGTTGTTCTGTCTTATGACTCTTCTAGTTTTCTCTTTGTTTATCATATGTGTTTTTGTTTTGATTATTTGTTCAGTGGTTACCTTGAGGTTTGTGTAAAAAATCTTGTGTGTGAGATAGTCCATTATCTGATGGCCTCTTATTTCCTTATACTAAGTCAATTCAATCACTTTCCTCTTCCCCTTCTAAGTCGTTCTTGTTATACCTTATTCTATCTTATGTTGTGGCTGTGTGTTTACAGTGATGAGGTTAAATTTATTTTTGGTGAATTCCTTCCTTTGATCTTTGATTTTGGTATTTAAGTGGTTGCTAACCTATTCTGGTAAAGATCTACTATTTTTCTGAGTTTGTTTACCTATTTTTCTCCTTGCTCCAAGCTTTGTAGTCCCTTTCTTTTCTTTTTTTCAAGCCTGAGGGCCTTCTTGAGTATTTCTTGTAGTGGGGTCTCGTGAACTCCCTTAGCTTTTGTTTATCTGGGAAAGTTACTATTTCTCCATCATATTTGAAGGATATTTTTGCTGGATAGAGTATTCTTGGCTGAAAGTTTTTCTTTCGGTATTTTGAATATATAATTCCAGTCTCTCCTAGCCTGTAAATGTTCTGTTGAGAAATCCGCTGAGAGCCTGATGGGAGTTCTTTTGTACATTATTTTTTGTTTTTGTCTAGCTGCCCTTAATATTGTTTCTTTGTCGTTGACTTTGGCCAGCCTTACCACTAGGTGTCGTGGAGTGGGCCTTTGCCTGTTGACGTAGTTAGGTGATCTGTTGGCTTCACTTACTCGTATTTCCTGCTCCTTCCCCAGATTTGGGAAATTCTTAGCTATTATTTCCTTGAATAGGCTCTCTGTTCCTCTTTTCCTCTCTTCTCCCTCAGGAATACCTATAATTCTTCTGTTACATTTCCTAATAGAGTCAGATATTTTTCAGAGACTTTCTTCATTTCTTTTTAGTCTTAGTTCTCTCTCCTCTTCCATCTGGAGCGTATCTGTATTCCTATCCTATAAAACGCTAATTCTTTCCTCCATATTGTCAGCTCTGTTCTTTAAAGATTCCAGATTCTCCTTTATCTCCTCCATTGTGTTCTTCATCTCCATCAGCACTGATTGGTTTTTCTTTATGATTTCAATCTCTTTTGTGAAGAAACTCCTAATCTCATTGAATTGTTTGTCTGTGTTGTCTCGTATTTCGTTGAGTGTTTTTATGATAGCTATTTTGAAATCTCTGTCATTTAGGTTATGGATTTCTGTGTCTTCAGGGTTGGTTTCTGGGTGCTTGTCATTTTCCTTCTAGTCTGGTGATTTGATGTATCTTTGCATTGTGGTTCCTGTATTGGCTTAGTTTTTCCTCACCCTGGAAATCTCTGGTTGCAATTTCCACTCGCTGCCACTGTGTGGGGGTAAAGGGCTGTGTAATCTGAGCCCTCTGTGCTCTGCCGCACAGCTGTTTGCTGCCATCCGGATCCACCGGTTGCTTGGTCTGGTCTGGTCCGCTGAGCTGCAGGGTCCGGTTTGCCGGGGTGGTGGGGGGCACTCTGTCTTTTGCCCGCTGGGTCCCTGGCGTGGGGGGCTTCTCATTCGCCCCTCATTATCCGCTCTCTGGGGTGTTCAGATGTTGATGGTACCCCGTAGCAGCTCTGAGTCCCCCGTGTGGGAGTTTCCCACTGGCTGAGAAAGCCTGAAGAGCTACGGTTTCCCCGCAGAGGGCCGCCCGTCCCCCCTCTCTGGGAGCCACGTGGACCGGGATCGCTGATCTGATGGGGAGGGAGAGGAGTTCTCCTTACCTCTCCTCACTTCCTCCGGGGGCCCAGCACGTTCCACTCTCAGATGTGCGGTAGTGTGGATCTTTCCGATCTTGCTTATCACTGTCTGGGATTCCGTTGTTGGTCTGTGACTGTTCCTTTTGTTGTATCTTATCAGGGGAAGAGTTTATGGGAAAGCTCACTCCGCCATGACGCTGACGTCACTCCTCCATATTGTTTCTTAATGTGAAATTTGTAGTCTAGTCTAGTGCCATCCTGCTTTAGATATGTCTCTTTGTCTGTCTTTTCCATGTGGCTGCTTGAGAACCTTGTTTCAGACATTTCTGTATCCTCTATGTGGCACAGTGCTAGACTCGTGGCAAATCGTAAATGTTGGTTACTTGGATGAATGAATGCAGGCATGATTACAATGTGTTGAAGCTCACAGGTGTAAAAGAACACAGCTAGATGGGAAAATTCAAGTATTGTGGACTGGCAAGAGCGTGGGTACATGGCGGAAAGTGGCTGAGCCTGGGACAGAAGCTCAGCCATGAAGGGCTGTATGTGTCATGTGTTGTGCTGAGGAGTTTGGAATGTGGGAGAGGCTGAAGCAATTTTATCAGCAAATTGACATAGATTTGGATTTTTTCATACATTTTATTGTGGAAATTTTCAACCACATATAAAAGCAGAGAGAATAGCCTTAATGGACCATCATGTTCCCATCACCCAGCTTCAACAGTTATTAACATTTGCCAATCTTGTTTCATCTATCAAGTCGTATTTTCTTTTATTTTGGTTGGAGCATTTTAAAACAAATCCTAGCATCATGCAATTTTACCTGAAAGATTTGGATTTTTTAAAAGATAATAGATTGGTGGGAAGAGAGACTGAAAGCAGGGAGAATGGTTGGAAGGCAACTGCAATAGGCTGGATAAGAGATGATATGAGTCCTACTTGAGGCCAACACAGGGAGAATAGGGGAAAAAAAGATAGATTGGAAAGATGTTTTAGAGCCTGAATTCTCAGGACTTGGTAATTTAATGTGTCTGGAGGGAAGAAAGATGGTGTCTAAAGTGATGCCAAGAATTTGACTTCAGTGTATGGATGGATGATGGTGTGATTATCTGGATTTGGGTTCACAGAAGAACAGCAGTAGGTTTGGGGGAGGGCTTCAATTCAGATTTGGATATATTGAATTTGTGATAATGGAGTGTTTGGGCAAGGTACCTAGGGGAGCAATGTGACTAAAGTTCAAGAGTGTGGAGACATGGCATAAAAGGGAGTGGCTGTCTTAAGTCCCAGTTTTGAAGCTAGATAGGGTCTAGATAATGTTTTTTACAGAAGGACTTTTGGGCCTACTCAATTTATTGCTGGTCTATTTCTATTCTTTCTAGCCTTTCTCTAGATCCACAATTGAATTAAGCCAACTTAACACCAGATTCTCCCCACTGTACTACCCAAAAGGGAGTGTGGTGGACAAAATGGAGAAGCTAGTGATGGCACCAATGGTCTCTGCTCCAATCTCTAGTGTCTTTTCTCAGGATGAAAGTGGCTGGTGACCACTGTGATGTTAATTACTTTCTTCGATCAACATTTGACTGTCCTCATCCCATTTTCTATTGCATGCCTTGTTTTTAAGGGGAATTTGCAAGGGGTCAAATTGAGTCCCAGAAACCCATCTGAACACACAGGGTTTGCCTCATCGCAGCCTTATCCCCAAATTGGGACCATGTCGTCTGATGGTCTCCCCACCACATCCCAATCTGGCTAGATTCTCCCTGGCCCCTTTCTCCTGAGGCTGTTTTATCAGAAATGGCTCTTACATTGTTCATTTATATTAAACACCCAGTCAGCGGAGTGAAGGTCTAATTATTTTTGACTTAAGTTCTTTATTTTACTTAGGCAAGATTTGGCACTACTTGAAATAAAAATATTTCTGTGGCCAGATAGTGTAGACAAGTAGAAAATGATCCAGAGTGTGTTTTAAGCCAAAATATTTTCACTTTCTAGACCCTGAACATAAGTAAAATCATTATTTCTCTTTTTTAAAAAGAAAAAAAAGCATAATGATATTAGAAAAATTTCCTCTGTATAGGCTGCCAAATTACAACTAGCTAAGCATAAACAGAGCTTTAAGAAAGTCTATGTATTATCTTATGGGTATTTTGAGCAGAAAATAATGCCTTTTGGTTATGTTAAATCTACATATCTGCAAGCTGGAACAGTCATGGGTATTTTATGACATACTTCTATCACCAGTGTTTTAAATCAATCTCTTTGCTTTCATTTTTGCTATATTTGACTTAGAAAATAATAGTCCTCCCAGAGCCCAGGCTGGTGGCAGACATGTTCTTGTGCTTCCCAATAACTCCATTACTTTGGATGGTTCAAGGTCTACTGATGACCAAGGAATTGTGTCCTATCTGTGGATCCGGGATGGCCAGAGTCCAGCAGCTGGAGTGAGTACTTGAAAAGAATTGCCGCTGGACCACTTGTCATTATATCTGCATTAGTTTGCTAGGGCTGCCATACAAAATACCACAGACTAGGTGGCTTAAACAAAAGACATTGATTTTCTCCCAGTTCTGGAGGCTGGGAAGTCCAAGATTAAGGTGCTGGCCAATTTGGTTCCTGGTGAGAGCTCTCTTTGTGGCTCAAAGACAGCTGCCTTCTCACTATGTCTTCACATGGTGGAGAGGGAGAGCTCTTTGGTGTCTCTTCTTATAAGGACACTAATCCTATGGGATCAGGACCCTACTCTTCTGAACTCATTTAACCCTAATTACTTCCTAATAGGCCCTGTCTCAAATACAGTCACATTGGGGGTTAGGGCTTCAACATATGAATTTGGAGGGGACACAGATAAGTTCATAGCATAGCATAAGTTCTATTATGACCTCATCTCCCTTTCCATGTTCCCCACTAAGGTCTTGATGCTTCTAGATTTCCTCTGAGGGCTGGAGGCAGTAGGCTGCTGTTGGGTTTAAACAAAAGCTGAAGTCGTTTCTGACTTTTTCCCTGACCAGACTTTGGGTGGGGTAGGAAACCATAGCCTGGAGGGACTTTGAAGCCAAGTCTTTCCATAGGAATCATTCCATAGGAATCATCTTTCCTATGGAAAGATTGATTCTTTCCATAGGAATCAATCGTCTTTGGTCCAAGTGGATTCTTTCCTTTCCTCACATTGTACCAGATAGGTCAATAGGTCAAGGATTGCTGTTCCCATGTCACAAGTACAGAAAGTGAGATGCAGAGATGGAAAGTGACTTGGCCAAGGTCAACTAACTCATCCTTAACCAAACCACATAGATACTGGTTTTTAGTTCCTGGCAGGCATTTTCCCCCATTAGATCACTCTGCCTCATAGGCTATAAATTTGGTACATCTTCATTCCTGCTGTTGCTAAGGACTTGAGAGATGCAAATATACTCTTGGAGATGTACCAAAGGAGTGGTCACAGGGAAGGAACTGAAAATGCTTTATACTTTCTAAAGTACCTCTAGAGTGAATGCTATTCAGCCAGATAGTGGATTAACTTCTAAGTGTAATGATAACATCTCTCTAATCAGCACACTTGTCACCTTTTTTTTTACCACCGGCTTCCAGTTAGCAAGTTCAGAGGAGGGGTCTGGGAGGTTCCTGTCTAATTCTTTGGAGCTTTGAGCCCCACAGAGCAGAGACATCTCTATTCAGGCTCTTGGGTCATTTGAGAAGGTGAACATGGTATACAGTATGAGGGAACCCAAGAGAAGAGTATTGTAAAACTGTGTTTGAAAATAAGACCCAGAAAACTCTTCAGAGAGGATGCTTCACCCTTGGGCTCTCCACCCTAATTTCAATGATTTTCATTCTATTGGATGAAATTAATAATTTGGTAATTGCTAGAAAGCCCTTGGGAATCTCAGCTCAGAAGTACTGTCTGAGGAATTTGTTTCTCCTGGTGCTTATGTGGAAGAGACGCCAAGGAGTGCTCCTATCTTCAGCTCACCCACCACCCTGTTCCTCTCCAGCTAGCCCCTTAAAAACATGCATACGTTCAAAAGATGGGACACCGAGGTTTGGGATCAACAGAAGCCTAGAATTGAGAGCTGAGCACTGAATCACGAATCGTGTTATTTCACAGGATGTCATCGACGGCTCTGACCGCAGTGCAGCCCTGCAGCTGACCAATCTGGTGGAGGGAGCCTACACTTTCCACTTGCGAGTTGCTGACAGTCAGGGGGCCTCAGACACGGACACTGCCACTGTGGAAGTGCGGCCAGGTGTGCGCGCAGGTTTCTGTGCCCGGGTTAGTGGTGCTGGTCTGTGCTGGGGGTGGTCAGCCTTTGGGGCTCTCTGCAGTTCACGGGTGGAACCCAGTGTGGGAGGCTTCCTGTGGCTGCTTCAGCTCTTGGCTGGGCCCACTTTGAGGCTTTCTCTGCACGTGGTTGCATATCCTCAAACAGATACAGCCTCATAACTCATTAAGAACTGGATGTGGCAACAAGAATCTCTTTTCACTTTTGTTTTCCTGCCAGAAGACAAGGACCTAATGTCAAATGGGCACAAGGGCTTCACTACTGGGAGCGCTGAGGGGGGCAGCTCCAATGAGGCGGCCATATTGACCCCCAGTGTAGACTGGGCTGGGCAGTGCCCACAGAGCTCGGAGACTGAGTTCCCTTCCCAGGGTGTATGAGGTGCCAAAATTTCAAGGTAGCCCAGAGGCCGATTAGGCACACCTGATTATCTTCTGGGAAAATAATTAATAGACAACAACCTGAGATAAAACAAGGAAAAAGTACTCTCAGATAGGGGCCTCTGTGGCATTTGGAAAAATTTATCTGAGTCCTGAAACCCAAATGTATACATTACACAGGGGTTGTTTAAAACTCTAACTTGCATACAGGCCTTGCTCCTTATCTTGTCAAGCCCGTGATTTGCAAGTGGAAATCCCGTATCTTCTCTTTCCCAGACCCCAGGAAGAGTGGCCTGGTGGAGCTCATCCTGCAGGTTGGCATTGCGCAGCTGACGGAGCAGCAGAAGGACACCGTTGTGAGGCAGCTGGCAGTGCTGCTGAACGTGCTGGACTCAGACATTAAGGTCCAGAAGATTCAGGCCCACTCGGACCTCAGGTATGAGCTGCACACCAACCCAGCATGAAGCTGTTAACTTCCTCTGCTTGTTCTGTACTGTTTTCTCATTCATATACTTTTTTTCTCAAAGGACGGCAGTAAGGACCACATCATTCTGGGTCCTTCCTATAAGTCTCAGTAAATGTTTGCTGGTTGAGAATGTTCTGAATGAAGGAGTTAGCAAACATCAGAGGGAGCTAGTTTTTAGCTCTGGTATCTCCAGAGGGCATGCAAATGGTCTGGGGCATGCACAGAGGACGTTTCACAGCCAGACTTCATCCATGCCCCATGTTCATGGGCCTGAGGCTTATCCCAGTGTGAGAGGATCATTGATTACCATTGCTGTCTTCTGGGAGTCTATGAGGCTCAACCTCTACCTTTATTTCTTATAACATTTATATATTTAATTGAGTGTTTATTTATAAACTCTTATCCAACTTATGAATAGTAGGGTGAGATGAGAGGAGAGAGAAAGAAAGAATATAGGATTGAAAACCTACCATTAATAGTAAATCCATTTGCCAGTTATTGTCAGCTATTCTGTTTAGGCTTATTTTCCCGATAACAGAAGTTTACATAGAAAAGTACTAAATTAAAACAAATTCTAGTTATTTTTTATAGAACTCTTTGTAAAATGGATCACACATTTCCCTTACTTATAAAATATCAAACACTGAAGCAAACGTGTCTGAAAATCGACAAAACCGAAAGTTGCTTCTTTGGTTTTTGCTTTTGTTTTTGTTTTTGTTGGGAAAGATTTCCACTGAGCTAACATCTGTTGCCAATCTTCCTTTTTTTTTTTTTCCTCCCCAAAGCCCCAGTACATAGTTGTGTATTTTGGTTGGAAGTCCTTCTAGTTCTTCTACGTGAGCCATAGCCACAGCATGGCTACTGACAGACAAGTTGTGTGGTTCCGTGCCTGGGAACTGAACCCTGGCTGCCAAAGCGGAGCATGCCGAACTTTAACCACTAGGCCATCAGGGCTGGCTCAAAAAGTCGTTTCTTTTAAAGATCAACGAGACTGATAAACCTTTAGCTAAACTGACCAAGAGAAAAAAGAGAGAAGACTCAAATTGCTAAAATCAGGAATGAAAGGGGATATTACTACCAACCTTATAGAAATGAAAAGGATTATACTATGAATAATTGTATGTCAACAAATTAGTTAACCTAGATGAAATGGACAAAATCCTAGAAAGACACAACTATAAAAACTGACTCAAGGAGAAATTAAAAACTTTAATAGACCTATAACAAGTAAAGAGACTGAATCAGTAATCAAAAAATTTCCCTTGAAGCCCCGGGCCAGATGGCTTCACTGGTGAATTCTACAAAACATTTAAAGATTTAACAGCACTTTCACAAACTCTTCCAAAAAAACAGAAGAGGATGGAACGCTTCCCAACTCATTCTGTGAGGACAGTTTACTCTGATTCCCAAACGTAGACAAAGACATCGCAAGAAAAGAAAACTACAGACCAATATGCCTTATGAATATAGAAGCAAAAATCTTCCACAAAATACTAGCAAACTGCATCCAACAGCATGTATTTTTATTTATTTATTTTGTTGAGATATAATTGACATATAACATTGTGTAAGTTTAAGGTGTACAACATATTGATTTGATATATTTATAGATTGCAGTATGATTACCTCCAGAGCGTTAGCTAACACTTCCTTCATGTCACATAATTATCATTTCTTTTTTGTGGTGGAAACAATTAAGATCAAGTTTCTGAGCAACTTTGAAGTTTATAATACAGTATTGTCTGTAATCACTATGCTGTGCATTAGATCTCCAGGACCAATTTACCTACTGGTTACAAGTTTGTACACCAAAACAACATCTCCCTGATTCCCCCACTCCCTAGCCCCTGGTAACCACCATTCTACTCTCTGTTTTTACAGTTGACCTTTTTTAGATTCCACATGTAAATGAGATCATACAGTATTTGTCTTTCTCTGTCTGGCTTAATCTCACTTAACACAATCCCTCAGGGTCCATCCATGTTGTCGCAAATGGCAGGATTTCCCCTTTCTCATACCTGAATAATATTCCACTGTGTATATATATATACACACCACGTTTTCTTTATCTATTCATCCATTGATGGACTCTTAGGTTGTTTCCATATCTTGGCTATTGTGAATAATGCTGCAATAAACATGGGAGTGCAGATATCTCTTTGATATCCTGTTTTCCATTTCCTTTGGACATATACCTAGGAGTGGAATTGCTGGATCCATCCAGCAACATATTGAAAGGATTATACACCATGGCCAAGTGGGATTTATCCCAGGAATGCAAGAGTGAGTCAACGTATGAAAATCAATACATGTAGTAAACCATATTAATAGAAAAAGGACAAAAACTGTATGATCATCTTAATATACACAGAAAAAGCATTTGACAAAATTTTCATGATAAAAACACTTGTTGTAGGTTGCATTGTGTCCCCCTAAAAGATAAGTTCAAGTCCTAACCCCTAGTACCTATGAATGTGACCTTATTTGGAAATAGGGTCGTTGCAGATGCAATTAGTTAAAATGAGGTCACACTGGAGTAGGGTGAACCCTTAATCCAGTGTGACTGTGTCCTTGTAAGAAGAGGAGAGATACAAAGACAGACACACAGGGAGAAGGCCATGTGATAACAGAGGCGGAGATTGGAGTGATATTTCTACAAGCCACAGCACACCAAGGATTGCCAGCAACACCGGAAGCTAAGAGAAAGGCATGGAACAGATTCTCTCCCAGAGCCTTCAGAGAGAGAATGTTCCTGCCATCACCTTGATCTTGGAATTCTAGCCTCTAGAACTGTGAGAGAATAAATTTCTGTTGTTTTAAGACAGCCGGTTTGTGGTAATTTTCTATAGCAACCTTGGAAACTAGTATAGATTTGAATAGAAATTTATCCAAAGAAGATTTACAAATGGCCAATAAGCATATAAAAAGATGCTCAACATCATTAGCTATTAGGGAATTGCAAATCAAAACCACACTGAGGGCCAGCCTGGTGGCGCAAGCAGTTAAGTGTGCGCACTCCGCTGCGGCGGCCTGGGGTTCCCCGGTTCGGATCCCGGGCACGCACCGACGCACTGCTTGGCAAGCCATGCTGTGGCGGCGTCCCATATAAAGTAGAGGAAGATGGCACAGATGTTGGCCCAGGGCCAGTCTTCCTCATCACAAAAAGAGGAGGATTGGCAGATGTTAGCACAGGGCTGATCTCCTCATAAAAAAAAAAAACAACAAAAAAAAACCACACTGAGATACCACTTCACACCCACTAGGATGGCTATAATCCAAAAGACAGACCATAATAAATGTTGGCAAGTATGTGGAAAAATTGGAACACTTATGCATTGCTGGTGGGAACGTAAAAGGATGTAGCCTCTATGGAAAACTGTTTGGCAGTTCCACAAAATGCTAAACATAGAATTATCACGTGATCTAGTAATTCCACTCCTAGGTATATACCCAAGAGAAATGATAAACTTATGTCTACACAAAAACTTGCACACAAACATTCATAGTGGCGTTATTCCTACAGCCAAAAAGTGGATACAATCCAAAAGTCATCAACTGATGAATGGGTACATATAATGAGATATAGTCATACAAGAGAATATTATTTGGCAATTAAAAGGAAGTATTGATACATGCTACAACTTGGGTGAACTTTGAAAACATTATACTAAGAAGCCAGACACAAAATGCCTCATGTGTATTCCGTTTATATCACATGTCCAGAATAGTCAAATCTGTAGAGACAGAAGGTAGATTAGTGGTTGTCAGGAACTATGGGGCCTGGGGAATGGCTGCTAATGGAGAGTATGGAGTTTCTTTTCGAGGTCATGAAAATGTTCTGTAGTTAGATGGTGGTGATGGTTGCACAACTTTGTGAATATACTAAAACCTACTGAAATTATACACTTTAGAAGGGTGAGTTTTATGGTAGCTAAATTATATCTCAATAAGAAGGTAAAAATAAAGACATGTCTGAAAGTTATTCTTTGTATGGTTGTGTCTGCACGCATATACACACTGCTCCTTTTCTCTGAAGGTCTGTCTGTCTGTCATCAGCTGGACTCTGAGACTGAAGAGCCTTTATTGGTGAACAGAAACAGATCAGTTCCTTGGCCCACAGGATACCCCCTTGTGTCCTCGCCCCAGAGCTGTGGCAGTCTGCCTTGCCAACTTCACAGGTTGGCCGGAGTGGACACGTCATGTCAGTCACCGCCTGACCATGTGGCTGCCCTCTCTCATTGTCTCCTCTGCAGCACCGTGATTGTGTTTTATGTGCAAAGTGGGCCACCTTTCAAGGTCCTCAAAGCTGCTGAAGTAGCGCGAAATCTGCACAGGCGGCTCTCAAAGGAGAAGACCGATTTCTTGCTTTTCAAAGTCTTGAGGATAGACACAGCAGGTCTGTCCCCTACCGAAATATTATTTATTTATTTTTTAGAGCCCAAGTAATGTAAGTATTTAATTGCTGTATATTCAGAACTGGATACCACTGAGCTAGACATCCCATCAAATTAAGTACAATGAGAACCTTAGAGAAACATAAATAATTGCCCATTGAGTTTAAAGTGAAAGATTTCTGAGACGAGCTGAAATGTGATCTGGTTCCAATATGGCAGGACGGTAGCCAGGTCTCATAGACTTTTTTGATTAGAAATTAAATATATAACTTAATTCCCATGGGAGTATTCCAATGGGATTATTCCTGTGGAAATATTCTAAAAGACTCAGACTAGCTAATCATGGCTAAGTTTTACTGGCAGGGAAAGATTTTCACTTTAGCATCCAGGGACTTGTTTTAGCATTTGTTTCTCCCTGCAACACATGTTTGCCAACTATGCTTTGTCTTTGAGGGAAACTAGAGAGCAACAACAGTCATCGGTCAAATTTTTTTTTTTTTTGATGTGGAAGATTGGCCCTGAGCTAACATCTGTTGCCAATATTCCTCTTTTTGCTTGAGGAAGGTGGTCCCTGAGCTAACATCTGTGCCAGTCTTCCTCTACTTTGTATATGGGACGCTGCCACAGCATGGCTTGATAAATGGTGTATATGTCCGCACCAGGGATCCGAACCTGTGAACCCTGGGCCACCGAAGCAGAACACGCAAACTTAACCACTACGCCACCGGGCCAGCCCCTCATGGGTCAATTTTTAAAATTGTACTCTCACATAATGGTCATTGTCAGAAATTTCATGCTTAAACTGTCAGAACGGTTTTAAAGACAGATAAATATTGGCTGGAAAAGCTGTATTTATATAATTTATTTACCTTGGACATCATGCCTTAGGTTGTGATGATGGTGTTGTGTAGACTATTGAATATTTAAGAGAGCTTATAAGTTCTTCCATTGTACCTCTTTTCTTAGCCCCTTGCTTGCCACCCCTTCCTGGCACCAAATGTGGAAATGTGGTCTTTGTCCAAGGTCTCTGTCCCCATCTTATGAGTAACATGAATCCCTTATTATCATAAAGTGGTTATTTTAATAGACACCGAGGAATGTGAGAGTTACAAGGAATATGATAATGTTTGGGTAGTAAAATTTAATTTGTTTCAGATATGTATCTACCCACAATTGACTTTCTCAACTGTAATATGGAGTAACTTAATTTTTTAATAACTCCTTTTTTCTAGCTAGAAAAGTAATATTTAATTATTATAGGAAATTTGGGATATCCATAAAGGCAAAAAAGTTAAAATAATCCTCTAGATTCTTGAGTCTAGAATTCTCACCATCCAAAGATAACTTTTGTTAATATTTTGATGTATTTCCTTCCAGTTTCCCCATCTCTAGAAACATTTAACACAATCAGGATAATTTGATATATATTTTTAATCTGCTTTTTAACTTCAAATCATATTACGATCATTTTCTCAAATTTAAATTTTTTTTTTTTTGGGAGGAAGATTAGCCCTGAGCTAACATCTGTTGCCAATCCTCCTCTTTTTGCTGAGGAAGATGGGCCCTGGGCTAACATCCATGCCCATCTTCCTCTACTTTATATGGGACACCGCCACAGCGTGGCTTGACAAGCCGTGCGTCGGTGCACACCCGGGATCCAAACCTGCCAACCCCGGGCCACTGAAGTGGAGCGTGCGCACTTAACCGCTGTGCCATCGGGCCGGGCCCTCAAATCTTTTCAAATTTATCCCTCAATAAGATACTTAGGGCCACTAAGTACTCCATCCTGGATATGTTCCACAATTCATGCAACCAGTTTTCTACTCAGTCTTTGAAGTTGATTTTAAATAATGCTACAGTGTAGATAAATCTTTGTTCATATCCCCAATTATTTTCACTGGATAAATTCTTAGAATTCATCTTTCTTAGGCCAGAGGGTGTTTTTGCCAAATTTTTAAGACTTTTGTTACCTGATGCATTTTGATGCTTCCTGATGAGATTGTCAATACTGAGAGATGATCCCTGGAACCCCTGTCCACACCATAAGAGGCTCTTGATTCAACAAGATGCATCTATTCAGGGCCCACGCTATGAAAATACACAAGCTGGAGCCAGGGCTTCCTCTTTCCTCCATGATAACCATAGCCTCGCTTGCTCCCTCACAGGTTGCCTTCTGAATTGTTCTGGCCACGGTCACTGTGACCCCATCACAAAGCGCTGCATCTGCTCTCAGTTGTGGATGGAGAACCTGATACAGCGCTATATCCAGGATGGCGAGAGCAACTGCGGTGAGTCCTGGTGTGGTGGTGGCATGAGCTTTAAGACAGCTCATTCTGAAATATCAGACATAGCTGCCTAGCTTTGCAGCTGTAAACATTCAACCCTTTTCTCACCTGAGCCAAGTGAACCAGCTCACTTGGCGGTGAGTTAAGATCCTCCCACAATTCACCTCTGGGTGTGTGTTTAAGGCTTTTCTGTAAAACTTGCTGATGAGGAAATTCCCTTTGGCAGAGCAGGTTTGGCTAACCATGGCTGGCATTGCTAAGAAAGTTGCTTTGGGTCACGTGGGTCGTGTCCAGATTGCACCTGCCTTGCCTCGGGCTCAGCGTGGCCTTCTGGTGAAGTGGCCCCTGTGTGGGCCTGCTGGAATCAGATCAACGTGAGAATTGGCCCACTCTTCCAGGCTGTCTGCCCAGGCAGGCGCCAGAAATGGGAGCCACCTCCTCAGCCGGCCAAGCTAGTGCCCTTAGGTCTCTTCTGGGGGGGAAGACTAGACTATTTCAATGCCAGTCTATTTCTAAGAGTAAATTTATTGTCTTGGAGACCCAGATGGGCATAATTTGCAGAAAAAATTGTTAAGAGCTGACTGCCAAATTATGTTCCCACTCACTACCATAAAAATGTGAAGATAGCCAGCCCTTGGATCATTATTCCAAGGAGCATGTATAACATTTAATAGAGTTAAACCTTGTGTCTTTGCTCTTTGGATTTCTCTGTTCCTGAATTGCTGCTCTGAAGCTTTTTTACACTGGATTTCCGCAAGGATGTGGAAGGAATGAAGATTGGGTCATTTCTGAATTGCTGTCTGGCTCTGTGAAAAGTGTCTTCTGGCTCTGTGAAAAGTGGCTTCATGCAGCCATACAGATACTTTATTTGCTTTATTAAAATCAAGCCAGAACTATTTTGGGGTGGAGGGTTGTGATTTTTGTGATTTTGGATTAAATATTTTGATGTGCCATTCACGGGTGTTTCAGAGGCATTACTTCTTTTTTTTTTTTTTTTTTTTTAAAGATTTTTTATTTATTTATTTCTTCCCCCCAAAGCCCCAGTAGATAGTTGTGTGTCATAGCTGCACATCCTTCTAGTTGCTGTATGTGGGACACGGCCTCAGCATGGCCAGAGAAGCAGCGCGTCGGTGCGAGCCCGGGATCCGAACCCGGGTCGCCAGCAGTGGAGCGCGCTCACTTAACCACCAAGCCACGGGGCCGGCCCCTCAGAGGCATTACTTCTTACGTGATTAATTTTAGTTTTTTCCGACTGTTCTGTTCTCAAGTCAGCATAAATATGTGCTCCATGAGGTCCGTGAACCAACTGGACAAAAATAGGTTGCTTTTAGGTTGTTCTTCAATTACCCGTATGTGACCTTGCTTATCCTCTGCTGCCAGCCCAAGGAGGTGTGATCAACACCTCAGATGGCCTTTGGTTGCAAGGACTCAGAAATATGCATTGTGAATCATTGACATAAACTTGTTTTGCAGCAAGTATGTAACTGTGTCCACTCTGGTTTTGTTTTTCAGAGTGGAGTATATTCTATGTGACAGTGCTGGCTCTCACTCTCGTCGTGCTCACAGGGGGCTTAACTTGGCTTTGCATCTGCTGCTGCAAGAGGTACCTGGTGGGCTTGTTTATTTACTTACTTGACATCAAGACACATCATTAAATGGGATGTGACAGCTTTAGTGGCTTTTGCTTGGGTTTGTTAAACTGCTGAACTGTTTGACAATCACTTTTTTTATGAAGACAAACTAGTTTATTTTATTTTATTTCTTTTGTGGGGAAGATTGGCCCTGAGCTAACATCTGTGCCAATCTTGCTCTACTTTATATATGGGATGCCACCCCAGCGTGGCTTGATAAGCGGTGTGCAGATCCACACCCGGGAGCCGAACCTGCGAAGCCCAGGCTGCCAAAGCAGAGTGCACAAACGCAACCACTACGCCACCGGGCCAGCCCCATACTAGTCTTGAAAAGGACTTTATACTAACACTGCTGTATGATACACAGGAAAGTTAAGAGAGTAAATCCTGAGTTCTCATCACAAGGAGAACATTTTTTTCCTTTTTTCTTTTCTTTTTATTGTATCTATATGAGAAGATGATGTTAGCTGAACCTATTGTGGTAATCATTTCACAATATATGTAAATCAAACTATCATGCTGTATGCCTTAAACTTATACAGTGGTGAATGCCAATTATTTCTCAATAAAACTGGGGAAAAAAGTACTTTATAATGCATTCTTCCCCACAAGGTATATGTGCCTAGAGAATGGAATAATACTGGGGGCAGCTTTTTCTCATTGCAGCTCTCATATTTTCTAGAAGGTTCAATGATTCGGTATCAAATCTAATGTTATTTTCTATCAGTCTCACATTATGTTCACTAGAACACTAAGTGGCCTGACTGATCTGCCCGCAGTGAGAAAGGAGTCCTAGAAGTGTGCTGATACCAATTGTAGATTTTGATTATTTTATCTGTGTGAGGCAATAATCGAATCTACCTGGTTCTATTTAATAAATGTAAAACTTTAAGCGAGGCGATACCATCACCAAAGAGAAGTTTGCTTTAGGTTTTTCCTTCTTCCTTTTTCCATGGAGCTGACCTCTGAGGAGACCCAGAGCTGCCTCATTGTTGGAATCTTCCAGAACTCTGTGCCCAACTCTCTGTGTGGAGATTCGTAGGGATAGTGATTAGTCCTTCAAAGTCCTTAGAAGACAGCATTGGGTCCACTTATGAAACACTATAAAATTCTCTCCAAAGAAGACAGGATAAAAAAAATAATGGTAAACCATAGTTAATCCTTAGTTTTCATAGACCACTTATAAATTATTTTAGTTCTGTGATTACATTCCCAAAGGTAGGTGATGGAGAGCACAGGCACAGACCTCACAGGACTAAATTCCATTAAGTTTTCCTAGAACCGTCTGGGATGCTGGTCACGCTGTTGTGCTTGGCTTTAAAAATTCTGCAGCTTTGTTACATGTGTATCAAGGAGATGATAATGCTTGACTGTGAATATTTATTAAGTTGGCCATTGTGATTAATGGCTCTAAGTTCTTTATATGTAATATCTAGTCCTCCCATCAACCATATGAGAAAGGGACTATTCCTACTCCCATTTTACAGGTGGGAACATGGAGTCATGGAAATATCAAAAAATTATCTCCAAGTCACCCAGCTAGTAAGTGCTACACCCAGAGTTAGAGGCCCGTGCTCTGACCCACCACGCTATCAGAAAACTGCCTTTGTGCTATGAAACTACTGTTCGTTCTCTACACACCTTACCATGGTTTTGATGTGTATTTTCAAATAATCCTCTGAAGCATAGGATGAAGCACATAGGATGAAACAACCAGCCCAGTTGTTTTATGTGCTGTGAAAAAATAAGAGACTGAGTTGTTGCTAAGTAATTTTGGGAATTTATTACAATTTCTGTTTTTTGTTTTTTTTTTTCTGACTGCTAGTGGATGTCATCTTTTCATTCCTGCATCTTTGGATATTCCAGGGTAGTATAGGTTCAGGGGAAAACTTGCTCAGCCAGGTGTCTCTGAGGAAAGACTTACTCAAGCAGAAAAGCTCGCTGGGCCGACACACAGGGATTGAGGGTTGCTGTAGAGGTCCCTGGTGCCCCAGCCCGAGGCTGAGCTGAGAGCCTGCAGTTAGTGGGCCATGGTGGTGTGGCCGTTCCTACTCCTGAAAGTGTTTCCTCAAGATGCATGATGTATATCAGTCCCACTGAGCTCAGACCTGGCCGTGTATGCATATCATTAGTAAAAGATGCCTATCAATAGAATGTACTAACATTCTGAACGCAAAATGTTTCCTTTGGTGTCCTCCACGTTTTAAATCCTGGATCCCAGTTACCTTTCTGAGAATCTGAGTTGAGCTTTTCATTGTTCCTTTCAGACGAAAAAGGACTAAAATAAGGAAAAAAACAAAGTACACCATCCTGGATAATATGGATGACCAGGAAAGAATGGAGCTGAGGCCCAAATATGGTAAGACGATAGCCCAGATGATTTCCTGATATCTTGAAATGACTTAATCCAGGCATTTCCCTGAGAGTTTCCAGGGTGAAGGGAGAGCAGCAGGCTGTAGTCAGGACTTTAACTGGGGAGGAAGAATGAGACTGGGCTTCTGTGAAGAAAACAACCTATGTCAATTCCAAGGATATGCTCACCGGGAGAGAGTAGATGTATTATAAATTTAATGTCATTTTGGCAAAGAGCTTTGAGATGTTAATGGGTGAGGGATATGAAATGCCTATTATCAACTGAGCACCGACCAATGACTGCGAGACAAAGACTGCGTTTCAAACGGGTGTCCCAGGGCCTGGCTTTTCTCTATGCATGGCTGGAGGGTGCGGGGTCTGTGATGCTGTTTCACCCCAGCTCATCTGAATGCTGTTCCCTTTAGGTCTGCTACACAGAAACGCAGCAAAAGAACATTTAGACTTCAAAATCAACATTTTCCAGCACCTGCATTAGCCAATTAGCTGTCTATATAGATGCACACAAAGGGCTTTTTACAGAAAATTGACATTCTTCACAAAGTGAATGGGTCTCTATGCTTAGAACCACCTTGTCCACCTCAGTTAACTTTTTGATTCTCGTTTATTAACTGTTGGAGACTGATTAAACCCTCTCTGGCCCTCTGAGGCTGCTTCGCACTGATTCTATGGATTTGTTATAATTCTGGATTTATAACTAAATTAATTCTTACAGAGGGCCATAATCACTTTCTCAACGTTGTGAGATGCACACCAGTGTCCACAGTAAATGCTGAGGGCCTACCCTATGCCCTGACTCGGGGTTAAGCCCTGGAGGCGGAGAGGAGAATGGAGCACATGCCTGCCTTCATGGGAGCTCACAGCCCAGGGGAGGGTAATTATACCAGAGCCCCAGGAGTCCTACAGAAGCAGGGATGATATCCTGTGGGCACACAGGCTGGATGACTGATCGTGTATGGAGAGTGTAGTTAGGGACTTTGGCAGAAAAAGCTTCATAGGAAATACAAAAATTTGCGTACATTTATTGAGGGCTCACCATTTACCTTACATAATTTAATATCAGAGGTTTTATAAAGTGACTTTATACCTAAGAGCTCAAAGTGCTTTAGGTTGCGTTATCCAAACTATCTTCCTCCTAAAATACACTCATCCTTCTGATGTTCCTGTTTCTATCCACAGAGCCCCATTCTTATTATTACCAGGTTCTAAACCTCGGTCATTAGTACTTGGTCAGGGTGTGTTGTTCTAGCTTCAACCATCCCATCTTGCCTAGTCTTGCCCTCGTTCCTCACCATTCGCATCATCACCACCCTAGCTTAGATCCTTGTAATCTCACTTCTGGACTATTAATACTAACTATAATAGTCGACAGGTATTTAATGTTTAATATGTACTAGGTACTCTTCTAAGCACTTTACCCATTTAATTCCAATCCTATGAACAGCTCTCTGAGATATGTGCTATGATTATCCCCATTTTACTGTCCGTCTTCCTTCTCCTGCACACTATGTAGTAATTTCCTAAAACCACATTATAATCACGTTACTCCTTTGCTTATAGAATAAAATCCACACTTCACGGCTTACCTTGTACTCATGTGCTTTTCTGTGAGGTCCCAGCCTCTCTTTCATTATTTCCTCCAGGAATCATTGGCTCTAGACTGTTTTCTTCAAATATTTCTGGATGCCTCTGTATACTCTATGCCCTTCCCTTATTCTCCTGTCCATATCTACTATCTTCAAATCCTGTCCTATGTGAACCATCACTGAAGCAACCCCCGCTGATAAGTGTGTGCTTATCTCTTCTTGATTCATATAAGATTTATTTTTAAAAATGTCTTGCCTGTTATGAAGCATCTTCTCATGAGTCTTTGTCTTAAATGCTTAGACATTATAAATTCGTTGAGAGCAGAGATCATATCTTATACCTGTTCTGTCTCTTATTTTGACCCCTGCAATCACATATTCTACCAAAAATATTTAATTGAACCAAACAGTAAAATTATAACAGCTTTCATTTACTGAGTGCTTAGTGTGTGCTAAATGCTGGCCAAGAGCTCTCTACGCACTACCTCACTTATTCCTTATGTGGGGGAGGAAGAAATTTTCCTCTACCCTCTAGTTTCTTCTGGCTGGTCTAAGAATTAAATTGACATGAGACAGATTAATGGGAGAAAATCAAATTTAATTTCATACATATGGGAACCCCACATACACGAGAGGTTGAGAGACAGAAAGGTAAAGTGAGGTCTATATGCCATCTTGAGCTAAGGAATGGGATAGGGGCCTGAGGCTTCAGAGGGAAGGAGGGTAATTCACAGGATGATAAGAAGAGCAGATGTTCTGTAACAGTTAGAGGTTTGCCCTGCCATACAGATAGGTCATAAAAAGTTATTTCTGGTAATAACTCTTATTATGGGCAAGGCCTCCAATTTAAATTCAAGGGAAAGGTAAAAATTTCTCTTGAGCCCGTAGGGTCTCCGTTAGCTCAAAATATTTCACATGCCAGAGTGGCACATCTAGAGGATGCCTGTTCTGAATCCCTCCACTCACCATAAACCCATGGAGTAGATGCTTCATCTCCCAACTTAATAGAAGCCTGAAAGCCCAGAGAGGTTACACATCTGTATCATGCCCGGGGTCACACAGCTGGTATGTGTCAAAGCTTGGGCTCAAGCTCCAGTGTGATTCCAAAGCCCTGTTATTACTCACTAGGAAACCCAAACCTCCTGCTGTGTTGTGAGCAATTGCTTTGAAGGTGCAGAGAGCACAACTCCGTGCTCTTCAACCAGGATGATAGCTGGGAGTGAAAAACGCCCTTTGTGTCTGTCCGCTTCTCCCTAGGCATTAAGCACCGAAGCACAGAGCACAACTCCAGCCTGATGGTCTCCGAGTCTGAGTTTGACAGTGATCAGGACACAATCTTCAGCCGAGAAAGGATGGAGAGAGGGAATCCAAAGGTTTCCATGAATGGCTCCCTCAGAAACGGAGCTTCCTTCAGCTGTTGCTCAAAGGACAGATAATGGAGCAGCTGTGAAACAGAAGGACCGCCACAGGAATCCTTCAATCCAGGACCAGTCGATAGGAGTTAAAACACAAAGCTAACTCTTGTTAGAACAGCGCATTAACGTCCTCTCACGCTGGGCTCGGTGTGCGTCCCCATATTTTAAAAAGACCTGTTTTGGGATTTTTGAGACACAAAACAAAACAAAAACCTTGCTCTTTTACCTGGGACACTTGTTAATAGGAATAAAGGCTGAGTAAGACGCTAAGGTATATACTTAGAAGAGTTTTGTGTTTCTGTAGCTGGCACAGTAGTATACTGCCTATGTTAAAGTAAAGATTCATACCTGTTTCTATCCGCAGACCCTTAGTTACACATGAATTTAAGTAGGGCTGATTTCTCCTAGGAGCTGTGATTGCCTTTAAGGACGACTTTCTGAACATGGTTTCCTTGGTAGGACCCATAAAGTCAGATGGCTGTGTGTACTAAAGAGTTCATCAGAGGTGCGGGTTGTCTTCCGTGCAGCAGCGTTTCTGTGCTGAACGTGACCCCTGCACAGAGCAAAGCCCTCCTGTTTTCGCTCCTTTGCTGTGGCCAACCGCCGTTTCTGTGCTCTTTCTAGAAAGCAGTTCTCGGCAAGTTCAAGAGCTCAATAAGAATTGTATTCTGAGAACTGGAGGCAATCGAAAGGGAGGTGAGGTTCAATGACCTGTAGGTTGAAAGTTGAACTGGCATTTTAACATCCTTTGCCTTTTCTTTCTCCTAGAAGAACAAACTACACTGAGGCCTCCCTTAGCCCCAGTTTACATGAAACACAATAAAAGTGATTATCCATTCATTAAACGTTTACTGAGTATGTACCATATTGCCATAGGTAGGGATAAGGACTCAGCAACTCTGTATATATTCCCACCTCGGAGATACAATGTCTTCATTAGGATGGTACGCTCCTGATCCTCGGCCCCTACAGGTACTTTCCATAATAACAACTTGACATAGACATTCACTTCATATGTTTAAAATATTTATTAAACAGTTTTTCTACTAAATAAGTCATTTTAAATGTATGAAAAACACCCATCCCCAACCACAAAGCAGCACCCCAGAGCAATGAACTGGAGTTAACTGTAGCCTGACAAGTTGGTTGGCTGATCATAGTTCCCCCTCCACCCCTGGTCCTGAGGCTGGTGGCCTGGGTGGTGCCCTTGGCATTCTTTGTGAGAAGACTGGGACGAGAGGCGGGGCCCATCACGGATAGAGCCAGTGTTGTGGCGTCCGGCATGACCGCACCTAAACAATATTCTCTTGCACAAGTTTCTGGAACATGAGGGAAAAACTAAGATTCCTTTGCTATGGTGAAGTGAAGAAGCAAAGCGACTAAACCATCAGGTTTAAATCACCAGGGCTGGAGCCAAGAAGAAAATAGTTCCTGTGGGCCCTTGAAAAAAATAAGCTTTCAGGTGCTTTTGTTCTCTCCAGTAATATTCATGCTCATGAGACCATCTTGTTTTCAATTGTTGTACTTTATGGGGAATGGCAGAACTAAAAAGTATAGGAGTGTAATATATTTTTAAAATAATTTTCTTTGCTTATGCTGATACTTTCTGTATTGCTAGCCAGTTTAACACTACCTATGGTGTTAGGAGGAAAATGTGATGCTTTTTACAATATTTATCTTCATAAACTTAAAATATGTCCTACCTAGTGACCAGGGTTATGTTATTTTTGTGCAAAACGAAATTTCTGGCATAGAGGATGGCAGCCCAAATATGAGGTCAGTAGAGTACAATGAAGAAGGGAGCCATCATTTGTTAAGGGCTTTATGTACATAATACACGCATCTTACATACTCAATTGATCCTTACAATCATCCTTGAAAAGGAGATGTTATTGTTCTCTTGTTGCAGATAATGATCTAAAGGCCCAGAGAGGTTAAGTAACTTGCCCAAGGTCACAGCCAAAAAGTGGTGGATCTGGGAATTGAATGCAAATTTTTAAGCTGCCAAGTTCATGCTTTCCACCCACCTCCCTCCACTACACAAAGAACTCCGGCCTCAACTGTTGGAGGGCAAATTCTGGTGGACCTTTTGGACCATCTGCTCCTAGGACTAAGAGGAATTGCTTTTGATGTGTGAAGAGAACAAAAGACAAAGGGAGAGAAGCTTCTTTGTCTCTTCTGTGGGATCAGCCCTGGGCCACCCCTCCTGGTTTGCAAAGTGCTGCTTCTGCCACTCCTTTCTGCCCCTGGCCTTCCCAGACTGGCCTGTCTAACCCTTCCACACAAAAGGATCTTGATGCTACGGTGAATCAAAAATAAACACAATAGTGATCAGAAAGTGGGTCCTCTCTCGTTATCCCACTTACTTATCAGAGGAGCAGAGCACGAGACAGAATGACAGACAGCATTCTTTGTCTGGTGTGCTCATTATTAAGAGCCTTTGGAAGGTAAATCTCATCAAGAGCTTTCGATAGACAGAAAAGCAGGGCCCTAGAATGTGGGAGAGGGCATTTGTAGGGCTTACAGGCTAACAAGACTCTTAGTTGCTGGTTAAAAATCAATGAAGGAGGATTCAAACTCACATTAAGAGCCCAAGCATGTTTATGACTAAAGAATATGCTGGAGGTAAGAAAACATCCACGCAGCACGTCAATGATGCCTCCTTTTTGGGCAGGGAGGAGGGGGCAGCACCATTCTTTTTGTGTGTGACCAAGCTATCATGGACTTTGACTTAAAGCTTGGCTTTATTTTTTTAAATGTATTATTTTTCCCCATGTATCATTTCTAATATGACACTATTAAACATATGTGCTAATCTAAATAAAGGTGTCTGTATTTTCTGTAACTCCTAGTTGTTAGAGGGGAAATACTTTTTCTTTATGCTTCTGTTGGGGAAGAGGGAGAATCCTCTTCCGCCTTTTCCCTTAAGGTTCTTCTGGCTGGCCAATAATTAAAAGATAGGTTAGCAGGAGAAAATAGTACCAAGTTTAATAACATCTATACATGGGACAAACCAGGGAAACTGAGTTTCTCAACACAATAGCAGCAATTTTCATCTTAAATACCATCTTCGGCTAAAGAGAAAGGAGGATGTTGGGGGTGGGGAGGGAGACAGAAGGGAGACAGAAATCACAGTAATCAATGGTATGCAAATTTAAGTCCTCTCCTTCCGTACTGATAAGTTTCTAGAGATGAAGTCATCCCTCCTCTTCCTAGTACAGAGACGGAAATACCTTTACAAATAGAGATTTCCCTTATAAATGTAAATGTTTGTCTGGCAACTCTTTGCAGGGCCACCTAGAGAGTGTGGCCAGAGACAGACAGAATGTTTGATAAGGGGGTTTGTGGTGCCTTTACTATTGTAACATCTATTTTACATTATATTACAGCCATCATATGATAGTAACTCCTTCCTGGAACAGGTCTTCTATGTTAAATTCTTTAGGCAGTTTGGGGGAGGCCAAATGTCCGTCAGAGAAAATAATCAAGGTAAAGAGATAGATATATTTCAGGGTGGTCAATTTTGATCTCCCACACTTCCGTGTAGTGGGATTTCCCTTGAGTAGGAGTCAGCAAACTGGCCCATGACCTGTTTTTGGGTGGCCCATGAGCTAAAAATAATTTTCACATTTTCAAATGGTTGAAAAAAATCTTAAGACTATTTTGTGACACGTGGAACTTACAGGAAAGTAAGTGCGTGTTGTCTATGGTTGCTTTGTGCTACAATCAACAGAGACTGTGTCCTAAGCCCAAAATGTCTACAATCTGGCCCTTTATAGAAAAAATTTGCTGAAGCCTTGAGTAACACCCCTGGCTCCCTTCTTCCCGTGGGATGCCAGGGGTTTGGGAGGAACTGAGTATGCTCAGCTCTGCCTGCCTTCTCTCTGCAGAGACGGTAGGTACATACTAGGGCGCTCTGATATTAATGGGCAGTCTGCCCCCTGCTGGAGAAGGCCCACAGTTGGGGGAAATGCAAATTAGACTGAAAGGCGTGCGTGCTTAAGTCACATCCCCTAATCTAATGCCTATCAATAATCAGGGTGACATTTTGTATTCCATCTGTGTGACTCCTACATCACTTTCTCAGCTTTGAACTTGGGAAGAGTAAGGTGTTAGCTATTGAGTCCCTAAAACCTCACAGCCATGCCTGGCTGTTATAAGTGCTGCCACCCTGTTATGCAGCTAGTAGGGGTTGATTGGAGAGAAAGAGCTACCGGATTGGGTTAAAAGTCTTGGAATTGAAGCTTTGTTGACTTAAAAAAAAAATAGTGTATTGAGGTATAACTGACTTATAATGAACTGCATACTTAGAGTACAATTTGATTAAGTTTTGAAGTATGTACAACTGTGAAACTATGACCACAATCAAGATAAAATTTCCTTGGGATCCTTTGTCATCTCTCCCTCCCCAGACAATCACTGATCTGCTGTCACTATAGGTTAGCTTGAATTTTCTAGAGTTTCATATAAATGGAATCATACAATATATCCATTTTTGGAGACTTTTTTCTCCCTTGAACAAGTTCCCTCCTTCCCAAGTCATTTAACCTAATCCGTTAGCAACTTTGATGAGGTAAATACTTGTTGAGGTAAAGATGCTGGTAATGGGAGTAGGACTATTGTAGTTAGCAAAACTAATTAAATGGCTCCTAGATCATTCTCAGTCCTGTAAGAGCTCTGTATTCATTTAGTGAGAGACCAAAACTGTGTTTTTTTTTTTTTGAGGAAGATTGGCCCAGAGCTAACATCTGCCAGTCCTCCTCTTTTTTTTTGCTGAGGAAGACTGGCCCTGGGCTAACATCCATGCCCATCTTCCTCCACTTTATATGGGAGGCTGGCACAGCATGGCTTGCCAAGTGGTGCGTCAGTGCGCGCCCGGGATCTGAACCAGCGAACCCCGGGCCGCTGCAGCGGAGCGCGCGCACTTAACCGCTTGTGCCACCGGGCCGGCCCCCAAAACTGTGTTTTCTAAAGTAAATGAACCAAAGCTTTATAATCTCAACAGTGATGGCTTTCCATTACTTTTAAAAAAAGTTTTGATGTCTGAGTTAGCCTAAGACTTAGCATAAAACTTATTTGGAAGTTTCCCCAAAGCTGAAGTATTATCCTGTTGATCTTGGGGGAAAAGTGAGATGTTTCCCAGCACTTACCCTCAAGAGAGACCTGCAGTCCAAAAACTTCACTGAAAAGCAAACTAGCCATTCCAGAACGGGCATAACACATTCCAGAAGTGTTCTGCTTCTTGCTCTGGGTGCTGATTCTGGGGTATGTTCAGTTTGTGGAAATTCAGTGAGCTGTTCACTTATGCACTCACGTACCCTTTTTTGCATGTATGTTACACTTAAATGAAAAGTTAAAAAAAACCTTGCCAAGTGACTTTACTTTCAAAGCCAACTAACTATAATGGGATTTCCTTGGTGGTGATAAAACAGCTCTGTATCTTGATTGTGCTGGTGACTACACAAATCTACCTACTGATGTAATAAAACTGGGTACAACCACACACACACACACACACACAAATGAGTGCACGTAAAAACGGCTGAAATCGGCATAAAGTCTGTATTAACAGTATGTATTTCCTGGTTTTGATGTTTTGTTAGATATGTAAGATGTTAACCACTGGGGGAAGCTAGGTGAAGGGTACACAAGAATCTACTACTTTTGCAACTTCCTGTGAGTTTATGATTATTTCAAAATAAAAAGTTAAAAGATTTGTGGTATACTCCTTTCTTAGGCAGCCACATCTGCAAACCAGGTAAATTCTCAGTTTAGTTCAGCAAACGTTTAATGAGCATGACCATGGGAGAGGCTCTCCTGTAGATGCGAGGTACAAAATTTCACATGCAGGCTCCTGGCCCAAGGCACCCACTGCCCAGCAGCTCTCAGGGGAGGGAGCACCATTTACACATGTAGGAGAGGAAAAGTAATTTTCCCTCTGCCCGCCTGCGTTCTTGGCTGAGACCCCTGTAATAAAAGACAGATTAATAAGAGAAAAACAAATAGAAGTTTATGAACATGTATACCTCATGTATACATGGAAGATATGCAGGGAAAAATGAGTAACTCAAAGAGGTGGTTTAAAACTCCAGCTTATATAGCATCTTCAACAAAGAACAATAAATTTGTGGAGAAATGACAGGACAAAGGAAAGCAGTTGTAGGCTTCCAGGGGTGGAGATAAAGCCTAGTTAGTAAAATGTGTTATATAGATTCTTCTGGTGCCCTTTCCAGCCTGACACGGTCTAGAGTTGTCTCTGTGATTAAACTTTGTCCCTCCTGGGGAGTGGGGGGACACTTTTGTAAATTTATGTCCTGCTTTTAGGCAAATAGGGGGAGGGCAGAGAGCTTTTCTTGTCTCTGCCTCTTCTCGATTGCCTTCGGCTCACAATAATCCTTATGCCAAAGAGGCGTATTGGGGGTGGCATATTCTGCTACCCTTCACACATACCTGAATAGGTCTAATAATATCCAATACAAACTCAAATGATGAACTGGCAAGAAAAAAGCCACAATCAGAAACCTTAACACAGAAACAAGAAATTCTGTTAATTCAACATTTATTAATCACACACACACAACTCTGTTGACAAGACACCAATACACGTACACAATGATTAAAAACTGTTAAATGAGTAATGGGCACATGTTTGAAAAGCAAAAATGTTTACACGCTTCCCACTACAATTATTTTCAAGTTTTATCTCACAAAATATAGCACAAAAAAAATCACAGCATAAATATTATTCAAGTAAGATGCCATCTAAAATAGCTGTACCTGACTAATTAAAACCCTGGTCTCCAGCCTTCAGAGAAGGCAGTCACGTGGCACAATTTAAAGTTACTAACGTAAGTTAAGAATAAAATAGATTTATTTGCATTGTGCTTCTGATCATCATTTTCATTGAGTCTTTCCATAAGAATAAAGGTAGAAGAAACAGCAGTTGACTTAAAACCATATTTAAAAGCCACTCAAAGGGATAAAGATAACAGACGAGCTCTTTATTTATTTTTTTTTGAGGAGATCAGCCCTGTGCTAACATCTGCCAACCCTCCTCTTTTTTTGCTGAGGAAGACTGGTCCTGGGCTAACATCCGTGCCCATCTTCCTCCACTTTATATGGGACACCACCACAGCATGGCTTGCCAAGCAGTGTGTGGGTGCACGCCCGGGATCCGAACCGGCGAACCCCAGGCCGCCACAGCAGAGTGCGTGCACTTAACCGCTTGTGCCACCGGGCCGGCCCCAGATGAGCTCTTTAAATAAGAATCACTGCCTAGCTGGGGAAGTAAATTGAGAAAGTGCTTTTTCAAGGCCAATAGATACATTATCTGGGTAATTTCACTTGAGTTATGTGATAATTGCTAGGAAATTCTCGGTGAGAACTCATTGGAACAATGCCCAGAAAAGTACTTTTTACACAGCAGGTGTTCAATAAAAAGAAATAATGCCTGACAAACTCAGAAAGGTCAGTCTCTTCCTGTTGGTGTAGATCAGGGGTTGGCAAATGTTTTCTGTAAAGAGCCAAAGAGTAAATATTTTAGGCTTCGTGGGCCATCCTGTCTCTATAGCAAATACTCAACTCTGCCAAGAAAGTAGCCACAGATCATACAGTAAACGAATGGGTGTGGCTGTGTTCTGATAAAATTTTATTTATGGACACTGAAATCTGAATTTCATATAATTTTCACGTGTCATGAAATATTATTCTTTTGATTTTTTTCCAACCACTTGGACATATAAAAACCATTCTTAGTTCCGGCTTGTACAAAGACAGGTGGCAGGCCAGATTTGGCCTGTAAGTCGTAGTTTGCCAGCTCCCAGTCTAATGGTCCTTTTCATGTTGTAAAATATATTTAAAAAAAAAAAATCCCCTCCATCACATATGGTTACCTTATTCAAAAACAGCCAAAAAAATGCTCATTGAACAACACTTCTCTTTCTTCCCCCAACCCAGAACAATTTTACTAAACAGTAAGCTATTTCCTTTTCAAATTATTTTAATTACAAAATTAATCAAAGCTATTGCACAGTCTCTGGCCTTCAATTTATCTACCCAGTGAGCCAAATATACAAGAAAACTGAAAATCTGCCACCCGACCAAGGAATCCACTGGCTTACAAAGTTACAAACTTATTTGAATGTATTCCTCCAAATACCTCCAAACATCAGTACTCCAGACTTCTAAAATATGTTAGAGCATTTTTATTGTTAATAGAAAACAGATGGACACACTGAAATTTTAAGTAATTAGAATGTTATAAAACAACCTAAAAACTAAAACAAAAAGTAGAAATTAACTGTCAACATGCTATGTATGTGATTCTTGGCAGGGCCTGGGCAATGTATGTCACTCGGAGGTGGATTTGGGCCTCGGAGATCCGGCTGGTATAATCCAGGTCAGGCAGCTCCAGGACTGGCTGTTGTTCCTGTGCACAGCGATATTCCAGAGCTTGAGTTCCTCATCCACAGCTGCCCCACGGCTCAGGGAGGAGTGCTAAGTACTGCGTGGGGTTCAGGAGCAATTGCCTCTAGCACTACTTTCTCTCACGTTTTCCTTCCACTACCCAGAATAATCACAGAATGTCACAGATTCCGCACATGAGAAAGTAGGAAAGGAAGGAGCTTCGTCTCTGCCTATTCAGCCTGGAACAGCCTTTATTCCTCTTCCTCAGTATATCAGGACAGATGGGCGACATATGAGAAAAGCCCAGAATTGTCTTAATCAGAGTTTTTCTTTGGAGTGACAGGAAACACCGGTCATAGGGTTTTTCTTTTTGTTTTTTAAAACGATGAACTGTAAAAACTCGTACTGGATAAGAGATGCCTGAAATTCAAGGCTTCATGCCTCTCCCACAAGGTGAATTGGCCACGATGGAAATCCTTTTTCCTTTTGAGATTACGGTGGGGAAAGCGCTTTTGCTCTTTTGGGGGTGAAGCAGCAGCCCCTCATGAGGACAGAAAGAGTAGGCCGCAGGGGACAACCACTTACTCAGGCTCAGGTGGGTGGGCGGGTGGCCTTTCTTTTGGCAAAGCCACTGCTGGATGCCCAAGCAGGGCTGGGTGGTGCTGCTCATAACAATAATGGCTCCTGTACTTACACTGAATTTTCATTTTTTTGCAAATACTGGTACTTTTTCTTAGGCTCACAGTATCCCATCGAGCTATATAAGGTATCCAGACTCTCCACTCGACATGAGGGAGGGCAGCTGCTGAACGGCATGTCCACAGAACAAAGCTACCACTCAGTGAAGGAGCCATCCTGTGTGGGCTGCCATTCTACCAGGCTGCCTCTGCTGCTCTTTGCTTTACACTTGGGCTTGTTTCCTAAAGGAAACAAGATGAAATGGAAAACAGGACAGAAATGAAAATATAATCTTTAAGCAGTAAATTTAGGACAATGAAGACTTCAGGTTAAAAAATCGTCCAGAGCCAGTCCTGATGGCGTAGTGGTTCAAGTTCAGCGCTCTCACCACTTCAGTGGCCTGGGTTCATTTCCCCATCATGGAACCACACCACTCATCTATCAGTAGCCATGCTGTGGTGGCGGCTCACATAGAAGAACTAGAAGGACTTACAACTAGAATATACAACTATGCACTGGGGCTTTGGGGAGGGGAAAAAAAAAAAACGAACACAGGAAGATAGATTGGTAATAGATGTTAGCTCTGGGTGAATCTTTCCCAGCAAAAAAAATAAATTAATTAAAAATAAATTAAAAATCATCCAGAAAAAGGGAGAAGTGCCCCTTCACTCCTCACAGAAGCACAGACAATTCTGTGCTATTTCAGAAGTCTTAAAAATGATTAATTCAACCTCTGCAGCAACACCTCTGAATACACAGCATCTTTAGTGCTGAGCTGGCAGATTGCCAGGGATCCTGTGCCCCTCACCAGCCCGTCAGTCATACTCAGGGGTCTCCCCTGCAGCCCTCTGGGTCTAAGCTCCAGAGCCACGTGGGAGATGGTCGTGTCAGTGCCCATGGGCACTGATCAAGCCCTTGTGATGAGGCTGCAGGGGCCAGCCTGCCTCACGCTGCATCTTGCTCTGAGGCAGATGGGGTTATGGTGGTGTCCCAGGGCTTCATTCTATAAATCTAATGCTGGTTTTCAGGAATTCTGCAGCCACAGGCACGTGGCATCTATTGGTCCCTAGTGAGGTAAGGGGAGGGGCATCTGCTTAAGATTACGAGGACCGGATGAGCTTTAAAAAATTCGTAATTCAGGTGACCTACAAGTTTACTTAAAATAATGGATGGCATGTCCTCATATATGTAGATAAGCTTTCTTTTTTTATTTTTTAAAGAACCGAAGAATCCTACAAGCCTCCCAAACACACATACTTGAGTTCCAGATACTCATCAATGCCATACTTGGACCCCTCTCGCCCAAGGCCAGACTGTTTCACCCCACCAAACGGGCACTCCACAGTGGAGATCAAGCCTTCGTTAACGCCAACCATGCCAACTTCCAGCTGTTCTGCCACCCTCCAGATCTGGGCCGGGTCTTGAGAGTAAAAATAACCTGTCATAGAGATAAAGGACATAGATGGCTCGTAGAATAGTCATTAAAGAAATCAGGTCTGGGGCCGGCCCCGTGGCTTAGCGGTTAGGTGTGCGCGCTCCGCTACTGGCGGCCCGGGTTCAGATCCCGGGCGTGCACCGACACACTGCTTCTCTGGCCATGCTGAGGCCGAGTCCCACATACAGCAACTAGGAGGATGTGCAGCTATGACCTACAACTGTCTACTGGGGCTTTGGGGGAACAATAAATAAACAAAATAAAAAAAAAAAAATTAAAAAAAAAAAAAAAAAAGAAATCAGGTCTGAAGCTGAGGATGCCATTAATGACTGTCTGTCTAGTCACTCGGGCCTGGAATGTTCCCTGCTCCTGTGCATATAGAGCCCCGAGTTGGTCCTGTCTGTTTCTTTATCTCAAACCTTTGGAAAGCATCCCTCTGCTTCTGTTCCACTCTTCCTAGTGCTCTCACCATCTCCCATCAGGACTGTACCAACAACCTCCCCAGCTCCTGCTGTCTACTGTTCCACCCATCCTGCACACCTCTTGTGATATTTTTGCCCAAACCTTCCGGGGACTCCTTGTTATCTACAAAATAAGGTTAAATTCCTAGTGGGTATTCAAACCCTTCCTAATGTGGTTTCAATCAACATCTGCAGCTTTACCTTCCATTACTCCAATCACCAACCATCCTCTCCAAATTCTCCTCGCCCTTTCTTACTTCACTTCTAAACTCTCTGGATCCCTGCCCAGAATCACTCTCCTCCAATCTCTGCACAGTCAGAGTCCTGCCCATCACTTATGACCTAGTTCAGGGTGGGGCTTCCTCCACCATCATCCCATTGAGAAGGGAAGAAAGGAACACTGACTCAGCACTGCAGAGGCACCTGTGCACACACCTTACCCCGGCTTTATGAGAACTCTTGGAGTAGATAGCGTGGGGAGAGATTCCCAGCAGCTTATCCTTCCTCTGGTTATAAACAGTTCTCTTACACCCAGAGGGGAAGCTTCTACAGAGTTACAGCTCTATCTTTATGTCTCTGTAGCTTTCTCAGTACTTCATTCACTGTGGATGCTAAATAAATTTTGTTGAGTGCATTTACGCACGTATAATTTTGTCAGGGTAATAGGGTACATACTGTGGCCACCTTGACCATCTCCGAACTAAAAGAAGGGCGGCCACTCAGTGAGGCTGCATCCGCATGCACTGTCTTTGCTCCTTTCACCATCCCTGATGCTCTCTGCTGGTGCCCTCAGTCTAGCACTCCCTCTTCTCTTCAGGCTTCCAGGAGCCAAGCAAAATGGGAGAAAAGCCCTTGGAATTTCCAGGCATCAAGCCTCTGAGAACATGGGAATTATGGGGTATCTGTGATTCTAGAACAATCTGCACTGCGTCTTCTCCCACTGCTCACCCAGCAGTAACCAAGGAGCTCACAAAGTGCATCATGGGGCACAAGGGAAAGGAACGTGAACTTGCACAAATCTGCCCTTGTCCCTGGGAAAGCGACAAAACATCTGCTCCAATGAAGTTTCCTTCTCAAAACCCAGGGCGATGTTTAAAAGGCAGACCCCAGCACCAGCTCCAGAAATGATCATGATGGCCACTGAGGGGGACCACCGCCTGCCTACCTGCTAGCCCAACGTCAGCTGCGTTAGCGATCGCCACCGCCTCCTCCTCTGTATCGAACCTGCCAAAGTCAAGATGGGTCGTCAGCAAAATCTGTAAGGGAGAATAAATAAACCCAGCTGTCTTTTCTCCCAATTTGTTTCCAAATAACAGCAAGGGGCAAATGGGAGTTTTGCAAAGAGATTGCAGGGCAGAGTACAGAGGAAAACAGCACCACGTGCTGCGATGACTCAGCGTTCAAGACTGGCCTTCTCTCTTCTAAGGGAACAGGAGACTGGGAGGCTGACGTGCAGGGAACTGCAGCATACCCAGAATGTCAAACAAAATGCCTTGAAAAGGATTACTGCTCTTGCTCCCTACTGAGAATATACAACAATTATAACACCTGCATAGTTTAGAAGCAACCATAATGTAGTAGAATGAAGACCGTCCAGAGGAAATTGGGGCCAAGGTTCTAATGTCGGCTTTACCACTTACAGTGATGGTGCTGGGAGTCTGTTCCTTTCTGGAATCAAAGAGTGCTAGCACCAAAGCCCTGTGCAGTCTCTTCTAGCTTTATCATTTTATTTCTGGAACAAGATTTGAGTGGCATTTTTCTGTTGCCCCAGAGTTGTAACCGGGACAAAAGGTTCTAAGCACCCCAATTCCTAAATTCAGAGATCTGCCAGCAGTGGGGACCAGCATCTCTCTGGAGGCACCAGGCAGAGCTGGCTGGGCTGCTCTGGGCCCCAGTCAATACAATCGGAAGACTGGGAGAGAAGAAGGCAGCTTTGGGGGAGGGAAGGTCAAGGATGGTGACCCCAAGAGAATCGGTTGTTCTGAGGATGACCAGTTGTGTCTCCTAGGGCTTCTCTCTCCACTTGAACATACAAAGCAAGCCATGCTATCCACAGGAGAACAGAAAAACAGGGCATCCCCAATGTCCCTACTCTCCAGTTAGCCCTAAAAATATAGCAATCACATCATCAGTTGTGACATCATTAAGGATTTTCACCTTTCCGTTGTATCTGCTAACATCGGAGCTGTGCTCCCACCACTCTGTGCCCCAGAAGGAGAGAGTGGTGACACTGGAGTCCACTGGGTCCCCTCCCTGACTTACATTTTATTTACACCACCACCACCACCACCACCATAATATTATGAGACAATGTGCTAAGCACTTTATGTACATTCTATCATATAACCTGATAACTACCCTGTGAGGCAGGAACTAGTTCTTATCCTGTTTCCCATATGAGGACCCTGAGGCTCAGAGAAGTTAACACGTGCAAGGGTACAAGGTATGAAGTAGCAAAGCCTGAATTTACACCCCATTCAACTCCCAAGCCTGCCTTCTAACCACTACATCCTTGACGTTTCCTGTGAAAACATCAAGTTCACAGTCTAGGTAAAAAAGTTTTATTAAAACAAAGAAGATGAAAGTCCTTCAAGTGGTTCATTTCCCCAGTGGTGGACTAACATGTAAACTTCCTTAGCAAGATGGTAACAAAGCCGGCAAAGTATGTAAGAAAGATTTCTGTCCTGCACAAGATGGTACAGGCAGCACAGAGAGCTGCCGGCTCTCTCTGGCAATCCGATGCTGGAGATGCCAGAGGAGAGACAGAGAATCACGGCTCAAAAAACCTCAATCAACAACTAACGCCAAAAGGGCAAGACACTTCCGGAAGCCAAGAAGTGGTTGGATCCTGGGGGGGAATGACAGTCTCAAGGGGGGGAGCTGGGGGCCACCCATGGAGGGGGTGGAAGGGCCAGAGCTCTACGGAGCCTGCGGAGGTGGGGCTGTACCTCCCCCATCACACCGGGGCATTTCAGGTGCTGCTGCCCACAGACCTGGATCCCTGGACCAATGCTATGTTGCTATGGGCAGAAAAGCAGCAGGGCCAACTCAGGGCAGCGGGGGCCCAGGCAGTGCTCAAGCCCAGCTGGCTAAGCGAGCGATCCAAAACAAGTGTAGGAGCACCAGGAACCAGACGCGTCTTCTCCCCACCCATTACTATACGTAAAACAGCCCTGGGGGCAAAGGATGCCTAGGGCAGGGGAGTGGTGTTGAGACCAGATTTTAATACTAGAAGCTCCCTCCCTGAGGCTCAACCCTCCGCCCTCCAAATGTATCAGAGGGAGCACAAACTACCATCTAAGCCTTTTACTACAATCCTAAGGCAGACATTACTAGCCAAGGCTGCCAGCAGTTCAAGGGGCTAAAGATGAGTTCACAGGGAAAATGACAAGACATCTGAGGGCTCCAAGACTAAGAAAGATAAACAGAACAACCTGTACCAGAGGAGGCAAAAATAGTGGAACAGAATAAAAACGTAAGAAAAGGAAAAGCATCCACGCAAAATAAGGGGGAATAATAAAGCAGGAAGAATCAGTTATAGGCAAGAACCAACTGGAGAGATCAAGGATGAAAAAAATAATTGTTGCGATAAAGAACCTGGTGGATGGGTTGGATAGCAGAATGGATGTATTTGAAGAATGAATTACTGAGCTGGCAGATGGAGGGGAAGGAGTTTCTTAGAGGGCATCAGGAATGGATGAAGAGATGGAAGGAACAAACAAGAGTTAAGAGAAGTGGAAGATGGCAGTGGAAATATCACTACAATAGACTTCTTAAAAGGGTAGAAAAGGATCAGTGGAGGGAAGAGAAATATTTGGAGAAATAATGACCAAGAATTTCCCAGGACTAAACAAAACCCTTTAGATATTAAAGGAAGACATTAGGACCTCAGAATAAAAAACTCACAAGTGCCACAGCAGTAACATGTAAGAATGTCCAAGACCATGAGTGATTTCAAAAGTCTCCAAAGAGAAAAAGCAGATCCCTTTCAAAGGAACAAGAACCAGAGAGCAGTTTCTCAGTAACAACTCTGGAAATAAGCAGACAGCGGAGTGATATCTTCAAAGTGTGGAACCTAGAATTTCATCCAGGGAAATTATTATTTACTTGTGAACGTGAGATAAAAGATCACACGAGAACATAGAAAGCTCAGTCCCACAGACTCCCTTGAGAGAACTCTTTGAGGATGTACTCCCTGAAGAAGAAAAATGAGTTCAGCAGAAAGCAAGAAGAAAGCCAAGAATCTGGTAAATGTTGTGGTCTACCTAGGCAATGATAAAAACAAATTTTCTTAAATCATAAATCGAACTTGGCTCTTCCATTGACACAACACAGCTCTCTGCCTCTCCAGCCCGCCTCCTCCCCACCCAGGCCAGAAAACAGCACATGAACTGGATTTCTCTATAGGTTTCCTTTTTCTTTTCTATTCTTTCTCCTCTCTTCCTACCAGCTGCATGATCTTACTTGATAACTGGTGCCAGAGGCCCAAACGTCTCTTCATGAGAGCAGAGCATGTCCCGGGTGACGTTGCTGAGCAGGGTGGGCTCGAAGAAATTTTTTCCCAGTTGATGTCGCTTCCCACCTGTCACAATGGTGGCCCCTTTGGAGACTGCATCACTCACGTGTTTTTCTACCTGTGTGAAGAGAACGAGAAGAGCCCTTGGGAAAGTTGGTTGAGGGTACTTTGGAAATGACACAATCTCGCTGAATGTTTAAACTGCAGAAAACTATAACTTTAAAAAAGAAAATAGGTTAAAAACAATGTATCCTAGTTCCTTTTAGGTAGAAAGAACCAAATATGCAGAGATACAGAGGCACTAAGGAGGCACGTGGTGTGTGCAATGCTGCCTTCTCCCTGCTCTTTGCTTTTCAGTTGTCTGATCTCACTATTGGCTGGATGGTCTAATACGTATATACTGGTGTCTTTCTAGGCCTGATGCTCAGCTGTTTCCCTGGGATTTGCTCTCACTGCACTCCTGGGTTACTTCCAGGTTCTTCAATCCCACATTGTCCTCTTTCCTGGAATTTGCTTTCATTTTGTTCTAATACATTCTCCTCAAGCAGTTGTTTCGAAAAAGGTTCCCTGAGAGTGGTTTACTCTCTGAATTTTCTGACACTTCGTGTCTGATGTTTTACTTTGTCCTCTATGTGATTGACAATTTGGTTGGCAATGGAATTTTGATCCAAAATAATTTTCCTTCACAACCTTGAGTGCACTTCTCCACTGCTAGTGTTGTTGATGAAAAGTGTGATTCAAAAATGGTTCTCACTCCTTTGTGGGTAGCTTTTTCCTCTTCTGGAAGCTTCTAGGATCTTCTTTAATGTTCCTGACATTCTAAAATTTTAGCAAAATATATCTGGGTTTCTCTTTTCATTCACTCTACTTGACAATTAGAGAAATCTTTCAATCTGAAGGATTATTTTCCTCCAGCTCTAAGACGTTTTTATTATTTATTTGATAATGCCATTTCCCTCCAGCTTCTCAATTTTTCTTTCTAGAACTATTACTAAAATGGATAGCCCCCTCACCTTAGATTCTGATTTCTTTTGCATTTCTGTCATATTTTTCATCTTTGTCTTTTACTTTCCATTCTAAGAGCTCTCCTTGATTCTGTCTCCCATCTTCACCTACTGATTTTTAAAAAAACTTTGACCATCATGTGTTTCATTTCTAAAAACTCTTTCTTGTTCTCATTGCTTCATGTTCACAGACACTGCTTCTATTTCATAGATGTACTATCTTCTCAAAACTCTAGGAGGATACTATTAGATTCTTAGAAAATTCCTTTCTGTTCCCAGATTCACCTGCCTCCTTGAGGGCTGGCTGTTCTGTTTGTTCTTCCTGACCCTTCCTCTCATATGCTGAGGGTTTGCCCCAAAGGTGTCATGATCCTTGGTTGTTCAACTTTCTGATGAAGGACTGGGTTGATTAACTTAGGTGGGTGGCATGGGTGGCCTTTGCTGTTTCCAGTCTCTTCCCTGAACGAGAGGGACAACTGCAAACTCAGGTTTATGCAGACTTGGCACACTTCACTTTAGGGGCAACCCCTTCCCGAGAGGGCAAAGGCAGGGGAGACCCACTCTGGTGCGCCTCCTCTTACTCTCGAAGCTGTACCCTCCGAGGCAGGCTGCTATATCTCTTCAGAGGCATTTTCCTACCCAGAGCAAATGCCTCTGCTGTCTTATACGTACTGGTGGTGATGGTGATGGAAAGGAGCGGTGTGGGAATGACCCAGAAAACTGAAAAGTATAACCAATGAGCGCCATTTCTCCCTCACTCCCATTCCTACTCTCTACCCCAGCCAATTCGAGATAAGCCTCCATCCTAAAAATTGGCACCCATTTCTCTGCAGGCTTCCCCTGGGCACCTCGGCTGCTTTGACTTTTCTATTAACATGATCCCTTCTGCCTTCCAGAAGCTCATCATGATCTTTGGTCCATTGAGTCCTCCTGCTCCTCCCATTCTCAGCTGAATGCTCTGTAGGACTTCAGAAGAGATAAATATAGGCCTGGGCACATTCTGCCATCCTGACTCACCCTTTTTAAATCCTCACCCCCTACAACACTCTCATAGTCCACTGTCTGCAACAAATCCCCATTAGCCAGGATGCTTGCTTTCTATGATTTATATCCGTAAAAATAATTATATTTAACATACTTAACAAGGACCTACCTCTTTGTACCCAAAGAGACTATGCTCTACCCTTTTCTTGTCATATTAAATGTGATGTGCAAATTTTTTTTCCTGGAATTTACCCTATGACTGTGTGTATACTAAAGCCAGCACAATGGATTGTTTTCAGACAAGACGTTTTCTACTAAACTCTCCAAAGAAAGAAATCCTTCAACCGTAGCTGCTTGAAGTCCTAGAAAACAGCGCCCTCTAGAAAGCAATGTCTGCATCTTCACTTTGGCAAGAACAACGACACAGAAAATCTCTAGGACAATGGTTTCCCAGCCTGGCGAACTAGCACTAACTGAGGCACTTAAAAAATACCAATGCCTAGACCCTACTCCAGACAAATTCACACCCAGTCTCCTCAGGTGGGACCTGGGCATCTGTAGTTGTTCAAGGCACCTGGTGGGTTAAGAACCACCATGCTGGGACTTGAACCACAGCTGGTACAAACCCAAATTGTCTTCACTGGCCAATCAAGTCCCCAGGGTCCAACGTCACCTCAAAAGTGCAGGTCTGTCAAACCTCGATGCTTCCCTTGGTTTCCACTGGGGAAGGCAACAGACATGGGTTCAGCAGACCTGACAGCCCAGTGGGTTAGGGAAGCCATTCCAGGGCGTGGCCCTCAGGAGGCGGATGAACAGCGGTGAGGCTGTGCTTCCCACTGGGTGCTGACCTGGCTCTCACTTCACTGTGGTTCCTCAGGTGACACCCAGGAGACTGGCCGTGCCCACCTTCTGGCCACCGCTTCTCCCTTCTTTCCCACACACAATCTCCAGCCTCCATTTTCTGATTTAAATTATTCCATTAAAATCCTTTCTACTAGTAGAGACTTATCTAGGGAACATACTGGATGTTTGGTATTACAAGAATATTCCTTGTAAGCAACTCTAAAAAGGATTATTTTTTAAAACAGTAGAACAAGGAGAGAACGCTCACCTAGCTAGTAGTCTAGATTGTGATATTTTTTGAACAAACAAATCCTTCCTAAAGGCAGTGTCCATTTCTCGCCATGTCTAAATCCTGAAGGTGGCTTCTGCTATTCTACGTCTCCCTACCGGATGCTTTCATCAAGGATTCTTCTGGAAGGGCATTTTGTTGTCAATGTCAGCCAACATTTCAGCTGAAATATAAACAATTTCAAAAACAAAACCGGTCTTTCTTTCCTTTTAGGTGTTCAAAAGATCAAAGAACTTTGTATTTCAAGATCCTAATTCCTGAGGGAGCGAGGGATAGAATTATCACCACCATAAGAGAAAATTTAGGGAGGGCGGTAAAAGATCTGAAGTGACGGATCTCCTGGGGACTCAGCGTAATGACAGAGTTGGAAAAGGTTATGACCAGATGATGCCACTCGAGGCATACAAATTGCAGAAATTCACTTTTTCCCGATTTCTTCATTGTTTCCAAAATAGCCTTGCTGAGACATCATCAAAGTTTTTTGCTAATTAAGCTTCAGATACCAAAACCATGAAATCTGCTTTAACAGATAATAACACGAACTTACCTTTTCTACTGCTTTTTCATTAATCAGTGGGCCTTGAGTCGTTCTCTCCTCAAATCCATTACCCACATGCAGGTGTGCTTTCATTGCCTCAGCAAATTTTTTCACAAAGGAATCATGGATACCCCTTTGCACCAAGAAACGGTTTGAGCAAACACAAGTCTAGACAGAAGAAAACAAACGCAGACGTTTGTTGGAAGCTACTGACCCAACCAATAAATGTGTGACTGCTGGTGCCTCTCTGGACGTGAAAACACTTTCCCAGGTGGTTCTCATCAGGTGTCCAACCTGCTGTTTTCCTCCTATGTGGACTTGGCGCTAAAGATAAATGCACTGAGTAAGTGCGCATTCTCCTCCAGCCCCCTGCACAGCCGCCACACCTCTGTGGTTCAATAAGTAAGCCAGTATAAATACCTGTGTGCCAAAAAAAAAAAAAAAGCCAACTAACCCAAGTTTTTTCAAATGGCTTCAATAAGCCGTTATGAAACAAAGAGGGAAAGAAAAGACCAACACAAAAAACTCTAACCCTGCTAGACTGATGCTGCAGCGACAGAGCGCAGGGGCTAGAAGGGGTGCGGTCAAAGGCTAACTTACATCCTTTAGGTTATTAAACCTTCCAACGGTTTGGCTGAATCTGACATTTTGAAAATGGACAAAAGACCATTCTTCCATGTCAGCCTAAATTATTGAAAAGACCCTTGCTTATTCTTTTCTAAATTATAAAATATAACCACATTACAGGAAATGTAGTTAACATCGATAAATTTTCTTCGTCTTTTTTCTTAATCGTGTATTTTTCTAATAGAAATGGGTATATAGTCAATTTTGTGTCCTATGCATTTTTATTGCCTTAAAGCAACATACTCCAAAGTTGTAGCTTTATTGTATAACTCTGAAGGTTACAAACATTGGCATTTTGTGTTTCTAAATGGCAACATACCTATTTCTGAAATAACCAAGCTTATTTAGGTTATGTGAAAGGGAGAAAACTAATTACCAAAGGCCAACACAAGGATGAAAACTATTTAATATAGAATATTATACAGCATTTCACCTTTTTTTCATAATATAACCTCTCAGGAGTTTTTATTCCATTTCTGGAATGCATTTAAAACTCCTTATTGATGGTACTTTAACACAAAGTGCTTAAGAATATTTTGCAAGAAGCCAGGATCCTGGCAACAGCTTGGATAGACCTTGGGAGACAGGACCCTAGGATGTGTGACCTCCAGTCAGTTAGTCTTTCTAGAGTTTCATTTCCTCGTCTGTAAAATGTGAGACTCGTATCAGATAATTTTGAAGGTCTCTGCCAGATCTAATATTCCAGGATTTCCTATGAAGGCGTGAGCTGAGGCTGTCACACTCTCAGTGACAACCTGGACACCCGTGGGAACACTGCTGGTCCTTGGGCGTGCAGCCTGTGGTGGGTGTCTAGGATGCCCTCCCAACTCAGGAGGAGTGAATCCCAGGCAGCAGGGTTTTGAGTTTTTCATGGCACCATCTCAACCTTTTCCCACTTTCTTTTCCTTAAGACTGGAGGCCTCAGACCCTAGCTGTTCAAGGCTGTTTTGTGCCTCAGGAGATTTATTATAGCTGTTCAGTAGAGAAAAGCCCAATGAGGGAAAACTATGAAAATAACCAGATTCAAACAATAGGGGAAAGAAGAGAAGAGAGAACAATTTTATTAAAAGACATTGCTGTTCAGGAAATTCCTTGAAGCCGGGGACTCTACCTTCTCTCTCTGTGGACCCTCCAACCTTAGCATAGTCCTAGCAAAAGAAGGCACTCACTACACATTTGCTGAAAGAGCGAATGAACGATAGGAGGAACCTTCCAGGGGATGAGTAGGGTGGTGGGATCTTTGTGAAACACACACACACAGAACCCCTGAACAATGCTCCAGGACTCACCTGCCCCGAGTTCCTAAATTTAGACGCCATGGCGCCTGCTACAGCATGGTCCACGTTGGCACTGTCAAAGACAATGAACGCGGCGTGGCCGCCCAGCTCCATGGAGACCCTTTTCACAGAGTCGGCCGCGTGGTGCAGGAGGATCTGCAGGCAGAGGAGAGAGGGCTGTAAGCACTCAAAACAACTACCAGGACTGGAAGCCTTTGTTTCAAAAAAGTACCCAACAGTGAAAACAGCCAGGTGCCCAGGAGTGTAGACGGGCTGATACTTTGCATAAGAAAAGGGAAAAACAAGAATATACATTCATATTTGCCTGTATTTGATAAACAGCCATTGAGACGATAAAAAGAAACTAAAAGTTATTACTTATAGAAGGGAGGGAGTCAGGGACAGGGTGAGGGTGAGACTCTCCCGTGTAAACTTGTTTATACTGTCTTGATCCTTGAAGCATATAAGTGTACTGCCCATTTTAAAAAATCATGTGATAATAGACTTAAAAATCATAATATAGAGATAAGATAATAAAATCATCCAGAATCCCACAACCCATAGGTTATCACTAATAAAATTTTAAGGTATATGGGGGCTGGCCTCATGGCTTAGTGGTTAAGTGCATGCGCTCCGCTACTGGCGGCCTGGGTTCGGATCCTGGGTGCACACCGACGCACTGCTTGTCTGGCCATGCTGAGGCGGCGTCCCACATACAGCAACTAGAGGGATGTGCAACTATGACATACAACTATCTATTGGGACTTTGTGGAGAAAAAGGGAAAAAAGAACAAAACCTCTCAAAAAAAAAAAAATTTTTAAGGTATATCCATCCAGAATTTGGCCACACAGGTTCATGTATATGTACTTTTTTTTTTTTTTTGAAGAAAACAGGATGGTAGAATTATACAGTTTTATAACCTGCTTTATCTTCCTAATTAATCACATATCTGGAAGATCTTAACATGTTCACGACACTTTATACTTTGCTCCTTTAATGTAACACTACAATGTGAAGATTCTCTCATGTCAGCATATTTGTTTCTAGAACATTCATTTAGATGGCTGCATAGTATTCTATTGCATGGCTCTCCCATAATTTTATTCAGCCTCTATCTGTTGGAAATTTAAGTTGTTTCCAATTCCTTACTATTTTAAATAACGCTGCAATTATTCCCTCAGTATAAATTTGTAGAAGTAGAATTGTTAGCTCAATGCATGATTGGAAGGCTTTTTGATACATAGAACCATTAGGCTTTATATGTCGCGTAAGAAATTTTTATGGCCTAGAAAAGCTACACGGGGACATTTAACTGCTTTATCACAGGACAGTAGGTATCTGTCCAGTCATAGCTACAAGGTAGATGGAACCACTTGAATGGTTCAACTGAAACAGAGAGTACTCACAAGCTCAAGGTCACTCCAGGAATGGCCCCCCAGTGCCATACACCCTGAGGTTGTGGGTTTTGTGTTAGGGCTCTTGGTCAAAATTCAGAACAGCTGGAAAAATGCTTCTATGCCGGTACTTCTCTATATGCCAAGATGTTAATATTCCAGCAATTAAACAGTAGTAACCATCTTCTCATTGAAATGTTACTATTCAACAAGGTAGCACAAGTTTTAAGACTACACATATTTCTGTATTGGACTCAAGATAGCTATGTCCATTTTGAATTTTTAAGAAATTCTGCCAGGCCATTGATTTTCCTGAATTTGCTCACTCTTGGGTCCCTTGCGTTCATCCACCCAGCCTTGGGCACAGGACCTGTCTCATGGTGTCCTTCCTCCATGCGAACTTGCCCTGTCCTCTGACCACGTCTTTTTCCCCCTCTGCCCTCAGGACAACGGCCTGACACTGGCACTGGCCTGCCATGGCCCCGCAGTACTGCATGCACTCCTGTCACCCTTAAGGAATCCTTTCCACTCTGGTTCCCACCACTGACCTTCTCAGGACCTCAGCTTCCAAAGCCCTAGAGAGGGAACGTGACTGTCCCATTCATCCTTCTCTGCCAGGTCACTTGCCCTAGGTCATTGGCCAGCCTATGAGTCTGTTTACCTTGGGTCAAATGCTCACTCATGGTTCAACTCTCTGTGTGGGAAGGGAAAAACAGCTATGTGCTATGAAACATGGTTGCTGTCCCCCCAGCAGGCCCCAGGAGGGGTGGTCCCCCGGAAGCAGGGGAGGGCAGGGCAGGCATCTCCAGAACAGGCTCACTGTATGGGGTTCATTCAGTCAGAGGCGAGATTCTCTGCCTGAAGATCAGGAGCTCAGCCACCGATTCTCTGAAAGATCAGCTCAGAAGAGGCCCTTGACATACAGAGTAGTTATTCCTTTATTGGTGATTCCTGTCACTCTTCCCTTTAAGTCACTTGAAGCGAATCACTGTCCTGGGTAATTTAAGAGGCAAAGTTGGACTTGGCAGGAACATGGTTGGCATTTTCCTGGGGGTCTGTCAGATGGTGACAGTTTGCTGAACCAAGTGAGGAAGAGCAGTGAGTTGCTGGCCTTTGCCCAGCATCCCGGGAACTTCTCTGGCTTGAACAGCAAAGGTTTTAGATTCCTTTCTCCTAGGCCTCTCTCTTTTTCTTTTTCTCTTTTTCTTAACTACTTCATAGTCACGCCTGAAACCCTCTGAGGGTAAGTTTGCATTGTAAGATCCACTGATGAGAGCTATAGCAGTTTATGGATCTAAAAATCCCTGCTTCTGATATGAACGAATGGAAGGCTCCCAAAGGGCCACTCCGAGTGTGAGTTTATGGCACGACAAAAGTGATTATGGTGGGGAATTATTAAAATTGCTTTATTCCTTCCTGCTTCTCATGGTGACTAAAAATGACCACAACGTCACAAAAACTTTCCGATTTATTTTATTTTTATCTGATATGTGTTTATGTATGTGTCTAGCATGAGTACATATACATATATGTATAACTGTGTACATATACCAGCAGAAAAAAGTATATTATCTGGAGAGAAATAGCATAAACAAAAACTTTTGCTGTACTCTGCCTTTTTTGTCTCTTGAACATTTAAAAGGATAAATAAAAATCCAGTCACAGGCGCACACGTGAAGTTTTGGGGAAACAACTTTCAAACATTTAAGGAAAAAATCTAAAAAAAAAACAAAACAAAACACCTTTCTGTTTCTGTCAGGACCTTGATACTAAATACAATTTCCGTTCAATTCTAAGACATCCATTTCAACATCAATTGTGTGTTTCTGGAATCTTTAATTCTAGATTCTGGAAGAAACATGCATTCCAGAATTGAGGGAATGCAATGGATAGCTTTCGGCCACTTCACATACAACAAAAATGGGAAGCTTCACCGCCCTGACTCCTTCAGTATGGTTGAATACGAGCCTCTGTCATGTCACAATAAGGAACACCATCCAAAATATTTCCAGAGGATGATTAGACATGACTTTATTCGACAGCTTTTAACACTCTGCTGGAAATCTTGCTACAAATGGTGATCAAGAGGAAATCGTATTTTTAGACTCTACGAACAGAAAATGTTAGAATGACATTTGTGTGCTTTGAGATTTAAGTCACGTACCTTTCCAGTAGCTGTGGAGCCAGTAAAGGAGACTTTGGACACTAGAGGATCAGTGCAAAGCGCTTCCCCTACTTCCTTGGCCTTCTTTCGAGAGCAGGGCACAACATTGTACACACCTGGAGGGATTCCAGCCTGGTTTGCCAGCTATAAAGAGAAACAGCAAACATGTGGCAGCGAATGATCAAACTGAAAAAACGGAAAAGAAATAAATATTTGTTTTAATCCACAAAGGAATGGAAAAAAATTAAGCTGACTTTGGGGACAGAATAAGAATATATTTGGAACTGAAATAAGATTCCTAATAGTGCTAAAGTGATATTAATGTTGTTACACCAACTTAAAATTTTTTAAAGGATAAGTTTCAATGCCAATTTCTGTTCAAAAAAAAACCACACCTTGGATTTCTTTCCCAAAAAAAAATCAGAGGAGCTCAAGAAAAGTTATTTGATTCACCTGCAGAATCAGGGGAGTGAGTGGAGAGAAGCATTTGCCGCGCACCTACGAGGTGCAGGGCGGTGGGCAAGGCCTTCCCACAGGTCATTTCCAGAGCAGTGGAGAGGAAAGGGAGGCCCAGCAGGGAAGAATCATGCCAAGACCACATGCTAGAGAGTAACAGAAGCAGCACGCTAACCCACAGCTGCCTGACTTGGAAACCTGTGCTCTTTCCATGGCGATTCTCTCTGGATAAGGCATATCTTGAATTATTGTGACTTCTGAATCCCACTAACAATTAACTTATTGCACAAATCTGACTGGGGATTCTGGGAAGACAATGGGAGCAGCCGTTTTCGAATCTCTCTCTGTATCCCCTCAAAAAAACAGAAAGAGAGCAATTAGATAGCCAAACCAAAATATCAGAGACCACATTTGCAAGACTGGATGTAGTGTAAGTGCCAGAGAATTGTTTTTTTTCCCCCCAATTGTAACGCAAGTGCCTGACTTAGCTCTGCTTGCATCCACTTCAAAGACGGCCATCTCACAAACACATTGCCAGCCACACGACTAGGTGGAGAGCCAGGCCATCCTCCCCCTGAAGTTTCCTTTTGCTTTAGAGATCTCTGGTTGGCTTAGATAACTGACCATTTGGCCACTTGTTTTTGCCTTCCTATGTTTAATTCTGCTCTTAGGGTTTAAATCCACCAATAAAGACTGAATCCGAAAAACCCTGGGCCCCTATTCCGGACCCCAATAAAAGTAGAACCCCAGGCCCATGCATGCGCTCTCTCTCTCTCTCCCTCTGCCCACAGCCTCACTGTGTGGCCTTAGGCGTGCCATGTACCTAAAAGGACATGTGAGGAATGAACTTTATCTTTCAACATTTCCTCCCAGTTATTGCTGAGGGTGTCTCACAATCATAAGAACCACAAGGGCTGGTCCAGCCACAATGCTGGTTCCAAAAGGAGAAATATCTGTGAGCAGCTTGCTGTGGGCCCAGGTGAGCACGCCCAGGCATTTCTAGCTGATAGTGCTATTGACAGACCAAGACCAGCACAGAACACTGGATGACAAGGCAACTCCACAAACTGCAAATTACAAGTGGGTGGGAACATACCACTGACAGCTGGGGAACACCAGCACCTTCGTAAGAAGACACAGAGGGAAGTAATAGGCTGTCTGATGCACCTGATAACAGAGAACCCCAAATAGCCCACAGGTGTTCATGCAACACAGGGCAGGCAAATTTGGAACAGCAACTATAATTGCCCAACGCAATAGTAGGTGAGCGCAAGGGACTCTGCGATGAGGACTGAATGGCATGGAGGGTACATTCCCTGGGAACCTGGGAACTGTGGGATGGAGGAGGAGAAGGCCCAGATAAAAGTGGAGAAGGGAATGGAGCTGGGGAATCTCAGAAAGCAAGAAACCCAAAGGCACTCTGTGAAATTAGAGAAGATAGCGCTACCCCTACTTCCTCCTAAAAGTTTAGGAAAATGAACTTCATATAAAAATAAACTAAATTCTCAGAAAAATGCCAAAGTCAAATCTCACACAAAGTTATTAAAAGGAAAAAATAGAATAAAGAGCAGAAAAACATCCTCATAGATAACAAAAGCTTAACAGAAAGACATGCCCACAAAACAGATCCAACTATAACTTACTATGAGGGGAAAAAATGATAGAAAAATTGTACCAGTACACAAAAGAACAACATGAATCAGAATTAGAAAAATTTAGAAATGAGGTGAAGGAACATAGGAAAGAATTAGAAATAAAAGAATAAAATCATTTCAGAAATGAAAAGCAAACTAGAAGAAACACAAGAAGAAACACAACAGATAGTACCTTAACAAAAATAGACAGTGGAAAAGAAGGTATTTTTTAAAATGAGGGAAAAGATGAAATGGATACAAGAGAAAGTGACAAAAAAGATTTAATACATAGATAATAGGAGTTCCTGAAGAAGAAAACCAAACCAAGGGTAAAGAACAAATTCTGAAAACTTTCCAGAGATTTAAAAAAAAGATCTGAACCTACACATTGAAAGAGCCCCTGTATACCTGGAGTATTGACCCAAGAAAATCATCACAAAGACAGACTTTAGTGATATTACTGGTCTTTAAAAATAAAGTGAAAAAACCCGCTTTGGGGTAACTAGCAGAAACGATAAGCTGATTTACACAGGCAAGAAACTTAGATCATCATCAGACTTTTCAATAGCAACACTTTATATCAGAAGAAAATGGAGAACACATTGAAGACAATCAAGTAAAGAAAATGTGAACCAAGGATTTTACTTCCAGCAGCCCTGATTCACAAGCATAATGGGCATGGACTGTTGTCAACATTTAAGAACGAGGATATTGTTCCGTGAGGCCTTCCTGAGGAATCTACCAGGGAACAAGGTTCATACGAACAAAATGACTGGAGAGGCCTGACAGAAGCACTGGTGGTAAGCATTAAACGATAGCTGCTTGTGAGCTAGGTCTAAGTGAGGGTTGAAAGGGAGACAATGCAGTATATGTAATGGTTACAGCCCTGACAATGTAGAGACAGACGGTGTTAACTATTTCAAAATACGGGGACACCATCATAGGCAAGAGGAGCCTATGGAGACATGACAACTACATGTAACGTGCCGTTCTAGATGGGATCCTGGAACAGAAAAGGACATTCGGCAAAAACTAATGAAATGTGAATAAGGTATGGACTTCTGTTAATAACGACGTATCAATGTTGGTTCACTAATTGTAACAAATGCACCATGCTAAGGTGAGATGCTAATAATAGGGGGTATGTGGCAAGTCCCTGTATTCTCTCTTCAATTTTTCTGTAAATGTAAAACTATTCTAAAATAAAAAGGTTAATTAATAAAAATGACAAGAATGGATATAGAAATACAAAAAACTTCAACCATTTTCAGGAGGCATACTGGTGATGATGATACTAGGATGAATATTCAGAAGCTGTGGTGTGTATAATGCGGGACAAAGCAAATGAGTAACAGTGGGGTACTCTAATACAGTCACTGCCTGAGTCCTTGGGTCCCAGGAAAAGAGGAGATACAAATAAAATGTAGGAGTATCTGTAGCACTAAATTTGAATTGGAAGTTTCTGGATGAATTTATGCAGTATTTTAGTGTATGTGTACACAAATATGTATGTTTCCTAGCCCTGCCCACTGAAAAGGCCTAGAAAAAATGACCAACTAGTAGCAATGACCATTCTTAGAGCCCCAAGTGTAGACCTAAAATATCATCTCCTGCTAAAGGAAACAAGGTTTTTCTGCAGAAAAGGTTAATTCCAGGTGCTGGGCAGGAAATATATATAATAAGCCTGAACTATCTTGTCATATTAGATAGCAAAGAACTTCTCAAAGACTGTTTGAATTATGTTAAAAGATACAAGAGCCAACTTGAAGGGGCTGCCATCGGCCAAACATGAGGGCAATTTGAGCTTCATTAAGGATAATAATTACAACACACTGAAACTCATCAAATATGTTAACATCTATTAGCACATAATGATACTTAAAAAAACTAATTGGTAACCTTCGGCAGATGGTAGGAATAGCTTCATTAACTTGAAAAACTGGTAAATAAAGAGAAAGAATCGAGCACTTGTACTGCCTTTCCTGTATGAACTGACCACTGGGTAACCAAATGGGAGATGATGGGATGCTTTGCTTTATAGAAGGAGTCTAGTGAATAAATGAAACAGAAATGAAAGCATTCAAATATTACCACGTTCACAACTCCTAATGAATTAAGAGACTGAGCAGCATTGAGCAGCAACGGCTGATATCATGAAAGCAGAGACAACCAGACGTACGTGCCTCCTGACAAAAGGACACAAAAAAGGGACTGAGTCCAAGTCTGAGGAAGCATCTGGGTGCAGCGGACAGAGGAACGTGGTGTGCCACCAAAATCCACACTATGGGAAGCTCTACCGGTCAAATGTCCAGTTTCTTCAAAAGGTAGATTGTAAGGCAAAGAAAAGCATGGAGGGGAACCTGCCGATTAAAAGAGACTTACAAGATGTTCCAAATTAAAAAGTAAGACTATGGTGCCTGGGATGCACACTTGGGTGATACAGCTATAAAAAACACGAAGTTGGGGCCAGCCCGGTGGCGTAGCAGTTAAGTTCATGCGTTCCACTTCCGCATCCTGGGGTTCCCAGGTTCGGATCCCGGGGGTGGACATATGCACCGCGTGTCAAGCCACGCTGTGGCGGCGTCCCATATAAAGTAGAGGAGGATGGGCACGGATGTTAGCCCCAGGGCCAATCTTCCTCAGCAAAAAAGAGGAGGATTGGCAACAGATGTTAGCTCAGGGCTAATCTTCCTCAAAAAAAGAAAAAAAAAACCCACAAAGTTATTACCATAAAAATCAAGACAGGCTATCTTGGAGGGAGGGAGGGAAGGAGGCAGTGGGATTCAGACAGGACAAAGAGTCCTTCTGGGGCAGCTGGCAAAGTTCTATTTCTTACCTAGGTGGTGGTTGCAAGGGTATTCAATTTAGAATCATTCATGGAGCTGTAAATTTGTATTGTATGGTTTTTCTGTATCTACTTTATTTTACAATAAAAAACGGAAAACAACACTGACTGGATGCAAATACTTTATGATTATTTTGAACGAAGACACAGGCAAAGCAGGATAAACTGCCTCGTCCAGGGCAAAGAGAGATCCTTGGAGTTTCTAGGCCTTCACTAAGGACCTATTATTTTCTGTAGGTCTAAGAAGCTGCATTTTTCCTTTGAGATAATCTCTCAGTTTATAGAGGTTTTAAAAAATGTGGTTCTTAACCTTTCCAATCAATATAGATGTGTGCTTTCAGACAAATTTTGTAAGCAGGTGGGGTCTAACAATCATTGGTACTGGCTCTAAACACTATAATCTGTAGGAAATACATCATTAATTCTATCTGTGCCTTGGGGTCTAAGGTTAACTTACACACATCGCACAGATTAAGAATGATTTCAGGTAAAACTATAACAGCCCATCTAAAAAAAGCCTTCCATTCAGTTTATGCTTCTGTATGACTAAAACGACTGATTTGCCTCTGAAATAAGGTGCCGTTTGGTGAAGTGCCCTCTAGGACAGGAGCTTCTAGGCACTGGGTCTGGAGCAGCACCGGGTCCCTAAGAGTCTAGAACAGCAAGCGTGGTAACTGCCACTGCCCTGGGGATGGTTAGGTCTGGTCTTTCAGAAGCTCCTTTATCTGACCACAGGGCAAAGTGCAAAAACAGCAGCAAAGGGACCCAAAAGAGGACGAGGCCCACCAATCCAAGCCTCCCCTCCCTCTCCCCTTCCCTCCCTCCCCCCTTTCTTCTCTCCATCCTGCCCTGGTTCCTTCCCTCCCTCCCACAGATACTGACTGTCTCCTATACCCAGGCACTGTTCTAGGCCCTGGCACACAGCAGTGAACAAAACAGACCCAAGAGCCTGTCTCCACAGAGCTTACATTCTGGTGGGGGCAGATAATTATCAAAACAACTAAGTAAAATATCTAGTAGGTTAGGTGCTGCTAAGTGCTATGGGAAGAAAAATAAAGCCAGGACGCCGACCAGGAGCACAAGAGTTCAAGGCTGTGGTCTTCACATAGGGTGGCCAGGGGAGGACTCACTGAGAAGCTGGCATTTGAGTAACACTTGAAGAAGCAAATCATGGGCGTCCCTGGGGGAGAACTTTCCAGACCGAAGGAAAAGCAAGTGTAAAGCTGAGTCAGGGGTGAGCTTGGTGTGCTCTGAGGAGCAGCAGGGGCCGGAGTGGCCAGAGCAGACAAGAAAAGAGCTATGGAGTGATAGCTAAGGGCAGAGGGGCATTGGGGGCCAGGGAGGTGGCATCTTCTAGGGTCTTGAAGGCCACTGTAGGAAATTTATTTATTTATTTATTTATTTTTTTTATTTTTTTGTGAGGAAGATCAGCCCTGAGCTAACATCCATGCTAATCCTCCTCTTTTTGCTGAGGAAGACCAGCTCTGAGCTAACATCTATTGCCAATCCTCCTCCTTTTTTTTTTTTTCTCCCCAAAGCCCCAGTAGATAGTTGTATGTTATAGCTGCACATCCTTCTAGTTGTTGTATGTGGGAGGCGGCCTCAGCATGGCTGGACAAGCGGTGTGTCGGTGCCCGCCCGGGATCCAAACCCGGGCCGCCAGTAGCAGAGCGCGTGCACTTAACCGCTAAGCCACAGGGCCGGCCCCAGGAAGTTTGGATTGTACTCTGAGTGACATGAGAAGCCATTAGAGGGTTTTAAACAGAAGGACAAGATCTGACTGAATTAAGATTGAACTGGAGAAGGGAGTGGTAAATGAGGTTCCCTAAATGTGAGAAATGCTCCCAGTTTAGTCATGTTGCTATGGCTGCCTACTTAATAAAAATGATGGAGAGAGATCATTTTTAGGGTAGCCTAAAACATACACTGCCTACAGATGTCAGAAAATCTCCCATCCATTGTTTTTTCTAAGAAAACCAACATCTGACTTAAAATAATTGCTAGTAAATTAGAACACAACACCATCCAGCATGAGATGTAGGCAAAGACAGAGGCTTCGAAATTGCTTCTTTCTGTCCCAGATAAATATCGTTTTTCAGACTCTGTCGGCTCTGCACAAACCCAGGGAGAGAGGCTCACCTCGGCCAGGGCCAGGGCAGAGAAGGGCGTGTCTTCTGCAGGTTTCACCACCACAGTGCAGCCGGCTGCCAGGGCGGCCCCCACCTTCCTGGTGATCATGGCGCTGGGAAAATTCCACTGGGGTCAGAAGAGCAGAAGAAGTAGGTGAGAGGAAGGACTGCCCCATACTTCAAAGCAAGATAGGTCAGGAAGCCAGTCAACAAATTCCATTGCACAACTGCCTGGTGAAGCTGTTCTCTGGGGGGCCGGCCTGGTGGCGCAAGCGGTTAAGTGCATGCACTCTGCTGGGGCGGCCCAGGGTTCGCCAGTTCGGATCCCGGGCACGCACTGATGCACCGCTTGTCAAGCCATGCTGTGGCAGCGTCCCATATAAAGTGGAGGAAGATGGGCACGGATGTTAGCCCAGGGCCAGTCTTCCTCAGCAAAAAAGGAGGAGGATTGGCATCAGATGTTAGCTCAGGGCTGATCTTCCTCACAGAAAAAAAAAAAAAAAGCTGTTCTCTGGCTCTTGCACAGGTGAGCTCTCAGAACACCCAACACTTGTCAACTTGAGGGACTCAGGAGACAAGGGTTCATCAAGACAGGAAATATTTTCAGAATTTAAAACAGTACAAAATTATCTACACCAAGGGTCTGCAAGCTTCTTCTGTAAGGGGCCAGATAATAAGCATTTTAGGCTTCGTGGGTTATATAGTTTCTGTTGCAACTACTCTGTGGTTGTAATCTGGAAGCTGCCACAGCCAATATGTATATGAATGGACATGGCTCTGTCCCAATAAAACTTTATTTACAGATACAGGCAGCAGGCTGGATTTGGCCTGAGGGCCACAGTTTGTTGACCCTTTGGGAGAAAATATGAGCAAACGAGATTTGGAAAATAGCAGATGGTTTATTACTTCCCCCCTCTATATACTAATAGACATGCAGACAGCTATCGATATCTATGTATATTAACAGTATTTTATTTTGACAAATACTTGTATAATGCTTATTCTGTACCAGGCACTGTTCTAATCACTTTTCAATTATAATTAATTAAATCCTCATTACAACCCAATGAGGTTGGTATTATTATCTTCCTTTGCAGATTTGGGGAAACTGAGACAGAGATGTTAAGTATCTTGCCCAAAATCACACAGCTAAACAGTGAGCTTTGAGTCAAACCTAGTAGTCTAGGCAGTAAAAGGGAGGGATGTCTATAAATATGCTGAGCAGGGAAAGAACAGCAGTCTTGAGATCAGCTGGCAGACACTGCAGAGAAGTTAATATGGCCCTGGTAGAAGGTAGGTCCAAGGAAGGCTGGTCACTCCACAAGTATACTGCAGCCCCATCCAGGCAAACACAATACCTTATTTTTCAGCCTTTTTACCTCCAGAACCCCACCCAGTGCCTGCTGGTAGGTACACAAACCCTCTACTGTTGATGATAACCATAAATTAAGCATCAAATTTTCCTAAAACTATGGCACATTAAAAAATGTGTCATATCTTAAGTCTTTTAAAAAAATGATAAATACCAGAAGATCTTTTCAGATGTGCTAGGCAATGCCAAGAAGCCTTCATGCCAAGTCAGAAAGGCCCCTGGGTCCTCCTGTGAGTCGTCCCACTTCTGCAGGCATTAAAAAACATGTCTTCCCACTCGCCACCACCACACCTCACATTATCACAGAGGACCAGGAAACACACCTCCACCTCCAGCAAAGGAATCAGGAAACCAAGAACAGGTGACACAGCTATCAGGCAGAGGACACCTCTTCACAGGGAAGAATGAGGTGTTTCCCAAGTCCCTACTCAAGCTCCTCCTCTGGGATCTTCTGATCCCGCACGTACCGGGGTGATGATTGCAGCCACACCCACGGGCTGCTTGAGGACCAGGGCCCGCTTGTCTTTTGCCGGCACACTGATAATGTCTCCGTAAATGCGACGGGCTTCCTCTGAAAACCACTCGAGGAAAAAGGCAGAATAGAGAATTTCTCCCTGTGCCTCCTTCAGGGGCTTTCCCTAAATTAAATCAAAAAAGGACACATTCATTACTTTCCAATAACGAGAGCATGACTCGGTGTTTCTAAATTCTTCGAGGCTGCAAGCAGAGTAGAAAAGTCTCCCGTTACAAACCCACGGGGTTGTTGAGAAATTTCTAAGCAGTGTGAGTTTTAGAAAGCAGAATTACAACTAATTGGCACGTGTGCCACCTTAGACCACAATTGATCATCATTTGCACTGTCAACGTTTAAAAATTAGGAGGGAACAACCAGAACTGTATCTTCTAGTTTTTCCTCCTAATATCTTCTAAATGTTGTGACCATGGTGTAATTTACTGTAGCTACAGAGCAACTACTGGTACATTTTTAAATGTACAAAAACAACATGAAAAGTCAACCAAAATAGCCACATAGGAAAAAGAAAAACTGGAATGGTGAAAAAGCAGGATTTACTTAGTTCCACTCAAAATCTATTCCTTGCATATTATTAAAGAGTAAATTAGTACATAAAAATTTTGTTTTAGGAAATATGAGTGCCTGGCTTCATTAGAAAAAGTTTGTACCTGGCACAATAATTAGTTGATATCTGATCATTAGGCAAGGAATTCACATTTTCTTTAGCTACAGAACAGCACTGAAGTTAGAGGCTTCCCCAAGCTTTAGGCTCAGAATTCTTAATTCTAAGAATTCCTCAATTTTGTGGGGTAGCAAGTTAGGACCCTGAACTTACATTTTCAGCTGTAATTATCTTGGCAAGGTCATCCTTATTTCGTATCATTAAATCGTACCATTTCCGAAGTAATGAGCTCCTCTCCTGAAAAAGAAAGAAAAAGAGAAATAGTGAAATGCCAAGCATAAGAGAGACTGTCAAATAATCTTCAATTTCCTAAAATATTTGCTGTGTGGCCTCATTCTTAGGGAGACACATTGGCCTTCCTTCTTTTTTTTATTGAGATATAATTAACATATAACATTATATCAGTTTCAGGTATACAGACTTTTTTCTGATAAGTAATAATAAAGATGCAATTTCAACTTGCATCTAAAGGGGTGTACCAAGTCATAAATTATGGAACAGCTGTTATTGTTTATGGTAAATATGAATAACTTTAATTTCACTACACAAAGGGATAGTTCCCTACTTTTTAAAAATTATTATTTTAATTGTGGTAAAATACACATTATGTAAAATTTACCATCTTAACCATTTTTAAGTGTGCACTTCAGTGGCATTAATTACCTTCACATTGTTGTGCAACCATCACCACCATCCATCTCCAGAACTCTTTCCTTCTTGCAAAACTGAAACTCTGTACCCGTTAAATAGGTCCCTTCCCCCCAGCTTCTGACAACCACCATTCTACTTTCTGTTTCTATGCATCTGACGACTCAAGGTAGCTCATGTAAGCAGAATCATACTGTATTTGTCCTTTTGTGACTGGCTTACTTCACTCAACATAATGTCCTCAAGTATAGTTCCTTATTTTAACAGCTCACTGGCAAGTTTGATTCCTCCCACAGACTGGGGTGGGGTTTATGGGGTGTGTGAGGCATAAGAAAGAGTTTTACACACTTAAAAAGAGGGCCCAGGCACAACACTGTGAATGTACTTAATGCTACTGAACTGTATACTTACAAGTGGTTAAAATGGTAAATTTTATGTTATGCATATCTTACTACAATTTAAAAAAATTTCCAAATCATGAAAAATGGATAAAAGGATTGGATTATTAAGACTATTAAGAATATTATGGGTTTCTTAAAAAAAAATAAATAAACTTTTTTTTCAAAAAGGAATTCAGGGGCCTGCTGGTGGCGCAAGAGGTTAAGTGCGCGTGCTCTGCTGTGGTGGCCCGAGGTTTGCTGGTTCAGATCCCGGGCGCGTACCAACACACCTCGTGGCAGGCCATGCTGTCGTAGCGTCCCATATAAAGTGGAAGAAGATGGGCACAGATGTTAGCCCAGGGCCAGTCTTCCTCAGCAAAAAAAAAAAAACAGAAAACAAAGGAATTCGTTTATATAAAAGCATAAAAAAAAAAAAAAGAGGGGCCGGACTGGTGGCGCAAGCAGTTAAGTGCGCGTGCTCCGCTGTGGTGGCCCGGGGTTCACCAGTTCGGATCCCGGGTGCGCACCGACACACTGCTTGGCAAGCCATGCTGTGGCGGCATCCCATATAAAGTGGAGGAAGATGGGCACGGATGTTAGCCCACGGCCAGTCTTCCTCAGCAAAAAAAAAAAAAAAAAAAAAAAAATGAGGAGGATTGGCAGATGTTAGCACAGGGCTGATCTCCTCACAAAAAAAAAAAAAAAAAAAAGAGGGCCCAGACAGTCCAGGTTAACACACAGAGGTCCTCTAAAGAAAGATGTGCCCCAGAGCTCCCACCTCCTGCATCTGAACAGGTGTATCTGAAGCAAAGACAAATCTTTGGTTTCCTCTTACCTGCCGGAAGGGCTGCCCAGGGTAATGAGCAAACCTGGTTTGTCATTCTGACATTCCAATCCATTCAGCAGGTGTAAGATTTTAATCATTTTCTCATTCCACTCGTGAGCAGAGAGCCTGAGCCTGCGTAAACACCTCTAACTGTCTTTCTCTGGGTACTTTCCGTTCTCTGTTTCGGAGAGGCTAACAAGCTGTGGTCTCTCACCTCTTGGGGGTGTTGTTGAGATGACGGCTTCTATATCTCAGCCCCCCAGAGACGACGCATTGACAGCTCTTCAAACAACATTACCACCGTAATTTCATTTTGTTTACCCAGTTAAGAATCTGATGACTACAGGCTAGTGTGCTGTGGTTTATTCTGGGTGAGAGACAGATGAAAATCTAGAAGGCCTGGCTCACAGAAAGAAAGTAAATATCTGAGTAAATGGCCTGCTAGGAAGAAAGCACATACGTAGTCTGAGAGAGAATGAGAGAAGAACCTGAAACAGCACGAGAACCAGAAGAATAAAAAGTAGATTCTGCTTGCTGACAGAAAACAACGTGTAGGCTGAACAGAGAAACCAGCAGAGGCAACGAATCACCTTCAAGTACGCAGAGCCCGTGTTACAGTTAATTGTGTCCGCCCAAAAAAGATATGTTAGAGTCTTAACTCTCTGTCTCAGAATGTGACCTTATTTGGAGATAGGGTCTTGACAGAGGTAATCAAGTTAAAATGAGCTCGTGAGGGTGGGCCCTAATCCAATAAGACTGGTGTCCTTAGAAAAAAAGGAAATTTGGACACAAAAACAGACACACACAGAGGGAAGATGATGTGGAAGACACAAGGAGCAGACGGCCATCTACAAGGCCAGGGGAAAGGGTGGAACAGATCCTTCCCTCAGAGCCCTCAGAAGGAACCAACCCTTCCAACATCTTGATTTCGGACTTCTAGCCTCCAGAACTGAGACAATAAATTTCTGTTGTTTAAACTACCAAGTTTGTAGTACTTTGTTACAGCAGCCTCAGGAAACTACTACAGCCTTCATGAGGAGCTGTGTGAATGTGCAAGAGCCAGCCAGGGGTCCTGGGAGGCTCACGGTGGATGGAGTCACATGGGGCTCAAATCCCAGACCCTCCACTTGAGCAGGAGTGAAGTTACGGACGGTGAACTATGAGCCTCTCTCAGCCAGCCTCCTCCTCCTCCTCCACAACATGGATCAAGTATCTACCTCCCAGGGCCTTTGAAAGGACTAAATAGAACATGTGTAAACAGTACTCAGCTGTGGTAGGCACAAAAATGGCCCACAAAGACGTCTTCATCCCAATCCCCGGAACCTGTGAGTATGTTACCTCATATGGCAAGAGAGATTTTGCAGATATGATTAAGTTGAGGATCTTGAGGTGAGGAGAGGATCCTGAATTATCCAGCTGGGCCGGATGTAATCCCAAGGATCACTATAAGAGAGAGGCAGGAGAGTCAGAGCCAGAGAAGGTGGTGTGACAACAGGAGCAGAAATTGGAGTGATGTGGGGCCACAGACCAAGGGCTGTGGGCAGCCTCCAGAAGCTGGACCAGGCAAGAAAGCTCCAGAGCTCGAAGAAGGAACGCAGCCCTGCCAACCCATTTTGGACTTCCGACCTCCAGCGCTGTAAGAGAATAAGTTTGTGTTGTGTTTTGAGGTGCTACGGTTGTGGAAATTTGTTAACAGTAGTCATAGGAGACTAATACATTAGCTTATGAGGTGGTTAATAAATATCAACTCCCTTCTTTCCAAGAGCTTCTCCAGGAGTTCACAAGGCGGGAAAAAGGAGGTCAGAAAACACGTGAAAAGAAAGACACGAGGCAACGCAAAAGATGTCAACAGGAAACGCCAGACAATGGACCCAAGGTGTGTTCAGAGAAGGGACGATAATGGAAGGCTGTGTGGTCTGACAGGCTCAATCGCAGAAGTAATACACGAGCTAGACCTCTGAACACACGAATACATGAGCTGTGATCTGAACACAGGTGATGGTGCCAGTATCAGCGAGAGGCCCCAACACCAGCCCTGTGGCTCCCAACAGCCACTGAACCAGAGACAAGGCTGGAAGAGCTCTGGAGACTGCGCTGTAACACCCCTGTACGGCAGGCGTGACACTGGGCGCTAGTGGGTACTCCAAAATGATGCCAGAGGGCCCAGCAATCAGTGCTTGATCCACTGCCTTCCTGGATCTCATCATTCCCACAGCTGTCAGTGCCTGCTCGTCTGACTCCCACACTTACATCTCTAGCTCAGGCCTCCCTCTCAACCTCCAGACTCAGGTAGCCAAGTGCCTACATAACATCCTCACTTGGGTGTCTTAACAGACATCTCAGACTCAACGTGTGCAAACTGAGCTCTGATTTCTCACCCCAATGCCGCTCCCTCACACCCTTCCCCATCTCAGTGGATGGTTACTCCTTCCTTTCCACTGCTCTAGCCAAAAGCCCTGGGGTCATCCGTGACTCCTCTCTTTCTCTCACACCCCGCAATTGTCAGGGAATCCGGGTGCCTCTACCTTCAAAATATATCCTTTGTTGGACCACTCTTACCACCTCCACTGCTACCACCCTAGTTCCAGCCATCATCATCATCACACCCAGACACAGACATGCCTATTTGTTCACCATACCTCCCCTACAGGACACTTTGAGGCTTGAAGGCGGGGCCGTGTCCCTAGCGCCTGTCACAGTGCTTGGCACAAAGCCGACGCTCCAAACTTATTTGTTGATCATCTCGTTTCTATGACATTCCGCATGGTGTATCCCGCAGACTTGGGGAGGGACGAGGCGACGCAGCTGGTTTCACCATGGGGCAGAGCCCCCTCGCCCCCTGAACCCGGTGCGCACTCACCTTGGCCGAGACCCCCTTCCACCTGCAGAAAGCCTCGTAGGCGGCGCGCACGGCGGCGCGGGCCTCGGACACCCCGCAGTCGGCCACCATGCCCAGGTTGGCGCCGCTGGCTGGGTCGTGCACGGGGAAGGTGGCGGAGGCCGGGAGCCAGCGGCCACCCACGAAGCCATCTGTGCGCAGCAGCGCGGCGGAAAGGCCCCCTGGGCCCCCGGCATAGCCACGGAGCCAGGCCCGGCCGGGCGCGGGCCGCGCAGCGGGCACCGACCAGTCGGCGCGGGGACAGAGCCCGCGGCCGGGAGACGCAGGCGGGAGGCGCGGGGCCCCGCAGGTCGGCAGCCGCAAGCAGGTCGCCATGGCCCGGGAGGCAGCAGCGGAAGCAGGAAGCAGGCAAGCGAGCGCCCTCCCTCGAGTGCAGGGGTCGCGGGCAACGAGAGGAGCGAGGAGGCGGCGGACGCAGGCTGCAGGTTGGGGAGACGCGGAGCAGCGCCCTCTCCCGCGCCCTTCGCGCCGCACCGCCGCGCCACACTCGCGACCTTGCCCTGAGCGCCGGGCGGCTTCGCTCCCTGCGCGACCTGGGAAGGGTTGGAGCAGGGGAGGGGAAGGCTCGCGGGGAGATGCACCTGCAGGCTGCCGTCACCCTACCCCTTCTCGGGTGCTCATTTGTCTGTAACTATTCCTTATCCTCCCAACCGCTGCAGGAGAACCGCTCCCTCCCCCACGTCATCCCTCCAAACCGGGCCCCCACCACTGGAATTTGCGCTTGGTCCGTGGATGCGCTGGTGTCTGCCCCAGATGCTAAGGACGTGATCACATTTCTTCATCGCCGCAGCTCGTGCGCGCTTACGATTTGGGACGAGGGTTCTCGAAGGGGGTGAAGTGTAGCTCAGCGTCTGCTTCGATGCTTTTCTGGGTGTGTGTCTAGGTATTCTCTCCGTTAATTGGGAGCAGGGGTGCCCCTGATACATAACGGCGCCTTTGGAGACAAAAAGACTTGGATCCAAACTCAGAATCTGTTGTCAACAAGCTTTGTAACCTTCGACAAATTTTTACTTAACTTCAGTCCTCTCCTTCGTAAAATGGAGCATGCCTACCCCATGGGTTTGCAGTGAGAGAATAATGCTCAGTACAGTAGCTACCTTAAATTCAGTGCGACGTTCCAAGTCATACTAGCTGCCCTAGGTCAAGCCACTAGTGGGGTTAAAGTTAGGCCGCCAACTAGTCAATGGGACCATTTGTCAAAATTAAATTAACCAAAGTATAATCATAATGAGACTTGGGCCTAAAACTCTGGAAACAGCAAGGAAGCTTCGACTTGAATGAGGATAGAAATAAAAATAGCAGACCTATACTCCGAATTTTTGGGTTCAAATGAAGCTCAAGTCTAAGCATTGATTTAGGATCCCTAGTCTCGACACATCTCCTCTTCTCCATTCCTACTGAGTTGAGAGTCTCTTCCTGGCTTTTCCTGGAGACTGTGGGCTATTCACCTTTTTCTAGGGCATTGGATTTTTTTTTTTTATGGATGTTTTAATAGTTTACAACATTGTGAAATTTGGGGTTGTACATTTTTGTTTGTCCATCACCATATGTCTCCCTTCACCCCTTGTGCCCACCCCCCACCGCCATTGCCCCTGGTAACCACAATACAGTTTTCTCTGTCCATGTGTTGGTTTATATTCCACATATGAGTGAGATCATACAGTGTTTGTCTTTTTCTTTCTGGCTTATTTCACTTAACATAATACCTTCCAGGCCCATCCATGTTGTTGCAAATAGGATGGTTTTGTCTTTTTTTATGGCTGAGTAGTATTCCATTGTACATGTATACCACATCATCTTGATCCAATCATCAGTCGAGGGACACTTAGGTTGCTTCCACTTCTTGGCTATAGGGAATAATGCTGCAATGAACATAGGGGTGCATAAGCCTCTTTGGATTGTTGATTTCAGGTGCGTTGGATAGATTCCCAGTAGTAGGATAGCTGGATCAGGGTATTTCTAGTTTTAATTTTTTGAGGAATCTCCATACCGTTTTCCATAAAGGCTGCACCAGTTGGCATTCCCACCAGCTGTGTATGAGGGTTCCTGTTTCTCCACATCCTCTCCAACATTTGTTGTTGTTTGTCTTGGTGATTATAGCCATTCTAATGGGTGTGAGGTGATATCTTAGTGTTGTTTTGATTTGCATTTCCCTGATGATTAGTGATGTTGAACATCTTTTCATGTGCCTATTGGCCATCCTATATCTTCTTTGGAGAAGTGTCTGTTCATTTCCTCTGTAGGGCACTGGATTTTTATTTGCAAAATGCTGAGGCAATACTTTATTTTTTATTTTTATTTTTTTTGTGTGTAAGGAAGGTCAGCCCTGTGCTAACATCTGCCAATCCTCCTCTTTTTTTGCTGAGAAAGACTGGCCCTGGGCTAACATCCGTGCCCATCTTCCTCCACTTTGTATGGGACGCCACCACAGCATGGCTTGCCAAGCGGTGTTCCCGTGGGCGCCCGGGATCTGAACCCGGCGAACTCCCACACTTAACCGCTTGTGCCACAGGGCTGGCCCACCGAGGCAATACTTTAAATTTTCACTTTGCTTTTGGTTGAGTCAGCATCACTCAGTCTTGAGTCAGTCACTTCTGGCAGAAGTGGGAACAGTGGAGTTTAATCTTTTGTGTGGATTCACTCTTTCGTTCTGTATTCTATTGGAGGAACTGGGGAAAGAGGAGAAGTCCTGATAGGGAGACCGCTGCCAGTGGGTATCACACTCGGGACTAGGGAGCTGGCGTATTTCCACCTACTGCCTGCAGAAGGAGCTCTATTGAGAGCTGATTTCTACAGGCTCGGGGGAAATAGTTCTTTAGAGGAAACCGAGTCCCAGAAAAGTGAAGTCGACTATGGGTGCCCCTCTTGATACTAAATTAGTCTGCTTATCGTTTTAAGGTTCTGTTTCAAACGGTGCCCACTCCCTTTCCCAGCTGACTTCACTACACACAGTAGATACAATGGGCCCACAGTATTTTTAGGGGCACACAAAAATGTTTTACTTCTTCTAAGATCAGAAGAAAAAAATGAACTTTTAGGTTGAATATAAGTATATTAATATTTATACCAATGCGGATGTAAAGTGTGATTTTTATTTATTTATTTTAATGAAGGAAGGGACCCACAAAGGCAAACATGCCTAGAGCCAAGGAAATTCACGATGTCGCCCTCGCCATCTTTCCCACTGTTTGTGCCCTCTGCAAGCCCCCATTCAGAGTGGGAACAGTTCTCTCCTGGTTCCTGTCTTGCTTCTAGGCTGCCCTGATGCCCCCCAGAGCCTGGCTGGGTATGCTCACCGGGGCCTTCGAGGACAACACCACTACGCGACAGGGACCTTTTCTTCCTATCTTCTTAGCCTGCCCTTGTCCTGGGCACCTCCCTCTCCTAATTCTTACCTTTCTCCGTTTTATCCTCCATTTGCTAAAAGGGCACTATGGTGACAGCAACATATTAGACTTGTATAGAAGTGAGCTGAAATTGTCTGTTTTATCTCAAAAGATTCTGGACATTAAAATTGTATCTCAGGACTGGGCCAGTGGTGGAGTGGTTAAGTTTGCATGCTCTGCTTCGGCTGCCTAGGGTTTTCGGTTTGGATCCTGGGAGCAGACCTATACACCGCTCATCAAGACGTGCTGTGGCAGCCTCCCATATATACAAAAAATAGAGGAAGATTGGCACAGATGGTAGCTCAGAGGCAATCTTCCTCAAGCAAAAAGAGGAAGATAGGCAACAGATGTTAGCTCAGGGCCCGTCTTCCTCACCAAAAAAAATAAATAAATAATTGGTATCTCATTTATGCACATAAGATCCACCTTCACTTCAAAAATCCCATCCACTTTTTCTTTATACACATCTAAATGGTTATAAAATGTATTACTGAATGCCTGAGTATAAAATTTTTTTAATCTTTTGAAATTCAGTAAGGAAAAGAGTTACTCAATAGAAATCTAAGGTGACTCTTTTGGAAAGCGAAAATTTCTTTTGAATGATAATAATCAACATGCATTGAACACTTACTGTATACCACTCTCTATTCTATGCATTTTACACGTGTTAATCCTCTGACTCAACAACGACCCTGTAAGGTGGTGACTATTATTGTCCCTATTTTTATGGATAATTTTATAGGTAAAGAAACTGAAGCAAAGAAATTTTTAATAACTTGCCCAAGGTCATCCAGATAGAATGTAGCAGAACAGGGATCCAAATGGAGCCTGAGGCCCCACAGCTCTCAAGCAAATATCCCCCACCCCACTCCTTAATGTAACTGCATATTTACTTCTCAACTTGTGTGTCTATTTCCAGAAAAGCTCTAAGTGGTAGAATCATGCTGCCTCCTTTATAACAAAGCCACCTGTATTAGGAAAGGGGGTGTGGGTGGAAAGAAAAATAATTCTATATACTTATTTTCGTCAAGTAGTTTTCTTAATATTGCAAGCTATATTTTAATTTTCTGTTAAAAGCCTTATCTTTGATGTTTTCATGGTTGTAAAATACAAACTTCATAAAAATTCAAGCAATATTGTCACATAAAGACCATATTCATGACCATCACACTATGATCCCTAAGCAAATAATTCCCTCCTATTTTATTACGTGCATAAAATTAAGTCATTCTGAACCTTAAACACAAAATACGTAATGAAAAATTTGGGCTTAGTATTGCTTAGTTACTGAAACCGTTTCCTTCCCTCGTGCTTTTTGGAGGGGTTTGTTTTATTAAGTCTGGTTAGATATCATTTCCAGGCAGCATTGTTTTTTCCCTGTCGACTCTCTGCATCCCTCTTACGGTTACCATTGACTGACTACTCCTGGATGTTCTGGGTTTACCAAAGCCCCAAGCTATAATTACCATCACCTTACTTGCAGGCTTTAGAAGGCCCAGAGTGAGAAGGAGGCAAACTCCATGGCCTCTGCTGGCCAGAAGGGGCGTGGAAATCGGCAGACAGGGTGTGGATGGTGGGGTCTGGGGGACATGGGGAGGGCACGTTCTGTCTTGGGGGGCAGCTGGCTCCTCGGCGCTAGCTGGTTGTCATATCACATGGGAATGTCAGTTCAGGAAGCCCATTCTTGTTTTTTTTTTTTAAAGAGAGCTAGAAATCTGGATTTCTATGAGGATTTTCCCATTTAAAAAGAAGTTGGCCTAAGTTTATAAAACACCCTGTTAGCCAAACAAAACACATAAGTTTATGGGCTCTGGCCTAAAAGCAGTGAGGGCTGAGGGAGAGCTGGGGGTTCCTTTCCTTGGGGCTTTGCAGGTGGCTGACTTAAGGTTACGGGTGACACTTGGCAGACATCTAAGGGTCTCAGATCACCCCCTCTTCTATTCTTCTCTTCCATTTGGCTAACCTGACAATGAATACCATTTCCTCCCACTCTTTCAGGATCTCCTTTCTTGCTTTTAATATGGAATATGCATAATTCGAGCTTTAAGATCACCATCATTTCTGTGAAGAGCTTAACTTAGTTTTTCCCATGGATTAAGTGCTATCAATTGGATACTTCATAACAGGTATATTCTGAGCCTAGCGTTTTCTGAATCCTTGTTACTTGGTCGTAAATCCACCACCCCCCCACCTCCATCCCCGCCAGCCAAGTGGAATCAGCATCGTTGCTTGGGCTGCAGGAATCTGCTCGTGCAACAGGCTCTGGATAAGCCCTATAAGAACAGCCAGAGATAGACCAGGAGTGGTTGCTCTTGTGTAATCTTGTACAAGTGTCAGTATCTGTTGCCAAATACTGACAGAGAAGCTGGCTCCAGCTGATCATCATAAAAGCTTTCCCAGCACTTGCAGCTTTGGCGGCCGAGGAAGCAAGGCGACCTGATAAATGCGTGTGGCGAGGATGCACAAGCCATCAGCGCTTATAAGGTGAGGCAGTCTAATATATGGAATATTAATACGGACAAGTGAGTCTTTTTTTAAGAAAGCGAAGAAGAGTTGGAGACAACTTTGCTAGTGTCTCCGGCAAATGTCATGTTAAAAAGAAATCCAGAGCGAACCTCGGTCTGAAGATGGCAATGCTTCCACCTAGAGGCATTTAGATTTCAGTTTATCGCTTTTTTTCTCTCCCAGGTGGAGTTTGTTTACTGTTCTGGTGAAGTTAAACAGTAGTTAAATAGTTGACTTTGCTGGAAAATGATATTATTTTGAAATGAGGCTTAGCTTCCTGAGTCAGTGACCTGCTTAGAGGGAAAGCAGTGGATCTGAGCCTGGGTCTCTCTCTCAGGGGTGCAGCTGCTCTGAGCGTTTCCCGTCGCTATAGGAGAAGTGAGTAATGAGAGCATGTCTGCTTTCAGGTTCTGGTCTGCTCTGCTGATTGCGCTGGGCTCTCTCTGCTCTAGAGGTTCAGCGTGTGGTGTTTCAACACACATAGAAATAGGTAAGTGCCGTAGTCTTGTCATGGTGTTAAGGATTCTAAATCTGTCAAAGACATTAAGGAAGAGATAGGCTATTCCATGTATTGATGAGTTCCCCAGCTGCACTGAGCAGTGGGGCAGCAGAGAGGAGAAAGCCGTGACTGGAGTCATCCAGGGTTGGGGATTGTCAGGGTGGGTTCAGTGCAGGGGCAGGGAGCAAGAGAACTGATGCTTCTTTGGTCCTAGGGTCCCTGGCTGTTTCTCTGGGTGGGGAAGTAGGAGCTGGATAAACTAGAGGTTACCGGGAAGCAGAACTGATAGAATGGGAGAGGAGAAAGGTGGGTGGAGTAGAGGAGGAGTGAGGGATTTATTTTTGTTGTTTTACATTCCCAAGTTTATGTAAAGGGCCATGTGTGGCCATGGGAGTGGGTCCCCTGAGTTAAGTGGCTTTAGAGGTAGTTGACCTCAGGGAGGACAAGGAAGCAAGGGCATTTGAATTGTCACTGGCATTAGAGGTGCCCAGAATGATGACAGGAGCTGGGGAAGAAAGCACGTAGGTGCCCACAGGCTCAGGAGCGAAGGCAGAGTTATCTGGATCTAGGTGAATGCTAGCACAAAGACTTGGTTCCAGTATGAAGTGTATTTGTAATATTTTTTAACTCGTGGAAAATGTGAGTCAATTTGTAATATAATTAGATATGATGTTTTACAGCAATTTTCAGATTAATATTAATTTTCAGATATACATAATGTCTGAGTTTAGTTTAGATAAAAACAATAACAATATTCTAAGGTTATGCTATCTCAAGAAGGTGCAAAACAACAAGATTACAAATAAAATATGAAAATCTATCAGTATAAAGTAGACCTAGATATTGAGTTCTGACGGGCAAGAACCTTATCACAGAATTTTACCGTTTGAAGGGACATTAGAGGTCATGGAGTCCAGTCCCTTTATTTTATATATGAGGAAATTGATCCTAGAGAGTTTCACAGCTAACTTGTCAGTGGCTTGCCTAGAATTACACATCCTGACAGCTAGCTAGTCCAATGTTCTTTCCAAAAAACATTTATTGCTAAAAGAGAGTCAGGAAACTATGGAAAAGAGAATCTGAGGTTCTAAAACTCCCTTTGTTGAAAAACAGATGTGTGACTCTGAGCGATTCACTTTCTCTCTCAATTCCTCTTCTGTAAAATGACGGGGTTGAACTTCTTGATGAATTCTAAAGTATCTTCCAACACTGAGTTCTATGAAATTAAAATTGTTAAAACTATGTAAGTGGGCTGAAGAGGAACAAACATAAATGGAAATATTCATGTTTTTAATCCTTAGAGTTTAAACATTTACAAGACAGATGAAATCTAAAATTTTAATAAAACTAGATAATTGCTTGCCTTTCTTCAGTAGGTGCCAAAGGTCCTAATAGAGTAATATATATTAAGCATATATTAAATATAACATTAATATATATTAAACATGTATGTTATGTGAACATAATTAAAGGCAACTCCTAATCTGCATGGATTTTGAGGCTTTTTATAAAAAAGGAGACTAAAACTCCAACATTTATTTGCTAGTAACTTAGATGATTTTATAAATATCTTGGTTCACTTTTTTGTTTCTTGTAGAGGGCCTATATGGAAAGTTGACATTTATGTGAGTTAGTTAATTAGAATTCGCCTCATTGAGTGGTTTGGGTTTGTAAATTACTGGAATCCTATCTATATATTTTATTTGTGTGGGCTGTGAACTTGTCTCTCATGGTAATAATGCTTATAATGTAGTGGCTATTTTTTTTGTTGTATGAATTAAAAAATTGGAGGTGATTCACAATAGAAATAAGGTGTCACCTTTGAATGTGTCTTCACAAGGAATGTTCACCTTCCTGTTGATTCGTAGAAGAGTCAGGGCGTGGGTATGTGTGTCTGTATGTGTGTGAGCATGTGGGTGAAGCAGGCGTACCCTGTGTCAGCCATTGTGCTTGTCACTCAGCATTTACTTTCTGTGATTCTCTCAATAAACCTGTAAGTTTGGTATTATTTACTGAACTTGACATAGGAGGGAACCGAGGCCTTAGAGGTTACTTAGGTTAAGTAACTTTACCAAGGTCATAGAGCTAGTTAAGCAGAAACTTGAAATCACTATGCAAATTTGATTGGTATTATAATATAAATATTGCACGAATCTAATTATGCTAATGAAAATTACAAGTCAGTACACAATTTTCATTTCTCACTTCTTTGACCGTTACAATCACAATAGTATGTATTTTCCTTTTAAATGATCTCTGTTTTCAGTTATAGTTGAACTTAATTGATGTATTTATTTCTCTCAGGACACAGAGCTCTGGAGTTTCTCCACCTTCAGGATGGGAGTGTTAACTACAAAGAGGTATAAAGTTTGATTTTTTTTCTTTTATTCCTTGTGCATTAACTTTATTCTTTAGGTGACAAAGATCCTAACAGATATTTAAATAGTAATTTTAAGTCATTTTTATGTCTTTATAAAACATTAATATTTTGGGTTAAAAGGTGTATGTCCCCTCCAGTGCTACTTGAGCTGTATATAATTTAAATAATATCATTGAAATATTTTAATAATATGAATCATAATTTGAAAAACTATTTTAGAAAGAATTTAAATGGTACATCTTTTTTGTTTTTATAAAGAGATGTCATACCTGAGATAAATCATTTATTTTTCACTTCTTGTCTCTGTGTGTTGTATACAAATTACACCACCACAAGGAGAAGGAAGTATTTGAGAAGTATGCTTTGAGATGCTCGTTCCCACTTCTCCTCCTGCTCTCTTCTTGCTCAGACTATCTGATGGCTTACCTTTACCCATCCTCAAAGTAGCTGAACCCATTCTGGCCCTATACACTATTTCTAGTTCTATAGCTAAATGATACTTTGTGACCATGATGCTTCTTAAATACTTAAATTTGATAAGAGTGGTTAACATTCCCTCATGACATCAGAATTGGATCAAATTATTGCTAGTAAATCTTGATAATCCAGCATGGAAAGCAGGATGGTAAAATATGAAATCTGTTATAGCCCCAAACCACTTTTAATTAGTTTCAACTTCCTTACTCGCCAATTTAACAGGCCCTGCAGGGAAAAAACAGCGTTTATTTTTGATTGTCATCTTCACTGACCGTGATAGAAAGTAGGCAGGAAAGAGAAGGAGAAGGAAGAATCTGCCTAATGCATCACGCGAACAATGAATTCTGCGTGTGTGCAGAGTGATTTTCTAGTAGAGGTATGTGTCATTAATTTAAAGATCATTAAATGGACACTGATTCTTCCCCTCAGCTTTGGTCCTAACCCAAATCATTGGAAATGATTAAGTGCTCTGAGTACTCATATTTTCCCCTTTAATTTATGAAGACAGATAGGGATTATTTTACCTTTTATAATATTGTCATGAAATCTCTTTTCAAAGGTTGATCTATTTTCTATCTCCCTATGTGGGAAACTTTGTAGTTTCTCTTTATCCCTACTAAAACCTGCTCTTTGGTGACCTCTGCTCATCGGTATAGTTTGGTAAAATCATACAGAGGGAAGTGGCCTGAAGGATGCTAGCTGGCTGGATGGACAGATCCCCACAGGCTGGCAGTATCTCAGCCAGATCTGCACGTTCAGGGTCTGAGTTTTGTGGGCTCTGGGATTATCTTTTGTTAATACATCCAGAGGTGACTGCACTTTAAAGACTTTGACTTATGCTAACCAAATTAATCAAAGAATAATGCACTGGGCCGGCCCCGTGGCTTAGCAGTTAAGTGCGCGCGCTCCACTACTGGCAACCCGGTTCTGATCCCGGGCGCACACCGACGCACCGCTTCTCCGGCCGTGCTGAGGCCGCATCCTACATACAGCAACTAGAAGGATGTGCAACTATGACATACAACTATCTACTGGGGCTTTGGGGAGAAAAAGGAGAAAAAAAAGGAGGAGGATTGGCAATAGATGTTAGCTCAGGGCTGATCGTCCTCAAAAAAAAAAATAATAATACATAAAGTTGAGAACATCAGTTTATTAATTTATAAGAACTGTAAGAACCAAGCTGACTTCAGATTGGTTGTCATTATTGCCCTGATATTCACTTTACAAGAATAAATAGAATGTGGTGTGTTAACCATGAAATCAGGGCAGTGGTAGTTATTTCTTTGGTTGCTGTCCTCTCTCTGCCCTGCCTCTCCCTCCCCACCCATAGAATATGTTGTCGTTTCTGATTATAAAACTAATAGAAGCTCAATTTTTTAAAAAAAATTCTCTGAAAGAACAAATGTTAACAACATTTTTTTTTATATCACTTCTTTTCCCACTTTTATATCACTTTTTTTCCCAAAAATAATTACACTCTACACACTATTTTGTAACTTGCTTTCTTCACTTAATATGTCAGAGGTATCCTTCCATGTCAATAGAGATGTTCAGAATAATTTTTAACAATTACACATTTTTCTGTTATCCAGAATGTATCGTAATTTATTTAACCAATTCCTTATTTTAACTTTTTATTTTGAAATAATTTAAAACACGTAGAAAAGTTGAAAAAATTAGACAATTTTTGTGTACCCTTTACCCAGTTTCCCCAAGTGTTGACAACTTCCCATAGTTGCTTTTTTATCTTCTCTATTTATACATACTGATTTTTCCCTGAACCTTTTGAGGGTTGTTTGCTGACATGATACTCATTATCCTTTGACACATCATTGTGTATTACCCCAAAAACAAAGACATTCCCATATAACCACAGTATAATAATCACAATCACAAAATCAGTTTTGAAATAACACTATCACCCAGTCCTCAGGCCTCAATCAGATTTTACCAGTTGTCTCAATAATCATCTTTATGGTTCTAGGAACAATTCAGGATCACGTGTTTGTATTTAGTCGTCAATTCCCTTTCATCTCCTCCAACCTGGAACAGTTCCTCAGTCCTACCTTGTCTTTAATGTCCTTCATATTTTGGGAAAATATAGTCCAGTAACTCTGTGGAATGTACCTTAATTTGGTTCCTCATAATAGATTCACTCACAAGTTATTTTTTGACAGAAATGTCATAGAACATCAAAATGATGCTGTATTTTTATTGCATCACGTTAGAAGGCTCACAATGTCAGTTTGTACCATTTCTGGTGATGTTCACTTTTATTTCAGCTATTGTATTTTTCAGTTCTAAAATTTCCATTCAGTTCTTCTTTATATCTTCTATTTCTTTGCTGAAACTTTCCATTGTTTTTTGTTTGTTTGTTTCAAGTGTGTTCATAATTGTTTGCTGAAGCATTTTTGTGATGGCTGCTTTAAAATATTTGTCAGATAATTCTAAAATTTGTGCTGTCTCCATCTTGGCATCTATTGATTGTCTTTTTTCATTTCTTTTGAGATCTTCCTGGTTCTTGGTGTGATGAGTGATCTTTGATTGAAATCTGGACATTTAAAGTATTAGGTTTTGAAACTCTGGATCTTATTTAAACCTCCTGTTTTAGTTGGCTTCTTCTGATACCACTCCATTAGGGGGAGAGGTGGAGGCCATCGCCTCCTAACAGCCAACTGTGGGTAGAAGTCAGGGTTCCCCGCTGGGCCTCCACTCATGCCTCCCTGGCTGGGAGGGGTAGGAGTCCCTATTTACTGCTCTTCACCATGGCCTCTACTGATGTCAGAGGGTGGGGGTGTCCTCTTATTGCTGGTTGGTTGTGGTGAACGTCCTGATCTCCCCTAGGCCTCTTCTGACACCACCTCAGTGGGGAAAGGGAGAGGATCCTCATTGTTGCCAGTTGGGATTGGTTGTCCAGGCTCTTCTGACATTGAAGGGTAGGGGAAAGGGCCAAGACAACAGGGATGAAAGTCTTGGCTCCCTCCTTGGCTTTCTCTGATGCCACTCCAGGGGTGGGGGGATGTTGGGGCACCTCATTATAGCCTGATGAGAGGGGAAGTCTAGGCTCCCCATTTGGCCTTAGCTGGTGGGTGGTAAGGGTGGGGCCATAGTTTTTTCCGTGGTGTTTGGCTGGAGTAAAGAGGTTATGTTCTAAAAGTTTTCTGTCTTGCTAGGCTGCCCCTTCCTGGTCCTGTGGCTAGTGAGAGCAGGGGTTTGTTGGGGCTCTTTTTTGGTCTGTACCCATTGGGGTTTCTATGTGGCTGGCTTTTTCAGTGCCCAGTTTGGGATATATGAGGCAAAAAGGAAACCTGGAGAACTCATCACAGTGTTATTTCTAAAGTCTTGACTTCTCTAGCCAATTTGCACCACCTTTGAATTGTCTTACGTTCACTTTATATACAATCTCCTGGGTTTTTAGTTATACTTAGCAAGAGCAATAGGGAAAAGTATGTCTACTCCATCTTCCTGGAAGTAGAAGTCCTAGTGATGTTAATTTTTATCCCTTGGTTGAGGGTGTCTGCCACATTTTTATACTGGAAAGTTAATAAGTATTTTCTACTTTTAAATTAATTAGTAAGTAAATATTTTGTGGGAAGATATGTTGAGGTTATATAAACACCTTATTTCTCATCAAACTTCTACTCCCTAGTTTTAGCATCCATTGATAACTCTTGCCTGAAATTATTATTACGATGGTTGCCAAATATGATTCCATTATTCCTTCTACATTTATTAGCTGGCATTCTGCTGTAACATAGAGCTTTTCCTTCTTCCTCGTTTATAGTTATTTATATCAGTATACATTCATGGATTCTTATTTTATTCAATGGTTTATATTACATTACTGTCATTTATCTTGATGCTCAAATTGTCCCAGATTTCACTTCAAGTGGGCATTTGTGTCTGTCTCTCTGTCTACCTATTTAAAACCATGAATTCACACGAAAATATCTCCAATTCCAATCCATCACCACAGGATTTATTCTAGCCTTCTCTGTGTCCATATCTGTAACTTTGTTCTCCAACAGTGAGAAACCTGGCCACCATTATTCTCAATATATATTCTTACATGCTCAATCTCCTTGCATATGATCAATTTCCTGACCAGGCTTGGCAAATCCCTTCAGCCCTGGCACTGCCAGCCAAATCCCCTTGGCCCAGAAACAAATGGAAAAACAAAACAAGGAAGACATAGATGACTGAGGAAGAGTTGATATCCTTAATTGTTCATGTATCTCATTGAAATTTCTTCATAAGTATCTTCAGATTTGGAAACATTCACTTTTAGGGCCTATTTTTTATTCTTTTTAAGTTTTTGCCAATTTGGTAGGTGAAAATGGTATTTTGGTATAGGTTTAAGTGGCAGTTTAATTATTAACTTATTATTAATGAGGTTAAATATATTTTAAAGTGTTTATTGACTATTTCTATTACCTCTTCTGTGAATTGCCTATGTCTTTTGCTCATTTTTCTATTAGGATATTTATCTTTTTAGCTTGATGTGTAAGAATGGCTTATTTGATAGATGACGGGCTAATGTCTTTAATAAATGATTCTTGTGGTTATTTTTCTCTTAAATTTGTTTCTAGTGCTTTTTACCATGCAGAACACTTAAAATTTTTTGTAAGTTAAGTGCATAAATCTTTTCTATGGTTTTTGCCTGTATATTTTGCTTATAAAAATTATTCCCACTCCAAGATTATACAATTATTCACTTAAATTTTGTCTTGTTAATTTTATGGGTCCATTTTTGACATTTAACTCTCTAATTCATCTTGTATTTATTTGGGTCATAGAGCATGATAGGGATCAGTGACCTGTTATTGATAATGTTAATTTCAAGTCAATGTCGCCTAGGCCAAGCATGGATTCCCCATGCAAAAATGGAATACTCCCTGCTATGGGGTTGTGCCAACACCATTTGTTGATTACTCTATCTTTTATTCGTCTCTGTCATACATTAAGTTATTATGTATGCTTGAGTCCGTTTCTTTACTCTTTATTCTGTTTCACTGATCTGTCTCTTTTGGTTCCAATATTATACTGTTTTCATTTCTGTGGCTTAAAAATACATTTCTATATCTGAAGGATACACCTTTCCTCTGTATTCTTTTTTCCCCCCCAGCAGTTTCCTGACTATTTTGCTGATGCATTTACTTTTCAAAAATTATTTTTCATGTTAAACAATAGTATCTGCCTCACTGGGAGATGCAGACTCAACAAGTCTTAATACATATAAAGTGACTAGAACAGTGGCTGGTAAGGTAAATATTCAATAAAGTTAATTATTATTTTTAAGTGACAAAAGTCCAACTCGAGCTATCTTTAGAAAAAAAAAGGACACTTGATTGGTTCATGTAACTGATAGCCCTGGGGCGGAGCTGGCCCCAGAGGTCTGGACGGTGTTCTGTCTCTCTCCACGTGGAGGACACTGGCCATCCACGACTCAGCCTCCAAGCTTAAAATCCCCAAAAGGAAGAGGGCATCTTCCCCATAGTTCTAGCTGAGAAGTCTTGGGGAAGGTTCTAACTGAACTAGCTTTGATCAAACATGCATTTCTGAGCCAAACGCTGATGGGAGTGGATACACTGGCCTTGTACCCCTGTGGTCAGCCTGCCTGATCAGCATGGAATGAGTTTTCTCCTCAGGAGAGAGTGATTCTGTCTCTAGAAGACTGGGAATGGGATACTGGCTGGAAAAGCAAAAACAAAAAAACAGCTGAAACTATATTTACATATATTTTAAGTTCTTTGAGGTACTTCTTTGTTGCTTCTGTGTATGGTCCACATTAAGTCCTTCAATACGGAGTCTTCAATAAAAAGTAAGAAGTTGGGTTCCCAAACTTTTATTTTGCCCATTTGTGTCAATCAGAATTCATTTGCAGATAGTGGAAATCCCTCTGGCTGGCTTACGCTGAGAGGGGCTCAATACCAAGAATTAGGGACTTCAGTGCTGACGAATAGTGAGACCTGGAGGAGTAGGCTCTAGACTGAGTGTCCAGAAAAGACTCCCAGAACAACACACAGAACTGGCCTACCAAGGAGCTGCTACCTATGCCTAGTCAAACAGCCACTGCCCCATTTGCTAGCTCCAGGGCCAACTGCCTCCTACATGGTGTGGAAAGTAACAAGTCACCACCTTGACTGTTGGCTCCAGGAGCTCATTACCTCAGCCATGCTCCTTACTAGCAAAATGGATGCCCTGTACAATGCTTGTGGACACTTGGGCTCCCTACTTCTGCTGTGGAAAAACCAAGTACTTCCATGCCACTGAAGAAGGCAAGAAGTGGGGTCTGCAGTGGAGGCTGGGAAATGCAGTCTTCATTTTCTAGACTCGAACATGCATCCGGGCATGCCATGGGGCGTCGGAATGGAATGGAGTGAGCCAGTCAACCAAGGAAGAACATTGAAAAGAAAACCTCTACCATCTACTTTTACATCATTTGAAAAGGGAAAGAATATTTTTTTTAACCCTCCAAAAGTGTGGAGGACATAACTTAACTCTAAAGCACAGGTAACAACTATAAACTGATTTATATATATATGTGTATGTATATGTATATCTATGTGTATATATTATACAAGTATATATGTCTGTATTTTTCTCATCTCATTGATTTTCACTGGATCATTGAAAATCTTACCACCAACCAGTTCTGAATCAGCCATAGGGAAGTCCTACTGTACTGGGTGGACAGAGAAAATGAAAGGAGGTGAAATTCAAATCAGTGATTTTGCTGCTGCTTAATTAGCCTGTCTGTGTTTGGTAGGAAAGAACTTGGAGTTATATATTGTAAGATGTTGTCTTGGATTATGCATGGATTTTTATTATTTATTTACTTACCCCTTCAGCTTCCTGCCCTCCTTCCTTCCTCCATTCCTCCCCCCCGACCCCCAAATTGTTCTAGCATCCGATAGCTAGAAATGGACTGGGCCTGCTTTTCTCAGGCTTTTGACTCTAGCCCCCTAATCTCTGTATTTTCCTGCTTCCCAGCTGTTACTTGAACACCAGGATGCATATCAGGCTGGATCTGTGTTTCCCGATGCATTTTACCCCAGCATCTGTGAAGGAGGTAAGATGAAGATTTGCAGACCAAACGATGTCACTTTTACTTGGTTAGCAGGAATAGCTGTGACTTCAAAAATATAGCACCTTCTATTTTCCACTGTTGTTGGTCAATGACTTTGTTCGCATAGTTGCATTTTCTATTTAACCAAAACTTAGTTGTTTAAGCATAGAAATTCTGAAAACTTTAACTATTCTAAGTGTCCTTACTTGCTTTACTGCTTTGTGGCAGAAAACATTTTGAAAGACATCAAAAGGTCTGAGTTTTTGTTCCTTCTATGTTATCTGTTAACGTTTGTCCTTGAAAAAGTCACTTCCAGGCTGAGTGTCAGTTTCCAGATCTGTAACATAGTAATAATAATGCCTGCTTTGCTCCTTTACTGGATTTTTGTTGGCATTGATGCATATTATTTTGTCAAGTGTTATGTAAATCTAAGGTAGTGTCATCAGTCAACTGGGCTTTTGAGTTGTATCAGTCAGGGCCCCAGCAGGCACACTCAAACTGAGTAATTTGAGGGGAGTCTTAGAAGTGGACTGTTTACAAAGATGTGGACAAGATGTAAGAAAATTGCAAGGGATAGTGCAGGGGAGGGAGCAGTTACTGGAACTGCAGACAGAGAGCTGTGTGGAGAGGACCGCTTGATGGGGGCCAGAGCTTCAATCAGGGACGGTCAGCCCACTGTGACCCCACATCAGGGAGCTGGGAGAATGAACACCCCAACCTCCCTCTCCTCCTTTTCTCTGGTGTCCTGTTGGTTCTTCCCATTGGCCAAACCCAACCCAACCAAAGCCAAGGACAAAGAAACCATTTGAAGCAGGTTACCTCAGAGGCACAGTGCCGGGTGGAGAAGGATGGAGAGTGGATCAGGAGAGATGAACGAAAGACATCCCGTGCACTGGGTCATCGCATAAACCGTTTCTGGAGTCTCAGGGTCACCAGCCATTATCCCACTTTTTTTTTTTTTTTTTTTTTAATACAGTGATGCCTTTAGAGTGTCAACAAAGGTATCTAGAATACAAAATTTCGTTAGGAAAGCTTTATTGCTCATATAGTTTGCAAACCAGGGAGATACAGCCTTCAGAACAAATTGAAAGTATGCTCTTGGGAAGGTGTGGGAGGGCAGAGCTTATAAAGGCAAAAAACCCTAGACCACAGGGTTATTTTTAAAGCCCTCTGATTCACCAGTTCTCCTAAAGATACTGGTGTTCTAAAATCAGCTATAGCAGGCTTCCGGTCATCCGTCAGGAAGGAGCGCTCAGTTTCAGGTACAAATTGTAGTTTTTCTGAGAACAGAGTATGTGACTGCACCTCGGTCCTGACATGGCCACTGGACTGTTTTGTTTTAGGTCTCGGTTAACCACACAGAGTCCATTTTGTCTTTCTCTTTTAGAGGTCCTCTACCTTTTATTTTAATTGCACAGTGGTCAATGAAATGTTTTGGGCTGCTTGCTCCTATAGTTATGATCCCACATAACTAAGCTTTTATATTTCTCATATTTGTTTTTTTTTCTGTTTCCCTCTTAGTCTGTTAACTTTCACTTCTCAAATCTATTATTTTGCTTGCTTGTTGTAGTTCTGCTGTGTCTAAGCTATTATATCTAATTTAGCGTTTCCCAAACTGGATTCAGGGGGCCCTAATGTCTCTTGAGATTTTAACATTTCCTTGATATCTTACATAAAAAAAAGAAAGAAAAGATTTTTTTGTCAATTAAATTTTAGAAATATTACTTAATATATGCCATTTTTTAGAGACAGACAAAACACAGTAATAAAAGGTCTGAAAAGAGCGGAAAAGGAAGGCAAACTATCCAGCATGTTCCAATTTTTATAAAGCCGTAGCTTCTCCTCTTATCTGATGTAAAGATTGGGACTAGTGTACGACTCATGAACCAAAAAAGTCAGTTAGAAAGAATTATAAAATATATAGCGATTACAAGGAATTTGAATGCAGATTTCTCTTAGATTTTTATGAATGTTTGCAAATCTTACGTTTGTCTCATCCTTACATTTTTCAACAGGAGTTCCCTTTTTCTTCTCTGGTAATTCACTTTTATTGCATCTTTCAAAAGCACTTAACTTTCTTAGATACTCAGTTGCCAAATAAACAACTCTTTGGTTTTGTGCTCATATGTTTCATCAGTTTACCTAATATTGAATTAAATTCTATAGTAACAATAACAGGAACAACTGGCTTAAACAGGATTAGAAACAGACCTGGCTAACCTTGGTAAGCTGTGGCACAGCTGTGGGGACGGGGTGCTGGGGCCTAGGGACAGCGGCCTGCTGGCTGTCAGGTGTGGGGGTGGGAGTGTGTGTGTTGGGGGGGAGTGGGAGGGTTCTTTTGCTTCCAGTCAATCTGATTTACAGAGGGAACAAAGAGCTTGGGTTAATCTGGCAGTTTGGTTAAGTGGACGTTTGTCAAAAGAGCTCCTTCTCTACCTTCTGGATTTTTACTGTATTCTATAGAATAGGAAAGTAAGTTTTATCTCTAGGAAAACTGTTGGAGCACGTCAAATTTCTTAGTTAGAAGTTCTCTGAAAATCATTTTCAGAAAAACCAATGATTTAAAACTCATTAGGCTGTTTTTACTTTAGCGGCAGCAAAATAAATTTGAACTGAGGGATCTGGACTCTGGAGTTTGCTTTCACTTGCCCTCGTGACATTTGACATTCCACGAAAAATTGGTGGCATTTGGAGGTTTAGAATAGATGCCAGTTGCTGTCTTTCCTACCCCTCTGTGGCAATAAAAAGCTACATGGGACACCCAACGGCCCACTCAGATGATGGTTGGGGCCTGTACCATTTTTTTTTTTTTTTTGTGAGGAAGATCAGCCCTGAGCTAACATCTGCCAATCCTCCTCTTTTTGCTGAGGAAGACTGGCTCTGGGCTAACATCCATGCCCATCTTCCTCTACCTTATATGGGACGCTACCACAGCATGGCTTGACAACTGGGGCGTCTGTGCGCGCCGGGGATCCGAACCTGCAAACCCCGGGCCGCCACCGCAGCGGAGCGCGCACACTTAACCACTTGCACCACCGGCCCGCTCCCAGGGCCTGTACCATTTTAAAACAATTATTATAAATTCAAATGCTTGAAGGCCTTTGGAGTATCTGCTTTTGTGTTTTGTGCTATTAGGGAGGCTGATTGTGATGGACAAAGAAGGTTTAAAAAAAAACAACACACAACTTATCTCCTTAGCTTCAGGGCACAGACATTGAAAACTCTTCTAGCCTCTATTGCAGCTCAGGTGATAGAGATGCTATGAGCCAGTTTAGGCTCCTTTCTATTCTGTTCTAGAGGCTTCCTGTGAACATCAACGGAAGAAACTAAGAGGCATGGAGGGAAGAAGGAGAAGGGACACAGCAGTGCAGCAGCAGGGATGGAAGATTTGATTGAGAGTCTCCAACTTTTTAAGAAAGAATCCTTTGGCCTGCTTTTGTTTTGTCAGGACGATTCCATGACGTGTCTGAGAGCACGCACTGGACTCCATTTCTTAATGCAAGTGTTCATTATATCCGAGAGAACTACCCCCTTCCCTGGGAGAAGGTAGGCATGGCCCTCTGATCCTAAAGAAAGAATACAGTTCTAGACCTGCCAAGTCCTATTTTTCACCTGCATTTACCCCATTTGTATCCCTCACCCCCACCCCAGGCTCTGTGAGGGCTGCTCACCGTTGTACCTTTAACGCCAAACACAGTACTTGGGACATGGTAGATGGATAGTTAATATTTGAATAAACTATTAACAGTTTGGGGTATGTCACTTGGTCATTTTGCTCCAATAGTAATTGATGTGAAAGCACTTCCAAGGTAATACAAAACATTTCAAAAAGTCCTTTGTGGTTTTGGGGAACTAGAAACTAACAATGTACCTGCCTCTGATTTTTTTAAGTCCCAATAATGGAAATGAATTCGTGTTTATTAAAACTTTTCATAGGATTGTTATAAAAGAACCCCAACACACATGGCTCTAACTTGCTGATTTGGCAGGACACGGAGAAATTGGTAGCCTTCTTGTTTGGAATCACCTCTCACATGGTGGCTGATATCAGCTGGCATAGCCTGGGGATCGAACAAGGATTCCTTAGGACGATGGGAGATGTGAGTACATACCTTTAAGGTTAATGCCTTTCCGGGAGTGATACTGTCCTACCCAAGATCCCAGACTGACCCTTTCAAAGGAAAGGAAAACTTTGGGTTATTCAGACATCAGGAAATAAGACTTCTTGCCTAAAGTGGTATTTGTTAGATTTTTATCTTTTTCTATTCGTTCCTCTTACTCTTCTGCTACCTGGGTAAGTTCATCCACGTGGGCAGAATGACTGTTGTGCCCTGAAAACAGTGAGGGATGTGACGTTTTGTTTTAGTCACAAACAATATTTGAGGAATTTTGTTTCATTCAAGCTGTGTATCTTAATAAGGATATGAATGTCTACCACTTGGTTCTATTTAAAAGTAATAGTTCCACGTGTTTGTTTTTTCCTTTTTAATTTTCTATATGAAAATTGCATGTCCCCAAACAGAAAACTGTGATCTTACCTGGTGACTTAGCTTCTGGAAGTCCCCTCCGGTCATTAATCGATATTAATACTATTCTGTGAGAAGCTTAAACGTAGATTCAGAAGAGATTTTGTATGTATCTTATTAGGTACAAACGTCTGCAGTACCTTTCTCTGTTACCAGACGTCACGTATACAACTCAGCTGCCAATATAACTTTTTATTAACAAGTAAAATAATATCGTTTCTTTGAAAATTGAGTCCATATGCATCCTCAGCAATTCATTGGGTTAGGCTGTCGTCTCCCCACTACTCACTTCACTGTAGGGTGGGAATTTGGGCTACAATATGGGATATAGACCAGATGGTTCTCTTTCTTTTTCAGATTGATTTTCATGGCTCCTTTCCTGAGGCACATTCAACTGGTGATTTTGGTACTGTTTATTTATATTTGCCAAGTTTTCTTTTGTAGTAGTTTGATATTTCATTTGTAATGAAGTCACTACTATACATTAAATATGTATTTTTTTACCAAATCTTGTCAGTAGCATATACTGCTTTCTATTTGAATATCCCAGTTCATTTAGAGTACGGGCATACCTCATTTAACATAGAGATGTAATTCTGAAAAGTTGTGTATGTGTATTTTTTGTTAAAAAAATCACATTTTATTGTTGACTTGTATCATAATTTTAGAAAAACTTTACTTTTATATCAGATTAAAATTCATTACCTAGTGTCTACTAATACATTAGCTTTAAATTGGTAAACTCCATCTTTTTTCTGTAGTAAATTACCTTTAAGTATACAAACTAGATGGTGAGTGGTGTTTGTTTAAAAGAACCCTTGTGGTCCATCTCTCTCCTTAAAGTAAAAAATGTTTTGGTTGAATGGGTGATCCTTTCTTAATTTGTGTTTTACTAGCTAAGATTTTAAAAGATAACTTTTTCTTAAAGAAAGACACACCTATACCTAAAAAAATAAACAGAAACTTGTAACAACGTGAAGAACCAATCATCCGGATTGTGCAAATTTGTGTTGAAAGAAGCTGCTATGTGTTGTTACTAATCCACCAAATGTAAATATTTTTCTCATCCCATAGGAGGAGACGTATTGAGCCAGTTTGAGTTTAATTTTAATTATCTCGCACGGCGCTGGTAAGAGCAATGTACATTCAAACATGATGGTTAAATGGCATTTAGGAACTTGGCCCTTTTTTTCCTTAGAAAACATAACTTACAATGTAATTAGGACTCTTCTGCATTCGCAAATTTTGAAAAGTAAAACTGCAGATTAGAATAGTCTAAGTAGATTCTTTAAAAATATTTGAATTATACCAAACATATAAAAGAATGTATAATTATAAATGAAAAAAGATGATGATGCACACCTGTGTAGCTATCGCCCAGTTTAAGAAAGAGTGTCATTGGTATCTCGGAAGCTTCCTGCCTTCCCCCATTTATCACATCACCGCCTCTCCCACCAGGGGTAACCACTACCCTAGGTTTCCTGTTAATCATTTTGTGGCTTTTCTCTATAGTTTTACTACATGTGGATGTATCCATATGTGAAATATAGAATTACACAGTATGTATTCTGCAAATTTTTTGCTTAAAATTGTGTTTCTGAGATTTAATCACATTGATATGTTCGGCTGTAGTTCATTCATTTTCACCACTATGTGGTCCTCCATTCTGTGGATATCCCAAAATGAATTACTCCATTCTAATGTTGATGGATATGTAAGTAGTGTTAGGTGTTTTTGCTTTACACTTAGTGTTGCTATCAACATTTTTGTACGTACGTTTGTGCACCCGAGGGGCCTCTTTCTCAAGTAACCACCACCAGAAGTCGAATTGCCGGGCTGTAGGGCTTATGCATGTTTAATTTAACTAAGTAATCCCGGGCTCTTTTTCCAAATGATCTTCCCCCTTTATACTCCCATCAGCTTTGTATAATAGTTCTGCTTCTTCTGCATTCTCCAGTACTTGGTATTGTTCAACTTTGATTTTTTCCTATCCTGTTTGATATGTATTGGTATCTCATTAAACTTTTAATTTGTATTTCCCAGATTGCTAAGGAGATTGAACATTCTTTCATGTTTTATTGATCATTTGTGTTTGATTTTAAGTGACAATCTTGTTCAGTTTTTAGCTTATTTTTCTGTTAGGTTGTTTTAATTATTTGTGAGTGTTCTTTGTATATTAGGGCTTCTAATCTTTTGTTTATCCTTTATTTGTTACAAATATCTTTTTACCGTTGTGGCATGTCTTACTTATTTTATGGTATATCTTAAACAGAATTCATTAATTTTAATGTAGTTGAATATATCAGTCTTTTCCTTTGTAATTTGTACTTTTGATGTCTTATTTAACAAATCCTTCCCTACCTTGAGGGCATGAGGTTATTCTTATACTTAGCCTTCTAAAGCTTTTATAGTTTTATTTTTTAGCTTTGTGTTAATTTACCTGGAGTTAATTTTTTGTATATTCTAAGCTTGAATCTAATTTTAGTTTTTCCTGTGGAGATAACTAATTATCCCAGAACTGTTTATTAATAATCTACCCTTTCCTCACTGATCTGTAATGCCCTCTCTGACATAAATTAAAATTCCATATGCGTGTGGGTCAGTTTCTGGGCTTTCTATTATGTTCTGTTGGTCTATTGACTATCCCTGGGCAATACTGATTTTTTAAATTACAGTGGCTTTATTTATTTTTTAATAATTTTATTTATTTATTTTTTCCCCCAGAGCCCCAGTAGATAGTTGTATGTCATAGCTGCACATCCTTCTAGTTGCTGTATGTGGGACGCGGCCTCAGCATGGCCAGAGAAGCGGTGTGTCGGTGCACGCCCGGGATCTGAACCTGGGCCGCCAGCAGCAGAGCGCGTGCACTTAACCGCTAAGCCACAGTGCCGGGCCCAGTGGCTTTATAATACATCTTGAACATCTATTAGGGGAGATCTCCCAACGTGTCCTCCTTTTTCTTTAGACGTACCTTGTCTATTTTTCTGTCTTGTCTCTTTCAAATAAAGTGGTAGGATCAAGTTGCCATGTTCCAAGGAAAGCCTTGTTGGCGTTTTGATTAGAATTTTATTGAATCTAGAGGTTAATTGGAAGAGAATTAACAATTTTGCAATATTGAGTCTTCTTGTCCATATATATGCTATATATTTTATTTGTCTCCCTTAATGAATTTAACTAAGGTTTTATAAGTTTCTCCATCAAGCTCTTACACATTTTATTAGATTTAGTTGCAGAGACCTTATATATTTATTTGCTACCAAAATTGGTAACTTTTGGTACCTATTATATTTTCTAATTGATTGCTGGTGTGTAGAAATGCAAGAGACTTTCTAATTTTGATTTTGTATCTAGCAACATTTCTAAGCTATCTTATTAATTCTAATAATTTATCTGGAGGTTCCTCTGAATTCACTGTAGACTCACAATATATAAATTATATAAATTTTGGTTTTCCTTTTCACTCTTTATACCTTTCATTTCTTTTTCTTGCTGTATCATACTGGCTGATATTTCTAGTACAATAGAAGTGGTGATATTGAACATAGTTATCTTGTTCCTTATCTCAAATAGAATGCTTTCAGAATTTCATCATTAAGTGTAATGTTTGCTGTAGATTTTTGTGAATATCCTTTATCAAGTTAAGGAAGTTTTCTTCTATTTCTAGTTTGCTGCTAGTTTTATTATAAATCAATTTTATATGTATTGAACTCTTATTCTGCATCTGTTGAGATAGGTGTTTCTTAATCTGTTAATATAGTGAATTATCTAATCTATTTGCTAATATTAAGTCAACTTTACTTCCTGGGACAAAACCAACTTTTTAATGATATATCATCTTTTTTATATTTGTTGCATCTATTCTTGCTGTTTAGAGTTTTTGCATCTATGTTTATGAGTAAACTTGTACTGTAATTTTCCTTTCTTCTGTCCATGTTTAGTTTTGGTATCAAGGTTATGCTGGCTTCATGAAATCAGATGGGGAGTGTTCCTTGCTTTTCTATTTTCTGGAAGTCTGTAAGATCAGAACTTCGATTGCCTGAATGTTTGGTAGAACTTGCCTGTAAATCTATCTAAGCCTGGTGTTTTCTTTGTAGGGACTTTCAAAAACTTCTTTAATGGTTATAGGACTATACAGCTTTTCTGTTTCTTCTTAAGGAGCTCTATATTTTTCTAGGACTTTCCATTTCATCTAAATGTTTAAACATTTAGGCATGAGGTTGTTCATAATATCTGCATATCTTTTTTCTCTTGTTTTATTTGTACTTATGTTTCCTTTGTTATCCGTAATGTTATTTATCCTGCCTTCCCGTATATTTTCTTTTTTAATTTTTTTTGTGTATGTGTGAGGAAGATGAGCCCTGTGCCCACATGTGCCAATCCTCCTCATTTTTTGCTGAGGAAGACTGGCCCTGGGCTAACATCCGTGTCCATCTTCCTCCACTTTATATGGGACGCCGCCACAGCATAGCTTGCCGAGTGGTGCATCGGTGTGCGCCCGGCATCCGAACCGGTGAACCCTGGGCTGCTGCAGCGGAGCGCACGCACTTAACCTCTTGCACCACTGGGCCGGCCCCCCCTTATATTTCAAACAATTATTCTTGTCTAATATTTTTCAATTTTATTATTATTATTTTTTTTGAGGAAGTTTGGCATGAGCTAACATCTGTTGCCAATCTTCTTCTTTTACTTTTTTTCTCCCCAAAGCCCCAGTACATAGTTGTATATCTTAGTTGTAGGTCCTTTTAGTTCTTCTGTGTGGGATGCTGCTTCAGCATGGCTTGATGAGTGGTGAGTAGGTCTCTGCCCAGGATCCGAACCGGCGAACCCCAGGCTGCTAAAGTGGAATGCATGAACTTAACCGCTATGCCACCTGGCCGGCCCCTATTATTGTTTTAAAGAACAAACTTTTGGCTTTATTCATCCTCTCTATTATGTGTGTCTTTTATCTTTCCTTACTTTTTACTCATATATTTATTTTCTTCCTTCTGCTTTTCAGTTCCTGTGAAATTTATTGTATCTTGATTTAAGGCCTAGCATATGATCAATTTTCATAAATGTTTCATATGTTCTTGAAAAGAATGTTAATTCTCCAGTTTTTGGCTTAATGTTATATATATGCTTATTAGCTTAAGCTTATTAAATTTACTGTCCAAATCAGAACATTTATAAGCTACAAATTACAGAGTTTTACTATATATTTTTTTATCAGGTTGATCTAACAATTACCGAGAGAAATTTGTTAAAATATCCCCTACGATGGTGGATATTTTCAATTTCTCCTTGTAGTTCTGTCAAAGTTTGCTATATATATGTTTTGAAGACATGTTATTAGGTACATTTAAGTTTCAAAATCTTATATATTTCTGGTGAATTAAACCTTTTATCATGATGTAGTGACCCTCTTTATCTCTAATAGTGCTTATTGCCTTCAAGTCTCCTTTATCAGATATTAATGTAGTTCCACTGATCCCCTTTTGGTTATATTCCATGGTCTTGAATTACTCAAGGCCTAAGTTAGAGTTGCATTTCTCCAGAGAGGGTCTGTCTTGGCTTCTGAAGGCTGCCTTGAGGCACTATTAACCTGGGACCACTTAAAGGTACATTCAACTCTTGAAGTTTTTATGACTACACAGATAGCACCAATGTAGGACAAAACATTTGTGGGGCTGGGTAGTGGTGGTAACCAGGGGGAGATGTTCTTTTTTCCTTCTCTATCCATTGCCAAGATAAGGATAGGTTTCTTTGCTGTCCTCGTTTGTATGTTGGGTTTATTTCTAGCTAACACTCATGCAGAAGCTGTAGCCTTTAATGCAGAGTTTCCTCTGAGATGGCCTACTTTGGGTGGGTCCTGTGCTTTATCTCCTGTCTCCTGCATACCACACAGCCATCAAAAAAACCTCCGGCCTCCCAGGGTTTGGCAGATGTTCTCAGGGCAAAAGCTGGCTTTCCCACTTGCTTACCTCCCAGAGTTTCCAGTTTCAATTTGTTTTTGGCCTTTGGAAAATTTTCACTTTCTTGCTAGCTTGGCGATTCATCTAAAAAAATATTTTTGTTATTTTGTTCAGCCTTTTAAACTATTTTTATTGGGAGTACCATTCCAGTGCTCTTCTAAAATAAAAAACGGACATCTCAATAGATTCTTCATTATAAACGTACTAAAATCAGGTTTTATTGGTTGTGATTTGACTGGTATATTTTAAAGTTTTTGAAATGAAGATAAAAGATGATTCAGTATAAATCTAATCTTAAGATGCTGCTGTTATTCTAACTGAAATAACTAATATCTGTGAATCAAAAGCCTGACTTAGAATTCTTTTGACTGCCTTACACTGTGTACTCTAAAAGTAGAATGTTGTGGTGAGGAGCCACTTTTGGTGTTTTTAAAATAATGATTCTTGAGAATAATTCAACTCAAAAGAATAAAAATACTTGACTTTGCTCCTTGAACTCTGAATTCACAAAACTAAACATCCCTTTTATATTTTATAGTTAGTTTCCTATCTTTGAAAGTACCTTCATAAATATTTGATGAAGGTACTAGTTGTTTGCTCTGTAGTATTGGGCAAATTATGTAACTTTTCTGTGCCTTAGTTTCCTCTATGTGAAGTGAGAATAGGATAGTACCAACCACACCTCAGTTGTTGGTAGGATTAAATAAATAGTGCACGTTGGGGCCGGCCCTGTGGCTTAGTGGTTAAGCGCTCGCCCTCCGCTACTGGCGGCCCGGGTTCAGATCCCAGGTGCGCACTGACGCATCGCTTCTCCAGCCATGCTGAGGCCGCGTCCCACATACAGCAACTAGAAGGATGTGCAACTATGACATACAACTATCTACTGGGGCTTTGGGGCGAAAAAAGAAAAAGGAGGAGGATTGGCAATAGATGTTAGCTCAGAGCCGTCTTCCTCAGCAAAAAAAGGAGGATTAGCATGGATGTTAGCTCAGGGCTGATCTTCCTCACAAAAAATAAAATTAAATAAATAAATAAATAAATAAATAGTGCACGTAAACCCCTTTGCATGGTGTCTGACACATAATAATCATGGAATAACTGGTAGCTGCATTATCATCTTCACAACTCTTATTCTAATGCTTTTCACAGGTATGTGCCCACTGAAGATCTACTGGAAATTTATAAGAAACTCTATGGCCGAGAAGTCATCACCAAGAAGGCAATTATTGACTGTTCTTACCTTCAGTTCTTGGCAATGTAAGTGTAACCTGGAGGAAAATTTACAACTGATTTTATTGTGACTTCCTTAACACTCTTTTCAATGTTTTAGTTTCCTGAGAGTGGATTTTAGATTTATGGATTTTGCTTCTTCAAAGACAGTTGCATGATAGTGGATACATGTGGATGGAGCTTTTTCTTCATTATTTGCTTCCCTTCTCTGTGGAAACCACAACTCACAGTCAAAATTATTGTTTATGTTGCAGGTATGGTGAGATGCTAGCTATTTCCAAGGTAAAGGCTTCATTATTCAAAATCATAGAGTTATGAAGATACTAGGAAAAGCACCTTGTTCATTTTACTTATTTTCCTTTCTCTCTGCCGTAGCTTTATCCCACTTATTCTAGAAAGTCCCCATTTTTGGTGGAACAATTCCAAGAATATTTCCTTGGAGGACTGGATGATATGGCGTTTTGGTCCACTAAAATTTACCATCTGATGAGCTTCATGTTAGAGAATGGGACCAGGTGAATTATTACTCTATTTCTTCTACCAGTCACTCCTTGCCTTGCTAACCCCGTCCCCAGCATAACTCTCAGGGTTTTCAACTGATCAAATGAAAGAAAAGTGTCATAAAGTGCTGTCCTTTCCTCATATAGAGGGAAAAGAATGGAAACTCGGTCATCTCAAAACTCTGACTAGCACCCATTTGGTTAGATTTGCTGACGTCTCTCATGTTTTAGGGATAGAATGATAGATATTGCAAAATCTGTGGTCTGGGAGAAATGGGTCAGGTGGGAAGGAATCAGCATCCACCGCTGTGGTACATCTGTTTCTTTTGGAGAACCCATGCTGTGCACTGGAGTGCCAGCTCTCCACAGGCTCCACCTCGGGCATGGCGATCCTCCTCTTCTCCCTGACCCGCCTCTCAGAGTTTGAGGGTTTGCAAGGGAACTTCACCTAACCCCCACACTCCAAAATAAAATCAGAAATGGATGCATTTGTAAAGCACAGCCTTCCGTTGGAATTTGACATCTAACCCAGATGGCACAGCTGCTCAACCTCCAGCTCCTTTTCTGCTCCTCAGCATGCCTAGGGCAGTAGTTAGTCAGAGACTGAGATGGCAAGAAGACCAGGGTAGATTGGGATTGTCCCACTTCCAGCTGTAGCAGACCTTTCAGCTCTCACAGAATCTACTTGATGGTCTGACGGAGCCACAGTTCCTCTCAGAACCTGTTGCCAACCATGCCACTAAGTATACACAACCCGCGCCTCCCCCACCCTCTGCCCCGCCAATGCTGCTGAACTGAATGGGGTAGGGATGGGAGCACTGGAGGCAGCACCTGATGCAGGGAAAGGGCGGGATGGGAAACTTAAGCAGCAGCCACAGCAGTGGGAAAGAGGGTTCTATGGCAGGAGCTGTACCTGGGCAGCTGTTCCAGGTAAGGATCATAGGAGGGCTGGGGTTTATAAGTTCAGTGGCCTATATAGGCAGATTATACACTGGGTGATGTTCCTTTGCCCTTAAAAACATTTGCTAGTATTCAAATAATGTTAACCATAATCATATATTGTGTTGATTTGAAACAGAATTCCCTTTGATATATTTGACATTAGCCTGGTAAACATTAAACTTATTTTAAAGACTCAGTGAGTAACAATTTGGCAGAGAAAATCCAATATAAGCGCCATTTTTAATAGTGAAGTAAACCTCAAGTAAAATCCCCAAGCTCTTCTTCTATGGCCATGGTTTTTAGGTGCATATGAGTTGTAGAGAGGATGGGCTTTGAAATTTGAGAGACGTGCCACTCACTACTGAGTTAGCCCAAGCAAGTTGCTAAACCTCCCCAAGCTTTGTTTTCTCAGCTGTAAAGTGGAGACAGTAAGAATTCCATCTTTATCATAGGGTTGGTTTAAGAAGTAAATGAGGGGCCGGCCTGGTGGCATAGTGATTAGGTTCATGCGCTCTGCTTCAGTGGCCTGGGGTTCACGGGTTTGTGAACCCCGGGCGCGGACCTATGCACTGCTTGTCAAGCCATGCTGTGGCAGGCATCACACGTGTAAAGTAGAGGAAGATGGGCATGGATGTTAGCCCAGGGCCAATCTTCCTCAGCAAAAAAAAAAAAAAAGAAGTAAATTAGGTCACTCATGTATAGGATTTAGCATATAGTAAGCACTTCATAGATGTTGGCTACTAGTATTATAATTCTTATTAGTAAGAAGTTAAGTTGATATTGGAAGGATTCATAACACATGGCCGTGTTAGAGTGAATGCCCTGCATTTATTTGTTTTATAAAGTCCATGGGTAATGATCTTTAAACTGGAAAACATGTTTGGTGTTTTTTTTTATGAGTTTGTACAAATAGCTACGGAAAGAAGATGTTTAACTGGGAGGAAATAATTGAGAAGGAACATATTTCTTGTCTCTTGATCTCTGTCCTAATTTATCAAGGCAGAAAATTCCAGGAATTGATTGTCTTTACACGCATATACAAAGAAATATTAATTAGAATTTATGGGAAATTTAGAGAAGGCTCCAAAGAAAGACAACACAAATAAATTCATGACAGAAAGAAAAATATATTTTCATTTTATAGGCATTTCTTAACTTACTAATAATAGGTTCTCTTTCAAGGCAAATTTATGTCACTTGAAACTCATAGTATATTTTCCTAAAGAAACAGTGAAACAATGGTACATTCCCAGCCAGAACTCTACTTAACGCACAAAGTATTTGTAACTGGACTGCTAGCGTTATAAGGCTGCTGTCTGAATCCTGGTGGTGGAGAAAAGAGAATTCAAGGAAAAACCTTTTCCAGCTTCAAGCTCCCCCTAAGAATGATTTTGATAGGAACAGTTTGCCTTCCGCTTCTTCCCACTTCCTTCTCTGAATTCCTTTTCCAGCAACTGGTCCTCCTCACCTCAGAATCCATACTCAGTACCTTCAGTACCTTTCATACAAATCTCCCTCTCCTTAAAATAGTCTTCATTCTAGAATAGACTCTTCCGATGGAATACTCACTCCCTTAGTGCTTCTGTTCAGAGTTAGGGGGACAGCCCCTGATGAAAAGAGTTCACCTCTCACATTCTCTTGTGGTCTATTCACTTGTAAAGGGGGCTACTTAGTTACCCTGTTTAATTATTGAGTTTATAAATTTTTGTTTTTCAAAGAATGAGATTGAGAAATTAAGACATAAATGGGCGTAATTGGGCAGAAGGTAACACAGTTGGGAATCAGCTTCTCTCATAGTCTCTAGCTCTGAGATAGTGAATGTCAGCATGGAGCAGCTGAGCAGGTAGAGTCGGGAGGGAAGAGGAAGGCTGTGAGTCTGTGATGACCAGCAGTGTGGGGCTGCCTGTGTTACCATAATACCCCCTGCAGTCAGCTCATCCACCCTCAGCGAGAAGGACATGGGCCTTTTACTGGTCCTGTCTGGCTAAGTAATGAACACCTCTGCACGAAGACTTTTGGAGGTAGTTTGAAGTGTACCATCAATTCTCAGGAAAATTCATGCTTGAAAGGAAGGTAGAAAAATACCTAACTCATGTGATCATTTCCTCAGTGACTGCAACCTACCTGAGAACCCTCTGTTCATTGCATGCAGTGGCCAGCAAAACAACACCCAGAGGTAAGTGGATTCCAAAATTGTTCACAGAAAAAGAACATCTCACCTAGAGGGCTGCTCAGTAGACATTGGAAGCATGGGATTTGTAGACAGATATAGGTTCCAATTCCAGCTCTGCCATTTACAGCTGTGTGATTTTAAACAAGTTGCTTAGTTTTTTTGAGCTATACCTTCCTTGTTTGGCAAAATGGAAAAAACACATATCCGTACTCCCTGAATTATGGTACGAATTACCTGCAAGAATGGATGTAAAGCAGTTAGCACATTAATTAGTAAGTTGCTCACTAAATATTAAATGGTAGTTAATAGTGTTATTACTTTTGTTATTATTGTTATTATTCATAAACTTTACCCAAATTTCACCCTGAAAAAGTATTTATCAGTGCGACAGGGTGGGGAGAAGCTCTCTCCGGTAGTTTCTGAAGAAGGGGGCCAGATGGCCTGATTTGTATTCTAAGAGGTGGTATTCCCGGCTAGAGTTGGGTACTAACCACCAACCATTCATTCAAGCACTTAGTAACTGTATTAATATTATAAATATCTATTATTAATAAAATATAACAATAACATAGTACAGATAATAAAATATTTCCTCATCATTAGGTGCCAGGAACTATTTTAGGCTCTAGAGACCTCATTATGAACAGGACAGACAGTTCCTGCTCTCATAGAGTGTATGGCCTGGCTAGAGGATGGACATGGAACAAGTACTTGTGAATACAGTCAGCCCTCCTTATCCACGGGCTCTGTATCCGTGGATTCAACCAACCGTGGATCGAAAGGCCTACGATGGTTGCGTCTGTACTGACCATGTACAGACGTTTTTTCCTTGTCGTTATTCCCTAAACAATACAGTATAACAACTATTTGCATGGCATTTACATTGTATTAGGTGTTATAAGTAATCTAGAGATGATTTAAAGCATACGGGAGGATGTACGTAGGTTATATATGCAAATGCTACTCCATTTTATATAAGGGACTGGAGCATCCGTGGATTTTGGTATGTTGGGGTTCTGGAACCAATCCCCCATGGATACGGAGGACCAACTGTACTCTTAAATATTAGGAAGGAAAAGTATGGGGTGCTCTGGAGATGTACCAGAGAGTGTCCTAACCCAGTCACAGGAGAGCTGTCCGTGAAGAAGTGATGTTTCAACTGGGATATTTAAGGGTGAACAAGAGTTAGATACTCAAAACGAGGGCATTGCAATGCAAGGTCCTAAGGTGAGAGAGAGTCTAGAGCTTCAAAAGCATTGAAAATATGCAGAAAGCGTTCAGTTAAGCCCTCATTGTTTAATTTATTTGAATTAGGCAAATTTTTGTTTTAATTGAATTGAATGCCTTTAGAGTGGGCTTGCAACCTCTAGATTGTCAGAACCCCTGCACTCGCTGGTGTCTTAGGCAGGACCCCCTTTATTCATTTCTGTTGCCTGCCTTCCACTTCAGTCATTTCTGAAGCCTGCCTGGCTCCTCGAGGCATCTGGTTTATAGGCAAAATATATGCATTTGAAAATGTATTTTAATTATATAATTAATTCTGGCATGTCCTTAAAGATAAATCAGTACGTCTGCATACCAGTTTCCCAAACAGCTATAGACCTACTTCTTGACTGTTTGTAGGAAATACCTTTGATTTTTCAGTAATCTGGAAAGAATTCAAACCTTTTATGCTATAGAACTCTGAGGCTATAGCAAATATCATTTTTTATAAGGACAGGCTTTTAAACTGTGGCAATGTGTTTACTAAAAGATTTTGTGGAATCTCCCATGAAGGTTTTTCTACAATTTGTTTTTTGTGTTGCTATTCCTTCAATTTTCAGATGTTAAAATTTTATAGTCTTTTAACCTGTGGTTAACGTGACTATATTCGTCAACGTGGTTTTCCAGGGGGTTGTTGTTTTCTCAGTCTTAACTATTTTATTCCTCTTTTTTCAACAGTTCAAAAGTACAGAAAAATGATTTTCATAGAAATTTGACTGTATCCCTAACTAAAGATATTAGAAAAAATATAAACTATACTGGAAGAGGAGTGTTCTTCAGTGTGAATTCCTGGATCTCGGTAAGAATTTTCTGCTTTTAATGGAGAAAGAGGAACATGCTTCTTCTTGTGATGATATCTTGTAGGGTCACTGGCTATTTAATCAGTCATTGAAAGTCACGTGGGCGTGTGCCAGGCCAGCAAGTATCCTTGGCCTCCAAATCTGGTTTGTTTCAGAGACTTCCTGAGATGTGAGTCTGGCCTCAGTGGCATTTGGCAAGTTTGGTGGAGCCCAAGGTGGCCCTGTGCCCCCAGGCCTGTCCTGCTTTGTCCTTAGTGCACAGTGTGTCAGCAATATTGGAGGCTCACTATTGCATACAAAATTCAGACAGCAGATCATCTTTTAAGTGTCAGACTCTACTGGGGGGATATAAGATGAAAGAGAGATAGACTTTGACATTTAGAATGTTTCAGTCTAATAGGGGTGATAAAAATAAAAACCATATGTAAGTAGAATGCAATAAATACCATGGTGGGGTGAGGGAATAGTTAGATAGCAGGGATATAATTTTTATCTTGGAGGAGAGCAGAGAAGGCTTCATGGAGGAGGTGGCATTTGAGTTAGGCCGTGAATAGTGGATAGTATTTCATCAGTGAGCGTGTGTTTCTGGCAGTGGGTTGGGAAAGTTTCAGGATGTTTGGGAATCTGAGTAGTCTTATTTGCTTGGAACACAAGACAGGGATGTAAGGTACTGTGAGAGGGTTGGGAAGGTAAGTAGGCACTTGATTGCGGAAGGCTCTCAACATCAGGAGAAGGGTTTAGACAACATTGTGAATGGCGTCTCTGGGAGTTGGGCAAGGGCCTGGGCAGGGACTGCTTAAGGGTGTGCAACCTGTGCCATCACAGAGAAGGGCCTCTTAGTCATGCTTAGAAGGACCCCACACTTGGTTTAATGCTCTGCTGTCACTGCCTTAAAATTCTTCATAACTTTTGAACAAGGGGCTCCACATTTTCAGCAGCATCTCAATTTGGGTGTGGTTTGGTGGATGTTTTGGCATCCTGATATTCCAGTTCATTTGTTTGAAGAAAATAAAAGTATACAAATATAATTATAGTTCTAGATTGAGTGGACTTATCTTCTAAAAATTTTTAGTCTGTAAAAATTATTATTATTATTTTTCTGAAGATTCACCCTGAGCTAACATCTGTGCCAATCTTTCTCATTTTGTATGTGGGTCGCTGCCACAGCATGGCTGACAAGTGATGTAAGTCCGTGCCCAGGATCCGAACTTGCAAACCTGGGCCACCGAGGTAGACCACACTGGACTTAACTGCTACGCCACGGAGCCAGCCCATAAAAATTATCTTGTTCAGTTGGTTTCTACAGGTTAATACAGACAATCCTGTCTTAGTTGGTCTGGGTTGACCCAGCTAAATCTTTCTTCCCATGCTGGCCCTGACCTCTACAGCTATAACTACCTTCCCTCAGCACATATTGGGGGTAGTGACTTCACTCTCCTAGTTGCCTGTCCTAAGGGATCTTGCTTGTTGATAGGAATCAATGTTTTATTTTTTAGCCTTGTGAAAACTTGTTTCCTTTACAAAAGTCCAATGCTCTTGACAGGAGATTGGTAGCTTTGTTGATTATGCTGTGTGTCTTTATCTGTCTGTAATGATTTTTTTCTTTCAGGATTCTCCCCTCTCCTTCATGTACCAGGTTTTGGAAAGGAACATACAGACAATGTTCACAGGCAGCTCTCACCAGCCATCAAAGCACATCTCTAGCCCACTAGCATCTTACTTCTTGTCACTTCCCTATGCGAGGCTTGGGTGGTAGGTATAAGTTTATCTAATTCATGAATGTTTTCAACAGTTTTAATTTCATTCAGCCATTCAACAAATGTTCTCGATGGTGCCTGTTAGCACCTTATTTTCCAATCAATCATCACCAACAAAATCTAACCAACCAACATCATTAATTTAGTGGTTAAGTTATTGTAAGGATGAAACTGGCTCCTTAAAATTGGTCCAAATGTGTTTACATACAAGGACCTTTCCCTTTACTAAATAATCACAACAGTAAAGTGTTTTATAGAATATTTGTGAAGCTTCAATGTTCTTGGAGATATAATGTTACAGATTTTTTGGAATCTAATGACGTTAGAAGGATAAAAGCAGATAATGATATGGTGATTGGAATATTGTGACTTCATATGGCAAAAGCCTAGTACACCACAATCACTTTATAAAGAGAATGTTAGGGGATCGTCTGATTTTAAAAATCAACCAAAACCGGGCTGGCCCCATGGCCTACTGGTTAAGTTCAGTGTGCTCCGCTTCAGCGGCCTGGGTTCTGATCCTGGGTGTAGACCTACACCACTCATCAAGCTGTGCTGTGGCGGTCACCCACATACCAAATACAGGAAGCTTGGCATAGATGTTAGCTGAGGGAGAATCTTCCTCAGCAAAAAATAAATAAATAAATAAAATAAATCAACCCAAACCGAGCCCAAGTATATAAAAGTGACTGTTTTCTGGAGGTTTTAGTGAAAACTCTTTTTTTTAAACCACACTGCTTAAATCCAAATGACACTGCATTTCCCTTGGAACAGCTTACTGACAGCCATTCCTTTCGGGCCACTAAATGCGTTCAGCTCTAGCACAGGGAATGGGAGGTGAAGCTGTCTTTATTGGCCGTTCACTTGTGAATAATGGCTCTTCTTGGCTGCCTTCCTAAAAGATCCAAAAGAAGGCCTCTGGCTGGGCTCGCTGCCACAGGGGGCAGCAGGGCAGAGGTCCTTCCCAGGGGCCATTACTAGCCAGTGTCCAGCCTCAGGAGTGCAGAGAACAGCAGCGTCTCCACGGTGTGTGTGTCTGGCCCCTTTCACCAGGCGTCACCCTCTTTACAAACTACTTTTCTCTTTTTCCTCTGTTCTGCCATTTATTCTTTATGGGTCCATACGAACTAGAGTAAATAAATGACTTTTAGTCTTTCCAGCCCCAACAGAGACATTCCAACCTTTGACTTGGTGTGTCTATCTCTATAACCGGTAGGTCATGGAATGTCATTTAGAAATGTCCAGTAAATATGCTGGACGTTTAATTTTTTTCCCAATACAAGGCACCCTATGTAGCTATGGTAGAAATAAAACGGTATTCTTAACACAAGCTTGTCTTTGACCAGGCAACTGATGGAAATGAGTTGAGCTGATCAGAAAGCAACCTGTGCCATTGGCTGGAGGCGAATTTCTTCTCTGTTCTCAGGCTGAGCCCAGGATTGTGCTTCAGCTGCTCTGGGTTTCGCTATGGGACAAGATGCTTTGTGAGGATGCTTTTCATCTGCTCAAGTTATATGGCCAGAGGCATTGATTTGTCCAGTTTTGTTGGTTTTTCTTGGAGAGCAAGACTGTGAATCACACAAAATAACCTCAGAAGTGAATATTCACAACGGTCACGCAGGATGGAAAAATTAAAGAGAGGAAGTTAAAGTGTTGGATTCCAGAAAGGGAAGAAGCAGGAGACAGTTTTACCCATAGCTCTCAGTAGGTACTGCAGTGGGTTCCCTCTTTTTCCTACAGGGCAGTGACCTCAGCTGACCTCAACCAGGATGGGTACGGGGACCTGGTGGTGGGCGCCCCGGGCTACAGCCGCCCTGGCCATGTCCAAGTTGGGCGAGTGTACCTCATGTATGGCAACGACCTGGGCCTGCCCCCCGTCGACCTGGACCTGGACAAGGAGGCCCACGGGATCCTGGAGGGCTTCGAGGTGAGGCACCCAGCTCACATTTTCCCTTTTAGTGTCGATAAACCACTGCCCGCATTTCAGGGCAAATTCTCCAGGATTAATAACCAATAAGAAGAATGATAGTAACAAACAGCTAGTGGCCTACATCTGTGCAGCACTTCTCATTTTTAAAAGGATGTTCACTTTATATCTCATTCTATCACTAACTTTGAGTGTTTAGTCTAACACCTTCCCAAAACACACAAACTATTTAGAACTGCTTTGAGTAGCCAATCAGGATGTGAGTTCTCGAAAATATAAAACCTCCTTTTGTTTTTGTTTTTTTAATATATAAATGTTTTACTTTGTAAGAATTTTAGATTCACAGAAAAATTATAAAGACAGTACAGAGCTTTCCCACGTGCCCTTTACCTGGTGTTCCCTATGTTAACATCTTACATTATTATGGCATACTTGGCAAAATTAAGAAACCAACATTCATACATAGCTGTTAACTAAACTCTAGACTTTGGATTTCATTCCTTTAAGTGATTATTCATTACCAGAAAAATCTCACCATGACAGTACAAATGTTCCTCATGGAGTTTGAGCATTAATTCTTCTTGGGATCACTGTGGACCTGGAGGGTTTCCTCCAGGACATCATCGGCCTTAGTCCTTACAAGAGCAATAAGGAAGGCAGACAGAGCTCTGCTACTGGTTACAGATAAGTGTGGGGGCCTTGGTGGCGCTGCATGCTCTGAATATCAAGCACCAGGGGAAGGACCCTGGATTTTGGGTCAGACCATGGTTCTTGTCTTGGGCAAGCCACTATACCTTCCACTGTGGAGCTAATGCTGTGAAGACAGAATAAGATGGCTTGCCTGAACGTACTTTAAAAAATGAAAAGTACAATGCTTATGATCTAGTTAGGCTCCGATGGAAGGAGCCCTGAGTCCAAGAGGTGTTAATAAGTTGACTGGCCACTGTATGAGGTCACACAGTCACAGAGGGACGGCATTTTCTAGAACCTTCTGACACCACATGAGAAAGTTCCAGAATAAATCAACTCATTTTTGTTACTTCTTACTTCTTCGCAAAGCCATTCCCCTGTCAGATTGTTGTGTAAGGTATAATAATTCTTTGGGATCCTGTAGACAGGGACTAAGAGAAGCAGCTGCTTCCCTTGGGTGATAAACTCTCTCAAAGGTGAGGAAGGAGGTGGCTCATGCTCTCTTCCCCTAGTGACTTTTGATAATTTGGAAGATGGCCAGATTAAGGCATGGGCTGGGGGTGGGAATCCTGCACTCTAGCCCTGGTCTACAATCAACCCTTCTGTGTCCTTGTCTATAAAATAGAGGATTAAGATAGATATCTCAAGAGTTTGTCTGCTTTAAAATTGTGTGTTTCTCTAGGAATGACTGGTTGACCCCTAGGAAGGCTTGATGGTGCAGCCAGTGGTGATGAAATGAACCTGTCCTCAGTTGGCAGGAGTCCCTACTTTTTGGTCCCCACCCTGCCCCAACGTGCTTTGTGTCCTGGAGCAATCCTTTCTTGTTTATCAAGTTCCTGCCTTGTAGAAATGGCAGTGTTCATAGATGCCATTGCATACGCATGTGGAGTGATTAGGCAATAAATAATAAATGTGGATTCTGGGGCATGTGTGTTATGTGGCAACCACCACCTTGTGCAAGACTATTCATTGTCATGTAAGTTGTGAAAGAATAGGAGAACCTAATAAGTAAGTCTAGGCTGATTTTAGACAGTAGAAGAAAGATCTAGAAAATCCACCTTGGTATAAAATTGTCCCTGACCAAAGTGAGTTTTCCATCTGTAAACCATGAGAGTGGAGATAATAAAAGTACCTATCTTAATCCATGTCAAGTGCTTAGAACAGTGTCTACAGCAGTGCCATCCAATAGAACTTTCCGTGATGATAGAAATGTTCTATAGCTGTGCTGTCCCGTATGGGAGGCACTAAGCTCATTGGCTTTTGAGCATCTGAAATGTGGCTAGTGCAATTGAGGAGCTCAGTTTTAATTTGTTTAACGTTAATTACCTTAAATATAAATGTAACGGCCACATTTATATTTACATTTAGCTAGTGGCTACCACATGCACAGTGTGGCTCTGAACACCCTGAGTACTCAACAAATGTTAGCAGCTCTTGCTGGTGTTATGTGATTATTATTCTGGATACTTTCCAAGAGGAGTTTGGTCCTTAATGTGGGGCATAGTGCACACCAAACCATTTTCTAAAAACCTACAACTTCTAAGAACCGAACCTCTTCTTTCTGGCACCTCATCTCCCCCTCAAGGCAGACAGACATGCCAAAAACATCCTTAGGGCAGAGCTACTCAACTGGTGTGTGGAGGATGTGTTGCAGGTTGCTGCAATTTTGTTCCTCAGCCCTCGGGTGCCGGGTGGGGTCCCCAGGCCTCTCTACTCCCAGGGAGTCAGGAGTGTTCTTCTGAAGGTTGTGGCATAGCCCAGGGAAAGTCACTTGTGCCTCTTCAGCCCTCAGGTCGCTTTGGCTCAGCCTTGGCTGTGTTGGACTTTAATCAGGACGGAGTGCCTGACCTGGCTGTGGGAGCCCCCTCGGTGGGCTCTGAGAAGCTCACATACAAAGTAAGGCTGCCTCTGGCGGCGGGAGAGGGGATAGGGTGGGAGGCAAGGAGCCACTGAGGGGAGGCCAGTGCTGGATGGTGCCTCTGGAGAAAAGCAGAGAGCCAGATGTGCCAGGCAGAGCATTTGTGGGAAGAGGATCTCAGGCCCCCCATTTGGGTCCTTGGTGTGACCTCAGGTTACCTGGCAGCACCTAGTTCCTGCCTCCCTGGCCTTAGTTTGGCCTCACGGTTTCCCAATTCCAACAGGTACTTTTCTCTCTCCTCCCCGCTCCCCCCTCTCATGATGCTGAATAGTAGTGAGGGGAGACAGAAGTTCCAGCCAATCCATAGCTTCCTGTCATCACAGCAGAGAGATGACTTCCCTGGATCGCTCTCTCATGCACAGAACCCACCCTGTTCCCCAGATCCTGGCCCACAGGGCTCTCTTCCCGCATGTGCTTCATACCATAGCAGGGCACGAGTTTCTGCGCACCGTGTGTGACACTGGAGGTCAAAGGCCCTTCATTACCCTCCACCCACCGCAGGCTCGCCTCTTGCCCCTCCCTCATCACTCACTCTGTTTCTAGACATGCAAACGTTCTATCGTCTCCCAGACCCATCAAGCTCTCTCACTTTAGCATCTTTGCTCATACAGCTCCCTCTGCCTGGAAAGCCCTTTCTCCCCCTTTTTTTAGGAGTGACATGTCTTCACATAGCATCTTGTGCTTGCACCTAATATAGCACCTTCCACACTGTGATGTCACAATCACCCATTTGCCAGCTTTTCGGGAGGACAGAGATGGGTCTTATTTATCAGTGTGTACGTAGTCCTTGGCTCATGATGGAAAATAAATGCTTACAGAATGAATGAGGATGGAGATAGGCAAGTTATAAGATAGGAACTGATTCATAACACAGAATAATAGCACAGCATGTTTCCCGAGGCAAACTGAATGTACCTACACGGTATGTTAGTGTTCAGAGGAATAATGGGCTGGACCAGAACCCCAGCTGGGCCTTGAAGAGGGGAGGAGTTGAATAAGTCATTCTGCAAATACGCCGAACAATTATGGATGGCAGATCCTGAGCAAGACACTGGGGAGGCAAAGATAAAAATAACAGTTTCTGCTTTGGGGGTTCTAATAGTCTGATGGAGGTGATAGACTCAAGGAAAAAAACCATTTCCGCACAGTAGCAATGCACAGGACGGGTTTCTCTCAGTCATTAAGCTCCTGACCCTGGGGAGCTCTAATGGTGGTTTATTTCATGGTCAGTTGTCTTCGGCTGTTTTTTAAGGTTCTTGGGTCACCACCCAAGACTATGACACCCTTTGATTTGTCCTTGCCTAGGGTGCAGTGTACGTCTACTTTGGTTCCAAACAAGGAAGAATGTCTTCTTCCCCCAACATCACCATCTCTTGCCAGGTATGTTTACCACCTTAGCCAGGTGCAGAAAACTAGAACTCACTGCATCCTAATTGCCTCCAGGACTGAATAAAACGTGGTTTCCTCTTAAGGACATCTACTGTAACTTGGGCTGGACACTCTTGGCCACAGATATGAATGGAGACAGCGAGCCCGATCTGGTGATTGGCTCCCCTTTTGCACCAGGTGGAGGAAAACAGAAGGGAATCGTGGCTGCATTTTATTCTGGCCCCAGCCAGAGTGACAAAGGTAGAGCTTGCTGGGGGCAGGGATGGAGACCTTTGCTGCTCTGTATGGCTGTGGTGACTTCTTCTTACATATGGGTTTATGTCTTTTTTTCCCACCTTCCGTATCATTTCACCTAAATTTTTTCTTTTTTTTTTTTATGAGGAAGATCAGCCCTGAGCTAACATCCATGCTAATCCGCCTCTTTTTGCTGAGGAAGACCGGCTCTGAGCTAACATCTATTGCCAATCCTCCTCCTTTTTTTTTTCCCCCAAAGCCCCGGTAGATAGTTGTATGTCATAGTTGCACATCCTTCTAGTTGCTGTATGTGGGATGCCGCCTCAGCGTGGCCGGAGAAGCTCACCTAAATTTTCTAACAATCTCTCACTCTGACAGATATTCTGGCAAGTGCTATGGAATCACTGAATATACAAAAAGAGATCCAGCCTCTAGAGCCAGATCCAAAGGGGGCTAATAGGTCATTCTCATAGTCTCCCAGTGTAGGAGTAGAAACACTAAAACATCCCAGTGATGCTCTAACCTGCCCAACAGAGGCGTTTTTTAAATAGCATCTTCCACTCCACAGAAGTGAGCTCTAGAAATGTATTTCTCATACGACGTGTGAGATCCATTTCTGACATTGGGACCCTGGGAACAGCATGGGGGCATATAAGACTTCTGGCAAAAACTCAGCCAAATGAACCCATTTCTCACTGGCCTACAAAAATGGCCCATTCTTTCCACTCCTGTGGTCTTCCCACCTTAAGTAAAAGGCACTGGTTGTCTTGTGTAGAACAGCTGAATGTGGAGGCAGCCAACTGGCTGGTGAGAGGCGAGGAGGACTTTGCCTGGCTAGGATACTCCCTTCACGGCATCAGTGTGAACAACAAAACTTTGCTGTTGGTTGGGAGCCCGACCTGGAAGAATGCCAGTAGGTGAGTGCTGATGTTGGGGCCCAGGGAGCCATGAGCACAAGGGGCAGGTGCCTGCTGCTGTGGGAGCCCATTAAGTGTGGGGTTCAGAGAAAGGGGCTAAGAAATTCTTACCCTTCAAGGAAAAGCTAAGGCTCAAGGAAAAGACAAGGTTGCAAGTTCTCCTTAGAAGTTTGAAAATGAGATAAATAGGTGTATTAGTTTGTCAGGGTTGCCATAAAAAGCACCACAGACTAGGTGGCTTAAGCAACAAGAATTTACTTTCTCACTGTGCTGGAGGCTAGGAATCTGAGGGCAAGGTATCACAACGTTGGCTTGTGGACAGCTGCCTTCTCCCTGAGTCCTCACATGGCCTTTTCTCTGTGTGTCCATCCCTGCTATCTTTCTCCTTATAAGGACACTGGTCACACTGAATTAGGGCCCACCCTAATGACCTCATTTTAACATAATTACCTCTTTAAAGACCTTATCTCCAAATACAGTCACATTCTGAGCTACTGGGAGTTAGGACTTCAACATATGAATTTGGGGGGAACATAATTCAGCCCATAATAGTAAACAAACCTATATTTGCTGTCAGTTGGGAGGCAGAATGTGGGTCTTGTTCTGGAGAACAAGGTTCCCTGGCCCCCAGCCCCAATGCCTGGGATCACAAGGACCAAGAACATACGGGGAGGGGGACATGGGCGAGGATGAGGTGGGTTGTCTTTCCTTGGAACTGAATACCTGGCCAGCTCTTAATCCTGTGCCCCAGCAGCTAAACCCAGTGTGCTTCATTCCAGTCTGGGCCATTTGTTCCGCGTTCGTGATGAGAAACAGAGCCTTGGAAGGGTGTATGGCTATTTCCCGCCAAATTGCCAAAGCTGGTTTACCATTTCTGGAGACAAGGTATGGCGGCCCCTTCCCTCCCCAGGAGAGTGGCGCCACGAAGTTTTCTCAGCTGTACTAGATTGACTTAACTGCATTTCACAGGCATTGGGGAAGCTGGGTACTTCCCTGTCAAGTGGCTACGTAATGGTGAAGGGGACACGGACACAAGTGCTGCTGGTTGGAGCCCCAACTCACGGTAGGTCACGGACCATGCAACTTTGCTGCTGCTTCGTCATGTGGCTGCTTGACTACATCACAGGAGGGGAAAGTTAGAAGATCCAGAGCCAGACAGACCTGAGTTTGAATATTTCCTTTTCTCATTAATAGAAAGCTCTGTAACCTTGGGAAATTACTTAACCCCTCTGAATATTAGTATCATCATCTGCAAAACAGATATTATAACACCCACCTCACATCACACAGGAAAGTAACATAGTGTGTTTTTAAAGATCCTATCCCCCTGAGGTTGGAGCTAGGGAAGAGTTGAGCAAAGTTTATAAATCAGTTAACCAGGAATAGGTCCACTCTGAGGGCATACATTAATAAACCATTATTTTGTTTACTTTATGGGAAAGAGAGTTTAAAAAACTCAAAAACAACAAAAATCGACTCCCTCCAAGATTATAAAAGTGAATCCTGCCGATTGTAGAAATTTGTGAAAATACAAGGAAGTATATAGAAGAAAAAAAAATCACCCTTTATCCAGATATTTAAAAACTTAAGCTCAGATTATATAATTTTCACACCTAATTTTTAATTTTATATTTTGAGCATGTTCTCATATTATTAAATATCTCCTAAACCATGATTTTGATACCTGTATCACCTTTTTTCCATATGCATATGCTAACATTTACTAACATCATTCTATTGCTGGAAATTTAGGTTGTTTCCAATTTTTCACTATTGTAAATAAGGTATTATTAAACATCCATGCACAGAAATCTTTGCCTGCCTTTCTGATTAGTTTTTCAGATAGATTCCTGGACTAGAGGATCTAATCTTTTTTAAGGCTCTTATTACATATTGTCAAATTTTTTTCAGAAAGATTTTTGTTTCCTACAATTTTATATTTAAATAATCAGAAGTCGATCGGGCAAAGGAATAGCTAAATTTTTCATTGCATCATGAAGGACACAGCATTATAACACCAAAAACTTGTTGACTTACCTTTGGTATAGTTTTCTTTTTTTTTTTCCTTCACAGAGTCGAGATAGTGATTTCTCCACTCTTTCCACACACATTACTGATTTTATTTGCCTCACCATTCTTTCTACCGGAGTGGTGTGAATTAGAGCTTCCCAAACTTTCTTGGTTTTAGTGCCCTTCCTGTCTCAGTAATTTTCTCTTTATTATAAAATATTATATAAAATATCAAATAAAAAGGTTAATTTATATATATTATTATATAATTACAAATTCGCATAGAATTGTAAGAAATAATACAGAGAGTCCATGTAACATTTTATCCAGTTTTCCTCAATAATAATATCTTGCAAACCACAGTGGTGTCACAACCAGGTTATCGACATTGATATAATTCACTGATCTTGTTCAGATTTTCCCATTTTTATGTGTATTTTGCTTGTATTTAACATACATAATTTGTGGGGCCCAGTACAAAAAAAAACTTCAGAGCCCTTTGTTAAAAAACTATTCAGTGGGGCCGGCCCCGTGGCTTAGCAGTTAAGTGCGCACGCTCCGCTGCTGGCGGCCCGGGTTCGGATCCCGGGCGCGCACCGATGCACGGCTTCTCCGGCCATGCTGAGGCCGCGTCCCACATACAGCAACTAGAAGGCTATGCAACTATGACATACAACTATATACTGGGGCTTTGGGGGAAATAAATAAATAAATTAAAAAAAAAAAAAAAAACTATTCAGAATTTCAAGTCGGTGACAGGAGAGCATTAAGCCAAGCACGGGGCCCTGTGTGACTGCACAGGTTGCACACGCTGTATTTATGTCCTAACATCTTAGCTCCTTCTGGGAACCCTACAACTTCTCAGACCTTGGAATCAGATTAGGCACCACTACCCTCATTTCCAGGCCACACTGATTTTCTCGTGGTGCCTGCACTTTATCATAACAACCCCTAAAACGCCAGTTTTGCAAAGAGATGACATCATTGAAAGGAATGTGGGGATCTAATGTTGACACCGTGAACTGCCCCCAGCAGTAGTCCACGCGACGTCAGACAGATGTCATTGTGTTTGTTACCTTTGAAAATTCAAATTTTTTGCAGCATCCCTGTGAGTTCACTGGAGTGCTTTAGTGTGCAATGTGGGAATCACAGCTCTAAGGTACAGATTAACCAAAATCTGAGAAATCTGATCTGCTTTCAGGGCAGCCCCTGAGCGTGGCAGTCTGGGGTTTGAGTATGTCAGTCAGGCCGTCCCTCTCACCCTGTCCCATCTCTAGCTCAACAGAATCTTTGGGTCAGACTGTGGCCACTATACGCAATGGACAGTTTAAATATTTAGTGTGATTTTAGGGTGCTGATTAGTAACTACAAAGTGCTTCAGTATGAAAAAGATAGTTTTCAACGATGGCAAGGTTGAGGTGAGGTGGGTACTCACACGCTGCTGTGAAATGCAAACTGATAAACCTTTTCTAGAAAGAGGTTTGGCAAAGTGGCAAAAGCCTTAAAAATACTCATTCCTTTGGATGATATCTGGACCACTTCTAAGAATCTGGCCTCAGAAAATATTCAGAACTGTGGGGAAGGATATTTATCACAGTATTATTTATAATAACAAAAAGTTAGAAATGGCCTAAGTAAAAATAATATAAAATTTTATAATCTGCAAAAATCTCCACTTTGCTTAAAATGTGTATATATATGTATGTATGTATATATGTGTGTATATATTGCTCGCTCTCCAGGAAGAAATACATGCATTATGTAAATTTTATTTATGCTTTTTTTTTTGGTATTTTCCACACCTTTTATAATGATCATATGTTAAAAAAAAAGAGAAAAAAAAATCTTGGCATTCACAAGTTTGACATTCCTAGTTTTAACTACTTCACAGTAATCCTGAAAGTCAGTGACATGAAGTAACTTATAGTTTATAGTTTTTCTGAACTGCAAGTGTGAACCACACTGCAAAGCAGTGTCCTCTCTCCTGTGGCTTGTGAGGGAGTCTAGCTGGTGAGGTGCATCTGTGTTTTACAAGAGCTCTGTTTTCTGCTGCTGTTATAAGTAAAGTTACTCTTGAGAAATAATTTAAACAGTTGTGGGGGCCGGCCTGGTGGCGTAGCGGTTAAGTGCACACGCTCTGCTTCAGCGGCCCGGGGTTTGCAGGTTCGGATCCCAGGCATGGACCTACACACTGCTTATCAAGCCATGCTGTGGCAGGCGTCCCACATATAAAGGAGAGGAAGATGGGCGTGGATGTTAGCCCAGGGCCAATCTTCCTCAGCGAAAAGAGGAGGATTGGCAATAGATGTTAGCTCAGGGCTGATCTTCCTCACACACAAAAAAACACTTGTGGGAGTTGGCCCGGTTGTGTAGTGGTTAAGTTAGCGCGCTCCGCTTCAGCTGCCCAGAGTCCTTGGGTTCGGATCCCGGGCGCACACCTACCTACCGCTTATCAAGCCATGCTGTGGGAGGCATCCCACATATAAAGGAGAGAAAGATGGGCACAGATGTTAGCCCAGGGCCTATCTTCCTTAGCAAAAAGAGGAGGATTGGCAACAGATGTTAGCTCAGGGCTAATCTTCCTCACCAAAAACAACAACAACAGTAACAACAACAAAAAAATCACTTGTGTGTATGTTCAAAAAATCCCATCCCCCAAAGAAAACCCCAAAGGCTAGTGCTCTGATAGAAATGAAGACAAAGTTGAGGTCTAAAAATAATGGTCCTTAGCTGGAAAGTGTAAGCATTATGGAAGGAATTTGGTGTTATAATAGCATTCTAGGATTTCGGAATTCATAAAAACCAAGGGTCTGCTGAATTTTATTACTCAAATAATAGATATAGAAATGCTAAAGGATTACTTTGGGGTTTTTTTCTTAATTGTCTACAGAGTGCATGATAATACATTGTTTAATCTGCATCATTAGAGAAATGAGATGTTTTGAATGGCTGAAATTTTAAAGTATCTGAATCCTTTTTTTTTAATAGACTTTATTTTTTAGAGCAGTTTTAGGTTCACAGAAAATTGAGTGTAAAATATAGAGATTTTCCATGTTTCCCCTGCCCCCACACATGCCCTGCCTCCCCCATTACAGACCTTCTGCACTGTAGTGGTACATTTGTTACAATCAATGAACCTACGCTGACACATCATTATAACCCAAAATCTACATTTCATATTAAGGTTCACTTTTTTTGTGTGTGTTTGTGAGGAAGATCAGCCCTGAGCTAACATCCATGCTAATCCTCCTCTTTTTGATGAGGAAGACCAGCTCTGAGCTAACATCTATTGCCAATCCTCCTCCCCTTTTTTTTTCCCCCAAAGCCCCAGTAGAAGTTGTATGTCATAGTTGCACATCCTTCTAGTTGCTGTATGTGGGACGTGGCCTCAGCATGGCCAGAGAAGCGGTGCATGGGTGCGCGCCCGGGATCCGAACCCGGACCGCCAGTAGTGGAGCGCGTGCCCTTAACAGCTAAGCCATGGGGCCTGAGCCCTTAAGGTTCACTTTTTGTGTTGTACATTCTATGAGTCTGGACAAATGTATAACTACATGGATCCACCATTATAGTATCATACGGAGTAGTTTCACTGCCCTAAATATCCTCTGTGTTCTGCCTATTCATCCCTCCCTGCAATCACTAATAATCACTAATCTTTTTACTGTCTCTGTAGTTTTGCCTTTTCCAGAATGTCATACAGTTGGAATTATACAGTATGTAGCCTTTTCAGATTGGCTTCTTTTACTTAGTAATATCCATTTAAGGTTCCTCCATGTCTTCATGCTTTGATAATTCATTTCTTTTCAATCCTTCCTTTTTAAATTCTGAGAATTTAAAGCAACATTTTGATGAAATTATTCTAAATATGTACTCTACTTTAATAGATGGTGATGAATATTAGAGGTTTGGGAGTGATAATTAATCACAACTTTTCCCCATCCTTGTGCATTTGAACCCATTTGAGAAGTAGACTAATGAATCATTCAGATATCAAAATAGGCGCCTTTTAAAAATTGGACAGGAAAACATGGTCTAGGTGGGCAGCTGCATTCCGGCTTTCTAACCCTTCCCCGCAAAGTGACCTTGGGGTGACTTTCTGAGGGAGAGTTTGGGTCTGCCTGGCAGACACACACGCTTCAAGGCCTGGTAGCAGCAGCAGAGAGATGTGGACTCAGGCCTGCATCTAGAAAGCAGACCTGGCCGTGGCCGACGTGCGCTCCCACACGAAGCGGAACTGGCACCGATGGGCCCATCCTGTGGGCAGGCGGAGCCAGAGGGAGAAGCCACCTGTCACCGTCCTCCCTGTGGCAGGACAAGGCTGGGGAGCAGAGGTCCTGGTATTACTATATTCCAGGTCACTCCAGGGAGGTCAAGTTCCCTAAAGAAAGCATGAGAAGAAGGAAATAAGGATTTTCTCGCAATTCAACTTCTCCTGATTCTTGGGGTTTTCACCCTGAATATTAATGACTGGACTTTATTAAAACACTGTACTCTTGGGGGCTGTCGTGTTAGGTCAGGTCCTTCACTCTCATGCTACAAAGCCTCAGATTGCTGAGTTTTTTAAAGTACTGTTTCTTGTTTCCTAGCTTTTTTTCCCCCTAGCTTTTATTTCTGACTACTATTGCTGGCTCTGCTTTGAGCTCTGTTGCTTCCAGTTGATAATCAGTTATAAAGAAGGGCATAAGGGAAGGTTGTCCAAGAACACAGTCAAATTAGTAACCTCAGTTTTACACACGATACTAAGCAGACACTGATGCGAGACTGTATCTACTCACTGACACACTGCCTGGCTCACAGTAAGCCCCTCAGAGGACCACCAACCCCAACCCACAGATGCCATTCTGTTTTCTGTAGAAGATACTGATTTCTGAAATCAGAGCTGTGTTCCAAAAGATTAAGTCTGTGGGCAAAAATCTAACTAGCTTTGTTTTGAAATTGTTCAAAATTCGTTCATTCAAAAGACTTATGCAGTATTTGTACTGAACCAACAATGCACTACTAAGCACACTGTGCTACTAAGCCACAGTCCCATCACTTATGGAACTGACAGCCTGATGCAGGAGACACACGGAACAGAACACTATGCTACTCTGCGATGGGTCCTAGGCAGGCAGTGGGTACAGTGTGGTACAGGAGCATGTGGGAGCGGCACCTACTCTAGACCAACGAGGTAAAGAAAGGCTTCCCAGCGGAGGGCACACCTGAGCCGAATTCTGGAGGAGCAGGAGTTGGCCAGCAGAGGGGTGTGAGCAGGAGAGCGAGGAGTGTGGAGGAAGGGGTATCCATTCCAGGCAGACAGCACATCATGTTCAAAGGCCCAGATATAAGAAATATAATGGGCTGCGGCTTAAATTCCTTATGGGTGAAGTGCAGGTGAAAAGGGAGAATGGCCCCAAACAACGCTAGAGCCATAAGTGGGAGTCAGGTTCTGAAAGGTCTTGTGAGCCTATATAAGGCCTTGCGAAGAATTTGGACATTATCCAAAGGGTTGTTAAGTCAGGGGAGTGACATAGGAAGTTTGTGATGTAAAAAAAAAAAAAAAAAGTTGGTTTTGTGGAGAATGTATTGGAGGGGTAAGACTGGAAGAAGGAACACCTGTCTGATGGGATATCACCGAGCTTATCCAGTGTTTGGGTCTTGGTGCCCAAGCTAGCTGTACCTTTCTAATGACCAGAGTTGACCAGTACTAAAACGGTCTGTCCCGTGTGATCCTGAGTGATCTGTGTCACTTGTGGTACAGAAGCACAAGCAAAAACAGGATTCTGTTCAATTCTTTACATCTTATCTTCATTCTTGTGATGGCAGCAGGTACCGTACCCTGCTTTGTTTCAGATGACGTATCTAAAGTGGCATTCCTGACCATGACCTTGCACCAAGGTGGAACCACGAGGATGTATGAACTGACACTTGACTCGCAGCCTTCTCTGCTTAGCACCTTCAGTGGAGACCGCCGCTTCTCCCGATTTGGTGGAGTTCTGCACTTGAGTGACCTGGATAACGATGGCTTAGGTAGGTAAGGAAAAGTGCCTCTGGTCAAGAATTGAGTCCCTTTGACAAATAAACTGGTCCCCTGATTGGGTCATCTAGGCTCTGCCCTCATAATTGACAGCCCAGGGGCCCAAGGGCATTTAGATATATTTTGAGTCGGATAAGACCAGAGCTGGATGTACAAGAGTGAGCTGAACTTCCTGCAGGTGGTAATGTGAGAGTCACCCACATCAATTGTTATTGATGCATGATGAAATAGGACACAAAAGCCTTTGACTGTGTCACGATGAAGGCAGGGTAAAGGATGCACTAATATTATTTGTGGGAGGGTTTGGATCCAGTAGTGGAACAATGGAAAGGATGACAATGAGGAGTTAAATACTTCCTTCTACCAGTTTTTCTTGTTTACAGATGAAATCATCCTGGCAGCCCCACTGAGGATAGCAGACTTAACCTCTGGACTGATTGGGGGAGAAGACGGCCGCATTTATGTATATAATGGCAAACAGACCGCCTCTGGTGACATGACAGGCAAATGCAAGTCATGGATAGCTCCATGTCCAGAAGAAAAGGTAAAATGTTCTCTTAAAATTCTATACCGTATTGGGAAAGGTCGGCTGCTTGCTGATTCTTTTTTAAGTCATGTCCACTGTAGAACTCTTCCGGTTTTTACCTGCACTCAGAGTCCTGGGGTCAGGACATAATCACCTGCCTGTGTTTTGCAGGCCCAAGCTGCCTGCATTCTTGCAGTTCTGCAGCATTTGCCCCCACAGCTCACGTCCACTTGGACCTGGCGTCACATTGGTCCTTGGTCACAGCCTGCCACTGCTTGGTTAGGAGCCCCAGCAAAAGGAAACAGGCCATGGCCATTGGAGTTTCACTAAAACTCTCACTCTTTTATTTCCTGTTTCATTGCTTTACTCCTTTTCCCAGGTGGGTTTCCTTAAGTTTCCTGGGCCTAAAACACTTGGCTATTTTTAAATTTAAAAATTATTTTTTAGGGCCGGCCCCGTGGCTTGGTGGTTAAGTGAGCGCGCTCCACTGCTGGCGACCCGGGTTCGGATCCCGGGCTCGCACCGACGCGCTGCTTCTCTGGCCATGCTGAGGCCGCGTCCCACATACAGCAACTAGAAGGATGTGCAGCTATGATACACGGCTATCTGCTGGGGCTTTGGGGGGAAAAAATAAATAAATAAAATCTTTAAAAAAAAAAAAAATTATTTTTTAAATTGTGAAATTAATGAAAGTTTATTGTAAAAATTTTAGAAAATACAAAACAGCACAAAGAAGAAAATTGAAAATCATCTATCTAGAATTCCACTCTGCAGAGATAATGCCAATTAACCTTTTGATGTGTATCCTTCAAGTTTTTTTTCTAAGAACTTAATTGCTACCATTCATTGTGCATTTACTCTGTGCCTAGCACTATGCTAAGCACTTTATATATGTGTATCTCCACATCAAAGCTATTAAGTTGGTATTACACCTGTTTACCGATAAAGAAATTGCAGATCAGAGAGGAAGCTGTTCTAGGTCACACTGCTATAGGAAATGGCAGAACGGGGACTTGAACCAAAAGCTGATTCTAAAGCGTACACTTAAACCATTAAACTATGTGCGTGAATATATTTTTAACAATTATGATCATGTTGTACATGATTTTGTACACAATTTTGTAACTTGAGTTTGTTTTACCTACCGATAACAAGAACATTTTTCTATGCCTTCCTATATTCTTATACAATGTATTTACTGGCTGCCTAGTATTTTATCTGTAGATAAACCATAGTTTAACCATTATTTAATTGACTATTGTCACTTAGTCCATTTCCAATTTTCAGTTATAAATGATATGATATTCAGATGTCAGTATTTTTATACATCTATTCTGTGGAGCTAAATTCCTACGTGAGATTTCTGGTGTCAAAAGGCATGCACATTTCTAGAAACGTAGAAATGTGAGTGTAAGGGTGTACTTAAAATTGGTTAAAAAAACTCACATGAACGGAAATAACACTAATAGTCTCTTTCTCACCATTTTCTTTCTTCCAGGCCCAATACGTATTGATTTCTCCTGAAGTAAGTACCTCCTGAAGGAAAGAAGAAAGAAAAACTACAAAAGTTGCCTTTTTCCCTTATTTTAAACTGATAAAATATTACGGTATGTCTCAAGAGGCCATTAACAGACAGTGTGTTTTACAGGCTGGCTCAAGGTTTGGGAGCTCCGTGATCACCGTGAGGTCAAAGGAAAAGGTGAGGACGCAGACTGTCCTTCTTTGTTGTCTATATTTGTCCCAAGGCTGGGATTTGGCGATGATCTCATTTTGTTTATATTTTAGATTTTCTTTTTATTTGAAAAATAGAGGAACACAAAAAAGAAAGTAGCATTCACACACAATCCCATCACTTTTTTTGGGAAAAATCTCTTCCCCCAACTTCATCCTCAACAGCAGGGGTTGGCAAATTACAGCTGTGGGGTGCTGCCTGTTTTTGTATAGCCCATGAACTAAGAATGATTATTACATGTTTAATGAGAAAGAACACTATTTTGTGACAGGTGAATTATATATGAAGTTCAAATTTCAGTGTTTAAATGGTTGAGAAGAGAGACTATTTTATGCCTTGTGAATTTTATATGAAGTTCAAATTTCAGTGTCCATAAATTTTTACTGGAACATAAAACTTCTTCATTCATTTCTTTATGGCTGCTGTTGTATTACAATGGCAGCTGATTAGGTGCTTCAGACTGATGTCCCCCAAAGCCTAAAATATTATTTTGGCCCTTCACAGAAATTTTACTGACCCTTGCCATAATGGATAACCATTGTTAATATTTTGGTGTGTTTTCCTCCAGACTGAGTTTTTGTACGACTTGAGACAGATACATATAAACACACATTTCTTCTTGTCATTATTTCACTTTCATGTACTATGTTATGCTTCTTCCCAGACAAGAACATATAGAGCCATCTGATTCTTTTTAATGGCTGCATAATATTTTATTGTCTGGATGCACCATATTTTATTTCCTCGGGTCACATTCTCATCGACATTTACTCAGTTATTTCCTTTTTTTTTTACTATTACAGACAGTGCTGTAGTGAACATCCTTGCATCTATATCTTTATATAATTGTGCAAATAGTCCTGTAGATGAAATTCTTAGAAGACTGCTAAATCAAAGGCTGTGTACCTTTTGAATTTTAATAGAAGACTGCTAAATCAAAGGCTGTGTACCTTTTGAATTTTAATAGATACAGAAGGTTAAAGGGTTTTATCTTAAAATGTGCTAAGCCACTGATTCCATTCATTCATTTATTTTAGGAGATGATATCACAGAACTGGGCTAGGCCATGAGAATTATAAGAAAAGAGAAAACAAAGTCCCTGCTCTTGAGGAAAAATAAGATTTATACACATGAGAAGTTAAACAAAATGCAAATCAGTATAGGATTAAATGCTAAAGAGTAGGGTGAGCCCTAAGTATTAACTGTAGGATGAAGGTCTGGGGAAGCCTTCATCGTTTAGAGTATATACTCGTCAGGTGTGTAAGACGCGGTGGTGCGCAGACCCAGCTCCGGCTTATGAGAACTGTGGTGAAACTGCCCTCTAGTGGCCAACAGGTCAAGTGGCCCTTGCTTTAACCCATTTATAAGCAAGCCTGATAGCAAAAATTTAGGGTTAACCACAACAAAAAAAGATGGATCATTAAGCTTATGGAAGGATTCTCAAAAGGCCTAGTCACAGGAATACTTTATGTCATAAGCTTGGCTTGCATTTAAAATTTTACTCGTTTTCCAAAAATTAGATATTATGAAGAACCCACATATTATATAAAAACTATACATTTCAGGGGCCAGCCCAGTGGCATAGTGGTTAACTTTGTGCATTCTGCTTCGGCAGCCTGGGTTCATGGGTTCAGATCCCAGGTGCGGACCTACACACCGCTCATCAAGCCATGCTGTGGTGGCGTCCCATATACAAAATAGAGGAAGATGGGCAGAGATGTTAGCTCAGGGACAATCTTCCTCAAGCAAAAAGAGGAAGATTGGCAACAGATGTTAGTTCAGGGCAAATCTTCCTCACCAAAAACAAAAAAAAAGAATTATACATTTCAACCATTATTTATACCAACTGAGGAGAGATGTACAGATCATCTAAAAGTTATTTATATTTGATTCCTTTCTGTATAACACCACAAATTCACCTTCCTAATTATATAGTTCAGTTGGGTCAATAGTAAAATTATTTGACTTTCTCAACATATGCCTGAGATTGGGGGCACTGAAGCACTCGGAGTGTAAAGATGAATCAGAGATTATATATATTTAAGAAATGGACAATCTGAGGGTGATCAGTGATCTTGTACTGAGACTTGAGTAGAAGCTATGATTTTGAAGATTCTTTTCCTTTCTATATGTGAGCATTAAGTAATGAAATGGATAAGCTGGTGCTGCCACCGTCTGTATTTCTGGAACCTCTCGTGGGGCTGCCTTCAGTCAGCTCGAGAGCTCTGACAGGGCAGTAACTAATGAGTGTGTGTTATGAGCAGTGTTACACTGAGCACCAGAGAGGCAGACATGGTCCCTGCCCCCAGGTGCTTATGGTCTTGGTGGAAAAGTACAACACACCCATAAGACCATCCCGGTCAACATATGATGAGGAAGAACCAAAGGCCCTCAGTCAGAAACTGCAGCAGAGGTCTATGCTGGTGGAGTCAGGGAAGGCATTGCAGGGCCCATGGGGCCTGAGCTGGATCTGGAAAGATGAGTAGACTGACTAGGCAGACAGAGGGCAAGAAGCAAGGGAAGATTTGATTTAAGGAATGAATCTGGTTTAACCAGGAAATGGAGAGGAAACATACGTAACAGCCAAACTACAAGCAAATTCAGTAAATGAATAATTCCATAAATAAGAGAGGGAGATAAGTTTAGATTTTTCCTTTTAATTGACACTGGGGTGTAAGAAAAAGATACCAGCAAAGGGCTAAGTGTGGTAGCTGACACATGGTAAAGGCTCAGTAAATGCTAGCTATTATTATTTCTGGATTCCATCTGTAGTTTTCAAAATTAAATCAGGAGGAACTGTTTTCACAGAAGGTTTGGTTGTTTCCTGGTCATGCCCTGCTCTGACCAAAACACCATCAGCCCGTGTGATCATCCACATCTTGTTTACCAGCCTTGGTTCAGAACAACTTTTAGTAGGTTCCAAAAATTGAATCTGACCTCAAAGTATGTAGATTTGCCACCAGTGAAAACATTTAAAAACCTGTAGCAGGTTTCGAAGGCAATTCTGAAAGATGGTTCCTAAAATGATTCAAGCAGCAGGGGCAGTAGGAGGTGGTGGAAACACACCGACAAAGGCAGCCCCTCGTGGAAGTCCTTATTATTCCAGCTGTGCTGTCTGCACTGTATACAACTAGAATTCTGGGATAAACATGCACTGATGTACTTTTTCTTTATTCTTGATGTACTAGAGAAGGGAGTGGAGTGACTGTCCTCAGCTGTGGTTTTCTGAACCTACAGATGTGAGAAAGTGGTATTTAAACAAAAGGAAAGAGGCATTTAAGTTCAAGCCACAGGCTCTGGCCAATGTCTTATTCATCTTTCTATCTCCAGAGCAAAATATGATGCCTGGACTGCAGCAGCAACTTAACAGATGTTATAAATGAATAATGAATTCTGTCTGTTTTGTGTCCTCTACAGAACCAAGTTGTCATTGCTGCTGGAAGGAGTTCTTTGGGAGCCCGACTCTCGGGGGCACTTCATATTTATAGCCTTGGTTTAGATTAAAGATTTCACTCTGCTTTCCTAATCTGCCTTGCCCTCTCTCATGCCGAGTCATCTCCAGGGTGAGCCTTCTGGTGGACAAAGTGGCACATCCAGTGGAGCCTTGGTAGATTATACTAGATAGAGGGCTGGTCCCAGGAGTGGAGACACACACACGCTAATAGCCAGACTATCTGGAAATACAGTAAATTATGACTACATCAGAAGGATGTGACACAGCACATTATTATTCACGTCCCCTTCCAAGTTTACTTCCTTGCTTCCTTTGCATCTAAACCTTTCTTCTTTCCTAACTAATTGCCTGTGCGTAACTCTGTTGTACAACCTGTTTCCTCTTCCACATGAATACCTGTCTTTCTGATGCCTGGAGAGGCTTCTCTGTGGTTATCTCTTAGGAAAAACCTCTGTACGCAATTCTCCTAAAAATGTCCTTTTAAAATTGGTGATCCATTCTAATCAAAGTGAAATGGAAAGCACGGTATACAGGATAAAAAAAATTGGAGGAGGAGGAGAAACAGTATAGTGAAAAGTATGGGGGTGAGGGATACCCTTACAACTCAAAAATTACTTGTAAATAATTTGGTCCTTTCTTAATGAGGATTATTGCACTTTCAATGTTTCACATAGTAAAGGGCAAACAGAAAAACTAAAATCATATCACCTTTCTGTGCCCTCAAATGATTTTGTAGAAATGGCTGTTCTAACAGCTGATGAACCTAGTGACTCTCCACTAGTTCTAAGTCATCCCATGAGAAGGCTTTGTTGCATTAGGTTGGCACAAGTTGTGCCAACAGAACTAGAGCAGAAAGGAGAGAGCTCTGGCCTAAGCCAAAGGCTACCACAAAGGACCAAGTAAGTGAGGGACCGAGAGGAGTGAAGCAGGCCTTGGCTTCTCTCCTTCCTGGGCTGGTTCTAGAAGGGTGGGTTTCACCTGCCAGCCCTGCAGTGTGGCATGTAAGGGAAAGGAATGTACCATAAAGTTTCAGCTTCCCTAGGAATTTATAGGCATTGTTATCTGTAAATAGTAAGCAGTTCTGTATCAATCAGGCAAGAACCTCTTTCTTCTGACACTAGTGAAATGAAATGCTACTAAAAGCAGGAGAAAAGAACAAATGACAAGAACCTTTCTCAGCTTCTCTAGAGTCAGAGTAGATACTGATCGAAGGAGAGAGGAATCCAGCTGAAGGGTAAAGTTAAATCAGAAATCAAGGAAAAGCTACTCGAGTTAAAACTGTGGGCATAAGGTGAGTATATACAGGAAAACAGGCACATACCTAGATAGCACCCCTCGCTCACTCCCAGGGCCGTCTCGTCTTAGAGGAGTGCTAGCTGCATGGTTCCCTATGGCACAGCAAAAAGTGCACAGAAACACCATTTGGTTTCATTTGGGTAACAATTATTGACAGCTCAACCTATTTGAAGAATTATTTTTAATTAAAAGGAAGTTTATTTTTAGGGGACCAGAAATTACTTAGCTGTATTCACTTATGAATTGAGAAGTCTGAGTATAGAACAAACTGACACTACATTTTAGTAAAAGCATGTTTCTCTCAGTACTGGGTCTACCATTACTATACAAAGTGTCTGTTATTATGCTTCACTAGATGACAGGGCTTATGTTTAAACATGATATTTATTTACCTGAGGATTTACATTTTTCTAAATGCTTGAACATATAAGAAAGATAGCAAGCACCATGTGGAGAAGGTTAAAATTTATACAGTTGGAAGCAAGTTTTCATATAGGATTTATAGGATTTTATTTTTTATTTTTTTGGTGAGGGAGATCAGCCCTGAGCTAACATCCGTGCTAATCCTCCTCTCTTTGCTGAGGAAGACTGGCTCTGAGCTAACATCTATTGCCAATCCTCCTCCTTTTTGTGTTTCCCTAAAGCCCCAGTAGATAGTTGTATGTCATAGTTGCACATCCTTCTAGTTGCTGTATGTGGGACGCGGCCTCAGCATGGCCGGAGAAGCGGTGCGTCGGTGCACAGCCCGGGACCGAACCCAGGCCGCCAGTAGCGGAGCGCACGCACTTAACCGCTAAGCCACGGGGCCAGCCCCTATAGGATTTTATACAGGATATTTAACCATACTACCCTCATACTCAAAAATGATGTAAATTGTATTCCCACTGTTCAAAATCAACCTATATGGCAAATATGTAAAAACCTGACATACAAAAAAACCCTAATACACAACAGTCTAATGTATTAGTCCCATAGGTGGATTTTCACTCCACTAAGTATTAACTGTGGTTCTAAGCACTGATTCTGAAATGTTTAATAATAAAAATGGAAATAGCTTGTAGGGTTTTAACTTCCTTAACACAAATGTGAGGTTAATACAACAATTTAATTCAAAATTACCTTTATTTCAAGATATCACAACACATTTACATAGTTGCAATTTTTGTCTTTCTATTATCTGTATATGTAACAACTTGCTTCAAGGCTTTAAGATCAGAATTGTTTTATGCCTTTGTATCACACACCTAAGAGACTAATTATGATTTGAGGTGAGTTTGGAAATAAACCAGGTCTCTGTATTCCCTATTCTGTGTACCACCCATTAGACCACCTCCACAGGTATCACTAAACTAATGAAAGCAAATCCTAAATTTAAAGAGAGTTTAATATTGCAATTCCAAAAAACAAAGCTGTGTACAACTCTCAAAATAACTCATCAACATAAACAGCGTTTTAATATGAAATTGTTTTAGTGGTTATTTATCAGTCTATGTTTATCAAGAATAAAGCAAGTGTTAATAGCATCCTAAAATGACATCTATTCCACAACATTTCCTTAGAGGCCTTCCAAAGACAAAGACAGCCTGTTAAGAGTATCAGTCCTTGTGCTTACTTGTACTGTTAAACAGCAGATATGGTTGCTTGCTTACTCACATAACTGAGTGTTTGGTATTCTATCACTTCACTTTCAAATAGCAGTTCATGTGCTCAGTCTGTTTTAAAACTGCTAAACTTCCTATTTTTTTTTGGCATAGTCTGTTTTATTATTTAAGAGAAGCTTCATGTAGGAAGCATCCTGCTATCACCAAAGCAGAGCTAGTTAACATTTTGAAACCATACTTGATCTAACCACCTTTAAGAGTTTTACAGACCATCAGTAACTTCCCTTTATCAGACTTATGAGGTAGTTGCATTTATTTTCCCTTTCATGAGGAAAATTATAACTTATAAAAAAAATTATTTTACCCAAGCCCATAAACTAAGTGAGTATCACTACAAGGAAAAATCACCAAAATTCTATCCTAATGCCTGATATCTCAGTCAAATCAAATTTTGCCCTCTGGCCTTCCACTTCCTCCTATGTCACAGTTAAGTAACATTTATTACCTATTTTACAGTGATAACATATGACCAAAAATAGCAGCAGAGTGCTCTGAGTTGTGCCAAAGCAGAGTGCCCCCATGAAATCTAAGTATTATTAAAGGTACTTTATCTTGAAAATCATCACACAGATTTATGATGCTAGGGAGTGCTGTGTGTTCACATTCCGACAACCACACCATAAAGCATACTCCTGATCCAGAGGTGCCAAGTGAGCCACTTGGTACCCAAGACAAGCCCAGCCTGTTTCTGCCATTCTATTCTACACCTTCCCTCTAATGGCTGCTCATAACCACACATGGGAGTGGGGAAAATTTTGCTTGTAACTTCATTTATTTTCTTTCAAATCAGCTATTGGAATAGGATTTTTATTCCTATCACCAAACCCACGTGGTAAATGGACCCCTAAACTTCCTCAAATGACATCAATTAGGGTATGAGGCACCCCCAACATAAGTAGGGTATGCATATTCTTTTATTACTACTGTATTTGTAGTGCAAGAGCTGCTCTGGACACTCTGGAATCTTCCAAGAATGCTACTTTTGGAGGCAAGTATAACTGTAATGTTCTACTGCATAACTGTATTTAACCTCCAGAAAATATAAAAAAGGTAGTTAAGATGTTAAGTAGGATAGCAGCTTTGACACTTACAACTATTAGCCATTTGTTTTAAACCACAGTCTCTGATTGTGAAAACAAAAAGGATCACAATTCTAAAATTTATCAAACTCCCTTGTTTTAGGAAGCCCATCGGTCAACTTTTGAGGTGCTGGCATACAGATTAGCTGGGCTACATCCATCTTCCTTTAGTACAGCCATCTACTCTCAAAATCAGGGAATGACCAGAGCAGCTATAGAACAGGAACATAATGGAAACACTTCCTTTCAACTCAACTTCCAAAGGCTTTAATCATAGCCAAGCAAACAAAAATAGTTTCAGGGGTCAAGAAAGTAAAATCTTGATTAATTGGAATCCATATAAAGCTGATGTTAAATGATCATTTCCTTCTTTTTATTCACCTTTATATAAAAAGAGGACAGATACAAGAACATAAGGTTATATCAAAAATTGACTTAAAGCACAAACTTCCGGTCCTTGTTTTAAAGTTGATATATATTTTGCTAGCTTTTCAGTCACCTGAGAGTCAGGAAATTCGAAAGGACCTGATTCCCTGTACCGACTAAAAACTACGGCTACCTGATCTTGTAACTGTGGGTTTGTCAAGTTTCCAGGCTTCATTCGGCATGAAATCGCACTTTTCTTGATATGTATAAATAAAATAAAATCTATTCTTTTGTTAAGTTAATCTCTCCATGCCTCACATCGTGTCTATAAAAACAGCTTTTTAAGTTTGTAGGAAATAGAATTTTGGCCTTTTACAAAGCAAGCACCTTGCTGCTTTACTCAGAATTCTTAATTGCAGAAAATGCAATTAAGTTCCAGTATGATGACTGCCATAGTATTTTTACCACAGACTTATAATTTAAATGTCAGTGATTTTTTTCAAGACTCTGACTCTATAAAAGAAAGTATTAAAAGAGTATCTGAAGTTTCCTGTGACTACCATAAAAAATAATTCAGCATCCACCAGGTTGTTTCTAACGGTTTGTGAGGAGGCTCCTGCTTGATCCAAGTCCATCCGGCCTGAAGGTGTGTTTCATTTCCATCCTTCTATCTGCCTGGAGAGTCTTTTTAGGTAAAGAGGCCACCTAAGTAAAGCAGCAAAATTAATTCTAGTTTGTGTCTTTCTTAAAAGAAAAGCCACTAGTAAAATGATATAATGTGACTTCTAACGAGGGAAGGACTGCCAGCCATGCGTCAGTGTCTGAAGACTTACTCCAGTGTGTAAATTACAAGTAGAAAGATAAGAAAAAGGAGGTAAACTTCCTAAGTTTTCTTAATGAGAACACTATAAACGTTCTCTACATTTCAATTTTGGTTATGACAAATCCTGCATCACAATTACTAACAGATATCTAAATGTATAATGCTCGTCACAGTGTTCCACACAAAATATTTCTAACTTGTTATGCCAGGCGCTGTGCTAGTAAGTGCCTTACACATATTATTTAATTCTCCCATTAACACTATGAAGTAGGTGGTACTGACTTGACAGATGGGGAAACTGAGGGAGGCTTTGAGAAATTAAATAACATGCTCAGGATCACAAAGCCTGTGACACTGTGCCCAGGTTGACATCAAAACCAAGATTGTGACCACCCTGCTACACTGCTGTGAACCAGACCCTTCATACCACAGGAGGCAAAGGAGCTTCGAGTTGTCGTCCAAGGAATGACAGTAAACGCCTCCAGATCAGGCCACTCCCCATGAACATGATTCCTGTAATCAGCCAAAACACTCTATGGTCCTAAAAGGGAACATAGTTAATTTCAATCACAAAAGTCTTGGTTCCTTAGAGAGAAAATTCCCTGAACTATTACTGCCCCAGAGTCTAAAAGAAGCCTTTGTACAGCTCTTTCCTACAGAAAAGAGCTCAGAACAAGTCCTCGATAGCACCCAAAGACCAAGAATCAGAAAATAAGTCAAAAGAGAAACAATATAAAAGGTTTTAAATATTTTTAATCATCTATAAACCAAACATAACTGCTTTTACTTTGTGTTTCTTCGTTTACATGCATACACATTTTAATAGTTATAATCACATAGGACATACAACTTAAATTTTTTGCTTATAGCCATTTTCCAAACTGTGAGCTGAGGTGCCTTACGCATCACAGCACCCCAGAATATTTTAATTTTCAAGGGAGACACAGTGACATGGGTGGAATACCACGAGAACTACTGTTCTTAAGTTGTTTTGACTTTACTACATAAAGTTAACTGTTACGTAACGTAACATGAAGGAAACTATAACAATAAAAAACTTTTGGTCTAGAGATGCTGTGAAAAAATTACTAAGACATTAAAAGCATCATGAACCAAGAAAGTTTAGGACCCTCTGACTTGCAGTAAACATTTTTCCTCACTGTCATTTTCAAAATTGTAATATTTTTGCAGTGTAATGTTCTTAGCTCATGCCTTTATATACAGAATCACAGAATTTATAGTTCATCTCCCACCGGAAAGGAATCCCATCAACAGCTATGCTATTAGTTGGTTATCAACCATGGCTTGGTTAGTACCAGTGATCGAGAGCTCACTTTCCCTCAAGGTAGCCTGTTACACAGGGATCATCTATCACTGACAGAAATGTATGTCATATACTGAGCAGAAATCTGCCTCCTTTTAACAGAAGTTCGATGTAGACAGAACATGTTAGGAAGACAAGTGCTAACATGAATTAACTGTTTTTGGATGGTAAACACATTTCCAGTTATCTAAAAAGAAGGCCCTAATTTATTAAGTAAAAATTCTGTTTAAATGCGATTTAGTATACACAGATGATTACTGTTCTTTGCTGTATACTGGTTCTGTAATCCCTTATAAATCAAAAGTCTGGGATGCCAAAATGTGATAAACTTGAAAGGTAAGCAAGTCAGAGGCAAACAAGGTCAAAATTCCATGTGTCAATAAAATACACACAAAACACATTGCGAGACCTCTAGGAGATTAAGGGAAGGGACAAGTGTGTCTGAGAGCTGGAGATCTACTGCTCCCTCTGCTCTGGGTGTGCCCTGCAGTACTTTTTTTACCTAATTTTCAAACTCATGGTAGTCTTTATCTCCTCCACCATTTAGTCTACCCACATCACTTAGAAATAGAACACCCTCATGTGTCAGAGGCTAAAAAAGCACTAAAAACTGATGAGGACATGTCAAAAGTACCCAGAAGCCAGCATGAAAGGGCCAATTTGAGCATCAAAATACATAACGACAGTAACAGATTATAACTCATTGACTAAAATAAGACCCCATGAGTCCATACTGATATAAGTGAATAAATAACTAGGAGAGAATGGAATGCTCTACTTTACAATGAATAAATGTAGAAGGAGTGATAGAATTAGAAAATCATCACTTGGTAACCATCAGAGTAATGTTTGATTCAGGCATGAATCAATTTTGGATCAAGTTGTGGATGCTAAAACTAGAGGGTGAAAATTTAACCAATAACCAATTTAACCAATAAGTATTTTCACATACTCTCAAAGTATCTCCCTACAAGATACTTAATTCCAAAGAGAAAGAGAAACTTTATAGAAAGAAAGTAGGTAGAAACCACCTTAACCAAATGATCAAAGTTAGTATCAACAGTAATGGGACAAATCGACATCATGTGTCTCCTGATGGGATTCAATGTAAAAAACACACTGACAAAATGCATAACCAGAATTTAACAATGAAGAAAGAGTGTCGAGGGCCAAATAACGGACCTGTATTCTTTGTGAAATGTCCAGGCCATGAAAGACAAAGATGAAAGAACTGGCCTAGATTAAAGGAGACTCAGGAGACAGGACAAGTATAGGCAACATGGGATCCAAGCTTTTCTTTGAGATGAAGAGCACTACTGAGACAAGTGGCAAAATCTGGGTAGGGTCTATAGACTGGAAAACAGTATTATTTCAATGTTCATTTCCTGATTTTGACAACCGTACTGTGGTTATGTAAGATTAGGAAATACATAATGAAATATTTATAGGTAAAGGGGCATCACATTTGTTGCTTACTCTCAAATGGTTTAGAAAAAGAAGTATATATAGAGACAGAAGGATAGACAAAATGTGATAAAATGTTAGGTGTTTGAAGAATATGGGTGAAGGCTATATAGGAATTCTTTGATTATTTATCTTAAACTAAAAAGTAAAAAATGACAGTTTCTCCTATCCTAGATTCACCATTGTAAATATTAACCCTAACTACGTGGGAACAGAGACCTTTGACATCCATGGATTTAATGAACATGTTTCAACTATTCTTCAGGAAACCTAGAGATGCACAATTGATAACTGATGAGGCACTGATCTGAATCTTGTTCTGAGGGAGCCAATCACCCAGCCACTGAGCAAGCTCATTTCACTTCCTCCCACTCATATCTCATTCCAACTGGGTTGGCTCCATACCTAGGATTGCACATGCTAGAACTATCAGAAAGGAATTTCTAAAAATCCTTTTTTGCAAAATAGGTATTAAGTGAGGGAAAATACTAGAGTTAAGTATAAAAAGGAGTTAGCTTGTAGAGTAAGTATAGGTACATAAACATGATTCTTAATAAAAATGATTTGGGAGAAAGACAGGAACCTGTACAAAGAGTTCTGTAGTCACAAATCAGGGAACTTGCAAAGGTCTTTGAAGTTATCTTCTGAGAACGTCAAGGGTAGGTCTATGTTGCACAAGATAGTTTGGTTACCTCCGAACTTTTAGTCTAGCTTTGGGCTTGAAAGCCTCTGACAGATTCCTATCACACTTAAAATACACCCAAGCTCTTACCAGGCTCTACCAAATCAACACTGTCTCAACTTGTCTGTCCTTTGACCTCATTCCCTATCCCTCGCCACCTCACACACCCTCTTCTGACCACTCGGGCCTTCTTGCTGTTCCTTGCACAAGCTCAGCTCATTCCTGCCTCAGCCTTTACATGTGTGGTTCCCTCTGCTTCAAACACCTTCCCCTCAGCTCTTCCCACTTGCTCTTTTCATTCAGGTCCCTGCTCAAGTGTCACCTCCTCGGAAAGACCTTCCTTGACCACCCTATCTCTAAAATGCTCCTCGTCTCACCTCTTCCTGGCATCCTCTATTTCTTTACTTGGCTTTATTTTTCTTTACGGCACTGATATATGTGTTTGTTTTCTCCCTCCTCTACTATAATGTAACCTCCACAAAGGCAAGGACACTGCTGTACCCCCAGGGCTGAGAGCAGAATTTAGTATATAACAGGCACAAAAAATCTAATTCTGAGATGAACGAACAAATGTATTACATTTATTTTTACCGTCTTGTTATAAGGAACATTAAAAATGACTAAGACTGACTTTGCCTCAGGGAGCTCATGATCATGTACAGAGTTTGAACAACTGCAAATGTGAGGAAGTGACAAATGGGAAGTGTGAGATTACTTGGGCACATATGACAAGGGGAATAATTTTACTTGGCTAGGTTGGGGGTGCAATCAGTGAAGATTCTCCTTGGAAGTGGCACAGAAGTTGAGACCTGAGGGATAAGTAGAAGTAAACTAGACAAATAAATGGTGGGAGCTCAGGAGAGATGTGTGGAGGCAGTGTGAATGACAAGAAATACTGATGAAACAACTAACAACGAGGGCAAGGTGGCTGAGACAAGATGGAGACGTGGGCGCAGCAGACCAGGAAAAGCCGTACAGGCCAAGGAGTTGGGATTTTTGTCTTAAGGGCAATCAAAAGCCACTGAATAGTTTTATGCAGAAGAATGACTACCAGATTTGCCTCTTTTAAAGACCACTGTTTAAAAGAGAGTAGCATGGGGCTGGCCCGGTGGCGCAAGCAGTTAAGTGCGCGTGCTCCGCTGCGGCGGCCTGGGGTTCACCAGTTCGGATCCCGGGTGCGCGCCGATGCACCGCTTGTCAGGCCATGCTGTGGCGGCGTCCCATATAAAGTGGAGGAAGATAGGCATGGGTGTTAGCCCAGGGCCGGTCTTCCTCAGCAAAAAGAGGAGGATTGGCAGATGTTAGCTCAGGGCCAATCTCCCTCACAAAAAAATAAAAAAATAAAAATAAATAAAAGAAAGTAGCAGTCCTGAGAGATGATGTGAGTTGGACTAGGGAGAGAGCCTAGAGACAGAGAATAGAACTGTTGAATTAGGACACAGAATCCAGTGCCAGAGTGTCCTGAATGCACATTCACATTCATTTCTAGAAATCTTACAGGAAGATATTTTCTAAAACACAAGGCTACAATAAAATGAAACCCTGGGAATTCAGTGTTATATTAATTTGGAAAGGCAGTAGAACAAAGTGGAAGATGCAAATCTTTGGGTTCAAATCCTAACTCTGTTATTTTCTAGCTCTGTGTCCTCGGGGCAAGTTACTTAAGATATCTGAGCCTCAGCTTTCTCATCTATAAAGTAGGGATAATACATCCATCTTCAGAGTTGTGATGATTGAGCCAAATAAAGCCTGCAAACTGCCAGGAGCGCTGCCTGACATATAAGAATTAAAAAAAATAAAAATCCTTTATTAACACTACCTCACAGCATAACACTGTTTTGTCAAACCTTTCCCATGTGTAGTTACGTTTTGAGAAACACAAGGTAACCCAAGCTATATTTATAGCTATGTTATAACAGGGTCCAACAATACTGCCTGAATTTTAAATGAAGTAGAGTATGTATTTTATTTCACAAGGGGAGTATATGTGTTCAGACTTTCTTATTAAAATTCATTAAAAAAAAAACAACCTTCAAAACCTTAAAAAAATAACCCCTAGATTATTGAAATAATACAGTATTCTCACCTCTTCGAGGGACGATTCCAAATTCATTCCAAAAGCAACTCCCATTAGTCCAAAGAGCGAAAGAGAGAAGGTTCCCATGGTCAACTGCAGGTTCAACCTCATCATCACATTACGGTGGCTGGAGAGGAGAACACCTCCTTAGATCAGAAAGGCCCAGTAACTATGCACAGAAAATGCACCAAATCATCTACTAAAGACCACGTGGATGAAATCTACACTTTAAAAAAAAAAAAGACACACTTCCATGTGGTAGTTATAGATGATAATGATGGTATAATTCCTTCCAAAATGACAGTTCCTTAAAATCTTTACTACCTTATAATAATTATTTTATAAAGAAAGTACTTACTGATTGTTTTATATAATGCTTTCTTACCTGTCTAGATTGATGAATATAATACTTTGTGAATCATCAATCAGTACCCTAAGTTCATGAGCTGCATTGGAAAGATCCTCAGCTAATCGATAGTAGTTTTCCAAGAGCAACTCCATCTCTTCTGCGTGGTCAATTCCAGTACTGCTTTTTTCACTTCAATTAAAAGAGTTAGCACAATTAACATGTCCCCAATATGTGCATCATACATGTAGCAGCAAAAAGCTTTCTCAATTAGTATATAATATTTGGCTATGAATGGAAAAAAAACTAGCCTTTGCCTTTTCTATTATTGTGATTAAGGCCAATCTATGAGTGGCTTTGTCAACTGACCCTAAACACTACACAGGTAAGTTGAGGGCACAGGTTCTACTCCTATACAGATGAGTTAGGTTCACTGTATTCCACAGCCCCAATCCAAGGGACTCTCATGCACCAGTTACAAGAAAATCCAGACGTGTGAATGCTGATGATTAGTGCAAATCCAATACCACTAAGAGGTAAAACAAAACCAGAACTAAAAATGAGCATAAAAAGCATTTCCTTTCACGGGGGCTGACCCTGTGGCATAGTGGTTAAGTTTGGCACGCTCCAGCGGCCCAGGTTTGTGGGTTCGGATCTGGGGCATGGACCTACACCACTCATCAGCCATGCTGTGGTGGCAACCAACATACAAAATAGAGAAAGACTGGCGACAGATGTTAGCTCTGGGCAGATCTTCCTCAGCAAAGAAACACAAAAAAATGCATTTCCTTTCCAAGGTAAATATATAATGTCATTTTCATATATGAAAACAAATGTTTCTGAAGGATATCAATACATCGCTATTTTGCTCCCTTTTCCTTATACTTTCCACCCTACCAAGGAGGGTGAGAATGAAGTAGTCTGTAAAAAATACTTCTATCATAAAGTATATTAGAGATGGACTAGCCTAATAAGCAAACAAGAGTTACACGTGTGTTCAAATTTCCACTACTGTATCTATCTGCTACAATACCAAACATTATACAGCTCTTTTTATCTTAATGTTTGCTTATTAGAATATAGATAACTAATTTCTCAAAATGCTTAAAAATCTGTACAGAGTGTGGAAACTATACACATTACAAAGGTATATTAATTTCTGATACTGCTCTACAAAGAACAAAAATGAAATATTTTCGGTATTTAAAAAGTAAACATTTAGGGGCTGGCCCAGTGGTGCAAGTGGTTAAGTGCGCACACTCCGCTTTGGCAGCCCAGGGTTTGCTGGTTCAGATCCCAGGTGCGCACCAACCCACCGCATGTCAAGCCATGCTGTGGCGGCGTCCCGTATAAGTAGAGGAAGATAGGCATGAATGTTAGCTCTGGGCTAATCTTCCTCAGGAAAAAAAAAAAGAAAGTAAACATTTAACTTGAGTGTGTTTGAGAACGTGATTCCCAAATTCTTGTGAAAAAAGGTTTATTTATAAGATGAGCACTTTTATATTAGACCAAACTTACAGAATCTGTGCCAATGTCTTACTCATCCCCCTCACCTGCCCTTTCCCTCCCCATGTGAATTTCTCACCACCTCCACTGTAAGTTAGTTGGGTAGAGGTGTTAGCCATGTCAGTGGTCAGTCCCTTGAAGATAAAGGTAATGGTATGTATCTTTACATGACCACAGCCCAGCACAGTGCTGTGTACACAGTATGCACTCAATATATCCTTGTTAAATTGAATTATGCAACACAGCACAGGGAAAACTGAAACAATTGGGATGAAAGTGCCACTATTCTCAATCTCAGAAAAATGTGATGTTCTCTATGAAAGCTCATCCTGGAGAAGAAAAGACAGAAGACTGATCCTAAGAGAATAAATAACAAAGCATGACCATAGACTTACAAGACTTGTGGGTCACTCCATTTTGTTAGACAGAGCTCTTCTAGCAACTCTTCTTCATCCAAGATCTCCAAAATCGACTCTTTAAAAATTTTAATATCTGTTTCTAACTCTGATAGACTGTAAGAGTAGGTGTACAGAAATGATCAATGACAAACTTTTAAAACATTTCACTTCAAGAATAGTGCCTTTTTCTTATGAAGTAGATCCACTTATACATTCACGGTAAACACTGGTTTGTACAAAAAATATTTTGATATTTATCATGCAGACTAAGAATCAATTCCCAAACCCAAACTGCACTAAGCAGTAAAAATAAGCAATGATATAAATTTCAGCATATATTATTTATCTCGGAAACACACAATCATTGTGAATTTAAGGTTTTTGGTTTGGGAATTTATTTTTATTCTTACTAAATATGGCAATGATAACATAAAGACTATTTACTTTTAATGATAGAAACATTCCAACATTTTTGGACAAAGAACTAATGATTCTTGGGGCTGGCCCCGTGGCTTAGCGGTTAAGTGCGTGAGCTCCGCTGCTGGTGGCCCGGGTTCGATCCCGGGCGCGCACCAACGCACCGCTTCTCCGACCATGCTGAGGCCGCATCCCACATACAGCAACTAGAAGGATGTGCAGCTATGACCTACAACTATCTGCTGGGGCTTTGGGGGAAAAAATAAATAAAGAAAATTAAAAAAAAGAAAAGAACTAATGATTCAGGAATTTTAACGGTTAACTCTTGAAGAGATTTTAGGGGGTACAAACCCTGAGAGCATGTTTATTCAATTTATGATAAAAATTAATTAAAATATTATTCTTAAATTCTGGAATGCATTATAATAAACAAAAAAAAAAGAACACGGACCTTAGGGGAGAGAGAATTAGATTTGGATTTAGATCTGTCATTTACTAGCTGTATAAGTTTAGACAAGTTACTTAAACCCCATTTTTCTTATCTTCTAAATGAGAACAACATCAACTGCTGCACAGGACTGCTGAAAGGATGAGATGAGATCACACATGTAAAAGAGGCTGATACGGCATTTCACCCAAAATAGCTTTTCAATAAACATTAGTCTGTGTGCCCCTATTAGCTCAATTTCCCACCTTGGCTACTTTCCTACTTTAAAAAAAGTTATAAAACACAGAATTTTAACAATAAATAAAACCAAATGTGGCAATTAAGGCCCTGGGAGTAAGTCATAAAGCAAAAAATGTCATTACCCTTAGCAAGACTATGAAAGTTGGTATTTTTAAAACAGGTAATAATCACACTAATTTTGTGTCTGAATTTACGTTCAACACTTCAGTGTTAGGACTACTGAAAAAGAAGTTTAAGGTATTTGTGTGTAAGTCCCAACCTGGTAAATCACCCATATTTACCTTTTGCCATTTTGTAGCAAGATGTGAAGTTTGCTTCTGTCTACAGAAGAATGTTTGGGATCCACTAAAGCTTCCAACGTCTCAAGTATCAGTGGCTGCAAAATGCTAAGTTTCCCCTGAAGGGTGCTGATCTAGACAACAACATGACCTTTCATAAGAATTAAAACAATCTTTTTAGAATACTCAGGGTCAGTGAATCCTCTGATTAAATACAGAAATCTATAATGGCTAGGAAAGCTGATAACATTTCAGAACATGGTCACTGCTAGAATGCCTATTCCAGATGATTCAAAAACTACATCTCCTGGGTTAGAAGATAATCATGGATAATGTTGTTACTAGGCTCACACTTGGCTGATAAGGAATTAACTCCCATAAGAGCCTTCCTCTACAGACACTTACGAAAGGAATGGGGGATTGATTAATTAAAATAACATCTGCCATGCCATGGTTAACACACAAACTTTACATTTGGTAAATAATAACTATGTTCTTTGTAAACAGAATACAGTTCCAAATTCCTATGAACAAAGTTCTTTTGAAAACCAAAACATGATTTGGACTTTAAAAATCAGTGTAGAGTCAAAAGTATACTTCTTATTCCGGTTAATATAGGCGCAGTTGATATTCAGCAGGTATGCACTGATACAGCTATACTAGCTGTTAAGATATTGAAATACTTCCATACCAGTTGGTAAACAGTGTAACAGTAACTGAATGAAGCAGTAAATTAATGACATAAATTCCAGCATATACTGTTTAACTCAGCATGAGCCCTCAAGAGCTTACTCAGCCTGTCACTGACCAGTGGTCTGCATCTTCTTTTGTTTCCCTCTCCTGCTTTTTCCCTGCTTAGTAACTAGGCTCCAACTAGTCACCATCTCATGGGCTGGTACTAGCTGGTGCTGTTGTCTAATTAACTTGAGCAGGGATGGAGCCATCTCCTACTCCCTCAGTATAGCAAGGCACACAAAAGAGAAGGGTACCAGGTTCACCCAATTCCCACCCACCTCATGTCTCCTTTACCCTCCTCTCCTTCTCCCACTCTGGGTAGCATGCCCCTAGCACCAACTCTCGCATGCATCAAGTTCCTAAACAGTACTATCCTGACTAATAGGGGGAAGAAAAGATAATGAAAGATTTGTGAGGGCCAAGAAAGCAGTGACCCTCCTTGTTCAGGGCCTGACAGGATCTCTAGACACCCAATGACTAACAATTTAATGCGAAGTCCTTAGAAGAATTGTACATGGTTCCTATGTCAAACTAGGTCTCAAACACAGGCATCATTTAGCTGCCTCAAACAAAGGATTGTACAAACAAATCAAAGAATGATTTTGAGAGTATTAGGAAGGGGGCCAGCCCGGTGGTGCAGCGGTTAAGTGCGCATGCTCTGCTTTGGCTGTCTGGGGTTCGCAGGTTCGGATCCTGGGCGCGCACCGACGCACTGCTTGTCAAGCCATGCTGTGGCGGTGTCCCACATAAAGTAGAGGAAGATGAGCATGGATGTTAGCCCAGGGCCAATCTTCCTCAGCAAAAAAGAGGAGGATTGGCATCAGATGTTAGCTCAGGGTCAGTCTTCCTCACACACACAAAAAAAGTATTAGGATGATTTGATGAATGATTTATGTTATAAAATTTATCACATGTAAGCAGTTTTACACTATATACAATTTAACTTAGAAAATAAAATGGAATACATTTAAAACTTTTTTTTTTTTTTGGTGAGGAAGATTGGCCCTGAGCTAATGTCTGTTGCCAATCTTCTTTTTTGCTGAGGAAGATTGGCCCTGAGCTAACATCTGTGCCCATCCTCCTCTATTTTGTATATAGGATGCTGCCACAGCATGGCTTGATGAGCGGTGCCTAAGTGTACGCCTGTGATTCAAACCTGCAAACCCCATGCTGCCACAGCAGAGCATGCAAACTTAACCACTATGCCACTGGGCCGGCCCCCTTTTAAAACTTTTTTGGTATGTTTATTTATAGCACATTTAGGATTTTAAGTATTTTGAATTATCACCCCTGAATACAATTATTAAAACTGTACAAAAGATAGCCAACTTGAAATGTGCTTTGTTGAATGTCATACCATGACTCTCAAAGAAATACTATATACTGTTTCTAGAGACTGTACATCTATTTGATTGGGTCACAAAATTTAAGAATTAAGTAATTTCTCTATACAGGACCCTTAGAGACATTTTGTTGGGGTTAGTGAAAATGCCATTGAAACAATACTGACCTGTCTTCCTACTCAATAGCATTTTAACACCAGAACAAATTTAAGAAGCTAAATAAAAACAGGCTTACCCGATACTGCAGGAGTGCTTCAATAGCTCTAAACTCAAATGGTAAAGGGTATGTGACAAGCTGACCCTCTCCAGCCAACTGTGAAGGGAGTTCCCGGAATAGCCATTGCTCCAAATTTAAATTACGATAATCTAATATCAGGAGACACTCTGGAGTTATCACAGCTTTCAAATACTGTAAAAAAAAAAAAAAAAAATGTATGTACACCCATACATACACATATACATGCATATATGTATATGCAAGTTGTAGAGCTGTAGGAAAGAATAACATTCATAAAATAGGATTTAATACTCTATTAGTTTTGGATTAAGCCTAAGTCAAATCACTACTTATTTAGTTTTTCAAAAAAAAAACCAAAACATTTTTTTTTTAAAGAAACGAAGCCTAAAATATATGTGTCCTGATACCTCTAATTCACTCTCAACAGAACTGGAATTAAATTATTTATTTATTAAGACTTCTAGCATAATCATGAGAAAAATAGGGAGTAAAGGAAACAAGATAAAATCTTAAAAGTTACGTATTGGGCAGACCTTTAGAAAAGATTTAGTTTGGGCCGGCCCCATGGCTTAGCGGTTAGGTGTGCACGCTCTGCTGCTGGTGGCCCGGGTTCCGATCCCGGGCGCACACCGACGCACCGCTTCTCCGGCCATGCTGAGGCCGTGTCCCACATACAGCAACTAGAAGGATGTGCAGCTATGACATACAACTATCTACTGGGGCTTTGGGGGAAAAAAAATAAATAAATAAAATTATTAAAAAAAAAAAAAGAAAAGAAGAAAAGATTTAGTTTGATCACAATTTGTTTGACTGAAATGGGACAGTTTCCTGTTTCAAATATCACCAAAACATATTAAGCTAATTTGAAATTACAAAGATAAAACATAGCCTTCGTGCTCTAATTTACAACACTATGAAATTAGAAACTTATTCTAAAGAGAAGGACTGGCATCTTTTATGTTAGAAAAGTGACACACAAGGGTAGCCTATGGCCACTGATGAGTGATATAAAAATTATTTGAGTTTTGTTTTTACATTTTTTCCCAACATTTTATTGTGAAAATTTTTACACAGAAAAGTTGAAAAATTATACAGTCAACACCATATACACACCATTTAGATTACACAATTACCATTCTGCTAAATTTGCTTTATCACATACTTCTCTCTTTCTCCATCAAAGAGATACTATTTTGAAGGGTGCGTACTACTGATAACAAAAGTGAAGAATGTTTTCCGGAGAAAATCACGTGGGAGAAGATTGCTTCTACTTTTGATTTCTTAAAATTAATTCTAGATGAACGGACAAAAACCCACCATCAAAGACTTTTTGAAGAAAGCAAGTCTCATGTCCACTGCAGGGCCAACACCAATGAGACCTGTCTCCTCATCTATTTCTGAACCCTAAACTTTAGCCCACCAAAATAACTTATGTTCACATTAATTCTGAATCACTAAGGAAAGTCAAATTATATTTGGTGTGCTCTGAGTAGGCAAGGGAAGATATAATATATTTTAGAAAGCTTTGCATAAAAACAAAAATTTAAGATTATAAACTTTAAAGAATATTCCTGGGCTATTTGGAAAACCAGAATATGTTTTTGAGCTAAAATTATAGTACAATTATACATAACTGTATACAACTGAAAATGTCTATTATAAATCACGATTCTTTCCCTTATCATTTCAGAAATGAAAGACTAAATTCAAACAGTGAGAACGGAGACTGCAGTCAGAACTTTTCCAACATAAAATAGAGCAGTGTTATGCCTGCTGAGCATATGTCTGTAATTCCTGTAAAATAAGTTCTACTCAAAACAATGTTATAAAATATTTTATGTTTCACATAGCCATTTTTATTACAAAATTACTTTAAACCTAGATATTGATCAAGATAGTAACTTTTATAAAATTGCAGTGGAGAAATGTAGATGAAATAAAATCCTTTACCTCCATTCTCATGATAATCCTATTGTTTCTGGTTGTGATGCTCATTAAATGCTGGAACCTCAAATCTCTTGCTTGAAGACCTAATTCTTGATATAAGTCAGTTTTCTTCCTTTCTATAAAAGAAATATTTTCGATAAAAAGAGTGGGCTCAACCAATAAATTGAAGAGTTTAGATTTTTATATCTTACCAACATCAAGATAATTTTCTACTACTACCAGAAACAAAAGCTAAAATGAGTCTTTAATAATGATTTTTACCTCAAAAACATATGCAGGCTAAATCTGGTCAAACTTTATTCTTTTTTCCTCTTATCCATACTTCATAAAATTTCTCTGCACTTAGAAGCCCCTTGGGACCAATATAAAAACCACAGCTATACATCACTACAGTATCAATTTGTAGCTCTAGAGACTGGTCATCTTTTTAAAATATGAATGCTACAGAACTACATTTTCTATTTTTTCTCACTACATTATCTTCAGTATTTTAAATCTGTGAACAGTTGGGCCGGCGCCGTGGCTTAGCGGTTAAGCGCGTGCGCTCCACTGCTGGCGGCCTGGGTTCGGATCCCAGGCACGCACCAAGGCACCGCTTCTCCTGCCATGCTGAGGCCGCGTCCCACATACAGCAACTAGAAGGATGTTCAACTATGACATACAACTATCTACTGGGGCTTTGGGGAAAAAAATAAATAAATAAAATTATTAAAAAAAAAATCTGTGAACAGTTAAGTTTAATTTTCTTTGTTCTTGCACTAATACAAAATGAGAAAATGAAGTCAGTTCTCATACCAGATTCTCCTTACCTGAAAACTAAATTTGTTACCTAAGAGAAAGCATAACAGACAAGGAAACTCAAGAAATGATACTGGTTATAGTAATATCTGAACTTGTAGCATCAAACCACACCTGTGACAGAGCTCTAAGTAGAAGAATCTTTTGAAAGAGATATTGAACAAAAAACACCCAAAATATTCCACTAGGATTTCAGCAATAGCAGGCACAGCAGAGACCAGCGGGTTGGAAGTGCATAGGAGATCTGAAACCTGCATCTGAGGTCAGACAGTAAAGTAATGCTTAGTTTCATTTTAAAAAGTAACTGTCCATAAGAACAATTATCAGCAGAGTTCCTTCTGACTGCCATCCAGTGCCCGATCCCTCCTGTCTTCTGTCACCCACTGCAATGTCAGCGGTATTATGTGATTCTGCCTTAAACACGGTACAGGAGGAGGTGAATATAAGGACTAGTGCTGTGAAAGGGAGACTAAAGAAGAGAAAGAAAAGGGAAAAGAGTGTGTCTCTGCTCCAGCTGCACACCAGCCTCTCCCCTCCAAAACATTCCTTTAATGTCCTGTCAGAGCAAAGTGTTCCCTGACAGAAAAAAAACAATTCTGGGAGAATGTGCACAGTCCAGGTATTGCCAGTTCCAATTAGGACTGATGGACAAATGCTGAAGAAAGATTTACTTCAATACATCCACATACACAAACAATATTCTACTCAAAATACTACAATTTCATAATATTCATCAGATCACTCATTCACTGATTAAAAAAGAAAAGCGAGGGGCCGGCCTGGTGGCGTAAGCAGTTAGGTATGTGCGCTCCGCTGCAGCGGCCCGGGGTTCGCCGGTTCGGATCCCAGGCACGCACCAACGCACCACTTGTCAAGCCATGCTGTGGCGGCGTCCCATATAAAGTGGAGGAAGATGGGCACAGATGTTAGCCCAGGGCATCTTCCTCAGCAAAAAGAGGATTGGCAGATGTTAGCTCAGGGCCGATCTTCCTCACAAAAAAAGAAAAGAAAAGAAAAGAAAAGTGATTTAGAAGAAAATTAAAGATACTCACCAAAAGAAGTAACATTTCCCTCTTTGTCAAATTTTGTCTGAAGAGAGAAAATAAAAACAAAATATTATTTTCTCCCAAATGAGTATGCTATTTATGGCATTATATAGTATTATGATAATATCTCTCAAATATGGAAATGCAGATATAAATCACAACTGCCCTTCTTTCAGTTATATTCAGTTATGAGTTCAGGGTTAAAAAAATCCCTTTTCCCTTTGCTAGGACAAATCTGACCTTGGATTAACGTTCTATCTTGGTTCCCCCGGAAATGTGATAAAGGAGTATCAGTGGTGTCACTAGGCAACATTGCTATGGTAAAAGTGCCCAATGACTGGTAGACTGCACTGGACTGGGAAGACTGAACCAATTACAGACACCTGGTGGGAAGCCACAGCTCTGCCTTTCTGAGTGTGGTGGCTCAAGTAACTAGCCATGTTCCTTGTGGGAGCCCTGGATGTGCCTCTGCGATGGTTATAGGAGATACTAGCATTAGAGGGTGTGGGGATTACAAGCCATGGTGGATCTCACACCCACCTTTGAGAATACTGTCTCCTTGTACCAGAGCTGTCACACAGGGTGCCAGAGAAGCCCCTGGATGGCTGCAAGGACTTCTTTTGAAGAGGAAACACCTGATGCTGCCCTTCTGCATTTCCTATCCTTTATCCTTCTGAATAGACTGGGACCAAGTGTGGCTTAACTTGTGAATCTAAGTATCTACTGGAAGCTATGAAGTCTCTGTGGTGGGTGCGGCAGAATCAAATTAAGATTTACAGAAAAGGTCTCTTCTGATAGTTTCAAGAGGACATGATGCAGAAAATGTACTTGTTTCCTGTAAAGCAGAGGGAACATTTTTCTGTAATACTGTCCACAGTCAAGTTTGAAGACGTCAAATAATATTTAAGGAATCACTATGTGCTGGGCTGTACTAATTACTATTAAATATGCATTTTCAGAAAAGACCCACTCTAAGATATAGTTTTAGGTACAAGCCCTAGGTTATTCAAATGGAAACATATGCATGCTGTGTTAATAATAGCATAATAAAACCCCACAATATATATTTTAGCTTGCTTCTCATGAGCAAAGATAAGATCAATATATAATGGGTACCATAAAATATCAATGTTAAAGGGAAATTTACATCAAAGCAAGCTTTATTTGTGTAATATAGACTAGCTTTAGCTTTCCTCCTTAAATTTATTTCACAAATACATATATCTGATGCAGAAAATCTGAAAATAAAGATAAGTAAAATAAAACTAATCACCTGACATGACAAATTTTAAGAGAAAATCATTCTACTATTTTACTGAATGTCCTTCCAGACTTTTTCCTATTACATATATTCACGTTACACACACTTCTTTGCAGTCTCTCCTCCACTTTTATCTTAACAATACATGCTGAATATTTTTGCATCTCAATATTTATTTGTATCATTTTTTCCTTAATGGGATTTTTTCTGATTACAAAAATAAGATCATACAAACTTATTTTTTAAAATGTCTACTTTGTAATGTAACTCACATTACATAGAAAGTGAGCTGGCTAGCTCACTTTACAAACTCATTATTTCAAATGGTATCAATTGATTTTCATAACTGTTCTTGCTAGACAATGATTTCACCTGCAAAGAACCTTCTTTCAATATTTAACATCTAATTTTGTCTTCTTGTTTAAACTGGACAACTCTTCCAAGTTTTTTTTTTTTTTTTTTTTTGAGGAAGATCAGCCCTGAGCTAACATCCATGCTAATCCTCCTCTTTTTGTTGAGGAAGACCTGCTCTGAGCTAACATCTATTGCCAATCCTCCTCCTTTTTTTTTTCCCTTTTTTCTCCCCAAAGCCCCAGTAGACAGTTGTACATCACAGTTGCACATCCTTCTAGTTGCTCTATGTGAGACGCGGCCTTCAGCATGGCCGGAGAAGCGGTGTGTCGGTGCACACCCGGGATCCGAACCCAGGCCGCCAGTAGCGAAGCGCGAGCACTTAACTGCTAAGCCACAGGGCCAGCCCCATGGCCAACTCTTCCAGAACAGTGAGTAACAGTGATAACTTTCACGTGCAATTCTGGGGATTATCTCGTTCTGTACAGTTTATTAAAAAAGTTCTTATATTAATAAGCCTAAATAATAATGATGATAATGGCTTATGTTGAATGCTATTTTAAAGGTTTTACATATATGAGTTAATTTAAACCTCACAACAATTCTACAAGGTAGGTACCATTACCTCCAGTTTACAAATGAGAAAACTAAGGCACAAAGATGTTATTAGAATTTGTCCGAGTCCACCCAGTTAACAGTAAGAGGCAGAGCTGAGCTCTGAATACAGGAACTCTGGCTGAGAGCAAGCATGCTTATTTTTTTAAACTTTTTCTTTGAAAGAACTAAAAGCCTACAAAAAAGTTGCAAGAATATTACAACCAATTCCCAGGAACTTTCACCTTGAGCCACCCTTTGTTAACATTTTGCCCCAACGGCCTTATTTTTCTTTCTCTAAATTTATGTGTGTGCTACACATTACTCTTGTTATTTTATTCATTCATTTTTTTCTCCGAAACCACGTCAGAGAAAGTTGCAGAGATCACGACCCTTCAAAGCATGTGCTCAAACACTGCACCATACTGCCTTCAAAATGCGTCTGTGTATATTATGTTGCACAGTATAGGTTCAAGCCCCTCTTTGGCTAATAGCTTTCAAGGACTTCTAAATAGATTCATGGGGAAATTTTGAGAATTCAAGTAGGAAGCTCTGAAACTGTGATCTGAACGACTTGTTTTAGTATTAGAAGCACTGCATAGTCATTAGCAAAGTTTCAAGAGTGCTGTTCACCAAATCTAGCTGACACTCAGGCCACTGGCTAAGCAAAACACAAAAACAACACGACTTACGAGTATAATGATTTATCATAAAACAAAAAATAAATAATATCCTGGCTGACCAGTCCAATCCAGTTAACTTAATGAGAAGTACGTTCTGTAAGTTATCAAATGTACTGTACATACTCACCACAGTAAACACTGGGGATACACTGGCTAAAGTGGCTTGAGAGACATCAGAAGTTCTAAACCGGTGCACTTCACCTGAAGAACGAATAGAGAATTCCCTGTGATCATACAATTGTTTTCACACATAGCTAAGATACAACTTTCATAGCATGTGGAGGTCTTCAGACTATTTTACTACATTTTGAAACTTTTTCCTAGAGGAAAAAGAAGAAACACTCTTATTTGTTAATTTTAATATTTGTAGGTGATTAAGCTAGGTGTGGCAGGGAATAATTTTTAAAAGGAATGGCTTAGGGCCGGCCCCGTGGCTTAGTGGTTAAGTGCATGTGCTCCGCTGCTGGCGGCCCGGGTTCGGATCCCGGGCGTGCACTGACGCACCGCTTCTCTGGCCATGCTGAGGCCGCATCCCACATACAGCAACTAGAAGGATGTGCAGCTATGACATACAGCTATCTACTGGGGCTTTGGGGGAAAAAGTAAATAAATAAAATTATTAAAAAAAATAAAATAAAAGTAACGGCTTAGGTGAGGCATTAGAACAATTTATAGATTCCAACCACCCTTTTAAAACCCTTTCTAATGATTACTGATATCTCAGAGTTAGATGAACAAATGTACAACAGTGTTCTGAGATTAAACAAAAATGTCCATTCTTTCTTCAATAATTTAAAAAGGCTCTTCGCGGCCGGCCCCGTGGCGTAGCAGTTAAGTGGGCGTGCTCTGCTGCTGGCAGCAGGGGTTCAGAGCCCGGGCGCGCACTGACACACCCCTTGTTCAGGCCATGCTGTGGCCGTGTCCCACATAAAGTGGAGGAAGATGGGCACAGATGTTAGCCCAGCGCCAGTCTTCCTTGGCAAAAAGAGGAGGATTGGCATGGATGTTAGGTCAGGGCTGATCTCTTCCTCACCAAAAAAAAAAAAAAAAAAAAGCCTCTTCATCCAAATTATATTGGTAGATATATTTTAGAAAACATAGATCCCAAGTACCATCTGACCTTTCAGCATCTCAGTATCAGGATTATTTGACTGACCTATAAATTACAAAACCTACAGATTTTACTTCTGTGTGTTAACTTTTTTTCACAAATATAATTTATAGTGAATACTTATGAAATAACCCACTGAAGAGGAATGCAGACGCGAGTGAACTGGAATGAAGACAAATCTTTATTTGAAAATAAATCTATTTCAAACACCAGACTGAGTTGAAGTGAGCTCTGAAGTATAAGTAAGTAAATTTAATGACTGACAAAGGACACTGTTTCAAATACTACACATAAAAGAAATGGGCAGAAGGTGTAAAAATATTACCAATTATTTTACACTTCCAAAGTAATCACAGTGACTCCACAGAATGTGTAGATATATTCTCATTTCTGATCTTATTCCTTCCCGTTACATACATTTAAGGACTCATGTAATTTGTTAGCATCCGAGGTTTGTTGTTTCCCTTTTACAAAATATACACTATCTTATAAGGGTCAGCACAATCAAGGTAAAGGTGAGAGCTATAAAGCAGCATTTGCTAATCAGTCACAAGTTAAAGTGTTACCAGGACGGAGATTCTGAATCTCAATGTTTGTCCTGAAACATTAGATAGGCTGAAACTGCGTTCCCAAACATTATCAAAGGAGGGAATATGAAATGTAATCTAATTCAAAAAGAGTCTCCAAAGAGTGTGGAGAAGGAGGTGGTGACAGAGTTACTTTGGGAGTCTTTTGAGAGCACAATTGAGAAAACACATTTAAGGACAGTGTAATATTTTTGAGAAGTCATACATTTTAATGGTTTTGTTTCTGAGCAATATTAGTACCCACATTCTCACGTCTGTGATTATAATTTGGTAAAAAAATGATTCAGATTCCTCCACCCCCGACTCTGACCCCTCTGGCTGGTTACACAGTACTTGAAAACAAAGTCAGATCTTTCTTAGGAACAACTCTTATCACGAAGGCTCCAAGTCTTCCTCCTCCCTTCTAGGTGTGTTCTCACCCTTTACCTGAGCAACTGGACAACTGTTATGTGTCCATAAGGAAGAGACAGAAGTCAGGGAAGAGAAATGAATACTCATAAAAATATTCGAGGTAGATGAACCCAATCTTGACTTCTGAACTATCATGATGAATAAGGGTGAAATTCTTGGTAAAAAAAAAAAAAAACCTTCTCACAAGAACACTTAGGCGGGGAGATGTGCAGCAAGGGACGGTGGGCAGACAGAGAGCCGGGCCGGTCGGACGCTGGCAGGGCACAGAGCACAGTCGCGTTCTGAGCTGGTGGGACACAGCTCGGCCCGCGGACCCGTGCAGGTTGACAGCACACCCGGGCGCCCAAGGGCGGACCAGAGACCGAGGCCTGAGCAGGACGCGGCGCGGGGCAGCCACAGCCTCGCCGGACTGGCGGTGGGGTCGGGGACCTGAGGTCACTGCCACACCGGCGTCCAGGGCTGCGGGGGATGGGGGGGACAGTACCTGCCACGCGGAGCCGGCGGGGCCCGCACAGCAGCGCGGCCCGGCTCCCTCCGAGTAGTTCGGCTGCGCGGACGCAAGCAGCAACAGGGCGAGCTGCAGGGGTCAGGCCCAAGGCCAGAGCACACAGGGTGCGCCGGGGCAGCCCCACCGCGCGGGGCAGGAGCCAGGTCAAGCTCCGCAGGCATTCCATGGCGCTGGAGCGACGAGGAGGCAGCAGCAAGACCCCAGCCCTTCATGCCGGACGGTGGCAGAGCAACCCGCGCTCCGCGACCCGGCGCGAGCGCCCAAGGTACCGTGGCTGCGTCCCGGGCATGCGCGGGGCGCGTCGCGCGAGCGTGTTATTTCCCGCGCATGCTCAGAAGGTGCTTGGGGGGGGGGGTTGGGTAGGCTGCTTGTGTCCTGTGGCCAATCAGAGTTTGCGTCCTGTTGTGCCTGTACCTGTAAGGTGTGGGGGGACGGGCTCAGGGGTGGGTGGGGCGCGCTTAAACTGCGGGAGGCGAGCTATCGAACTTCACGTTCCGTCCTTGGGTCCTTGGAGTGGTCAGGCCCGAAAATAAAGTATTTCCATTAACTAGTAATCTTTAAATGTGAAAAAATACCCAACATGTGTATAATGCTTTGCAATTTCTGGAGTGTTTTAATACATGTAATTAAGTCTGCAACTTGGAAGTGAGGAAGTTATGCCTGTTCCCAACTCAATTTATATTTAAGTTTAATTAGCAAAAATAATTAACTGTGGTACGGAATGCTATATTAAACTTTTGCCAGTGAAGAATGAGAAATATAAACGCACAAGATTTATATTCTGCATTTAATCACCTGGAAGAGAGTATCAATTTCAAGGTACCATTATTTTATGTATCACCAAGAAAGAAAAAACGCTGATAAACTATGCTTTCTAATTATATCATTGTAAGACTCATCCGAATGTCATTCCTTAAAATCTGAAAAAGGTGAGCCTTAGAATTGATTAAGTACAGTATACGTATATGCATATTTTTGAAGTATGGATTAATAGACTTGTCCTGTCCATGGTAGTGACTTAAGGCACACACACGTTTCAGAGATTTCCATTCAATCACTACATATGATCGTAGAGCTAAGGAAACACAAGAGAGAACCATTTTTTTCTGTAGGGTATTGGGACTGGGGATGGATTAGGAGGCCAACAGACAGAGAGAAGGCTTCACAGAAGAGGGGATGTTTGACTTGAGCACTGAGGGCAAAGGAAGACATCGGGCATTGCTTCCTGGAGGGTTGAAGTCTGGAAAGAGCCATGGGTATAGAGAACATAGCTGGTAGATTTTGCATTTTACTAAGGGCACCAATGATGAAATACATCTTTCAAAAACATTACATGCCTTCAGAGACATTTCTTTAAGATAACATGTGATAACTCTTTTTAAAACTTCACCCCCAGCACAATGAGACAGCTCTGTTTAAGATGACCTTTGCCAAGCCTTAGAAAAACGCTGGGACATGGCCAGACACGTGGCCTTGTAATTCGTGGCAAGGATTTGGAATTTAATCTGAGAGGCGTGGGAGCCGTTGAGGGACTTTGAGCAGAGAGGTAATGATCTAATTTATGTTTAAATGGATTGCTCTGGCTGTGTGGTGAAGAGATTACAGAAAGGCAAGTGTGGAAGCAGAGAGATGATGATGATGGTTTGGGCTAAGGTGGAGGTGGTGGAGAGGAGGAGACAGGATGGGCTTGGTGCTATATATTGAAGACTGAGTTGACAGAATTTGCAGATAGAGTGTAAGAAAAAGAGAAGCTTAGAAGTTGACTCTAAAATTTTTGGCCTAAACAACTGGGCAATGATAGTGCCACCTACTGAGAGAGGGGATTTTGGAGAGGAGCAAGTTTAGATGGAGAGCAGGTTATGGCATGGTGTTTGTTTCTGGACATGTTAAATTTGAGAGCTCTATTAGATAGATATTTAAGCATAGATGTCAGGTAAGCAGTGTGGAGTTCGGGGGAGATGTTGGAGCTAGATATATACATTTGGGACTATGTAGAAGTATTTAAAACTGGAAGATTGGGTAAGATCTCTTAGGAAGTGAGACAGCGAAAAGTTCCTATGATTGAGCTCTAGATCCTCCAGCCTTTAGTGGTCGAGAAGAGGAGATGGATCCAGCAGAAGAATACAAGAAGGAGTGGCCAGGAAGAAGGAGTAAAATCAGAGAGGGTGGGATCCTTGAAGTCAAGTGAAGAAAGTGTTTCAAGAATGAGGACGCGATCAGTTATGTTAAATGCTACTGATAGGTAAAATGAGAAATGAGAATTGCCTGTGTTGGGCATGACACTGGAGTTTACTGGTGATTTTGATAAGAGCAGTTTTTTGTGTGTGTGTGAGGAAGATCCGCCCTGAGCTAACACCTGCCAATCCTCCTCTTTTTGCTGAGGAAGACTGGCCCTGGGCTAACATCTGTGCCCATCTTCCTCCACTTTATATGGGAGGCAGCCACAGCATGGCTTGCCAAGCGGTGTGTTGGTGCGCGCCCAGGATCCGAACCTGCGAACCCCGGGCCGCCGCAACGGAGCGCACGTACTTAACCGCTTACGCCACAGGGCCAGCCCCAATAAGAGCAATTTTGATAGAGTGGTAGGGAGTGGGACCTGGATCATCGTCTTCCTTTTACCCCCAAGCTGGACCGGATCCTAGAAGATTTCTGCACCTCTATAACACATTTGGCCTTAACATTCCTTAACCTCTTTCCTTGCCTCTTGAGCTCCAAAGCACGTGAATTACGTAATCCCAGCCTCACACTCTGGGTTGTGTTCTCACCAGAACTGTTTCACCTCAGAAATGTTATGCCAATAACCCAGTCTCTGACCATAGCCTCCTGGAGGCTTTACACCCACAAGGATTATATTCTCCCCTCAAATCCTTCCTGGCTGCTCTTCCTTCTCTCCCCAACCCAGATTATGTAACTGACCATCTGAAACCACTATGACTCGTACTTGGAACATGTAGCACTCATGGGGGTGTAATCATAGAAGCCACTTTATTTTTGTCCCTTTAATCCTGCTGAATGGGGCTAGTCCTTCTCCTGCCTCTTGAAAACTTGGGCAGGTTCCATGACTTTTCTGGTCTCTCAGGCCTATGTTTGATACTGGCTCTGATATCTGTTCCCCTACACTAAACCCAGAATATATGGGGTTAAAACCAAAAACACTTATCCTCTTTCCCTGCTTCTCTAAAGTTGCTGATGACCAGTTCTTGAGGTTTGTTACAGGGAAACTGATATCCAGAGAATATCAAGAAGCTAAAGCTTCTCAGCCCTCAACTCCTTGGCTTTCTGGCACCAGAATCCACCATCCACCACAGAGACAGAAAACCAAGGACACCTGCAGATTCCCTTATCTCACCATCCTCCTCCCTGCAGGCAGCCTCACAAGGCCAAATGCAGGCTGTTGGGAAAGTGCCGACCAGCAAGGCCACAGGCTCCCCTCCCTACAAGCAGCTACATTCCTCAAAACCTTTAAAACCCCTTTGACTTCCATCTTTCCAGGAGAAGGGACAAATTTGAGACCTCTTGTCTCCTGGCTGACATCACCCGAAATAAAACCTCTTTCCTTGCCATAAGCCTGGCGTTCCAGTTTTATTTGGCCCCTCTTATGTGGCGGGGAAAGAACCTGGGTATGTATCTGGTAACATGTTCACTCTGGTCTCAATTCAGTCATTTAAAACGTCCATTCCATATACTAATTTCAATTCAGTGATTTGCAATGTCAGACCCAATAATCACCACTTCAGTCTTTCAAAGGAAAGAGTTGGTTCCTCTCTCCCTGTTGGCCCTGGAGGCAAATAGGAATTTTTGTTGTGAGTAGAGATTCTGAGCAGCTCTCTCCACCCGTTCCTACTGGCCTTTCTTACTCCAGGGCTGCTGTTTCTGACTGCTGGGGCACTGAAGCAAAGCAAGCATGAACCAAAAGTTTTTATTGAAAGATGGCATCATGTTCTCTCTAGGCAGGGCAGATTTTAAAGCTGACTTCATTGTGGGCATATTCATGGGTTCTCCAGAAGACCTCCCCCGACACCCCACACCCCCGCCCCCATTCCAGGCCCATCTGGTTGCCATTCCTTTGATGTGGGCAGTGACCCTCCTGATGGCTTTCAGATTCTGCCCCTTCTTGCCTCAAATGGCCAGGTTCTTCTCTTCCTGACATGCTGCTCTTCTGGGCACAATACTTTTAAAAACAACCCCAGGCTGATATTCCTATTGTCACGTCTGCACCCCAGGATTCATGCCCTTTAGAGGGAGTGCAGTGACTTCCCTGGCACAGAGCTGCTATCTCTTGCTCAGTTGTGAGTCTGTGACTCCTTCAAGCCCTTGGAGTGGTCTAAAGAAGTTCCTCTCACTAGACTTTAAGTGAATGGGCAAGCACTTCCCCTACCCCTTTCTCTTGATGGTCCTCAGGAGGTGGGATTCCCACAGCACAGCTTTTTCCAAATCTTCCATACAATACTTGCCCCTAAGTCTTCAGTCTTACAATCCTTTTATACCTTCTGTCTGGGTGAGAGGCCCAAGAGTCGTGTGATGGCTTCTCAGATTATTCCCTTTGGAAATTGCATCTGGTGACCCATCTGGTAACTCACTTTGGTGCTGATACCCTATCCTGGCACCTCAGTGGAAGCACCTGCATTCCTCAGCACCCTCGATTCTTTTGCCCTTCTTTTATTTTTTTTGTTAATGCATTTATTTCACAAATATTTACTGAGCACAAACGATGTGCCAAGTATTATTTTAGTTCTAGGGATAGAGGAGTGAATGAAACAAAGTCCCTGTCTGTCATGAGTTGAATAGAGGGCCCCCAAATATATGTTCACTCAGAACCTCAGAATGTGACCTTATTTGGAAGTAGAGTGTAGATTTAACTAGTTAAGGATCTCAAGATGAAATCATCCTGCATTTAGGGTGTGACCTAAGTTCAACCACTAGTGTCTTTATCAGAGAAATGAGAGGGAGATTTGGACACACAGACAGACCGAGGGAGAAGAACGCTATGTGAAGATGGGGGCAGGGATTGAAGTTATGCTGCCACAAGCCAAGGAACACCAGAAGTCAAAAGAGGCAAAGAAGGATTCTCCATGTCCATGCAAAATAACCAGTAACCACTCTATAGATAAGAAAGATAAGGGGAGTTTGACTTTAGTTCAAGCCGAATCAGTTTTGAACCAGAATACTTACCCCATATACCTCAATATGTGAACTCTTGTCATCCCTGACAAGAACAAAAGAAGCCTGACTTAGGGCCTATCAAACATACATTGTACATCTGCTTAACCATTGAAGTAAAGGATACACTCTCTTAAAATAAGAATGCATACTTCCCCTCCTACGCCCTATTGATAACACCCTTATTAGTCCCTTTCCCGGCATCAGGGTCATGTTGACCTGCTAGTTTGCAACTGAATATCTCTTTGAAACTTTGATGAAAATGTATCCTGGGTGTGTTTAATGTATGTTCTTTGTTCTAAAAAGGTGTAAGACTGCACTGAAAACCATGCTTCTCTGGAAAGCTTTCTTCCTTTCTGGAAAAGGCCTTCCTGGGTTATAATCCTCACTCTGGCTCAAGTAAAACTCACTTTATCTCTTATCTATAGAGTGCTTATTGGTTATTTTGCATTGACATCCCCTAGAGCCTTCAGAGGGAGTGTGGTCTTGCTGATTTTGGTCTTCTAGCCTTCAGAACTGTGAAAGAATAATGTTCCATTGTTTTAAGCCACCCAGTTTGTGGTACTTTGTTATGGCACCCCTAGAAAATTCATATTCTGCTTTCATGCAGCCTAAATTCTAGTTGATTGAGGCCCATACAATTCATAGCCCCAGCTCTGCCCTCAGTATTGCCAGCTCTTTATTTTACTTGCCCACTCTCAGGGACCTCTTATTTACCTCCTTTAAATTGTCAATGCAAAATAACCAATAACCATTCTATAGAGAAGAGAAATAAGGTGAATTTACTTGAGCCAGAGTGAGGATTATAACCCGAGAAGGCCTTAGAAAGCATTCTGGAGAAACATGGTTTTCAGTACAGTCTTATATCTTTTTAGAACATACATTAAACACAACCAGGATACATTTTCATCAGAATTTCAAAGAGGTATTCAGTTGCAAATCAGCAGGTCAACGAGACGGTGATGTCAGGAAAGGGACTAATCTGGCCATTACCAATAGGGCGTAGGAGGGGAAGTATGCATTCTTATCTTAAGAGAGTGCGTTCTCTAATGGTTAAGCAGATGTACAATGTATGTTTGATAGGCCATAAGTCAGGCTTTTTAGTTCAAGCCGTATCAGTTTTGAACACGAATAGTTACCCCATATACCTCAATATGTGAGAATCTCTTGTCAAAATCTTTACTGTTATCCTCCGCCCTCTTATTCCAGCCAAGCTCCACTCTCTCTTAGCAGATGGAGTACTCTGTAGTCATTTAAGGTACAAAAAAATTTTACGGTGTCAGGGAATACAGTGATACAGACCAGAAGCAAATAAGACATGTTATAGTTTAATGTTTTCCTGTAGCTTAACTTGCTGTAAGTTCTGGCTTTTATAGCTCTTTAATATCTGGCTTCAGAATTCAGAGTCTTCTAAAGCTTTCTGGGCCTTTAGGAGAAGAAAATTCTCTTCCTTTGGAGGCTCAGTTGCATATCTTGAAAGTAATCATGTGTTCTGGTCATTCTTCATCCCTTCAACAAATATGTACCAGGCACTGTATTTGGCTCTGGGAATACAAAAAAGAGATGTGACGCTTAGCCTCAAGGAGCTTCTATATCAGAGACAGACATTAAAAACATGATTATTCAGATAATTGTTTAATTTCACTTGTGAAGAGTACTATAAAAGAACAGTGCAGGATTCTGTGAAGACTTATGAGGTTGTCGGGGGAAGAGAGAGAATCTCTCTCTGCCCTTTCCCTTAAGGCTCTTCTGGCTGGCCAAATAATCAACAAGACAGGTTAGCAGGAGAAAATAATACTAAGTTTAATAACATGTATACATGGGAGAAAGCAGGGACACTGCGTTTCTCAACACAATAGCAGAAATTTTCGTCTTAAATATCATTTTCAGCCAATGACAAAGGAGGATTTTGGGGGTGGGGGGAGTCAGTTATAGGAGATTACCGCTAAAGCACAGTAAACAAGAGTAAGGTTATTATGCAGCCCAAGGCCTCACCTTCTACATTGATAAGTCACTAGAAATGAGCTCATCCCCCTCTCTTCTCCAAACAGAGAGGGAGATAACTTTACAAATGGAGATTTCCCTTATAAATGTAAATGATTGTCTGGCAACTCCTGGCAGGGTCATCCAGAGAATGTGGCCAGAGAGACAGAACTTCTGATAAGAGGGGCTTGTTGGTGCCTTTCCTATTGTAACATTTACCCTATGTTATCTTTACAGCCATCATGATAGATCTGTTCCAGGAAGGAGCTACCATGTCAAATTCTTTAGGCAGTTAGTGGGGGAGGTCAAATGTCCCTAGAGAAAACAACCAAGGTAAAGAGATAGATTTCAGGGTGGCCAAATCTTGATCTCCCACAGTCCCGCCTTTGAAACTAAAAGTTTCACAGTCTTTTTGAAACTTAAAGAAGTTTCATAGTCCAGAAGCTGAGTTGGTAGATTGTTTCATCTCACTGAACACATTTCTTAGTCCTGATAATAGATCAGTTCAAGTAAGTTTTTTTTGGAAGGTGGTGATGCAGATGGGCTCTCAAGGTTACACCTATATTATGGAAGCAAGCAATCAAGTATTTAATAGAAGCATTTCTATGTAAACAAAAGAGAAACAAGGTTAATGGTTGGAGCAAATTGTAAACCAGTTTCTGATGTCAGAGGACAGCCAGGTAAGATGATTTTTAGTTAGATGTCAGCATCAAAGTATCTTTTGTAGTTTAAAATGTCTCTGATGGTGTCATCAAGTAATCTCTTAAGTTTCTATCAAGTCCATCAGCTTCAGTTTGTAAGGCTTCAGGAAAAACGGCAGGTTCAGTTTTTAGTGATTTTAAATGAAAATGATGGGAAAAATCAAAAACGTTAGTTTGGATATCTGTAGCCAGATATTTCAGGAGACTAGAAGAAATCAGGATCCAGTCTAGTCAACAGATATAAAACAAAAACCTCAAAAAACAATTAACAAAACTAGGATCTAATATCCGCAAATGTATACTATAGTTTTTACTGAAACATAATTTTTCTCTCTAAAATCACCCTCATTTTTATCAAAGATAGCCAAATTAAAACTAACTAGTTTGCAAAATAAGTCTAGTTCCAATAGAGTTGGCCCAATTATTTACATAAGTACAGCAAGAATAGCAATTAATCATATAAGCTCTTTTAAATCTGCTTTGCTGAAACTTTTTATAAGGAATTTCAGATTGAACTTCAAAGGCCTCTTGAGGCCAGGAAAGCCAAGCCAAGGATTTTGTCATCAGACTTTGCCTGCAATACCTACAGATTTGGGTGAATTCTTCTCTTCCGAGGTTCCCCCAAAATATTTCGAGGTTCCTTGTACCTGCCAGATAAGTGACATTCTTTACTTATCCTGGTAAGTGCTGCTTGGAACATAAGGTACCAGGCCAATAGTTCCACGTGGCTTTATTCCATAAAGTCTAATCTTCATTCCTCAAAAGCTGTATGGTTATATTGCAAATATGATGTTCTAGTCACATCCTTGGTAATATAACCAGTGTTTTCAATTGTGTCTTGTTATAAGGAGAACAGATTCTTATTGAATTTATGCAAATAACTATATTGCCATGAAAACAACAATACTCACTTATTAAGAGTTTTTAAATTCGAGGGATCAGGTAGAGAGAAAAAGATAAATATTTTAATTTTACTTACAAAAATATTTACCAAATTGCTATAAATCATAGCTAGCTCAGGAGAAAAGAGAAAAAGTTTTCCTTAAATCTGAAAAAACAAAACATTAAAAATTCAGCAATACTTTAAATGAAAAATCATAAAAATTATAATCATCCTTATCAGTTCATTCAGTCTTGTGTAACCCATTCTCCATCCCAGTCTTTTGTTAGCAGCTTCATGAAGTCAGTTTCTCCATCAGATTTCTGTAATTTCTTACCAAGTTCAGTTTTATGATCAGAAAGTTTGTCAGAAACCTGTATTCCAGTGTAAATATCAGAGTCCTTTCTATGAATTTTTCTGAAGTTGAAACATATTTTGCAAAAGCATTAGAGCAAAGAAATGTCTGTAAACAACAAGACCTCAAAATGGCAACTGACAGAGAAATTTGGTTAATTTTGTGACGTACAACATTTTAAAATAATAATAACCAGAATTATGACTGATAATCAGGACAGATCAGAATTTCAGTAATGTTATATAATTTTAAAACACCTATGTCAATAACATTTGTCCACATAATATCCCTAAGCAGGCTTATCATCACTTGTCTGACAATGTTTTCTATGTAATTTAACATATTGAATCAGCCTAATAAGTTTAGTATCTTCTTCTTTATAGGAAGAGAGCAAATTTCTTTGAGAAGTTCCAAGGCCCTTTGAAAATTTTCAAAGAAAAAAAAACACTTTATTTAAGATATGAATTTTGGGGAGCTTGTCAAAAATATAAAAAGTCAGAGCAAACATAGCATTAACAGTCCAAAAAGCCTTAATAGAGAGACCTCAGTCTTTTGAACACAGAAAATTATTTTAACAGTTTTTTTTTAGGTAGACTTACTCAAAGGTAAAGACAAATCTTTTATAACCTCTTTATCAAGTTTAAGCAAATTATCTTTTTACGAGAAATTTTAATTTTGCACCAGCTTACTTTTGCTATCAAAACTGACCCACTTAATTAAATTCATTTCAATCCCAGCCAACTTGACCATGCAAAAACTCCCTTTCCAGAACTCCTTCTCCACAAACCCTCCATAACTTTCTCTTTACATTCAGAACCTGTCCCATGTCCCTCCCTTCCCCTCTAGCACCCGAGGACAAATCTATCCCTCTTAATCAACCAAACAAAACATTTCCACTCTTTGTTCCTTCTCTATATATCTTACTTTCCTTGTACACAGACATATCCCTCCTAATTTTTTTTAATTTTCAATCACATATACTAATTAGAAATTTCAACCCTTAGAAACCTCAATTTGTAAGCAAAAACCAAACAATTATAAACTTTCTCTCACATTAGCATCTTGTGGCTTGGAAAATTTATAAACACCTCACAACTTCTAGAAACATGTTACTTTACAGTATAATCTTTCAACAAAACACATGTTTACCAATAGACCCAAAACACCTTTTAGTTTTCCTGTAATGAAAAGCCAAAAGTAGACAAATGTACATTTAGCAATCAATGTCTAATATCTTATCTTATTTGGAAATGATGATACTCAGAGAATTTTTTATCATAAACTTTAGCAAAACTCTAAAAGTCACCAAAAAGAGTTTGGAAGCTGTAACCACCATAACACATAATTATTGTTTAAAGTTCATCCAACATTTATCTTTTTCACAACTATTTACTTGTTCCCAATAATTATTTAGATTGCCTATGAGACTTCATAAGACTTCAGATAAAATTAGCCATCATTTAAATTACTATTTTTGTTAACCAGTTCTGTAATAGAAATAACATCAGTTTTTTTTTTACAAAATTTTATGTAAATTTCATCACCTCTTATACCTTTAAATATAGTTATCATTAAGATTTTTATCAATAGGTCTTGGTCTTCTAATTTTGGACAAGAAAAGCATTCCCAGTCAGACATTTTAAAACATACTCAGGCAAAGTTGATGTAACCTCTTTACATAAAATTAGCTCAAACATTCCAACCTTTATAATCTTATCAACACTTACACTTTTACGTGTTCTCAATTTAATTGTAACCTGAGTCAAGGTCTTAAGACTAGTCAAATTTTTTTCCTTTCTTTTTTTTGACCTTTTCTTAGGTACCAAATAAATAATTATGTGAAAGCTCTCAAAACATTTTTTTTCCCCCAATTTAGAAGTTTTTCCAATTCAAAGGATCCGTCGTCTGGCCATTGACGAGTAGGATCTTCATTTGTATATTTATTTCAATAGTGACTCGAACCAATAAGCCTTTTTAAGGAAAGACCCGGAGGTAACTTTCCACGCTTAGAATAAATCTACCATGGACGCAAGAGGCGTCCCTGGTGAGGGCGCAGATGATGTAGCCCCCATGATCCACAGAATTTACTCCCAAAGATATGCAGAGACAGTAAAGACCTTCGTTGCACAGGCGGTAAGGATGGTGTAGTGAAAACGGTGTCTCCGGTCTCCCACAATAGTGTGGGACGCCTCCAGTCACAGACCCGCTAATCTGTGACACCGGGCAGGCGATACTGGAATGGGATTTTTCCAGCACTAACAAGCAACGAAGGTAAAGACGACAAAAGCCCTTATGGACTGGGCCTTTTATGACAAAATCCCCTGAGAGCTTGGCACAGCTGGACAAAGAGACAGTTCGGAACCCCAGTCTACTCGACTGGCCACCAAGGTGCACTCCGGTAAATGCATCTTCCGTATGGTGGAGACCAAGGAGAATATTCTCACTGGTCACAAAGCCAAGTTTTCTCAGGACACAGAAAAAGACAGAAGGAAAAACCTCATCCGGTTTTTTTTTTTTTTTTTATGTGCACAATGACAGCTTTAGCCACGCCTTAGATCTCTTGGAGCCAGAATAATACCTAGCGGGGGAGGTGACGCGGGGTTGGGGACTGTGTGCTTTACAGAGTACCTCGTCGTTGCACGGACATTTTCTTGCAGTTGGCGGGGGACCTGTGTCATCTACCCCGTTCCGTGACCCAACTTATCCTGACACGGGAGTCTTCTGAAAGTGGCGAGCGCCCTAATGGCTCTTAACTGCTCGACCCGCGCCCACCAAATTTGCGGCCTTTTTGGCTTCCAAGATGCCCTCGGCAATGGCCTTCACTTCATGTGCATAATAACCCACAGAGACGCCGGTCTGGTGAGACCCGCAAGCTCACCAGTCTGTGGGGCCGGCCCGGACAGCAGGCTTATAGGGCCTATGCCTGCGTCCTACCCTATGGTATTTCCTTCTTATGACAAAAGACACAGACAAAAGAGAAAAACAGAGACTACCTCTGGGAGGAAAAGGGATCAAGATCATAACCAAGAGTACTCTACCAAATTTAAACCAAGAGTCACTAAAAGCCCAAGAAACTAGTTTCCCAAATATTTTCTCCTGCCAATCTAAATTTAGAAAGAGAAAAAAATTCTCACCATTTCCTTCCGCCAGACTCCGCAGATAGAGATTCCGGGAGGCTGACGTGGTAAGAAGTCTTACCTTTTTGCCAGCTTTTGTCAGGCGTTCCCGTATCTCATCATCTGCAGTAGTCCAGGGGAAGGCAGGTCTTCCAGCCAGAGAAGGCAACTTGCCAGCCAGTGCTTCTCCTGGCTGGCTCGCCAAAACTGTTGGGGGAAGAGAGAGAATCTCCCTCTGCCCTTTCCCTTAAGGTTCTTCTGGCTGGCCGAATAATCAACAAGACAGGTTAGCAGGAGAAAATAATACCAAGTTTAATAACATGTATACATGGGAGAAAGCAGGGACACTGCGTTTCTCAACACAATAGCAGAAATTTTCGTCTTAAATATCATTTTCAGCCAATGACAAAGGAGGATTTTGGGGGTGGGGAGAGTCAGTTATAGGAGATTACCGCTAAAGCACAGTAAACAAGAGTAAGGTTATTATGCAGCCCAAGGCCTCACCTTCTACATTGATAAGTCACTAGAAATGAGCTCATCCCCCTCTCTTCTCCAAACAGAGAGGGAGATACCTTTACAAATGGAGATTTCCCTTATAAATGTAAATGATTGGCAACTCCTGGCAGGGTCATCCAGAGAATGTGGCCAGAGAGACAGAACTTCTGATAAGAGGGGCTTGTTGGTGCCTTTCCTATTGTAACATTTACCCTACGTTATCTTTACAGCCATCATGATAGATCTGTTCCAGGAAGGAGCTACCATGTCAAATTCTTTAGGCAGTTAGTGGGGGAGGTCAAATGTCCCTAGAGAAAACAACCAAGGTAAAGAGATAGATTTCAGGGTGGCCAAATCTTGATCTCCCACAAGGTGAACCAACATAGGAGGTCAGGGAAAGCCTTTCTTAGGAAGTGACAATTTGGCTGAGACCAGAAGGATACATAAGCATTAGCCAAATAAAGAGGAGGGGCTAAGAAAAATTTCCAACAAGGGGAAATACTGTGTGGGGAGACTAATGCTTTTTGGTTGTTGGAAGAGCTATCAGAGGAGACGGTGTCTGGAGCACGGTAGATGGTGGATGAGGAGCTCACGTAATTCTAGATGAGGCCAGAGTGGTGGGCAGGGGCTAGATCCTGCTGGGCTTTGTCAGCTAAATTAAGGAGTTTTGATTTCATTCTTGGAGAAATGGGGAAACTATTAAAGAATTTTAACCTAGGGCAAAGGATTCTATTTTCATTGTCTTTTTTTTTTTTTAAAGATTTTATTTATTTATTTATTTTCCCCCCAAAGCCCCAGTAGATAGCTGCATGTCACAGCTGCACATCCTTCCAGTTGCTGCACGTGGGACGCGGCCCCAGCATGGCCGGAGAAGCGGTGCGCCGGTGCGCACCCGGGATCCGAACCCGGGCCGCCAGCAGCGGAGCGCACGCACTTAACCGCCAAGCCACCGGGCCGGCCCTATTTTCATTTTCAAATGATCACTGTGCCCTCTCTTTGGAGACCCAATTGTAGGGGGTGAGTGTGGAAGCAGGAAGACCATTGGGAGGCTGCTCCAGGCATCCATAAAAGATTTGATGGGAGATTGGACGAGGGCAGGTGAAATGGATGAGGAGAGGACAGACTTGAGGAAGTAGAGTGGGTAGGACTTGGTGATTGGTCAGAGGGAGAATGTAGTCGTTTGTTATGGCTGCCATAACAAAATTCCACAGACTGGATGGCTCAAGCAACAGAAGTTTATTTTCTCACAGTTCTGGAGGCTGGAAGTCCCAGATCAAGGTGTCAGCAGGTTTGGTTTCTCCTGAGTCCTCTCTCCTTGGCTTGGAGATGGCCATCTTCTCATTGTGCCCTCACTGGGCCTTTTTTCTGCATGTGCACATTCCTGGTGTCTCTCTGTGTGTCCTGATCTCCTGTTCTTATAAGGACACCAGTCAGGTTGGATGAGGGCCCACCCTAATGGCCTCATTTTTAACTTAATTACCTCTTTAACTTTGTGTGTGTGTGTGTGTGAGGAAGATCAGCCTTGAGCTAACATCCATGCCAATCCTCCTCTTTTTGCTGAGGAAGACTGGCCCTGGGCTAACATCCGTGCTTATCTTCCTCCACTTTATGTGGGACACTGCCACAGAGTGGCCTGACAAGCGATGCATCTGTGCACGCCCAGGATCCAAACCCGGCCGCCAGCAGCGGAGTGCTCGCACTTAACCGCTACACCACAGGCCAGCCCTTAATTACCTCTTTAAAGGCTCTATCTCCAAATATAGTCACATGCTGAGGTACTGGGAGTTAGGGCTTCAAAATATGAATTGTGGGACACAATTCATTCAATAACCGAAGGTAAAAATGAAAGCCATGATTCTGGGAGAAACAAGATAGTGAATTATAGTGCTGTGTGCTGAGTTTGGGAAACCTGAAGGGAGAGAGGGTTTAGAGGAAAGACTGGAAATTCTATTTTGGAGGTGTTGAGTTTGAGATTGCTCAGTAAATATCCAACTGAGTCAACAGATAAATTGGCCTGGAGCTGGGAAGAAAGTAAGGCTAGATATCTAAATGTGGGGGTTTGGGCGTATGGATTGGGAGTGCAGAAGGTTGCCTACAAAGAGTGTGAGAGAGCCAGGAGAAAGGGTCCGGATCCCAGTCCCCAAGGCACGTCAACCAAGGGGTAGAGGAGAAGCCAGCAAAGGAGACTGAGGGGGTGGGTACTTTGTTCTTAGCATGTACTAGCCTAAACAGTAGTAACCCCAAATGAAATAGTGGAGTTACGCTGAAAGCACCCTGCCGCTGACTGCGTGGTGGAGTAGTGTTGGTGGGGGGACTGGAAGTTACCATAGCTCTAATTTTCATTAAGCACCATAAGGAAACAACCTATGAGTCTCTTGAACAAAAACAAATGCAGACCCTCTGGGTGGATGTGGGAGGAGGGTTCTCTGAGATGGCTTTCGAAGTCTGGCAGACTGTCCTGTCTCTCTATTATATCCCGTGGGGCTTTCTTCCCACCTCACCACCATTCTGAACTTGAGGAGGTTCTACTCCTTTTTAAAGTTCTGGCTTAAGCCAGAATATTTTTTGAGTTTATCATTATATACCAACCACTGTACTAAGCACCAGAAGAAATAAAGTGGAGGAAAAAAGTCGGTGCAATATTGGATTATAGTTTTACTTTTCCATACTTATTCTTCTCAGCTGCGATGTTTCCTCAGGGCAGTAGTTTCCAACTTTTTGTTTAACCACAGAGAACTCCTTATGTTACTTTTTCCCAGAGGATCTACAAATTCCTACAATATTACATCAGCTGAAATGAACTTGTATGTGATAAGTGTCTACACCCTGAGTTTTTCATTTTGGTGAGTCTAATAAATTTTCTTGTAGATAAATGTTCAGTAGTTATTAGATCATTTCTAAATGTTGAAAATAGCTTTCAGACTCTTCTTATTTTCTTAGAGCCTAAGGATTCAGGGATCCCAGGCTGGGATCCTGGTCCTAAAAGAATTGCTTTTCCTTGGTTTCCGGAGGAATGACTATGTCACAGTCAATCTGTTCTATCTCTTTTCCCCTGCTCTCAACACACCTATTGCTAGCAGGCATGTTTTTCTAATGAAAACATTTCAGACCCACCTGGAGTTAATTTAAATAACTTCACTCTCCTAGTATTTTTCCAAGGGACAAGAATATCTGATTTTATATCCCATGGTGGTGTAGGAGATCAAGATTTGGTCACCCTGAAATATATCTCTTTACCTTGATTGTTTTCTCTGAGGGACATTTGACCTCCCCCACTAACTGCCTAAAGAATTTGACATGGTGGCTCCTTCCTGGAACAGATCTTCTATCATGATAGCTGTAAAGATAATGTAGGATAGAAGTTACAATAGGAAAGGCACCAAGCCCCTTTTATCAAAAACTCTGTCTCTCCCTGACCACATTATCTATAGATGACCCTGAAAAGAATTGTCCTCCTGCCCTCTGAAGTCCCAGGCCACTACCCACCCCCAACACGTTCCTCGCCTTTAGCTGCAATACTTAAGCAAGCAGCTTAGACAGAGGGACGAGTTGCTCATTTCTGAGTTTCTCCCATGTATACATGTTATTAAACTTGGTATTATTTTCTCCTGCTAACCTGTCTTGTTAATTATTTGGCCAGCCATAAGAACCTTAAGGGAAAGGGCAGAGGGAGATTCTCCCTCTTTCCCCCCCGACAGTTTTGGTGTAGTTGGCAGGAGCCACACTGGCTGGCAAGTTGCCTTCTCTGGCTGGAAGACCTGCCTTCTCCCTGGACTACTGCAGATGATGAGATACGGGAATGCCTGACGAAAGCCGGCAAAAGGTAGGAATTCTTACCACGTCAGCCTCCTGGAATCTCTATCTGCAGAGTCCGATGGAAGGAAGTGGTGAGAATTTTTTTCTCTTTCTAAATTTAGATTGGCAGGAGAAAATATTTGGGAAACTAGTTTCTTGGGCTTTTAGTGACTCTTGGTTTAAATTTGGTAGAGTACTCTTGGTTTTTGATCTTGATCCCTTTTCCTCCCAGACTAGTCTCTGTCTTGTTCTGTGTCCTGAGAACTTGGCTTTGTGACCAGTGAGAATATTCTCCTTGGTCTCCACCATACGGAAGGTGCATTTACCGGAGTGCACCTTGGTGGCCAGTTGAGTAGACTGGGGTTCCGAACTGTCTCTTTGTCCGGCTGTGCCAAGCTCTCAGGGGAGTTTGTCATAAAGGGCCCAGTCCATAAGGGCTTTTGTCGTCTTAACCTTCGTTGCTTGTTAGTGCTGGAAAAATCCCATTCCAGTATCGCCCCCCCCGGTGTCACAGATTACCGGGTCTGTGACTGGAGGTGTCCCACACTATTGTGGGAGACCGGAGACACCATCCTTACCGCCTGTGCAACGAAGGTCTTTACTTTCTCTGAATATCTTTGGGAGTGAATTCTGTGGATCATGGGGGCTACATCATCTGCGCCCTCACCAGGGACGCCTTTTGCGTCCATGGTAGATTTATTCTAAGCGTGGAAAGTTACCTCCGGGTCTTTCCTTAAAAAGGCTTATTGGTTCGAGTCACTATCGGAATAAATATACAAATGAAGATCCTACTCGTCAATGGCCAGACGATGGATCCTTTGAATTGGGAAAACTTCTAAATTGGGGGGAAAAAAATTGTTTTGAGAGCTCTCACATAATTATTTATTTGGTACCTAAGAAAAGGCCAGAAAAAGGAAGGGAAAAATTTGACTAGCCTTAAGACTTTGACTCAGGTTCCAATTGAATTGAGAACATGTAAAAGTGTAAGTGTTGATAAGATTATAAAGGTTGGAATGTTTGAGCTAATTTTATATAAAGAGGTTACATCAACTTTGCCTGAGTATGTTTTAAAATGTCTGACTGGGAATGCTTCTCTTGTCCAAAATTAGAAGACCAAGACCTATTGATAGAAATCTTAATGATAACTATGTTTAAAGGTATAAGAGGTGATGAAATTTCCATGAAATTTTGTAGGAAAAAACTGATGTTATTTCTATTACAGAACTGGTTAACAAAAATAGTAATTTAAATGATGGCTAATTTTATCTGAAGTCTTATGAAGTCTTGTAGGCAATCTAAATAATTATTGGGAATAAGTAACTAAATAGTTGTGAAAAAGATGAATATTGGGTGAACTTTAAACAATAATTATGTGTTATGGTGGTTACAGCTTCCAGACTCTTTTTGGTGACTTAAAACTTTAGAGTTTTGCTAAATTTTATGATAAAAATTCTCTGAGTAGATCATTTCCAAATAAGATAAGATATTAGACATTAATTGCTAAACTTACGTTTGTCTACTTTTGGCTTTTCATTACAGGAAAACTAAAAGGTGTTTTGGGTCTATTGGTAAACATGTGTTTTATTAAAAGATTGTACTATAAAGTAACACGTTTCCAGAAATGATGAAGTAAGTGTTCATAAATTTTCCAAGCCACAAGATACCAATGTAAAAGAAAGTTTATAATTGTTTACTTAGTTTTTACTTACAAATTGGGGTTTCTAAGAGTTAAAATTTCTAATTAATATATGTGATTGAAGCTACTAAAAAATAAGAAAAATATGTCTGTGTACAAGGAAAGTAAGATGTATAAAGAAGGAACAAAGAATGGAAATATTTTGTTTGGTTGATTAAGAAAGATAAATTTGTCCTCAAGTACTAGGAGGGAAAAGAAAGACATGGGACAAATTCTGAATGTAAAAAGAAAGCTATAGAACGTTTGTGGAAGGAATTCTGGAAAAGGAGTTTTTGCATGGTCAACTTGGCTAAGATTAAAATAAATTTAATTAAGTAAATGAGTTTTAATATCAGAAGTAAGCTGGTGCAAAATTAAAATTTGGTCTTCTGTCTCTTAAAAGGATAATTTTCTTAAACTTGATAAAGAGGATATAAAAGATTTTTCTTTACCTTTGAGTAAGTCTACCAAAAAAAAAAAAAACTGTTAAAATAATTTCCTACGTTCAAAAGACTGAGGTCTCTCTATTAAGGCTTTTTGGACTGTTAATGCTCTGTTTGCTTTGAGTTTTTATATTTTTGACAAGCTCCCCAAAATTCATATCTTAAATAAAGTCTTTTTCTTTACTTTGAGAATTTTCAAAGGGCCCTGGAACTTCTCAAAGAAATTTGCTCTCTTCCTATAAGGAGGAAGATACTAAACTTATTAGGCTTATTCAGTATGTTAAATTACATGGAAAGCATTGTCAGACAAGTGATGATAAGCCTGCTTAGGTGATATTTTGTGGGTAAATGTTATTGATATAGGTGTTTTAAAATTGTATAACATTACTGAAATTCTGATCTGTCCTGATTATCAGTCATAATTCTGGTTATTATTTTAAAGTGTTGTATGTCACAAAATTAACCAAATTTCTCTGTCAGTTGCCATTTTGAGGTCTTGTTGTTTACAGACATTTCTTTGCTCTAATGCTTTTGCAAAATATGTTTCAACTTCAGAAAAATTCATGGAAAGGACTCTGATATTTACACTGGAATACAGGTTTCTGACAAACTTTCTGATCATAAAACTGAACTTGGTAAGAAATTACAGAAATCTGATGGAGAAACTGACTTCATGAAGCTGCTAACAAAAAGATTGGGATCAAGAATGGATTACACAGGACTGAATGAACTGATAAGGATGATTATAATTTTTATGATTTTTCGTTTGAAGTATTGCTGAATTTTTAATGTTTTGTTTTTTCAGATTTAAGGAAAACTTTTTCTCTTTTCTCCTGAGCTAGCTATGATTTATAGCAATTTGGTAAATGATATTTTTGTAAGTAAAATTGAAATATTTATCTTTTTCTCTCTATCTGATCCCTCGAATTTGGAAACTCTTAGTGAGTGAGTATTGTTGTTTTCATGGCAATATAGTTATTTGCATAAGTTCAGTAAGAATCTGTTCTCCTTATAACAGGACACAATTGGAAACACTGGTTATATTACCAAGGTTGTGACTGGAACATCATATTTGCGATATAACCATACAGCTTTTGAGGAATAAAGATTGGACTTTATGGAATAAAGCCACGTGGAAATATTGGCCTGGTACCTTTATGTTCCAAGCAGGACTTACCAGGATAAGTAAAGAATGTCACTTATCTGGCAGGTACAAGGAACCTCAAAATATTTTGGGGGAACCTCGGAAGAGAGGAATTCACCCAAATCTGTAGGTTTTGCAGGCAAAGTCTGATGACAAAATCCTTGGCTTGGCTTTCCTGGCCTCAAGAGGCCTTTGAAGTTCAATGTGAGATTCCTTATAAAAAGTTCCAGCAAAGTAGATTTAAAAGAGCCTATGTGATCAATTGCTATTCTTGCTGTACTTATGTGAATAATTGGGCCAACTCTATTGGAGCTAGACTTATTTTGCAAACTAGTTAGTTTTAATTTGGCTATCTTAATGAAAATGAGGGTGATTTTAGAGAGAAAAATTATATTTCAGTAAAAACTATAGTATACATTTGCAGATATTAGATCCTAGTTTTGTTAATTGTCTTTTGAGGTTTTTGTTTTATATCTGTTGACTGGACTGGATCCTGATTTCTTCTAGTCTCCTGAAATATCTGGCTACAGATCTCCAAACTAACGTTTTTGATTTTTTTCCATCATTTTCATTTGAAATCACTGAAAACTAAACCTGCCCTTTTTCCTAAAGCCTTACAAACTGAAGCTGATGGACTTGATATAAACTTAAGAGATGACCTGACAACACCATCAGAGACATTTTAAACTGCGAAAGATACTTGGACGCTGACATCTAAAAATCATCTTACCTGGCTGTCCTCTGACCTCAGAAACTGGTTTACAATTTGCTCCAACCATTAACCTTGTTTTTCTTTTGTTTACATAGAAATGCTTCTTATTAAATACTTGATTGCTTGCTTCCACAATATAGGCGTAACCTTGAGAGCCCACCTGCATCACCACCTTCTGAAATGAACTTAATTGAACTGATCTATTATCAGGACTAAGAAATGTGTTCAGTGAGATGAAACAATGTACCAACTCAGCATCTGGACTATGAAACTTCTTTAAGTTTCAAAAGGACTGTGAAACTTTCAAAGCGGGACTGTAGGAGATCAAGATTTGGCCACCCTGAAATATCTCTCTTTACCTTGATTGTTTTCTCTGAGGGACATTTGACCTCCCCCACTAACTGCCTAAAGAATTTGACATGGTGGCTCCTTCCTGGAACAGATCTTCTATCATGATGGCTGTAAAGATAATGTAGGATAGAAGTTACAATAGGAAAGGCACCAAGCCCCTTTTATCAAAAACTCTGTCTCTCCCTGACCACATTATCTATAGATGACCCTGAAAAGAATTGTCCTCCTGCCCTCTGAAGTCCCAGGCCACTACCCACCCCCAACACGTTCCTCGCCTTTAGCTGCAATACTTAAGCAAGCAGCTTAGACAGAGGGACGAGTTGCTCATTTCTGAGTTTCTCCCATGTATACATGTTATTAAACTTGGTATTATTTTCTCCTGCTAACCTGTCTTGTTAATTATTTGGCCAGCCATAAGAACCTTAAGGGAAAGGGCAGAGGGAGATTCTCCCTCTTTCCCCCGACAGTGGCTCTCAGCCAAAACACCCAAATATATTTTCTAGTTTGAAAAACAACATCTAAACATTGTAAATATATCACATTATAAGACAAAATATATAATCCAAAAGAATAGAGTCAGGTGACTGAGTTCATAAGAATCATCCTTCTTGAATTTCTGACTTTATTGCTGGAATTTTAGCAAAATGTATTTGGGTTTGTATTTAATAAATACTCTTTACGAGTTGAAGGTTTATATATTGCATAGGAATGAAAAGGACTGTAGAATATTCTTGTGTCAGGGTTTTTCAGTCTCAGCTTTATTGACATTTTGGACCAGATAATTCGTTGTTGGGGTGTGTGCATTGTAGGATGTTTAGCAGCATCCCTAACTTCTACCCACTAGGTCCCAGTAGCATTCTTCTCCCGAGTGGTGACAACCAAAAATATCTCCCGACATTGCTACTCTCTTCTGGGGAGCAAAATAATTCCAGATTGAGAACCGCTGTATTTTATACTAAGAAGAATCCAAAAACCCTAAGACCATTTTTTCCCTTTAGAAGATATATCCCTTTATATGTTGATGGACATTTTCTTCACACGTGGTAGACATTAAAAAGTGCAAATCTAATGTTACCAGACTCCAGCACTGAATTACATCTTATTTTTCTTTATGTTTTTGTGATTTAAACATGTGTCATGATTTATTTGTGTGCATTATCCCAAACTGAAAGTCCAGCTTTTGAAATCATGTTCCTGTTTACACACAGCACCTACACTGGTAGGTGGGCTTCTCCAGGGTCTGGGTCCATGATCCACCTGGGGTTTGCAAGAGAGAGCTTTCCCATGTTTGAAAATTTTCAAGGAATTTGGCCACAGGAGGGAGCACTATTCCTATGCTTGCTTATTTATTTATTAGCTATTTTAATACATGCTTGTCAGAGAGAGTTAAATGATGCTGGGAATTCCTAATCTAGAAATCAGAAACACAGCTAGTATATTAGTCAGTATTTTCCAGAGAAACAGAACCAATAGGATGAAAGGAGATTTATCATGAGGAATTGGCCCACACGATTATGAAGGTTGAGAAGCCCCATGATCTGCTGTCTGTAAACTGGAGACCCAGGAAAGCCAGTGGTGTAATTCAGTTCCAGTCTGAGGCCTGAGAACCAGGGGAGCCAATGGTGTAAATGCTGGTCTGAGGGCAGGAGAAGATGAGACGTTCCACTCAAGTGGTGACGCAGAAGAAAGGGGCAAATTCCTCTGCTTTTTGTTCTGTTCAAGCCCTCATTGGTTGAATGATGCCCACCCACTTTGGAGACAACAATAACTGAGTTCACTGATTCAAATGCTAATTTTATCTAGAAACACCCTTACAGACATCCAGAAATATGTTTGTTTGTTTGTTTATTTATTTATTTAGTGAGGAAGATTAGCCCTGAGCTAATATCTGTTGCCAATCCCCCTTTTTTTTCTGAGGAAGATTGGCCCTGGACTAACATCCGTGCCCATCTTCCTCTACTTTATATGGGACACTGCTACAGCATGGCTTGACAAGTGGTGCATCGGTGCGTGCCCGGGATCCGAACCTGCCACCCCGGGCTGCCGAAGCAGAGCTCGGACACTTACCCGCTGCGCCACCGGGCTGGCCCCCAGAAATATGTTTAATCTGAGCACCCTGTGGCCAGTCAAGTTGACCCATAAAATTAACTATCACAACTAGATTACATCTCTAGAATCTAACCACATCTAACCACATTCTTATAATCTAAACTCATGCCCACCTGCCACTGCATTTATTTTTTCAGTTCTATTTTTGAAATCAGTAGTGTAGGATAGTACCTGGAGATGAAAAATCGCTGCGCAACACAGCTGTTTTAAAGAATTTCTCAGAATCAAAGTGTTAAAACTAACATCCTCTACTCTGAAGAACACACATGGTACATGGTGACACCTGATGGTGTAGTCTCCACCTTTATATATGATCTACAGGTACATTGAGAAGGTGTTAAATATAAGGCAGCATTTTTTTCTTTTTATAAAGATTTAGCTACTGTCAAAATGTTTAAGATTTTGGCTTTGGAAGGTAGAAGGCCTTAATAAGTGTTAATCTGTGTGCTTTAAAAAATAAAAGCACACGCACTTTATACTTGCATACATAATGCATGTGTAATATGCTTGAATTGGCTCTAGATAACAGCCAAGAATGATATAGCAAGTTTGATGAAAAATTACTTTGATGTAATTTAGATTGGAGGAGATAGAGTTAAATAGAGTAAAACCTTTTATGACATGGTATATGCTACTTATTAAATTTTACTCTTAAAAACCCAGTTTGTCATAGGATGTGCCACAGTATTTTCTCTGCCAACACAATGGGAAGCCATGTTCAGATATGAATTATTTGGATAATGTGAAAAGAATTTAATTTCACTTTTCCAGGAGGGTTGAAAATGTTCTGGACATTCCCCAGTTTACTAGACATGGAAGTGAAGTTTTGAAACTGATGGCGATGCGTCTGTACATTTTTTTCTTTTTTTGTGAGGAGATCAGCCCTGTGCTAACATCTGCCAATCCTCCTCTTTTTTTGCTGAGGAAGACTGGCCCTGGGCTAACATCTGTGCCCATCTTCCTCCACTTTATATGGGACACTGCCACAGCATGGCTTGCCAAGTGGTGTGTCGGTGCGTGGCCAGGATCCGAACCAGCGAACCCCGGGCTGCCGCAGTGGAACGCGTGCACTTAACTGCTTGCGCCTCGGGCCGGCCCCGCATCTGTACATTTTAATATAACCCTAACGCCTACAGAAAGGTCTCATAGGACCCAAATTATAATGTAGGACGGCATAACTTAAGTCAACCGGAAAGTACAGGGAATGGGTGTAGCTCATGGGTAGTTAACTAGAGCCCATTTTCGTTTCAATCCTTCTTATTGGGAATATTTCTAAACGATATTATTTTTTTCTGCAACAGTAAATGAATCTTTGGTAATCTGGGTCATGATTCTAAATGTAATTTCTTATTGATTAATACCCCAGGACCAGGTTTTACACCAGATAAACTTACTTTTGAATTCCATGATATCTTATAATCAGAGTCGGCTGATGAGAGTAAAAAATGATGGCTGGATCCTGAGAAAGCAGCTGCTGGCTTTGCTTCCTCCCCTACTGGGAAACTCTCTCATTTCGGGGATGAAGAAATGATGATGGCAACCAGGGCGTAGACTTGTCAGGGAAGATCAAGGGGTGGGGCCTTCCAGCTGTACATGGAAAGCTGTAGGAGAGATTTATGAGTACTAACCCTATGGACTGGAGTGACATTACTTCTTCCAATCTAACATACCTGTGATTACAAGATGCATCATTATTTTATGTACCCCTAACAAAGAAAAATATTTCAAATAAATGATGACACGATGCTTTCTTATAATATAGATTTTTAAAAATTTTATACTTTTTGAAACTGTTCTTCTTGACTTAGACATTAAGACTTAGGTTTTTATCATATAACATTCTTTTACATAAGAGGGACAATGTAAGCAAAATATTGGTTAGGGCATTCCTAAAACATTTTTGTTTCAATGCTAAATCATGGCGTAATCTTAAAAATATTTCATTTTAAAAGTCAATTAAACTGAACATATGAGGTACTAACCATGCGCATATCCCAGCTCACGTGGTGACAATGTCAACAGTATGGCCATGTTCTTACTTGCTCACACAATACACCATCTGGTCAAGGACAAGTGTAAGACTTCTCTGACTGTAAGTCACATCCTGAGTTCCGAGATTTAAAGATGGTGAAAAAATATGCATTTTGGAATAAATGTAATGCGGTGATTTGTTTTTTCCTTCCTCTCTTCCTCCTTCTGGCTTGAGTAAATTCCTATTAACTTGTTTCGTTATTTGTCTCTTCCAGATTAAAATTGAGTTAATCTCGGTAAAAATCAGTTAGAGTTCAGGGTGTGCTGAGTTCTTATTAGGTAAGGTTTTACTGTATTTTTTTTTTCTTTTTTTGTGAGGAAGATCAGCCCTGAGCTAACATCCATGCTAATCCTCCTCTTTTTGCTGAGGAAGACCTACTCTGAGCTAACATCTATTGCCAATCCTCCTCATCGTTTTTTTCCCCCCAAAGCCCCAGTAGATAGTTGTATGTCATAGTTGCAAGTTCTTCTAGTTGCTGTATGTGGGATGCGGCCTCAGCATGGCCGGACAAGTGGTGCCTCGGTGCGTGCCCGGGATCCGAACCTGGGCCGCCAGTAGCGGAGCGTGCGCACTTAACTGCTAAGCCACGGGGCCAGCCCCTACTGTATTTTAACTTAAATAGTCTTAAAGCCTTTTCATTTTTTCACGTAGATGTTTTAAGAAGTACTTTTCAGATCTACATCCTGTGTGGCTTTACTGCACTATCTGAAAATGTCATTGGGAAATGATCAAATAGGTCATAAAAATGAGGAGTTGAAAAATATTATATTGTGTAATCGCTGAAACTTCTGTAGTTAGTTTATAATTAAGTTAGAAATTGAAGGGCCGGCCCCGTGGCTTAGCGGTTAAGTGCGCGCGCTCCGCTGCTGGCGGCCCGGGGTTTGGCTCTCGGGCGCGCACCGGCGCACCGCTTCTCTGGCCATGCTGAGGCTGCGTCCCACATACAGCAACTAGAGGGATGTGCAGCTATGACATACAACTATCTACTGGGGCTTTGGGGGGAAAAAAATAAATACATAAAATCTTAAAAAAAAAAAAAAGAAATTGATATATATGAGTAGAAAATATTAGGGTGTCTAAGCTTAATAATACTACCTCCTATCTAGTTATGGTCTTATTGACTGATAAAAATTTTTTTAATTAGAATTTCCAAACTTTGAATGACATCAGAACATCTTGGTTCACTAAAGCAGCTCTTTCCATTAATCTAGAAACTGGACTGCAGTTAACCAATAACTTCTGTATCGGTGACATAATTTCCCACAAAATTGTTATTTTGTAATGGTTAACTTCTCTCTTAGCTGTTCACAGCAGGGGGTAGTTTTCTTTCATCGATGTCTTCTGTTTATTATAAATTGCTGTGGCTTAAGACATTTTACCCTAAAAACAAACAAAACAAAATAAAAACCTCCCAGGTACTAAGAGAGAGTACTGTTTTACTTCAGTATTTGTCAGTGAACTAAGGAAAATCCTTCAAAGCACTAAATAAAAAGTTGATCTAGGATTTTCTAAGCACATCTAAGATTTTCCCAGCAGTAGCCTTTCAGAATTATCACAGTTTACCAACAAAAAAAAATCAGCAACCTCAGATGTGCAGTACTCTAATTTTCTCTTTAATGAAATCTGATAATAACTTGGATAGGCAGCAAGTCCAGTCATCAACCCAGAGTATCTCGATTCTTGGGAGGGGAGGGAGGCATTAACGCTTACTAAACTTTGGCTTTATTTATTTTTATAAACACTGCTTTGGATATGTAAATAAGATATTTATACCTGCTTAATGATGATGCATATAAATAATTAAGAGCTAAGAGACAGGAGAACAAAACTTCATTTGACATGGTAAAACCATTCCTAAGGTATTTGCCAGTTTGTCGAGTCAAGCTGAAGAAAATGAGTAACAATTTTATTAACTCGGAATCAAAGAAAGTCTTGCTCCTGTTGAGAGCGACAAAAATAATTGAATTGTAAGTGAAGGGAGTAGAGACCGGCCTGAAGTATTGAAAGGATTTTGAGCTTATGTTGCTTAGTTTCATGAAAGTTTTTTTCTCCCCATAGCTGGACTGTTAAATCACCATGGAGGAGAAATCGCTTTGTTCAAATAGCTTTTCTGTTCAAAGAATCAAAGTATCACAACAAACTCTTTGTGAGAGAGAGTCAATTGTGCCATAAGTAGAATTACTCACAGGAAAGTTTCAATATTCCAGCTGCTTCCAGCTGTCCTGCAGGCAAGGAAAGTCAGCCTAGCAGCTTCTCACACCTCTCACTGAGGCAGGAATCATTTAAAAAGCCAAGCTCTTTGCTTTAGTCCTTACTTGTCATAGTTGATCAATTCTCACAAGGGTTCTGGTTTTCTGTAAAATAGTGTAATACTTTGTTCTTCAGTTTCCAGAAACCAGAGTGCATAAGAACAAAACAAATTGGCAATACAAATGATGTGTATTGCCAACAGATACACTGAACAAATCAAAGGGTGAATGAAGTGATAATTACTTGAGTCAATGTATCAGCAATCACTCTAGTCCGACTCCTGCCACATCCTTTGCTGGTACCTCTTGCAAGTAACTGAACTGTCATTTAAAGGCTCTTGGAGACATTTGATGGTTAGTGTTTTTTCATTTACCACCAGCTCTAAACTCAGCTTCAGTCCACTCTAAGACCTGTAGGCATATCCACTTTCCCAGAAAGGAAGTACATGTAGATGTAAATAGTAAATAGATGTAAACCAGATGCTCTTTAGAACAAACAGTGTGTAAAATAAAGGAGGTGGTGATGGGCTAGAATTGGCACTACTGGAATTACAAACAATAGATATTATGAGCTGAATTGCGTACCCCTGAAAATTCGTATGTTGAAGTGCTAAGCCCTATTACCTCAGAATGTGACTTTATTTGGAGCTAGGTCTTTAAAGAGTTAATTAAGTTAAAATGAGGTTATGAGAGTGGGTCCTAATCTAATATGACCGGTGTCCTCATAAGAAGAGGAAAGTAGGACACAGACACGCACAGAAGGAAGACCATGTGAAGACACAGGGAGAAGACGGCCATCTACGAGCCATGAGAGAGGCTTCAGGAGAAACCAACGCTGCTGATATCTTGATGTAGGACTTTTAGCCTCCAGAACTGTGAGGAAATAAATTCGTGTTGTTTAAGCCACCCAGTCTGTGATACTTTGCTATGGCAACCCTAGAAAACTAATGCAATGGACACAGAAATACTCTGCAAATAGAGAGTTCCCTCCACAGCACCATCTCACTTTAGAAACTCTGAGGTTACGCTGTTCTTTTAAAATGTAAATATATAGTATTTTATCTGTATGATAGGCTAAATATTTTAGCCTCAGAACGTTACCATCATGTATCTATTACATTTTTTTCTTATGATCACACAAAAAAGATGTTTTGGAATATACCAGAAATTTGTAAATTGAAGATTTATTTTTATGATGTAACAATTAGAAAGAGAACAAATAGACAATTTTTCAAAATATAAAAAGTACTAGCGTTTATAATTAGCTGTAGTAAATGCTCTGTATGTATCATCTCGTTTAGTCGTCAGCAGAACCTATGAAATAGGTAATATCATTCCTTCCATTTTACAGATGAGAAGACTGTGGGCATAGAAAGGTTAAGTAACATGCCAATGTGTGAAGCCAGAATTCAATGCCAGGCATCTGGCTTTCCTCTAACCACTACATTCTTTGATTCAGAATGCATATAAAGTGCCTAGAACAGTCTTTACTGGGCACACAGTAGTTATTAAAGGCTAGTTGCCTCCCTCCACTTTCCAAGACACACTTGGTGCAATGGAGAATTCACCATAATCAGATGAACAACATGCTGATGTTATGAATCAAATGCTAGGACCGGAAATGTGTTTTTTTTCTTTTGAAATTGTCAAACCTCAAGTTACAGTGGATACCCTACTCAAAAATGCAACATAATGGAATTACAAATAAGAATTTTTATATTGACAAATGTGAATTTATTTAGTTAATGATGTTCATTTGGGACCACTATTTAAAAAAATTTTTTTTAATCTGCATTTTCCTATCGCAACACGCAAAGAATTTCTGAAATAGGAGGCCAGTGCAATCCTTTTAAAATATTTCAAAATTCCTATAAGAATCTAGGGGGGCCCAGAAGCCTTGTCATATCTCTGTAGGACTTTCTATCCCCTCCTTTCAAAAAAATATCCTTTTGATGGTGGTTAGAAGATGGTGAAGAGACTATGCCGTGATGTGAAAATGGGGCAGAAAATTGAGTGATGAGGAGGCATTAAAGATAAACTTTGTTTTAGCCTCAACATTTGCTGAGAGTTAGATTAGAAACTATCCAGCAACTGAAGAGAAATTGACCACTCCTTGGTCCCAACTTGTAGAGTTTCACAGAAGGTGAGAGGATGTTGGGGTGCTGATGGTGCGTATGTGTGCGCGCATGAGTTCCCAAGATCTACTGCTTGAACTCAGTTGAAAACAAACATTTCTTCCCTTCCTTCCTTTCCTTTCTTCTCTTCTCCCTCTCTGTCTTCCTCCTTTCATTCTAGGGTATACCGTTGACTGTTGGGAAGTACAGGAGAGGGAAACAGAGGTGGAGATGGGTGGAGAAAGGGCAGAATATTTGCTATACTGTATAAATGAGTAATAGTGTTTTGCCCAGAGTAGGTTCTGAGCCAGGATTTGATAATGAATGAATGAATGAATGAATGAATGTGTGCATTACGTAGGCAGCTAAGGTCCAGGACTGGAGATGAGAGACTCAGAATGGGTAGGGTCATAGGTTTGTATACAATGACTTATTATGGAAGTCCTTTCAAAGTAATTGGTAAGAAGCCAAGTAAGGGTGTGATTTCAGGCAACGTCCCACCAAGGGCAGCTTCACCTTGATTCCACAGGGGAGCTCTGAAGTACACTTTATGACTTAGAATTAACCCGACCTGAAGTATGGGAGGTGGGCTTTCAGACTCTTACGCTGATCAGTCACAGAGTAAAGGACAGTGGGTAGGTGTGGGGTGGCGGAAGGTGGAGGTGAGAGGAGAAAGAGAAACTCTCAGGCACTCCCTGCTGGTTCAAATGACGCCACTCCAGTAGCCTGAAGGCCATCTGTGAAGAAGAGTCAAATGTGTGGCACATAGAAGCCAGAGGTGGGACACAACAAGGTCACAGGGAGCTGAGATGATCTGGGCTGAGCACCAACAGTACCCATCTCGGGTAGTGAAGGAATTGGCTTCCAGACTAAACCCAAGGTAGGGTTGTTTTCTCGCTGCTCTGTTGTTTTCTACTGAGTCTGGCCAATTGCTGTATAGGTAATATCTAGAATTGACTACATTCATCTTCACGAGAGAGGAAGAAAGATTTGTCTTAAAAAAATAAGAGATAATATTTATTTGGTACATACTATATGTCAGGCACTTCTTGAAGCACTATACATTCATTATCTCTTTTAATCCTATGTGGTTAAGATTTTGTTGCTCATTTTATAGATGAGGAAACTAAAGCTAAGAAAAGTAAGGTAACAGACCCATAGTAACACAGCTGTTAAGTGATGGATCCACAACCAGGTTACAAATATCATGTATAAATAAAACAACACAATCAATCTATTTTGAAATAGGGAAGCAAGTTAAAATCAATTTTGAGACCATCCCTGTGAAATAGGTGAGAATCTTTGCTAAATTGAGATTTAAATAATTTGATGAATACTTTGCAATGTGTATACATTTTTAAATATAAAGTATCTCTAGTCAGCAATTTTCTTTCTCTCTCTTTTAGTGAAATTCTATCATTACCAATAAATATTGAGTGAGCCAGTTTCAGAGGTCAGATTCTCTGTCATCTGGAATATATGATTTTTGGTCACATCTCTTTGCTATCTAGTGTAGGAAGGAGCAATCCTTCAAGAATGAAGTTTTGTGCCTAACTGATCTGTGGCAGCCACACAGACCATCTGACTTGTTTATTGACTCCAGTGAATTTGACTGCAGTTGAAAAGCTCAGGCAATTTTTTTCTTCCTTGCTGTAAAATAATTGTGTAGAGACAGGGGAATCCTCCAGGTGGCTAGTTAAATGCCTCCAGAAGGCATGGGGCATTGATGAATCCCTCTGAGGATGTCTGTAGTTTACAAGTGGCCTTATTGGTCAAAGAACCTCATTAATCATACCCATTTGAATGGGGTCTCCAGAAATGTTTGTGAAGCGATCATTGATGCAGGATCTCAGCATCTCTGGATGAAACTCTCTAATGCAAAGTTATTCGTTATTTTTTAAAAACCCATACTGATATTTAAAGTAGTTACTAACTTGTCTTTTTCAACATTACTAGGTTCTATTAATTTTTTTGCATATACCTCTCTCCGTCACTCTCAAGGTCTCAAACCCTTATCTTTTCCCAGGCCGTGTCAGGCCAGGAGGTAAACATTTTTTTTATAATTTTATTTATTTATTTTTTTCCCCCAAAGCCCCAGTAGATAGCTGTATGTCACAGCTGCACATCCTTCTAGTTGCTGTATGTGGGACGCGGCCTCAGCACGGCCGGAGAAGCAGTGCGTCGGTGTGCGCCCGGGATCCGAACCCGGGCCGCCAGCAGTGGAGCGCGTGCACTTAACCGCTAAGCCACGGGACCGGCCTGAGGAGGTAAAATTGATCAAAGGTAATAAGGCCCAGCTTGGCAGACTCTTGCCTTTTGTGAAACTTACATGTGTATCCCATAACCCTCCCACCCCCAAAAGTTCCCTGCAGTTATTTCTAGGAGTTCCCAGGGAGTGAACCCTTAAGTGTGCACAGCTTCTGCATGTCCCTCATTCCCTGCTCTAGCTCCTCAGGTGCTATTTCCTCCTGAGGCTTCTACTGCTTGTGAAGCCAGGTGCTGGCACCTGTGCACAGTTACCTCTGTGGGGTGACACTGTCTCTTGCCTGGCACCACTGCCATGGATGCCACGTTAGGGTCCTCAGGGTCCAAGGAGGCAATGGCGAGGCGACTCTGCTTCCTGCATCAGAATGCCTCTCTCCTTCCCCCTCTCTCTCCCACATTATATTTTATATATGATATAAAAGAAAGGCTATTTGTGCTCAATGCTTTATGGAATTTATAGTGAAATTATTACTCCAGATTTTACTGAGAGCCATGTCCTGTTCCCCATAATGAGTGCGTGGGCATTGGAAGCTAACAAATGAGAGCTCAAGCTAGACATCCTTCCTTCACCCCCTCCCTCGCTCCTATCCCTCCCTTCCTTCCTTCCTTCCTCCCTCCCTTCCTTTCTCTCTCCCACTCCCCCTTTTCATCTCTCTCCTTTTACACACATGCATATATAATATTCATTCACTCATTGAGCACCAACTCTGTGCCAGGCAGTCCTCTAAGCACTTCAGATAGAGCAGCAACGAAACACACAATGTCCCACTCTCCAGGACATCCTAGAGAGTGGCAAGTGCTATAAACAGGAAATAGAAGAGGGTATTGTGACAGGCAGTGACTAGGGGACACTCTACTTGGGGTTATTAGAGAAGGCCTTCCTGATGAGGTAAACATTTGGCTGAGATCTGAATGACGAGACCTAACTATACAAAAACCTGGCATTTAAGCAGAGAAAATAGCTGTATTTATGTCTTTACTTATATTATATGTTATAATCTGCCTCTGAGAGCTTCCCTTGCCTCTAAATTTTTCTTTTCCCCCCAAAGCCCCAGTAGATAGTTGTCTGTCATAGTTGCACAGCCTCCTAGTTGCTGTATGTGGGACGCGGCCTCATCGTGGCCGGAGAAGCGGTGCGTCGGTGCCCGCCCGGGATCCGAACCCAGGCCGCCAGCAGCGGAGCATGCACTTAACCGCTAAGCCACGGGGGGCCGGCCCTTCCCTTGCTTCTAAAGATGTAAGAAGGGGGATTTCACTCTGAACCCACCCCTGGTTGGCTTGTTCCCCCACCCAGGTATGACTTGGAGCCCATCTGGAGCAGGACCCAATTTGAGGGACCCGGTCTCACAGGGCCCTCAGCTGTAAGGATCCTGTGCGGATGGATCCCTCTTGGGACAGAGCCACTTTCCCAAATCACTGCACACTCTAATGGGGCCTCTGGGCATATGGTTTTCAGGGTTTCTAACCTCATTCCACAGGGAGGGCAGCTTCAGAGAAATCCCAGCCCAGGGGCAGAGTCACAGTGAGAAGGCAGTGGGAAGCCACATCTCCCTTATTCTCAGGGAATTCCAGATTCCACATAATTAAGCTCCAGAAGATGAAGAGTAGCGATTTCTCCAATCACTGTAGGACATTTCCAATAGAGCAGGAGCATAAAACCTGGATTCCCCAAGATGGCTAAGAGACGCGGGGGCTTTAGTACCTCCATGAGAGTCCAAGTCTCCCTTTCAACTCCTCAGAGGGGACACTGGTCACCACAGACTGGGCCTCCTCTCAGGCAGCCTCACTGATTTTTCCTGGCTTTCAAGGCCCTCGGGGAGCGGGGGGGGGGGGGGGGGGGGCCTCTGCCATCTTGCATCACTGTCTTTCACCACAGGCTCCCCCAACAGACACAGGCCTCCACACTGTCTCCTGAGCAGGCCTAGGAAAGAGGACTATTTGTCTTTTGGATTCTTCCCAGTCTTATTCCTCCATAGCGTCTTTCTCATCTTCTTTTTCTCATGACAACTCCTTTCATTTCTTCTCCATCTCTTCACTGTATCACATCCAGTCAATTCTTCAAGGCCCATCTCAAGACTCCCCTCATCTGGGTGGCCCTCCCGATTGCTGTTGCTCCCATTCATCTCGTCTTTCCTGAATGCCAACATGCACCTGGAATCTTACACACTCTTGGTAGTTCCTCTCCCTCCCTTCTTCCCTCTCGGCTTCCTCATTCTCCCTTCTTTCCCTCCCTTCCTTCTAAATAAGAATAAACTTATCCACCTCAACTCTTTTTGGAAAAAAATTTATCACTAAATTTTGAATATATAATAATAATATTTTAAATGTATGTGGGGAGTATAAAACATTAACAATAATATGCAGACATGTATGTGCCTGGTCCCCACCAACTCAAGAACGAGATATTACCATTTCCCCATATCTCAATGTGTCCCTGCCAGATCCCATCTCCGCAACCCACAGTGGGTAACTGTAACGGGACGGAAGAGTCTGATCACCCAGGGTCTTGGTCAGTGTAAGGAATTCAGACACCGACAATGGCAACAGCAAGCAAGCAAAGAATTATTAGAGGAAAGGTCAGATACACTCCGAATGAGGAGCGGGCAGTGCCCGAGAACGCATATGCCCCGAGTTTTGGTTAGTTTTATTTTTATTTGGGCTGTTTAGGGGGAATTTGTATTATCTGGTTATCCTCCAATAATGGTCTTTCCTCCACCCACATGTCGGGAGGGGGAGTTTTTGACCTTTTAGGGGAATCTCCGGAACTGTCATGGCAGTCATGCCCTGCGGAAGAGGGGCTAATGCATATGGAATTTGTGTGTAAATTAAAGAAAGGTCAATGTCCTCTAGAGGTGTAGAGCAGAAGGCTTTGTATGTGCTGTTTGTGCACCCATTATTTTTATCGTCGTGGTTGAAGGTCTCAGACTCCGGTGTTATCTGTATCTTGTGGGATGCCAGCAAGACACTTCTTTGATGTAGCGAGGTCTCCAGCTGTGATTTCCCTGCTCGTGTCTGGATGCCAGTGAGATGCTCCACTGATGTAGCAAGATCTCCAACTATGATTCCTCCCCCGTGTCCACCTAGCTACCTATCTCATAACCACTATCCCCAACGTTGTGTCTATCACTCTCCCCTACTCTTTATAGCTTTACCACTTTGGATCCCTAAAAAATGAATTGTTTAGTTCTGCATGCATTTGAATTTTATACCAGTGGAATTTTACAGTATATACTTTTCTGTGTCTTGCTTTTCTGGCTCCACTTATGTTTGTTGAGAGCCTTCCATGTTGTTGCATGCTGCTGAGTTCATTTTCACTGCTGTATGATGTTCCATTGTCTAACTATCATTATTTATTTATCCATTCTATTGTTCTTCCACGTTAGGATTGTCTGTTTTCTTATTACGAGAAAAGCTTCTATCAACGTTCTTATAGATGTCTCCTGATGCACATGTGTAGGAGTTTCTCTAGGATGTGTACAAAGTAGAAGAAATGTTGGTTCTGAGGGTGCACACATGTTCAACTTTATAGGACTTGCCAAATGACTTCCAAAGTGGTTGTCCTAGTTTATAGTCTCACCAGTGGTGGATGAGAGTTCCTGTGGCTCTTCATCCTTGATGACCTTGGTTTATCATCTCTTAATTTTTGCCAATATGGGGGCAAAATCTTGGAGGATTTAGTTAGAGTTTCTCTGATTTCTAATGAAGCTAAACATCCTTTCACATATCTTTATTGGTCATTTAGGCTTCCTCTTTTGTTAAAAGCCTGTTGAGGTCTTTTGCCATTTGAAAAATTAAGGTCTTTTTTTCTTTGCCTTTTTGAATGTTGAATAGTTCTTGATATATTCTCAGTAGTGGTCCTTTACTGGTTATATATTTTGCAAATATCACCTCCTAGTTTGTGGCTTTTTTCGTTCTCTATTTCTGGCTTCTTTCTTCAAATAGAAGTTCTTCATTTTAATTAAATCAGATGTGTAAATCTTTTCTTTTTTGCTTTGTGCTTTTTATGTATTACTTAAGAAATTCTTTCTACCTTGAGGTCATGATGATATTCTCTTATATTACCTTCCAAAAGTTTTAAGGTTTTGCCTCTTACATTTAGGTATAATCCACCATGAATTGATTTTTGTGTGTGTTGTGAGAGAGCTCAAATTTCATTTTATTCACACAGACAACATATTGTGTCAGCATCATTTATTGTGTAGTCTCCAATAATATATTGCTACCTCTGTCATAAAGCAAGTGTCCAAATATAATGTAGATCTGTTTCTTTGCTTTCTATTCTGTTCCATTGGCCCAATTGCCTAAGCCTGCAGCAAGACTATGCTATCTTAAGTATTATGGCTTATAATTAATTCTGATACTTTTGTGAGGCATTTCCTAACACATTTTTCTTCTTTTTAAAGGATATTTTTAGTCTTTTGCTCTCCCATAACAGCAAAAAAAAAGAGAGATAGAACAAAGAAATTAAATTGGAAATGAAAAAGGAGATAATTAAAGATGCTACAGATATTGAAAAGAAAATCAGAGCATATTATGTACAACATTACACTGATACATTTGAAAACCAATAAAATAAAAAATTCTCCAAATGTATAACTTAACCATCTGACTCAGGAAGTAATTTTTTTTTAGAATTTTGTTTTCTGTTTATTGCTGATCATGTATATAAATGCAATAGATCTTTATTCTGTGTCTAGAAATGTAAACTCATTAATTCTAATAATTCATCTATAGATTATTTTAAACTTTCTATACATATATTCAGATTGTTTGGGAACAAGAAATTTTGTTTCTTCTTTCCAACCCAGATATAGTCTATTTCTTTTTCTTTGCCTTACTGCCTTGGCTAGGAACTATGCCTGCATTGACTAGCAGGCAACTTCATCTTGTTATCCATCTCAAGAGAATACTTTCAATGTTTCATCATTAGATATAATATTTATGGTGGGGTTGTTTTTTGTGGATACTCTTTGTCATGTTAAGATAATTCTCTTCTATTCCTAGTTTGCTAAGAGATTTTATCCTAAATGGAATTTGAATTTGATCTGCAATTTTTGAAATAATCATGATTTTTCTCCCTTAATCTGTAACATGGGGAATTAAATTAATTGATTTTTCTAATGTCAAACCAACTTTGCATTCCTGGCATAAATCCTACCTAGTTATGATATATCATCCTGGATTTTGTTTGCTAATATTTCATTTAGAGTTTTTACATTTAATGTAATTTTCTTTCTTTTTTTTTATTGTACTTGCCAGATTTTGGTATAAAAGTTATGCTAGCTTCTGAAAGAGTTGGTATCAGATCAAAATTATAGTTCCCTAAATGTTTGGCAGAATTTACCAGTGAAATCATCAGCGAAGTTGTTTGCGTCCTGTTAGTTGTTTTTGTTTTAATCAGATTTTGGAAGTTATATATTTTTAGAAATATGTCCATTTCATTCTTTTTCAAGTTTATTGGCATCAAGTTCATGGTATCCTCTATTGCCTTTTAAATGTCTGCAGCATATACGGTATGTCCCATCTTTTTCATTTCTGTCATTGTTCCTTTATGCTGTCATTCTTTTACTCTTAATTAATTTCACCAGAGTTTTGTTAATTTTACAAACCTTTTCAAAGAATTAACTTTTGGCTTTGTTAATCATCTCTACGGTATGCTTTATTCCATTGTCATTTATTTCTGCTTCTTTAAAAAAATTACCTTTCCTTTTATTTCCTTGAGTTTATTTTGCTATTGTTTTTCCAGCTTCTTAAGATGAAAATTTATTTATTTATTTATTTTAGCTTTTCTATATTTATCTATTATCAGAGGTTGGCGAACTATGGCTAGTGGGCCAAATGTGGCCTGTTTTTCTAAATAAAGTTTTACTGACACACAACCATGGTAATTGGTTTACGTGTTATTTACAGCTTCTTTTGTGCTACAATGGCAGCAACCATATGGCCCACAAAGCCTAAAATATTTTAGTGTCTAACTCCTTATAGAAAAGTTTACTGACCCTGGATTAGGTCAAGGTTGTTTATATATTGTTCAAACATTTGTTGTTCTTATAATTTTTTTGTTTGCTACTTCTGTCAATTATTGAGACAGGGGTGCTATAAATTACCATTATGATGGTGAGTTTCTCAATTTGTCTTTGTAGTTCTGTCAGTGTTGCTCTATTTTGGATCTATGGGTATTAGATGACTACAAATCTATCTTCCTGGTGAATTGAATTTTTTATCATTAGGAGAAGATCTTTATTTCTAAAGATCCTTTTTGCCTGAAAGTCTCTGTCTGCAGTTAATATACAACCCCAGACCTTCTCTTGGTTAGTTTTTGAATGGTACATCTGATATATATTTTTCCATCTCTTTACTTCAATGTCCTTTTATTTTTTTAGATAAAATTTACATAACATAAAATTCATCATTTTAACCATCTTAAATGTACAATTCAGTGGTTTTTATTATATTCACAATATTGTACAATCATCACCACTATTTAATTCCAAGAACATTTCCATCACCCCAAAAAGAAACCCTTTATCGGGCCGGCCCCGTGGCTTAGCGGTTAAGTGCGTGCGCTCTGCTGCTGGCGGCCCGGGTTCGGATCCCGGGCACGCACTGAGGCACCGCTTCTCTGGCCATGCTGAGGCCGAGTCCCACATACGGCAACTAGAAGGATGTGCAACTATGACATACAACTATCTACTGGGGCTTTGGGGAGAAAAAGGGAAAAAAAGGAGGAAGATTGGCAATAGATGTTAGCTCAGGGCTGATCTTTCTCACAAAAAAAATATTAAACATAAGTGTTTAATGTTCTGCCTCTGGTAATTCCAATATCTTAAATCGTTGCAGGTCTATGTTTTTTTTTTCATTTTTTATCTGCTATTTCTTCAGGGTCTCATTCATGGCTTGTTTTCTTTTAAGTTTTATGTTTTTTGACTGTGAGTTCATGTTCCTTGGAACATTATCTGTGGGAATTATTTGTAGATTTAGTAGAAATTGTGTTCCTCCAGATAGGATTTGTTTTGACTCTCTCAGCTGTCTGAGAGCATTTCCAACCCAGAATCACTTTAAATTTAATTCTCTTTAGATCATGAAGATAGAGTAATTAGGTTTAAAAGCTACCCAAGAATCAACTGTTATGATTATGAATTATTAGGGGGAAATTCCTTTATCCCTCCCTCCCACCTCTGACTTTGGCACAAATGTAAAAACAAGCATGTCTCCTTGCTGTACTTGCTCTGTGAAGAGGGTTAATTCTTGTTGACCATTACATTTATGGTGGAACTCTTTGAGATTCCAGATTTACATGGGGGACTCCTTTTAGACTGTCCATCTTGGGAAGGCCCTAGACTTATCTCTTGTTTCTGCCTCCCTGTGCAACTATCAAAACAATAGTTTCAGGTCACCAGGCCATAGGCAGGTATACTTAGGGTTAAACCTGATTTCAATGCTTGCTTACCTCCCAAGGTTTCTGTTTTCACTCAGCTTTGGGCTTTTCTGAATTCTTTTCATTCTTGCTAAATTGGCAATGCATTTAGAAGATTTAAACATTTTTCTCAATACAGCATTTTTTATTGTTTTAGAAGAGTGATTTAAAATATTTAGCTCACCACATTGTTGGAAATGGAGTTCTATCAATATTCTCTTTAAAGGATCACTAAAAGCAGAAACCATATATGGACACATATATCCCATAATAGCATCCAACACAATACTAGGCACATCATAGTAGCTATTCAACTCTCCTCAAGGTGCCTCCCTTCTTCCTTCTTCCTTCATGTCTACATTATCCTTCACTCTTAGATTAATTCATTTAACAAATATTTATTAAACACCTGCCTTTACCATGATGCAAAGTGCTGGAAGATTCAGGCAAGATAGTATTTTCTTCTGCAGCACAGAGATAATAGAAGCTCTCTGTGTGAATTCTCTCAACTTTCCTTCCTTCTGCCTCTAAATTTACCATTTCAATGTTGGGCTTGCAGATCAGACCCTAGTGAACTGCATATTTTTTCCCTGATATCAAATCTCTTAACATAAAATTGTATATGTTTTTCAGAGGAAGAAACAGTAACTTAGAGAAATGTGATATTTGGTTTATGCAGAATTTAAAGATAAATACCTATAGGTTTCTTCGGGGCTTAATTTATGACAGGAAGCAATATGAAAAATAGAAGAAGGTTCAGTGTTTATCATTTCAGGAGATTGTGATTACGCATCTCACACTCTAAATGGCAATAAATAAACTAAAGTAGGAAACTATCACTATCTATTATTCTTAACACCTTAGATATGTGGCAATATATAGAATAAGCATTTTTATTAAGCTCTAACCAAGGTAGAGACAGTGGGGATAATGAGAAGAGGAAGGGTTAAGACATGTTAGGCAGGTAGAATCTACATGATTTGGTTGTGTATAGGAGATGAGGATAGTCTCTCTTACAGCCACTTTTAGGCACTTTAGATACAGCCAACTGGGGTAGGCAACCCAGTACATGTATATGAAGAAGAGTTTAGCTATTACCAGTTGACATGAATTAATGACTAGAGTAGAAAAAGGAATGAAATAGCAGGGAGTCAAAGTTATAGGTAAAATAAAAACAAATTACGATTAGCAAAATTTAATAAATGAGAGGGCTGCTTAATAAATGAATGAATGAGAGCCAGCCCTGATGGCCTACTGGTTAACGTTCAGTGCTCTCACTGCCTTGGTGGCCCAGGTTCACTTCTGTGGAACCACACCACTGGTCTGTTAGTTGCCATGCTGTAGCGGCAGCTCACACAGAAGAACCAGAAGGATTTACAACTAGATGTACAACCATGCACTGGATCTTTGGGGAGGAAAAAAAAAAATGAGGAAGATTGGCAATAGATCTTAGCTCAGGACAAATCTTTCTCAGCAAAAAATAAAATAAAAAAATAAATGAATGAATGAGTGCACAAGTGACTAGGTAGCTCTTTACAATACCATGCTGAGAGGTAGAATTGATAGAACTTGGTGGTTGACTGAAGAACCCTTATAAACCCAGGGTGCAACGTGGTCTTGTTTCAGTAAAGTATTACACTACAGTAATTATTATTTCAGCAGAAAAATATAAATGGAAGCATTTCAGAGATTTACTCAGGCTCTTGAGGAAACCTCAAATACCTTTATAGTATTATTTTTAATGCAGAGCAAAATTTCTCTTTTGCCATCTCTCTCACTTTCAAAATCTTTCACACGCTTAGGAAGAAGCTTATAAACAAAACTCTCTCCTCTTCTTTCTGTGTGCTCTGAAACATTCCCCAGCGTCCATCTGAAGTGGCTTCTCATTCTCCCTCACCTCCTCATGATCAGGGTTTATCTAGCCTTTCTAGCTTCTGAAATCCTTCACCTTTGGCTCGGTGTTAGGATTCTGCATAAGTGAGAAGAGCTTCAGAACGAATTCAGCAAGCAGAAGGAGCAGAGAGAAAGGCTGCCAATTTATGACTATTTCTGTTGTTGTTTCTCTGCCACAGTTAAATGTATTCTGTAAGGAAGAGAAATGTATATGTGCAGCTTTGAGTGAATGGGAAGATGAGGGTCCATTTATGGAGATGGGGAACATAGGAAAAGAGACAGTTTTGAGGAAAACATGAGATCATGTGAATGATATGAGTCTAGGCTGCACATCTCTTGCCTTCAATGATGTCAGTTTGGTAGCTGGAAATTGGCCATGTTTGCAGTATTTAAACTACAAAAATTGGCAAATGCTATGCTTCAAGGCCTTTCCCACCCTGAGAGCCAGTAGTTAAACATTTATCAACACGTCACTGTCCAAGAGGCCACTGGATAAATGAGTCTGGGCTCAGGAGACAAATCTGGGCTGGAGACACTGTTGTGGGAGGTATCAGAATATAGATGTGGGGTGGCTTCATGGACTGGCAACAGGGTCCCACACTTAGAAGATCCCCATGTTTGGTTTAATGCTCTGCTGTTGCCACCTTGATATTCTTAATTTTTGAACACAGGGTTTCATTTTGCACTGGGCTGGTATGGGTGGTAGGGTGGTTTGGGCTGGTTGGAGAGTTGCTTGATATACTGCCTTCCTTCCCTCAAAACAGGTATTCTGTCTTATTCACCTATTTAGTAGCACATTTGCACAGACATTTTCCCCATCCGTTTTGTCAAGCTGTGTATTCTTCACAATTGCTTCTATTTTCCTTCCATATTGTTCTCTTCTCTTTGATCTTCTTTTGAAAACTATTAACTGTCAAAGCATTAATGTATTAAGTAACTTTAATAAAAATGTTTCTGCCCAAGATTGTAATGTCCCATACATTCACCCTTCAGCTTGGTATGATGTGATAGTTAACATGGTTCTGGAATCACAGAGAACTGGATTTGAATTTTTGGGTGTGACCTGAAGTAAGTTTCTTTGGTTTCTCTGCACCTTAGTTTTTTCATTTGAGGAAAGAATAATATTTACCTCTGAAGGTTCCTGTGAACATTAAATTAGGTAATCTACATAAAATCCGTGGTACTAATAATCTAACACAATGCCTGGCACATGGTTAAGTGTTCATTAATGGTAGTTATTATTAACATTATTTGTATTCATAGGTGATGAATTAGGAAACCCCAGTAATGAAATTTACACACGACACAGAGTGGCAAGGTCTCAGGAGGCATAAAGGTAATACTAGCAGAGATGTGCTGGAAGATTTCAACTTTTTAAAAATAATTTTCTTGGTCCCACAATATGTACATCCCAGACTGGACTGAACAAAGTACGTCTTACTGAAGTTCTTAATATTCTCAAACCTCCTCTATTTTACCCACACACTGATGCAATCTACACAAACAGCATGGACATGGGCTCTGGGGCACAGCCAGCCATTTAGCCATTTAGCTTTTTTGAGGCAGTGAAAAACCCTTTCCTTGGCATAAAGCTAGGCATACGGTAGGCACTCAAAATATTGTAGGTTATTCTCTCCGCCGCTGTATCCCCAATTCCTAGCACAGAGCCTGGCACACGGTAGCCATTCATTTATAGAATGACCTCATGATAAAGCCGCCCAGGCTTCCCCGTCAGCCCCCTAAACTCTTACTCCTTCTGCGCCTCTGCCCGAGGCGGCGGGCAAAGCCCAAGGGCCCCAGACGCGCGCCAGGCCTAGTTCACGGACTCGCTCCCCCCGCGTGGCCGCAGTCGCTATGGAAACGGCGGGAAATAACAACTCCGTTCCCCCCGGGTGCGGGAGGCCCGCAGAGGCAACGGCAGCGGGAGGAACAGCGGGAGCGACGCGCGGCCCCCTCTGAGTTCACCGCGGTGCCAGCGGAGCCGCAGCGCCGAGCCCCCGCCCCGCCCCGCCCCGCCCCTCCCCCGCCGGCCCTCGAGCGTGGGTAAGTTCCCCGCGGCGGGCGCCTCCCCGGGGACCCCACCCACTGCCCCCCGCCTGGGACTCGGTTGCGCGCCGCTGCCCGCGGTATTCAAACAGTGCCCAAGGGAGCTTCGCCGCGGGGCGGCGCGGGTCATCTGGAGGGGGGGTGGCGAGGGGTCTTGGGAGCTCTCTCCGAAGAAGAATCTGGGCAATTCCAGCCAGAATCTTAATTTCTTTATTTTGGAAGCCAGCAGGAAATTGAGAGGTGAGGGGGCACGGAGAGAAAAGAAAATTAAGTCGTTTGGAAAGAGTAACACAAATAGGATGTTAGAAATTGAGTTTCATCGTATTTATAATTCCTCTGTGTGTGTGTGTGTGTGTGTGTGCGTGCGTGCGTGCGCGCGCACTCGGCTTGCCTGGTTAGAGCCCCTCGCGCGGCTCCTGTCCCGAGGTGGTTACACCTTGCTTCTTCCAGTGGCGTGTGAAACAGGTGTCGTGCGCGCACTGCGAGCGCTGATTGGCTGTGCAGAGTGTGGTGAAATACTTGAACGTGGACCGTGAGTCCTGCAGCCTGTAGGGTCCTCGGCGGGCTGGACGCCGGGCGCACGGCCGTTGCTTCGCTTTTACCTGTGGGTTTGTCTGTTTCCCATTGGTTTCAGGGGCGACCCCGCGCTGTGTGTGCGCTGAGGCCGCTGGGGCAGCGGAGGTGCCCCCCACGGAGAAGCGAGCCGGGCCGGCGTCCCGTGGGGAAGATGAGCGGCAGCGGCACCAGCGCCAGGTCCAGCCACCTGTCTCAGCCGGTCGTGAAGAGCGTGCTGGTGTACCGCAACGGGGACCCCTTCTTCGCGGGCCGCCGCGTCGTCATCCATGAGAAGAAGGTGTCCAGCTTCGACGTCTTCCTGAAGGAGGTGACGGGCGGCGTTCAGGCGCCCTTTGGGGCCGTCAGGAACATCTACACCCCGCGGACCGGGCACCGCATCCGGAAGCTAGAGCAGATCCAGAGCGGGGGCAACTACGTGGCTGGGGGCCAGGAAGCCTTCAAGAAACTCAAGTGAGTCCATGTGTCCCCACCGCCCACCATTTCAGGGTGCACTAAGGTGTGCGGTTGGCACGAGGAAGGGACTGACTCTCGCGTCACCCACACCGCAGTGTGTCGAGGGCTGTGACTGCGCGCGTTGATGCCTCTCCACGCTCCCGCTGCAGTTGGGGTTCGAGTTTGAAAGTGTGACTGGAGAAGGAATTTCACTTGGGTAGCAGCTGTAGAAATAGACTTAAAACGTGTGTATCAGGAACAGGAATCTTAAAAAAAAAAAAAGAAAAGTATTTAGTGACTAAACTGATACTTTAGCATTTTCTGTTCTGCTTTTTCTCTTTCCACTTTTTCTTTTTTCTTGGAACCTATCTTTTAAGTTTACATAAAGATTTCTTAAAAATCACTTTGAAGTATTGGATACTGTATTGTCTCTAGAGGAGAAAGTGCTCCCTGTGTCGTGTCCCCCCCCCCCCCGTTTAAATTCTTGCAACTTTTCATTCCAAGCAGAAGGGACCACGCCTCACTGTTGTGACCCTCCTCTCACCCCTGCATGTTTATGCCGTTGGCATAATGCTAATGCTTGGAAAAGTTTATTGGCTTCCTGTATTTGTCTATATGTCTGTCTCCAGGTACCTGATGGTTAAACCTTCAAGCACAGGGGTCATTATTGGCGCTGATCCCCAGTTCCTGGCAGAGAGCTCACTCATAGTAGTGAATTAGCAAACTGTGCTGAGGTCTGTGAAGGGAAACGATGAACAAGACATCACTCCCGTCTTTTGGACTTCAGAGTGTAACAGGAGACAGATTATATGCACACCAATACTTTTCATGCAAATTACAAAGGGATAAGTGCAATTAGAAGAATAAAGTTATGTGGGAGTTGAGAGTTGAGCGAGATTATTCCTGGTGAGGGTGGGATTGTAGGACAGGTAGAATTTAATATTTCATAGGGTTTTTTTTTTTTTACAGCCTTATTGAGGTAGATGTCATATAACATAAACCACCCACTTTAGTGGTTTTTACTATATTCACAGAATTGTGCAGCGATCACCACAAACTCTTTTTAGAATATTTCTATCACTCCAAAAAGAAACCCCTTACCTCCCAATGTCCGCTTCTCTCCATCCCCTAGTAACCACTAATCTACTCTCTGTCTCTATAGATTTGTCTGTTCTGGACATTTCGTATAAATGGAATCATACAATATGCAGCCTTTTGTGTTTCTGGCTTCTTTCACTTAGCATAGTGTTTTCAAGTTTCGTCCATGTGGTAGCATGTATCAGTACTTCATTCTTTTTATTGTTGAATAATATTCCGTGGTATGAATATTCCATGTTTTATTTATTCACTAATCAGTTGATGGATGTTGGGTTGTTTCACTTTTTGGCTATAATGAATAATGCTGCTATGAACAATTATGTGTAAGTTTTCATTTCTCTTGGGTATATACCTAGAAGTGGAATTTCTGGATCATATGGTAACTATCTTGCATAGTTTTTAATATAATATTTTAATTAAAATTCAGTTTGAGCCTCTGGATAGCAAAAAAATATCTTTACCAGAAATCTGTGCTTGTGAATTCTGATTTTAACTGTATAGAAATATTTTCCCACATATCACTAAAGTTGTCTAATACCATATTTTCTTTCCTAAGTTTGTTTAAATTGAGTTCTAGGTGTTCTGCTTTTTGTTATGCCAGACATTCTTTTTATGGGAGGTGAGGGATGCGATTTGATTTATTTTTCCCTTCCCTGAAACCTCCTTTCTCTAGCTTTGTCTAGCTTCATAGAAAAGAACTAGATGAAGGCGTGTGCTTCAAAGAAACTTGGCACTTAAAATTTAATAGACTGCATTGTGTTCAATACCAATAGTCTGGTTTTTATCCATCACCATACACAGATATATAATAATGTACACCTGAAATTTACACAACGTTTAAGCCAATATGACCTCAAAAAACCCCCCACAAACTAGTGAAGTGCTAGATTAAAGAAAGTATGGAACTCATACCTAGAAATAATCCATAATCTACGTATGAAAAGAAAGATTAAAAAAAAACCTTAAAATCAGGAGACTTGAGACTGAACTGTTTATTAGCTCTGTATCCTTGGGCAAGCCACTTGACTCAGCTAGTCAGTTTCCTAATAAAGAAAAGGAACATGACCATTTCTACCTCACAGAGTTGTAAAAAGTAAATACTATGGATCTGAATGTGTTTCATAAACACCAAAGTGTTACATAGATGTAAAACATCTCTACGGCCAGTTCCTTTTACCATACACTTTATTTTTTATTAAATAGTTTCTATATAAAACAATTTCATGGGAATGGAAATCTGGTTCAGAATCTATTAACAGCTCAAAATTGTAGACTCACTTTAGTAATTCACATTCTCTTTTGTTTATTTGGCACTACCAACTCAAAAGATAAAAACAGGTACAGTTCCAAACCAAATAGAAAGTGCACTTCAAATCACTCTTTATATATACGAGAGATTTGCGTGGTTGTTTTTGCTTTTAATTCACATACAAAAAGCCTGAGTTTGTTATAACAGTGTCCATGGTTAGTTTTCCATGCTGACAGATGAATAGTTTATTTATTTGTGTTAAAGTGGTAGTATCTATGGTTATAATGATAGAAGCCAAGAAGATTTAAATGCTAAATATATGCTTAAATAAATGCTTAGCAGTTGTAAGTTTATATAACAAACCAAGCAACTGGCAGAGCAAAAGAAAGCCGAGAAGATATAGAGGGTAATTCGTGTCATTTGGACCCTAAATGATGTGGGGGAAGATAGCAATGGTGGAAAAATATTTTTCAAATAAAAATGATCAACTTCCTGCTTGAATTTCTTTCACGCAGATTTTTCCTAATAGTTTTGAAACCATGGTTAAACTTCTAGTAGCCATTAAACTTTCATAGCAGAGAATTCTAGAGATTATTATTTTCCCCATGCATTTTTGGAAGTTGACTCTGCTACATTAATCTTGTGGATCTGAGATTAATTTCCTGCACATGACAGTTAGAATGTTTTGGTGTTATGTCAGAAATAAGCCCCTGCAGATTTGCAAAGAGCCATTTTATTGCTAAACAGAGGGGATAGTTGCACTGTCTTATATAGATACTGTTTATTTAGGACAGATATATGATAATTTCCACAGGTATCGATTAAAGCATTCTATTCAAAAAAGCAAACAACAACAATAAAACACATTGCAATAGCCAAAATTAATTTTAATATAAAATTATGATAGTTGAGGTAGAGAATCTATTTATTTATGGTTATAAATTAAATGCTAGATTTATACTTATGTTTTATGTTAAAATGTTTATTTAGCACTTTCTGTGTATGAAGCGCAGAGGAACCAGATTACAGTGATGGAGTTATAGCTTGAAGTTGACAAAGGTATAAAGTTTTCAGGTTGTGCTTATGCTATAGTTAAAGAATGATCACTAGTTAATATCCGTAGCAAACAGTAATGGAATAATAGGGGTCTCCAGAGGTTAACTAGTCCACCCATCTGTCTCTTAGCTGAACCAATACCTAAACCATCCCACATGGCTGAGCATTTCTGTATCATTAAAGTGCTCTCATAGGGAAAAAGATTTCCCAACCTTGCACAGTTGTTACACTAATGCATGCTCTCGTACTTTCTTTGACCTGAAGTCTATGATCAATGGAATTGTTAAGCAGCTTTACAAGCAAACCACTCTTTATATAAAAATTGATATAAATATCAGAAATATCATATATATAGTAAGTAGCTAACCATTGTGGGGAAAAAGATGTTCCCCAATAGAAGTATGTATTTCTAAGAATTCAGTTTCATTGAAGTTTAGAGTAGACACATGTTAGCTCTGGCTGGTGATGCTGAAAGCAGTTCCTTCTAGCTTTTAATTAGTAGCTATTGATTTTTTCTTTAGGCTTAAGTATTTCCTATAGCTTGCTTTACTTTTTAATAATTTTTAAAAAGAAATTTACATATCTGATGCAAAAGCTATAAAAGAAACCCTTATTTTTTTTTTTTTCCCTTCAGTTACTTGGAAATAGGAGAAATCAAGAAAAGACCAATGGAAGTTGTTAATTCAGAGGTAATGCAAATAATATTTTGAAAGTCCAAATAAATAACAGTGCCATTTTTGTGTTTCTTATGGTGTGTCTTAGAGATTTGGATGGCGTTCTAATCATAAGAGATAAGTTGTCTAATGTATATAAATGGGACATTGTATGATTTAAGATAAAGATAACCCTTTCTTTGGATCATTACCAGGAATGAAGAGACTGAGTAGGTGTCCTAAGACATACAGGATTAGACACAATGTTTTCTTATTTTTCCCATTTTCTAGCTACTTGTTCTCTGGTTGAAATCTAGAGGAATTTTCCCTGTCAAGTGGGGAGAGATTCTGAGCACTGTTAAACCAATCTTTACCGAAACTACATCCCCTGTCCTAACTTGCTTCTCACAGTCCAGTGTCTGAAATAGCCAGGATCACCCTGACTGCCCCTGAGACTTTCAAAGGAGCCAGTTGTACTTTCTGTGATGTCAGGAAAACACCTCCATTTTAACTTGGCGTTAAAGTTCACTTGAGCATAGTCACCAAAAGCTTGCACGAAGACTAGAAACGAGTCTTGTGGAACATGTTCAGAACAATCCATTCCACATAGCTTCTGAATCCCTAGTGGAGTTTTCAGATATTTTGTAGGACGTATTCCTTAGTTTGTGGATGAAAAAATAGATTGAAAACAAAGTTAAGGCAACAGCCTTAAATTCCCAGTGAGAGAGGAAAAATTATATTTAAACTCCGATTGGGACTCTGCTCACCAGCCCAGACTCCCCCTTATCCCATTTTGACCCCACATAAACCAGTGTTTCCAATGAGTGTCTTCTGCCAGTGAGGAAATAGCTGACAGAAAAAGGAGTTTTTCCTCATTTGTAGCACAGAGCCCCAGAGAGACTCCTCAGCTCTCGCCATTTCCTCTCACATCATGTTTGTGCCCAACAGGACCAAATAGATCTCTCTAGAAAAAAACTACATGAGAAAAAATTCTAATTGTGAGGTATTTTGAAGAATATGAGATTAAATTCATTATTCAAATAATTTCTGGAAAGAGGTGCTATTCCCAGACATTGTTTAAAATAATTAATATTCTTGTTTGTATTTTTGATTTTCAATGTGTGTCAAATTAATTATTCATGAAAGTGATAAGATTTATAGCTTGAAGTGGACAAAGGTATAAATTTTTCAGGTTGTGCTTATGTTACAGCTAAAGAATGCTAAATATCTGTAACAAGTAGTAAAAAAGGACATTGGTGAATTAGTTCTGGATATAATTTTGTTTGAAGGATACACAACTGTTTGAAGTAGGCTACCTTGCTTGAAACTGGTGACTGAAGCTGAATTTCTATGATAGAATTTGAGATGTGTGAATTCCTAAAAATATGAGCATATATTTACTCTAGGATTCCAGTGTCTTTGATGAAGACATTGTGCCTGGTGAAGTGCAATAGGTGTGTAATAAATTTTTCGAATGTACTTTTTTTTGAAGAAAAGATTATCCTTGGGACTGGCCCCGTGGCGTAGTGGTTAAGTTTGGCACACTCTGCTTTGGGGGCCCCGGTTCGCAGGTTTGGATCCCGGGTGTGGACCTACACCGCTTGTCAGCCATGCTGTGGTGGTGACCCACATACAAAATAGAGGAAGATTGACACAGATGTTAGCTCAGGGTGAATCTTCCTCAAGCAAAAATAGGAAGGTTGGCAACAGATGTTAGCTCAGAGCAAATCTTCCTCAATAAAAAAAAAAAAAAAAGAAAGAAAGAGATCATGCTTTACAAAGGAAGCATTCACAAGGACTCCAGTTAATTTAATTTGCTAATTGTTCTTTCGCTTTAGAGCGGTAGCTATTGTTTTCTCTTTACTTTGGGTCTATGCACGAGCCTCACAGACAAGGTTCTAATTTATGAATGCACATCTCACATGTGAAAAACCCACCCCTTGTCTCTATCTAGAAGACTACATCTCTCCCACTTTATTTCTTACTGCTGATTCCCTCCCCTTTTCCTTTCCTTTTATAGCACAGACCCTGCTGTAGCCTTTCCTTTCTTTCAGTCATTCCCCACAAAGCCTTCCAAAAAGGATAAAAAGAAAGAAATAGAAGAAATTTGGGGATGCAAAGGAGATGGGTAGAGATGGTGAGAAACTGCATGTCTATGCTCTGTAGTGCTTTTGCTCACCCCATCCCAAGCCCCACTGTCCCACTTGCTCCCTGGAACCTTCTCTCCCACTATTGTCTGCCATGACCTTTCCTTCCAGTCTAGACAGGCTGTGTGTTCACTTCCCTGACTTTGCATTCCCAGTCTTGGTCTCCAGCACAGAGACCCTCCTCCCCAAAGACCACACCATGGCCACACTCAAAGCCTGGTTTGAGCAACGGGAGCCCCTACTTTCATTGCCAGAAAGGGAGAGTTTCGGCATCTCAAAAGGGAACTCTGAATGCATTTTCCGATAGAGACATTACTTTAACTGTTGGTTCTATAGTATTATTGCTGTTGTTTTAGGTAGAACACAAGTTAAAAGGCTTTGGTGAGCTGCCCTGAGAATTATTGTGTGTGTGATTCTTTTTTTTTCCTGAGAAAGATTCGCCATGAGCTAACATCTGTGCCAGTCTTCCTCTATTTTGTATGTGGGTCGCCACCACAGCATGGCTGCTGAGGAGTGGTGCATGTCTATGCCTGGAAACTGAACCCGGGCCACTGAAGCAGAGCATGCCAAACTTAACCACTAGGCCATGGGGCCAGCCCCTGTGTGTGTGTAATTCTTACAGTGGAGAAATACCTCTCTCCTTTCCACAACTGATTTTCGTCAAACTTTTAGAATTCAACAAGTTTATAAGTTAGAGGACTGTCTATATACAAAATGTGAAAACAGATTTGATAGACACTGGCCTTTCACAAAAATTATAGATTGTATTTTCTTGATCTAAGATGGTGATTTCCTTTCAACATTTATGTCTGCCAAGAAAAGATTGCACACCTTGTTAAATACTATTGATGACTGCTATTCTTTGGAGTAAGATAACACAGCTTACTCTCAATCTCACAGGGAGGGATTCACAGAATTAATTCTGAAATGGGTTTAGAACATGAATCCATAGAATTGGAGGGTTTAGAGTTGTTTAAGGTGGAAATTCAATGCAGTAGGAGGACAAACAATGTTTATTCAAAGATGTTTCAGTATGAAGGGTGAGTAAAATTACTTGTTCATCAAAATTGAGGGCATTTTCCTCAAATATGAGGTAATTTCATACTATTTGAGTTTTCAGTGTTGGGACTATGTAATAAAAGGCCCCACACCAGTGTACATGATTCAGTTATCCTATTTGCTTAAAACATACTAATTCTAATTATTCCCAGTACATGGTACTGTAGAAGGACCTTTACAGTTCGATGGGGTTATGTAGAACGTGTAGCACTGGGTCCTAAGCCACTGGGGCTAGGAAACCCAGCCAGTGAGTGCTGGGAGTTAGTGGCATTCCTTCCCTCCTCCAGAGCACCCTCACCCAAGTCTGTAATACAATTTGGTTGCTCTTTAGAGAGTTCATAATTTAGACACAATGGTATCCACTTGCTGACCGCAAGTCATGGTAACTAGAATGTGCATGTCACCTCGACATTCAAAGTTCTTTTGTGGTTCCTGTCATTGCCTTTCTGTTCCGTGAAGCTCATCTTTAAAGAGACACTGAAAGGACAACCAGCCCTTTTCCTCTTCCTCTTTCTGGCCATATCATTGGGATAGATAAAGGCAGAACTCGAACGGATCTGTTCCACTAACCTGAGAGAAGCACATGATGTTATTTGGCCAACGCTCCTGGCAGCAGGAGGAAAGGGGAAGGATGATAAAAATAAAGAGGGAGAAGAAAAAGGACATAGGAGTAAGAAAGATGAAAAGGTGACTCTGGTGGTTTGCATCTGCTCCAAAGTCGGGCGGTTTTGGGGCTCAGAGCAGACTTCCCCCACCTCTCTACCCACGTCTTGCTTTTCCTAATATCCCCATAAAGAGATCTTCTAGACTCGCCTTGTACTCTTGCCTCTGCTCCCCAGTCATTTTGTATAGTTGTATTTTCATCTTTCTCCCCACTTTCCCTGCATGAGTGGTGGTTTTAATAAAGATGGTTTTCTCATCTTCTGACCTTGGGAGCTCATCTCCTTGTTTATGTCTCCCCAGTCCTCTCTTTGCTTGCTTCTCTCCCTTCTCTCAGCTCAGTTTCAGAACTCATTCTTACTTTTTTTTTTTTTTGTCAGGAAGATTAGCCCTGAATTAACAGCTGATGCCAATCCTCCTCTCAGAGCTCATTCTATGCTTCCGTGTTCCAGGTCGACTCACCAGCTTCCCTCCTTCCTCTGTAACATAAGCTGTCTGTGGGAGTCCTCTGTCGTTGCTGGAAGCCTCTGATCTGCATGTGGGATTCCTTTCCTCGTCCTTACTAGCCTGCACTGAGTTCTTACCCTCTTGCTTTAACTGACTATGATTTTTGCCTCCTTTCTTCTTCTTTTACTGCCTCATCTGCTTTGCTTTCATGTGCTTGGAGGCTTGTGCTGTGCGGCACGGTAGGCGGAGTGCTGGGGAGCAAAAATGAACAAGACTCGCATAACCTCTCACCTCCAGGAATATACATTGCTGAAAAGACAGATGTGATGTCTCTAGTACCACATGATAAGTGATTCAATTTGGTAGGGATTCAATTCAGTTTGTGTTGAGCTGTTTATTTCAAGTGCTTTTGACTTTACCATGTGGCAGCAAAGCCATTTATGAACTCTTCAAATGGAAGCTTCCTTCCTCTTTGACCTAGAGTTATAGATCCCACTGATCATTCCCCTGGCCCATGTCTCATCCAAAAAGTGAATTCTTCAAATAATGACATACTTAAATAGTTAGAGCTCCAAGTCAGTTTTACTGTATAAGAAGCCTTGGTACACATTATATACAGAGGGCACAAGCGGACAGCTTGGCTACAGAGCACTTATGATGTGCTGGGAACTGTGTTAGGCAGTGGGCGTTGAATGAATACTTCACTGCTCTTGCTCTTTTAGAATCTAGGGGAGGAGACAGGGAAGTAAACCAACATTATTATCCAGGGCACATGTCCTGGGCTAGTGGTATGCTCAGGAGACTGAGGAAGGACAGATGGGATTAGGGTTGAGGGTCAGCCAGTTTACAATGGTTTTAAATATAATAGAATTTTTTATTTTTGGCCTGTCTCTCTTAGATTAAGGTTTTGAGAATGTCCCTTTCTACAACTTCAGTAAGGGGGGATTATTTAATACTGATATCTGTGAAAGAGTCAAAGCCTGTCTCCAACAGAAGGAATGAAAATCAACTTGATGGACAAGAGAAAATGGCAGCCTTGCCGTTGGTCAGGCGTGGAGGATGGAAGTATAGCAAGCTGCTGCAGAGTTAGCGGAGAACGTTGCTTCTCCCACAGTCACACAGCAGCTGTAAAATGCCGTAAGCGCCCCCTATTTAAGCGATTACTGCTTTCTTACTGCTGACACCCCGGACCTGCTTTGCTGGTCCCATATTTTCCTGGGAATCTTTAATTGCTAAACCACCCTGACCTCATAACAACCCCTCGTGCATCCTCACTTCTCCTAATCTCACCCCAAAAACTGCAGTCGATCCAGAACTGACCTCTGCTGCCCTTCCACCCTTCTCAGAATCCTTCCATGACAACCCAAACTTGCCAAGAGGTGATTCCCTCCTCCCTCTTTCTCAGCGCCATTCTGTGGTTTCTCTGAGAGCCATCCACTGCTCTACCAAGTTAGTAAAGCTGATTTTGTCAGACTGCAGGTTGGTTCCTGTGTCCAGTGGTCTTCGGCAGAATAGGCTTTCACATATGCCTCAGAACTGTCCGTTAGATTGTAGGTCTCCAGGAGGTCTGCTAATTTTGTGTGGTACCTAGCATTAATGGGCTGGTAATAGTTTTAATTCTCTATAGTTTTGAATGTTCCTTATCAGCCAGTTAAGGTAGACGTCTGCATGCCTCATGATGCCTAGTTGTTCTGCATTTCACATGTGGGAGGGATGTCTCACATAGCCTAAAAGTCTTCGTGGCCACTACCTGTTTGGATTTTGTTTCAGCGTAAAATTAGTTGGAGTTAAACCTTTGTGTGATACTTTTATTGTCTCTCTAGTATAATTTGGAGCTGTGGTAAATGAATACTGTTCCCTCAGCAAGGATTTATTGTGTGCCTGCTATGTGCCAGGCATTGTGCTTGTCCCTGGGAACCAAACAAACATGGCCCCTGTGCTTGTGGAACTTACTGCTCTTTAGCCTTCCTTGCCTGCTATGCCTCGATTTTAACTCTACCAACATGGATCTGTGTTAGAGAACTTGTAGATTTCTTTGGTTCAAGAGCTATATTTTGAGGGCTAGATAAACAGTTTTTGAATTTTATTATTAATAATGGGTCAGGGAATAATGAGGCTAAATTTTGAGGAGTAATAAACACTTAATTTCTGGAAAATTAGTTCCATTTTGATGGAGTTATAAACAGTTAAGCTACTAATTGTAACCTGCATAACAGCTGGGATTGTTCATTTCCTGATGATTGGATAAAAATGGCTTGAACCTCCACTACTTAGCCTTGGGAATGCCCAATATTCTTCCCAAAATTTCTGTGAATTCCTGTAGGCATTATTATCTCATGAGCACCTCTTCTTCCGAGCTTCTGTTTCGAAAGTATTAATTGAGTTTGTGGACTGTCTTGTTCCCCTACAGGTTGTGTGTCTTTAAGACCCCACCACCTCAGAGATGAGATCCTTTCATTGATGTCCTCACAAATACCCTATTCACACAAGTTTGTGTGTGGTGAAGGTTACCAGTGGTTTGTAGAAATGGAGTAGGTTTTGTAGATCCTGTAGAAGTGTCAACAACTCAAAACTTAATATCAGACTTCCTCATTCTTAAAAATACCTTTTATTTGCCTTAAATGCCTTATTTGTCTCATATGCCAATTCAGGCTCCAGCCCGTGGCCTTGCTTCTTGGCCTCCTCTCTCTTTTTCTCCCTCTGCCCATCTTGTCTCTGTTCTACCCCGACCCCAAGATCTTCTTGATTTCTAATACAGAACAATTTAGAGCTTTATTTTGTTTCCTTGAATCTTGATAACCTGTGCTCTCAGGGTCAGCAGAAAAGATAATTTTTACCCCCTTCTTAACATTTATATTTTTAAAAAATCAAGGGTCTGGTTGGGCTTCCCCTTCTTTTATCTACTCTTCCTCATCTGCTGGTGGAGGGTGCGGGTCATAAGTGCAATGATAGGAAAGAGGAGAGAGCAGGTCAGGCTTGCCTTATTCTAAGTGATCCATCCACGAACAAGCATGCTATCTATAGTTTGGAGAAGTGCTGCCTTGAAAAGAAATCTGCAAATTGATATCTGAAGTAAGACCCCAATGAATGTCTTCCCAAGGAACGGAAGCCTCCTTGTTGGATAAGCATCATATTGAATCCTCTTGAATACACCTCCCTCATTTTAGATTTTCATTTATAAAGAATTTGGATAAACTTTGTTTCTTCTTAGTGGGGTGGGGCGCTGCGGGAATACCTTGGAGTGGAGGAGAGAAAGGAGGAGTTTTTGAAACCTCAAAACATTGCCTTGTCTGGAAAGTTTGTGGGAGTGTGGGTTGTGCTTCAAGGTCAGTTACTCCCGTGAATGTGTTTAAGGTTTTGAATATCATTATTAAAACTTCACATTTCAGTTTAATCATTAGGCGTAATCTCTAATGAAACATACTATGAGATTTGCTACTTAAAGTCTTTTGTTTGGGAATGGGATTCTAGACATTAAATTGGGTGTAATTATTAACCTTTCTGCAGGAAGGCATGGGGCTATGTGGTTTTACTTACTAATCTTTTGCCTGGGAATTCTGGGTTCAAAGCGGGAACTATTAAATAGTTAAACTCTTAAATATTTTTTTCTTTAACTTGGAGAAAGATTTCCAGATTATGTTAGTCAGATTTACTAATTTATCGAAGAATCAAAATCAAAGAGAATAAAACTCACTTTTGTGAGTTCTTCCCACAATAATTAAAGCCCCTCCCCAATCTTTTATTTTATACCTTTCCCCCACCTGTCTGGTGTAACTGCTAAGTAAGAAGCATTCTTTTAAGGACAGCTAGTTCACATCAGTGGTCATAGTGATTCCAAGGTGACTATGACCTTGCCAGGGTTCTGTGAAGATGGAGTTTTCTGCTAAAGAACGACTGGCTATTTCATTTTTCTTTCACACTTTCTTATTTTACCTTTACTCTGTATTGAGCTGCTTATATGTGTGTGTGTATGCACGCGCATTGTGTATTTGAACAAGAATGAAAAAAAGAGAAATGTTCACATCAAGCTGGAAGATGAACAACATCCTTTAATAACCATTGATCAGCTCTGATCAAAAGCTAAAAGGTTGGTGATTTTAGTTTGTCCATTAACATGTATCATGGCATTTGTTCCATATATCTTGCATTCTCTATTTGGCATTTAGACATGATTTGAGGAAATTAAATGTCCATGAAATTGGAAGATATGCAAATTAGATAATGTATAATTTTTTTATAGTAATAAGCTATTCTAAGCAAAGACAGAATTTTAATAAATAAACATTAAGAAAATAATCAACCTTTTAAGGAAAAAATGGACAATTTAATAAAATAGTTAAATTGCTAACTAAATGTGTATGTTTAAAAACACCGCTTAATTGAAGTATCAAACTATTCTTAAAAAGAGATTTCATTTGAGTCCACACTAAAATAAGGTCCCTTTGGCAACTCCAACAGCAGCACCTACTGAATGGAGAAAAACTGCTTGTTCTTATACTGCATGGGATTCAGAAACATAGAAGATGAAATTTTAGGAATACGTAGTATGATTTGAAGTTCTGCCAAGGTATACCAAGCTCTTGGTTGATGGATACTGTGCACCTACTAGAAAATCAATACTGAAGTTCACATTTTAGGATAATTGTTAGAATGAGCTTATTGAGTTTTCTGATAAAGTCAAAGGGACTGTTCATGATAGAAGTATGATTATTTCCATATGATAGGAGTAATAGGAAAATGTGACTAAGTAAATAGCAAAGTATAGCCAAGGACGACAAATAAATTATGCTCAACCATTTACTGAGTGCTGCTTATGTATGATTTCACATTTTCTCAAGAGTATTTATCAAGAGCCTGCTGAATGCCAGGCAGTGGGCCTGATTCTAGCCATACAGATATAAAAAGACACTTACCATGTGCCAATCAGAATTACAAGGTAATTGATGTAGGAGGACCCTGGAAAGAATTTTAAAAGATAAATGAAAAAGAATAAAAAGATTGAAAAATAGTACCAGAGATGTTAATCCAAGGGAAGAAAATGGTTTATTTAGATCTAGTTAATACTTGGCTTCAGTGCTTACAAAGAATATGGTGACTAGCTCTTCTCCACCACAGCTGGGTACCAAAAAGGGGGAAACAAAATTAAGCTATGGTGTGAAGGTTGAAGAATTTAGATCAGTTTGAAAGAAATTTTTTTTTAATTTAAATTAGTGAAGACTACTAAACACTTATTGAAAGAAAGTATCATCTCTTTTCCATCTATTTAAAAATATAAATACATTCTTCTGACTTGCGTATTTCAGTTGTATACCAAGATGGCGGAGATGAATTGAGATTGACTTAACTTTCAAAAAGCCCTCTAATCAAAGGTTTTGTGGGTTAGATTGTTGTCAGAGCCATCTTAGGAAGCCCAGAAGGACCATTTTGTGCCCAGGTTGTCACACTCCTTCATGGAGGAGGCAGTGTGTGGGAGAAAACTGCTGGAGTGACTGGCAGCAATCCATGTTGGTACCTTCTGTGGTGATTTCTCAAGTTCCAGAGAGTTCTTCAATGTAAATAACATGTGATGCTGTGATTTGCTGGCACTTCCAGTTAGAATTTTAAAAAAAGCAACAAAATTGGAAGCAACACCATGAAAGTAAAGGGTTTGGAGAATATTCCTATTTTGGAGTTTGGTTTTTGTATTTAGAGCTGAAGGTAGCCTAGCATCCTCGATAGATATAGCAACTATCCAAAAAGACGTTTCAATTTTTTTCCACACATTTTATGTCCAGAAGAGAAAACCCAAGAGAGTGATGTGTTTAAGGGAAGAGAAACTCAGAGGAAGCAGTGAATAAGAAGCAAGCAGATAAAGTCATCTGTGATAATACATTCATTTTTGATTAAGAGATAGAAACTTGTCAGTTTAGGCCGTTTAAATTTTATTTCTCTTTAATTTAGAACAAATTGTGTGTGTGTGTGTGTGTGTGTGTGTGTGTGTGTTTGCGCTTACTCTTCAGCACCTAATGTGTAGAAACTTTGTTTCAAAGATGCAGAGTGGTTTTTCTGGTGGAGTAGTGTGGTGAGAACACTGTGCTAATGGAGCCAAGGACTTATGCTTGGACCCCATGGGACTCTTAGTTCTGCTAGGTCCCTGGCCCCAGACTGTTCCCTAGACATCCAGCTGTCCTCTCAAGTGTGGCGTTAGTTAAGGCATGGGCGAGAGTGTGTATAATTCACCTCACATCTATCACCATATTGGAAAAAAAGCTGAAAAGGGCTGTGTCTCGCAGGTAGTAGGCTAATATTCATATTTTTATGTGCAAAATAAAATATATTTCTGTGTACTTCAAAATGGATGGATGGAGGCATTTTTTAAAGACAGGGCTATTTTTTTGCATTTGGTTGACTTCAGCGTGAAGTATGAAGGTGGTGTGCCTTCATGTCTAGCTTGATCAACAATGAAAATTCCCATTTATTATTATGAAAGACTCCTTTTTAAGCAGCCAACCAGATCAAGCTCAGATGTCATCCCATAATTACATAGTTTGGATGTTTGGTTTGTTGAATTAAGATTGATTTCTGCCTACCTGTTTTCTGGGGGCAAAACTCCAAGTGATGAAGGATTATGGGAGAGAGAAGACTAAATTGATTTATTATATTTGCAGTGTCTAATGTTTAACATTAGAACATTTCTAATGTTAATTTCTGGAACATTTCTCTCTAGGAAATTTCTAATGGCACTCTATGCTGCTTTGTGTGTGCGTGCGTGTGTTTTCACCTTCTAGCAGTGAGTATTTTTGAATTTCAAAGATTTATGAACCTCAATGGCCATCTTTGCTATTTAAGTTATACAACCGAATGTCACTGGGCTGCCAACTTTTAGAACCATTTATAAAACAAGTTACCTAATATAACCCAAATTACATTTTGTAAATTATATGCTAATTGATGCAACTCCACATTCACAGCCTGTTTTCCTAGAAATGAACAGATAACTCAATATCCAGTGCTACCAGTTTTGCATTAGCTAGTATGGGATCTTCCCCACCTGATTTTTAAAAGCTGGGTTAAAACAATGATTTGAAATATCAATTTTAAAATTATATATATATATATTTTACTATAGCAAAAAGATTCTTTTAGTATGTCTTTTTTTTTAAAATTTATTTTTATTATTATTTTTTTGAGGAAGATCAGCCCTGAGCTAACATCCATGCTGATCGTCCTCTTTTTGCTGAGGAAGACCGGCTCTGAGCTAACATCTATTGCCAATCCTGGTCCTTTTTTTTTCCCCAAAGCCCCAGTAGATAGTTGTATGTCATGGTTGCACATCCTACTTCTACTTGCTGTATGTGGGACATGGCCTCAGCATGGCCGGAGAAGTGGTGCATTGGTGCGCACCCAGGATCCGAACCCAGGCCGCTAGTAGCGGAGCGCGCGCACTTAACCGCTAAACCACGGGGCCGGCCGCTAGTATGTCTTTTGCAAATGTATAGCTTGTTTCTCATGATAGCGCAACTGATTTAATTTGGTCAAATAGTATATGGAAATTGGATTAAATTATCTTTTCCCTAGGCAGCACTTCTAATCAGATTGTTATTCCCTTGTGTTATTCCTGTTTCAATTATTTTATCAATAATATTGATTAACTTTGGCACTTCTTACCTGTTAGTCTATCTAAACACGCATATGTAGGTATGTATATAATGAAGTACAGGCAATATGATTTGTTGCTAGGAATTTTCAGCATTTTTACTTAGTGGCTCTTAGTTATTCCTAAACTCTCTCCCCCTCCACTTCCCTAATTCACTTGCTTATATATATCCATATTCAAATTGTAGTTCTCCGTCTGTTTAGGAATTCCCTTTGCTCTATCCTACTATATCAAGTTAGTGGAGTTGTGTGCATCAAATTTGGTGTGAATAGAACCTGTCCAACGCTCATTATAAATGTATTCATTCGTAGAAAGACAATCTTGATTAGATGTTGCATTTTAATATGTAGCAATGTCACTTTAGCTTGTGTGTCCCAGATATGTGATTACTCTGAGTATATAGACAGAACAGTAAAATCATAATGGCACTCTCCCAGTACTCCATCCAGGTGCTCCTAAAGGATTATAGAAGATGGCTTTGTTTGCAGTGCCTGGAGAAGGGGAGTCTGGAGATGAATTGCTCTATGTCTCTGCTATTATTTTAGGTCTCCTTTCATGTGGGAGGGTTTGGAGCTCAAGGGAATGACACTAATCACAAATTTATAGCTCTTACTTTTTGGTAGTAAAAAATTAATATCACAAATTCTTTCATCAAAGAAATGTTTTGAGTACCTATTTATGTGCCAAGCATCATGCTAATTAGATTTACAATGGCGAGGAAGCCAGACAGGGTCACAGCCTTTGTGAACATTGTTGTCTGATGGAGAAGACAGATCAGCAAGCAAGTCATCATAGTGAAGCATGCTGTATGGGAGGGTACAGAGGCACAGGGTGCTAGAGGGGCAGCTACCACAGGCCGGGGGAATCCTCAAAAGCTTCCTGGAAGAAATGACATTTAAGTTGAGACCTAAAGGAGCTGAGTAGATGTCAGCCAGGCTGACAGAGTGGGGAAGAGTGTTCCAGGCAAAGAGAACAGCATGTGTGAATGTCTGCAAATGAGAGAGTGTATGGCACATTTGAAAACTTATGCAAGTTCTGTTGGGCTGAAGCATGGGAAGGTACTGGGATGGAAGGATGGTGGGATGGAGATATGTGAGACATGAGACTTGGGAAGTAGAAAGGGACCAAGCCATTGAGGGGCTTTATTTATTTTTTTTTTTTAAAGATTTTATTTATTCATTTTTTTCCCCCCAAAGCCCCAGTAGACAGCCGCATGTCATAGGTTCACATCCTTCTAGTTGCTGTACGTGGGACTCGGCCTCGCGTTGGACGGAGAAGTGGTGCCTCGGGGCACGCCCGGGATCCGAACCCGGGCCGCCAGCATCAGAGCGCGCGCACTTAACCGCCAAGCCACGGAGCCGACCCCATTGAGGGGCTTTAAAAGCAGTTTGACATTTTTCCTAAAACCAACTGGAAGTTATTGGAGGGATTTCAGCAGGGAATTGACATGGTCACTCTTGCTGCCACAGCAAGGCTGGAGGCCAGGAGAACACTTTGTGTGTGTGTGTGTGTGTGTGTGAGGAAGGTCAGCCCTGAGCTAACATCTGTTGCCAATCCGCCTCTTCTTTTTTTTTTTTTCTGCTGAGGAAGATTGGCCCTGAGCTAACATCTATGCCCATTTTCCTCTACTTTATATGGGACGCCGCCACAGCATGGCTTGACAGCTGATGCATTGGTCCCCACCCAGGGTCTGAACCTGCGAACCTCGGGCTGCCAAAGCGGAACGTGCGCACTTAACTGCTTGTGCCACCGTGCCGTGCCCCAGGAGAACACTTAATGGAGATGAATGTGGTACTCATGATGGGAGAGGCTGTGTAGATGGTAGAAGAGTCAGCTTTGAGAGGTAGGACTTAGTGACGGGTTGGATATGAGGGAATGAAAAGAGATTAGTTGGATGATTCTTGGATTTCTGGTCTGGGCTACTAGATAGATGGTATTTGCCTTCATTGAGACAGGGAGAACAGTTTGTTTGCTTTTTGATAACAATGATAGTCAGAAATAGTTGAAGTGTTAACTGTTTGAACATCAAGCCAACCCAAATGTTGGAAGATATACAAAACCAGAATCCATTGTGAGTGTGTCAGTGTGTGTATATGTGTGTTATTTCTTTACTGTGTGCTTAGTAGTGTTCTAGGCACTTTACAAAGATTATCTAATTTAATCCTCACAACAACCTTATGAAGTAAGGATTGTTATCATTCCCATTTTACAGTGGAGGAAATTGAAGACTAAGACACGGTCCTGCAGAGCTCACAGTCAAGAGGTACTGTGTGTTAATACGTTGTGTGTTTGTGCAGAGGGAAGCATTTGCTACTGAGTTAACCAAATTTAATTGAAGATGATCATTCAGTGTCTTTTTGTTCTTGAAAGGGCATTTGGAGGGTGAAGGGTTTTATTTATTTATTATATAAATAAAGAGTATAATATATTATATATTATACTCTGATTTAATGATGATAGGAAGGAAAAGATGTATAAGAAAGGCTAAAAATTAGGAAGTGAATCCAGAAAAGGGGCACAATTTTATTTTAATTTCCTTAATATCCTTCTTTAGCAAGTCATCATTAATCACAAAATCTTGCCTAGAGTTATTTTAGTTGTATTCCCAATTGACTTTTTTTTTTTTTGCCTTTGCTATTATTCCCTATAGCATAGGATATTTATGCTGAATGTTTCCAATACAGCACTTGAAATGGCTTTGGCATGTCTGCTTATGAAAGGGCTCCCACAGGAAACCAAAAATATTTTTACATGGAAATTTACTACAGAGTGTAAAGAGATTAGAGAAAGAGATATTGAGCCAAGAACCATGAATGATTTTTTTTTTTTATCATGTTTACTATCATTTGGTTTCTTTAGCTGTTCTGACCAGATGTTTTGAGTAACATCTACCAAGTTACCAGGCAAACAAAGCAACTTGCAGGGTTAGAGGAAGGGAATAGGGAAGGCATCATGTATTGGAGACACGCTGCATTTTTTCCCCAAGATCTCAAGATGTGTCACTTGATCTCTATTGGCCTCACTTTCTTCATCTGAAATATGGAAATAATAATACCTCCTCTGAAGAATTGTGGTGAAGATTAGAAACACATAGATATATACTAAGCTCCTAGCACTGTGCCTGATACATGGTTAGAACTCAGTAAATGGAAATTATGCCACATTGCTACTGATGTTAATAAAGGCCATCTGAACTGAGTAGCTGGTAAGTGGAGTAAGACATCATATTGGCTGCTTTTACAGGTTGTGGCCAAAAGGAGAAAATGTAAATGTGAGTGCTTGATCAACTGCAAAATCCTCTACAGATGCTAGGTGATACTTATCATTCCTTCTGACTGGGGTGGCCAGAGAGTAGATGTTTGGTAAATGGTTGAGATTATTATTAAATAAATACATGAAGAAGGAAATATATCAGTAAATAAAATAGCACACAATAAACTTCTTTGTGTGACTGAGTCTTGGAGTTGTTCTTCAAATATTGAGGGTTCACATAATTTCACAAAGACTGAGATATATAGAGAGTGAAAAATACACATGTGAATTAGCTAGGATATTTTCAGGAAGCAAAAGAAAATGTCTATGTCTTATTTTAGCAGAAAAGGAATTTTTGAAAATATATTGGATATCCTTTAAAACTTCTGATAGAGTTGGAGGACTAAGCTCAGAGAATGAGCAGTTGCAAGGGAGTTGAGGCAGCCAGAACCCAGACCACGTTGTGCCACAGGACTAGGCCGTTAAGGACAATACTGCCTCCACCATTGAACAATGGAGACATTCAGCTTCTCAGACCATTGCTCCAGACTTTTCACAGTGGATATTGCAAACACTACCCCTAGAAATTGGACTTTGTTGCTATTGATGGCACCACTTTTACCTTTTCTGTTTTGTTGTATCACTAGTACTGGTGTAAAAGCCCTGGGTGAGACTGTTGGGCCAAGCAGAGGTCATGTTCTGATGGCTTAACTGCAGTTGGGCTGATAAAGTGAACATGGGCTTTTTTTACCTTCTGTGGATGATGGGGGAGATCTGCTTGCCTCCAAACTTCACATAATGGGAGTTCTATTCAAATAGGAAGTGTGTTCAGGTGCTGGAAAGCCAAAGTATTCCCTACACATCCTTTGATGGTTCAACAGCAACATAGCTTTTGTTTCTGCCAAAATCAATGCTAACATTTCTATACCTCTGAAAATACACTCATCCTCTTCTAATGGAGGTGACCCACAGTCTCCTTAGTTACTGCATCCTGTTCCAAGTCAGGATCTCTGGGTGATATCTATTCTTTTTCTGGTCCTGCTGTTGTCCCATCTCAATATTTTGCAACCTGTATACTAAATTATAAGTGTAACTATTAATACCTCATGTAAATCAATGGGGTAAAGAGAGAAGGAAAAAAGGATGGTAGTTATAGATGTAATATCCAATATATACATGACATCACAAGAAGGGAAATAAGCGTATTTCTGCAGAGAATCATGAGACTGGAGATAGTATTCATGATTTCCGTTTCTACTATCCATTCCTCTTCCCTTCTTACCTTTAATTAAAACTTCATCTGCTTAGGATTCTCAACTGGTGGGGTGGCCCAAATTTTTGTTCTGGAGGGAGCTGAGCTCTTGATAAAGTTGTCTCTATAGGATTTCTGGTGTCCCCCATTAACTTTATTATTTAAAACAAACCTGTGAATTATATATTACATACAAAGGAAAAACTGTACCTACAATTTGTAAAACAATAAAATTAACGTCTGTGTATTACATCCAGCTTAAGAAATAGAACAGAACAAGTACACTTAAAGCTCCTGTCTCTCTCCTCAGTCCCATTTCCTGCTTCATCCCAGTATGTAAACACTATCTTGAATTTTATATTAATCATCTCTTTGTCTCTGTAGTTTTACTGCATATATAATCCTAAACAATATATAGTTAAGTTTGGAACTTTATGAAAATGGAATCATACTCTACGTATTCTTTTCAACCTGCTTTTTTGCTCAACATTATGTTTTATGTATTTATCCATGTTGTGGGGAGCTGTAGTTCTTTCTCTTTGCAGCATTGTATTCCATTTTATGAATATAACATTATTTATTCATTCATTCTCCAACTGCTGATATTTGGATTATTTCTAATCGGTCCTCCTTCTTTCTTTTTTTGTATTACTATTTTGAATATTTTGTACATAACTTAGTTCACAAACTCAAAGTTTCTCTTGAAGAGATGTGTTCCTAGGGATGGAAGCAACATTCTAGGTTGAGAATTTGTGTCCAAGAGCCAATGTCTGTTCCTTCCTCAATGGGCTGAGCATTTCACACCCTCCAGGGCACATTTCTCTGGTGAGTGGTTGCAGATCTCATTGAAGACTTTGAGGAAGACTTAAAGTATTTATCTGTGATATTGTAGGTTCCTTCGACAAGGGTACCAAGCCTCCTCTTCAATTTTGGAGGACTGTTAGGTCTGATACTTGACTATGGAGTTGTGACAACTTGTAGTTAAGTAGGCCTCTATTTACAAGATCTGGAGATTTTTGTTATAAAAATCAAGTCATGGGTTGTACGACTTTTTTAATCTTAGAAATCCTATGATCCTTTAGTCGCCATCATAGGTCCTTACAGATCAGTTGATTGCGGTTACCACATGGACTCTGCTGTCTCTTCTTGGTTACTGAGGCTGCCTTGTCTCTGGAGATTAAGTGCTGCGTTTTTGTTCTGTCACTCCAGAATCCTGACACCCCATTGAAACCAGAGAGCCCATTTCAAATGCAGCATCTTCCACCAGCATGACTGGTCTAGAGAAAACAATTACTAGAGCACTTTTAGAGTTGTTGGAGCAGCATTCCTGATTGATGTGTTTCTCGAGGCCTTGTTGAAGGGAGTGTGTTTTGGATCCTCACTTGAGTCACGTAGATAGGAGATTAGTGGGTGGAGTGCTCATGAAACATCTGCTCCAAGATTTCTATCTCCTTAAGTCTTTGGATCCCTTGTTGTTAACTAACTGCTGTAAAGGACCAGGCAGTGAATATCTTAGACTTTACAGGCCATGTATTCACTGTTGTAACTATTCAACTCTACTATTGTAGAAGGAAAGCAGCTATAGATGATTTATGAGTGAAGGAGTGTGGCTGTGTTCCAATAAAACTTTATTGGAGAACAGAAGACAGGCAGAATTTGGCCCATGAGCCATAGTTTGCCAACCTCTGCACTGAATTATAATGAAGAAAATTAGACATCTTAATGTCATTTGATGAGACCACCACTAAGTCCCAGTTTTAATCAACTTGCTAAGCAAAAATTTAGGGCTATTCTTAGCTGCTCCAGATAGTGTATTGTGTCCAGAATATCTGGTAAATACACCCGTGGTGATAAAAGAACGATACTTTATCCATTGTTAAGTCTCAACTAAAGTCTTCAGTGAACACATTACCAGGGACTGTGGAATTATTTAAAAAAAAAATTCCACTAAACATGCTTTAGAATTACTGTACCCTAAGTAGCAGTAACCGTAAACTAGAAGCCAGTCTTGTTTGCAAGAGCTGTCTTCCTTTCTCTATACTTGGTTGCCCTCCTGTGTTCCTTCCAGAGAATGGTACCACTATCCATCCAGTTTTGAGAGTCAAAAGCGTCCCTCATCCTCAGTGTTTAATTAATCACTCCTGCCAGTTATAACTCCTAAGTATCTGAAATTCATCCATTTGTCTCCACCTCTACCACCACTACCATCATAATTTAAGATACTATCATATCTTGCCTGAATTACTTCAATAGTCTCCTATTAGGTCTCCTTGCAACCCATTCTGCTTCTTTTGCATTCTGTTTTCTATTTTATTTCATCTGGAGTATGGAAACACAAATCTTATCCTGTTACCATTGAGTTTAAAACTTTTCAGTGACTTCTGATTACTTTTAGCATAGGGATAAATGCCTTAACTTAGCCTACAAGGCCTTACATCAATGTTTTTCAGACTTCAGGCCATGACATTTTAGTACGTTGAAAATCAATTTAGTTGTGATAAATATATACACAAATAAAGCAGGCGATATCAGATTGCACTGTAGGTAGTGAGGGTAAGTACTATTTTGTGAAACTGTGATTTTGATTAAGTGTGCATGTGTGAATTAAGTTGCAATGCAAGATGTATTTCTTACTCTGAGTGGTGGTCAATAAAAGTCTGAAAGATACTGTCTTATGTGTTCTTGTGCCTTCCTGTCTTTCCAGATCCACTCTTCTAACACTTCCTATTTTCTCTGACCTTGCCATTCCTCAACAAGAGGTAGAGTCTGTTTTTCCTCCCCGTGAACTTGAATGGGACTTTGGACTGCCTAGAAGAAAGAATGTTAACAGAAGTGACATTGCATGACTACTGGCCTTCCTTTGGCCCATGGTGTGCCCCATGCTACCTCTTATCTCAGGACCTTTGCACATCATGGTTCTCTGAGTTTGGAACATTCTCCCCCGTTTCTCCCTTTACCTCTTCTGCTCATGCTTACCCCAGCTCAGGTATCAATTTCTCAGGGCAGCCCTGTCTCACCTTCCTGGATCAAATTTGCCCAGGTTTGGTATACATTGGGCCTTTCTCCTTTGTAGCACTTGTTATAGCTGAATTTACCTTTGTGGAGTTGAATAGATGATTGAAGTCTGTCTCTCCTCCTAGATTGTAAACTCCAAGAGGTTTCAGGTATTGTGCCTATTCATACTCATCTTTGTACCATCCTAGCATCTTACATAGTGTCTGGCACACAGAATTTTCTTTTTGAAAGAGTAGAATCATACTCCTTTCCTGGTATATGAAAATGGCTGTAGTTAGTTTTTGGGTTAAATACTACTGTTTCCTTGATGTTTAAAAATTTGTAGATTTTTAGATTTTTAGATACTGTCTTACCTGTTCTTGTACTAGTCATTAAGACTGTATAATTACCCCAAAACTTAGTAGCATAAAACAAAGCTTTATTTTGCTCATGGCTCTTCAGTCACCTGAACTGAGTTGAAACACATGGACCATGGGGTGTGTCAGGAATTCGGGGAAGGCGCAGCAGAGATGGTTTTTCTCTGTTCCCTGGTGTCTGGAGCTCTAGCTGAAGACTTGAAGCCTGGATGCTGGAATCATTTGAAAGCTCTTTCACTCATCTTAGGTGGCTAACGTTAGCTGTCAGCTGGGCCTTTGTTCCTCTTTATCTGCCCTTTTCCGTGGGATCTCTCCTTGTGGGCTAGCTTGGGCTTCTTCACAGAGTGGTAGTGGGTTCCAAGGGCAAGTGCTGAGAGAGAGAGAGAGAGAGAAAGAAAGAGGGAGAGAGAGAGGCACGCAGAAGTCATGCAGCATCATTTCCTTTGCATTTTGTTCTTCGAGGCAGTCCAAAGTCCTTTCCAGGTTTTCAGGGAGGGGAAATAGACTTCACTTCTTGATGGGGAGTGGCGAGATTCTAGAAAAGGAAGTGGACCAGAAATATTGCTGTGGTCATTTTTGGAAAATAGAGTCTGCCACACCAGGAATTTGTTTCACTTACAGCATTTAAATACAGTTACTGCATACCTTCAGATGTCGATATATTTGATGGTTGCTTTGTGAATTAGCACACAGGGTCTCCTCCTTTCCATATGTCTTATTTTTTAGCATCCTGAAATGAAGAACTGACTTTTCACTTAATTGCTTCCAGAATTAACTACACTGTATATATGGTTTATTGCAATCTATAAACAATTTCTCATCCTTGGTTTTCTGGTTGCTGAGGAAGCACCACTCTGTTCTGAGAAATTTTTCCTGTAGAGTATTGTCAATCAGGAAAAAGAACATAAAGGAGCCATTTAATTTGATCTTCTGAAATATAATTTCTCACCTGAACTGAGTTGAAACACATTATTAACATGTAGAATTTAATCTGATAAATTGGAACATTCACATGCAGGTAATCTAAAAAGTGACTTCATATAATCACAACAAAAATATTTAAAAGCATTTAGATATTTCTAAATATATCTAGATATTTTTTATGTACAAATATATGTATTTAGATATGAGAAATAGAGGTTAATTCCAAATATAATTATTTAATAACTGTTGTGCTTAATTTTTTTATTAGGTCACATTTACATTTTTTCCCTTTTTTCTTTATGTCTTATATTCAGCATTTTGGATATCTCCATCTTACATCTCAATTTCTCCCATCCTCTTTTCATTTCTTTATCTTCTTACTTTATTCACTAATCTTTAAGCTCTTTGCATGTTCCTCTTCTAGACTTTCCTGTGCTTATTAAACATGATTAAAAAAATGCTTCAGCAGCCAGCTTCTCACGTTTCTTTCCAGTGTGTTTTACATCTTATTTTCAAAGTTAAAAAGTATATATACTGTGATGTCTTGATTACATGCAGATTTTTTTTTTGGTCAAGGATATGCATTGTTGACCCCAGCTCTAGCCCAATTGACTTTTATTTCTTAATAACATTTTTATTAACATGTTAATTTTGGCAAAAAATACTCCAGATCATGTCAGCAAGTGGGTTTTGAAGTTGACATGAATTAATGACTAGAGTAGAAAAAGGAATGAAATAGCAGGAAGTCAAAGTTATAGGTAAAATAAAAACGAATTAGGATTAGCAAAATTTAATGAATGAAAGGGGGGCTGCTTAATAAATGAATGAATGAGTGAATAAGTGACTAGGTAACTCCTTACAATACCATGCTGATCTGAATGTCATGAGTCTGCACCACGTTTAGATAATTTTAGAGATAATCAAATAAAGGATTGGATTTAAAATATTACCATTATTTATATATATCATCCATTCTAATTAAAGGAAATAGAGTTTTCTGTTGCCAATTTTTGAAGACTGATTTGCTAAAAATACTTGGGGTCATGGAGAAGAATATCATATAAAATCTTTCCTATCTAACTGAAAGACATATAGAAAGAGAATTCACTAGTAAGTTGGCAAAAGTAATTCCTGTTTCCTTCATATAGGATAGATGATGTATGTGATTTAGAAGTTAATAAAAATCAGAAGTCCTCGTATATTTATTAGAAGGGCAACTGCAAATGAGAATGCCTCAATTTCATTTGTTATTTAAACCACATAAGGATTTTTTTCCTAATTTATCCAAGGTACATTTTCTTTTTCAGAAGCAGATGCTTGTCAACTGTTATTTAAAGAAATTAATAAGATCACATGGAATTACAAAATAAAGCTGTTTACGTCAAATCGTTTGCAGTGCATGATGGCAAGTCTGCTGCTTTCTTTTGATGTTTCCGAGCCATCAGGCTACTGTGCTAGGCTGCTTATCAAGAAGGAAAGGGTGGCAGTCATTTAGGAGCTGTCACGTAAGACAGGTAGTACTGATAAAGGTATAAGATAACTTAAAAAATATTAAATTAAGACTTAGATTGATGTGTTAACATTGTGTATAAGCAATGGCTTGGTATGTAACCAGACTGAGGAGTCTGATCACCCAGGTTCTTGGTCAGCGTAGGAGAGGAATTCAGACACCGACACAACGGCAACAGCAAGCAAGCAAAGATTTATCAGAGGAAGGGTCAGATACACTCCAAGTGAGGAGCGGGGCAGTGCCAGAGAACGCATTTGCCCCCTGTCTTGGGTTAGTTTTATTTTTTGGGGGCTGTTTAGAGGGAAATTAGCGTTATCTGGTTACCTGCCAATAATGGTTTTTCCTCCACTCACATGTTGGGAGGAGGAGTTCTTGATCTTCTAGGGGAATCTCCGGAACTGTCATGGTAGTCATCCCCTGCAGTAAGGGGCCTAATGCATATGGAATTTGTATGTAAATTAAAGAAAGGTCAATGTCCTCTAGAGGTATGTAGCAGAAGGCTTTGTATGTGCTGTTTGTGCACCCGTTATCTTTATTGTCATGGTTGAAGGTCTCAGACTCCCGTGGCGGTGCCAGGCGGGTCTCAGTTCTCCTTTATCTGCATCTTGTAGGATGCCAGCAAGACGCTTCACTGATGCAGCAAGGTCTCCAACTATGATCCCCCGCTCATGTCTGGATGCCAGTAAGATACTCCACTGATGCAGCAAGGTCTCCAACTATGATCCCTCGCTCATGTCTACCTAGCGACCTATCTCAGGTGCATATTATAAGGCTGTGAGTGAAGGCAGAGCTGTGGGAATTACATATCACTAGAGAGAATTCTCTTCCCCTCTTCCAGTTAGATAGGAAAGATTTTATAGAATGGGTGAGATTTCAGTAGCTGTTTGAGTGAAAGAAGGGAGACATCTGGAAGAGCTGGGAACCCAAGAAGGCAAGCTGATGTATGTCACTAGTCTCTTTATCATACTAGAAAGAACAAGGAGAGGGCATCAAATTACTGCCTTCTTTTGGTTTCAGTATTTCTTTTCTCCTCAAATATTGTATTTTTAGTGTAGAGAAAATGCTCCAGTTGCTTTTCATTTTAATGATGAAAATACCTAGTTTCTAAAACTGCAATTTAAGCCCTTTGGGGACACAGTTGGGCACCACTGTGCTGGGGAAGAGTTCATCACAGAGTTGAAAAATACGATTAAGCCACAGGCTAGTCTTCTCTTATTCAGACTGAATAGTGTCCGTTTAAAACATCATTCCTTGTGGATCCTATTTCCCTGCCCCTCAATGGCTATGGCTGTCTACTCTTTCCTTCCAAATTCCCTCTGTCCCTCTTGATTTGTGGGATCCTATCTGCCCATGGTAATCTAGAAAGAGATGGACCAGTGTTGAATCAGGAAGATAGCCTGCCTTATGCACCAGCAAAGCAAATTTACAAGATCAAAATTCTTAAGTGTTCTTTGTGGTCATCCATTTTAAAAGGCCAAGTATTCACATAGTTTCAGAGGCCAAATTCCTCCTCCTTTGAAGCTAGACAGAATGACTTCTTAGTGCAAGGTTGCCCAACCAGTACTGTTTATACAGAGTGACCCTTTGCTTTATTATTCTACTCACCAAGGGTGTGAAGATTGCGGTTTATCTTTTGATGCATATGGCAAGTTTGAGAGTCTTTGGAACAGTACGTCTAGAAGTTACATTCAGCCTGGGGTGTTTGGTAGTTGGTAACCTGGAAACATAATGGCAACAAGCAGCCATCCAAACACTGTTATTCTTCTGAGTGCTCATAATGAAAGTAATACCAGGAGGGATCAGCCAGGAATTGACTAGACAGCCCTTGCAAACAAATCTGACTTCTAGTTTATGGTTATTGCTAATTGGGATACAGTAATTCTGAAGCATGTTTAGTGGAATTTTTTTTTTTTTTAATAATTTCACAGTCCCTGGTAATGTGTTCATTGAAGACTAGTCGGGACTAACACTAGATGAAGTGTCATTCTTTTTCATTTGAAGGTTCAAGTAGCTGTTTTTTCCTCCATATCCAAGAAAGTGTAAGAGACTTGCTGTCTTAAATAAATGTGCTTTTTTCCTTCAGTATTTCATATTATGTAAGCACTACAGTTAAATGGAAAGGAACACAGCGTGGAAATTTGAGCACAAACCCCTCCCCCGATTTTATTCATTCATGTCTTTATTTTGGCATTATAAATATAGATGCTGGTGGAATAGAAAATAATGCAGGGAAAACTCAATGTTTCAGGTGTGACTGATTTTGTGTCGTCTCGTGGATTTCTTGAATTATTTGTATTGAATGTAATTAAGGCGCAAAGTAAGCTAGGCCTATTCTTGTAAAACCTAGATTAATCATGGAAATGGGTTAGTTCCAGTTTTGGGGTGCTAGAAGGAATCTCTCTGCAATTTCCCATTCTGTTTGGAACATTAGGCAGCTAATGTTAAGTTGTTGCCTATGTTTCTGTCTCACTGTATCCTAAGTTCCAATTTCTCACCATTCTTCCTTACCTTACCATTATCATTTGGGGATTGCAGGGTAGGAAGGAAGAGTTGAAATGAAGTATAAATGCAATGGTATTTTTTCCAACTAATCTTTCAACAAACCTAAGTTGATAAAAGATTTGATTGAACTTGTTTTTCTTCTTAATAAGGTACTTTATGCTCAGGAAAACAAACAAATAAACAAACAAACAAACTTGATACAGACTTTCCAAGAAGTCTATCTTATGTGCAAAGGGCGTGAAGGTAAACATTCTCCTTCCATTGTCTTATTTATTATTTTGTATATGTCTCCCTGCTTACTACATATCTACGTGCATTCTGGGTAACTATGCTTATTTAGCCTGAATTATCTCTCCAAACCTTAATTTATATGCTTCCATCAGTAGGGAATGCCCATCTGTTTTTATTTGAATACTTCAGTTTAGCATTGTTTATCATTGAGAGATGGCATGGCATAGTGGAAAGAACATGGATTTTGGAACCAAATAGGCCTAAGTTACAATCTTGATTCTGAGACTTAGTTTCCTCATTGGAAACTAGAAAAGTAGTTATATCTGTCTTGAAGTTGTAGTTATCAAGAAATATTAAGTGAATATCTACCATGTGTCAGATGCTGAACTGGATGATTGGGATGAAAAATGAGAAATATGTGGCCCCTGCTTTCCAAGGAATAGCTTATTGTCTAGCGAGAATGACAGATATGCACACAAATAACAGTTGTAAAACGTGATAAATGCACCACATCGTTTAAATCCAATGTTGAAGAACATACCAAGGGGGGATACAATTAATATTACATGACAAGGAGATCAGAGAAAGGACACTTCAGAGAGGAGCTGGGTCTTGAAAAATCAGTAGTTCAGTAGACATGTTGAGGATGAGATAAGAAAGCCATGAGCAAGGACATGGAAGCATAAAATTTCCTAGCTGTGTTGCCCCTAGTTTGGGCAACAGACCCCTGGAGTACAATAGGCTAAGAGCCTCAAACTTGACAGAAATGTGCTTTGCTATAACAAATCCCCAAAGCAGTGGTTCTCGACTCTTTGGACATTCAAACTATACAAAGTCCCCCTCAGCCCAAAGATAATTCAGATACAAGTTATGGGGCCTCAACTAGTTGAAATCGCAAGCATCGTATATTCAGATGTCCAAAGCACAGCTAGTTTAACATCCTTTGTAGAGTACTTTACAGGAATGTAAACTCTTTATTACCTGGAGATCTAATAACCCTAAAGGTAAATCGACACAGGGGAATCCACTTTAAAATCCTCAGTTGTCAACTCCTCAGTGCCAGTTGAGCAGTTGAGTGCCTAGGCAGGGGATTTAAAATTACTCTGTGACCTGAGCAAGAGAGCTGGTCAAGGTTCTGTATATACGGAGGAGATGTTTGCTTTGGAGAAAGTATTCCTCTTCGCTTCTTGAGCAAATAACATTTATTAGACATCTTTTGATGTGCAAACTATCCTTGCTCATTGTCAGGAAATTTATGCTTCACTCAGAAAGTAGTCTATATTTTCTTCCTTGGAAATGGAAGAACATTCATCTAGATCTCATTTCCTTGTGCTTGCCGTCTTAGCCATCTGTTGGAGAGTAACAAATGTTGGGCCTTAAAGTGTAAATCAAGCTAAATATGTATTAAGCAGAGGCTAATAAATGCAAGGGGAAAGACAAATTAGCACATTTACTAGGCTTTAAAAAATTGTGTTATTTACAGAATATTCATTTTGATTACTAGTAACACCCCATATCTTCATTCTCAGTTTATAATGTTAAGATATTGATTGAAAGAGGATTGCTGCAGTGAAAACTAATTATATATGTGAAATTCAGACACATCACATGCTGCCAGTTGCTAAAGACCCTGAAGATATTAGGAGAGATTAGTTTCAAGTAAGTAGGGTTCACAGAGAAGGTGTCAATAGAAATTAAAACAAAACGCTTATGTAAAGTAGAAAGATCTCAGGATTTGTAGTCAAAAGTCTTGGGCTGGGTTGCCTTATGGCTTCAGTGTCCTCAACTGTGAATTGGTGATGACAGCAATACCTGTCCTAACCTAGGTTTCCTTGTAATTCAATTCAACTCAACTCATTAAACACGTACTGTCCAGTTAATTGTAGGCTCTGATAGTCCAGGAACCTGACTTGTTCATGACCATATGGAAGCCTCCACAGATGTTTGCTGTTGTTGCCTGCAATGTGCCAGGGCTGTGCTGGAGGAATGAGGATAAAACACATAGTCCTTGGGCTCACAGAGTGAACCATCTGTCTGAGGAGACAGCAGTCAACAAATACTTTAACCAGAATACAGTATGGGTTCAATGAGGATGTAAGTGAAAGTTCTTCGTACATTCTTGGTTTTTGTTGATATGAATGATGGTGATTTTTTTTGCCCTACTAGATAAACTAGTTTCTTTTCTATATCTTTTCTCTTTATTGCTAAGATATGTGTCAGCCAGCTCTTAACAATCTTTGAAATTTTCGATTTTATGGATCATCTACAGTAAACTTTAAAATTTGGACTGAATTTCCTATCCTGGGAGCTTAGAGGGGATGTCCTTTTGTTGGTTGATGTGTTTGAAAATGAACACTCATTTTGACACTAGCCTGAGTCAAAAAGGGAGATAATAAATATATTGGCAAAATGAAAAAGGCTGATTTAGTAAATTTTAATTTTAAATGTTTTGGATTAGCTAGTGCTGTGGTTATTCATATTCCTTCTCTTCTCCATCAACAGGGAGAACTGGAAGTTTTGTGTAGATGTGCTTACAAAATTGCAAATTATGCAGAGGTACATATGCTTCATCAATTACCTCAGTTGACCAGAACAGAAATTTTCTCTTCCTTCCTCTCTTCCTCCCTCCCTCCCTCCCTTCTTTCGTTCCTATTTCTTTATTCTTTCTTTCCTTTCTTCCTTCCTTTTTGTTTTTTTTTTTGGTTTTGGAACTTTGTGTGAAACTTGATCAACAATTCAAATTCCATATTCACATATATGATGGTAATAAAGAAAAATTACGCTAGTTTGTGGTGTGAGATTCAACATGGCAGTGGGGAAGGGAGGCCTGAAATAATAGCCAGTAAACATTATGGTAGTAAGAATAGCCAGCCCTGGTGGTCTAGTGAGTAAGATTTGGTGCTCTCAGAATCCATCCATGTGTTGGGTGTCATACTGTGGTGGCTGATTGTTGCCGTGATGCTGAAAGCTATGCCACCGGTACTTCAAATACCAGCAGGGTCACCCATGGTGGACAGGTTTCAGCCAAGCTTCCAGACTGAGACAGACTAGGAAGAAGGACCTGGCCATCCACTTCTGAAAAATTGGCTGTGAAAACCCTACGAATAGCAGAGGAACATTGTCTGATACAGTGCCAGAAGGTGAGAGGATGGCGCAAAAAGACCAGGCACGGTTCTGCTCTGCTATACACAGGGTCGCTAGGAGTCGGAATTGACTTGAGGGCACTAACAACAAAGAATAGGGAGGTTATGAGACTGAAAAACAGTTTTCAGTCCTTTTAATTTTATTTAAAAATCAGAGACATGGTAAAATAATGTGACTCATCTCCCTCTTACATGTAGAGTATTTGTTTTTTGTAAACAAGCCTTGATATTATGCTAAGGAATAAACCCTGCTGTAGGCTGAGATGTGAGTGTGATGACAAAGAAGAGACATACTGGGAAAAATATTCTGGATTTTCTCTAGTAATTTATTTTTAAGAATAACAAAAATCCACTCCACCTGCTAAATATACCTTGGAATTACAGAAAATTTTGTGGAACACATTTGTTGAAAACTTCTAGACTAGAAGTACTAATGTCACGGAAATCTTTGATTCATTCTTTATGTAACAACCTTGTAGAAATGGGGATACAAAGTCTCCTCTGTGATGTCTTCAGGATGTGAGTTGAGGGACTCTCTCAGAGTAGAGGACAAAACTCCTACTGTCTTTGTAGGTGTGAGCCAAGATCTACGTTATCCTTCCAAGGTGGATAGTTTGATTGAGGCTTCAAGACTTTCAGTGTTCCTCCATAGGGCATAAGAAACTAAATTCCATGCTGCTTTTCCAATCACCAGGAGAACCTTATGATTTATTATTTACTATAATGCAAAAACTGTTCATGGTGTAATTAAAGATGGTGGCTTGAGAGTGAGTGCCTTTATTTGAGAAGAAAGGAGCGATATATTAGGAAGTGGACATCTTGCACCCTCACTCATAGATGGAATGTTTGAATTTGGACCAGGCGTCTTTGGAGCTTCTAGTTTTGGATTATTCCAAGAGGCAAAGTTTACTTCAGGGACCTTCTGTTCCAAGGCTTTCCCGGCAATAGTCAGATTGGGAGTAAAATGAACTTGGCCTTAATCAGTTGCATTAGATGTGAAACCCTTTCTTCTACCTCTTGATTTAGTTGAAATATTTTACATACCAAGTGCCATTGCTCGTTAATGGGCTATCACCTAGAGAAGGAAGTGAAATTTGAAAAAGATGGGACGAAGAGGAAACACTTTGATGTTCATGCTAACAGTTATTTACAAATGAGACACAAAGTATCAAAAACTGTTGGTTTTTTGCAGGTATTAATGGGCCAAATATAGATTTTGTTTCTTCCTGCATTTTCCTTAAAAGAGTTGCACTCATTCATTTTCTGTTCTCAGGTGAATGTATTTCACTGGGGGAGGCTGGAGATAAGCTCATAAGGGGGGAGTCACTGTGAGTCTTGAACTGTTACTTTTTGAGTCTTCTTATGCTTTTAATTAAGGAAAAAAACTCACTGAACCTTGAACATTCTTCTTTATCTACATCATGTACTTTGACCTCCTGGGGGATGGTGCAGTTTTGATGTGGAGGTGTGGTTCTTTTGACCGACTTCTACCCCAAGGGAATGCAGATATTTTCCCAATTAAGCTAGGTTCACTGGTTAACAGCAAGCCATTGTTTTTTATTGTTCTGAGCTAATAAGCCTGGTATGTGGAAAAAAGACCCCCCTCCTTTTGCATATTAGTGACAAAACCCATGACTGATCTTTGGGAGATAACTGTGCTTTCTTCTCTGTTTTAGTGGTGCAAGAAATAGTTAATTAGTGTCAAATTTAGTTTGATTATTTTTTTTTGTTCTTTTCAATTTATCTCTTGGCTTAACAAAGTAATAGAGGGTCAAGTTTCTTTGAAACTAAACCAAAATTCAAATGTAATCACATGACAGAAGTGCTTAAGTTTATGCTAGTTACGAATGGAAACTGTTGTTGGTGTCTCAGGAAGTATTTTTTACTAGATTTTAAGTGCACAGTTATGTGTGATTATTTCGAGAAGATGGCGAGGGAGATGAAGACAGAAGGGAGGCCTCTTATGTATCAGATATTTTGTTATGATAAGGGGTATTAAACATTACATTTGTTTAATTTTTTATTTTTAAATAATTTTAAACAAAAGTTTCCAAAGAGTGCAGAAAATTCCTTGTATACCTTACTTCACCCAGCTTCTTCTGTTAACATTTTATATAACCATAGTATAGTTATTAAATGCAGGAAATTAAAATTGATACAATGACCTAATTTACAGATCTTACTCAGATTTTGCCAGTTTTCCCACTAATGTCTTTTTTTTCTGGTTCAGGATCTAAGCCAGAGTCCCACACTGCATTTAGTTATCACTAACTTAGTTTTGCCTTGATTTCTACTAACTGTTACTGTTCCTCAATTTTTCATGACCTTGACAACTTTGAAGGTCAATTATTTTGCAGAATGTCCTTCAATTTGGGTTTGCCTGATGTTTTCTTGTGATTGGGTTGAGGTCATTTATTTTTTGGCAAGAATACCAGGAAATGATATTGTGCCCTGCTCAATGCTTCGTATCAGAGGGTACCGTTGGGGAGATATATTAAAAACAAAATCTTCTCTCAATCCAGAAATCCTGTTTACAAAGGTGGTAGAGAAAGAAAGCATTTTTATTACTGAATAAGCTTTAAAGCAGAATATGATGCACATCACAGGCAATTGCAAAGACAGAAAGAAATCTGCCTCTTATAGAGCCATGCAGATGCAACCCACTTCATACATGTTTTCAAGAGAAACAATAACTAGTCCTCAAGTATGAGGACACGAGAGCACCATTTGTCACGAACAGTTCATCTTAAATTTACCTAACAATTGGGAGTGACCATCTGTGTTAGCTAATTGGCTTTTCCCAGAAGAAAAACAAAATACTTGTTTCTTTATGACAGGAAGTAGTTTTGTAACTTGGAACAAGGTGCTCCCCAAAGTTAAGCTTCTGTCCCCCCACAGAAACTGGGAAATAGGGGTGCTATCTCCCTTGATGTTTACATCCTGGTGTTACTGGACACAAACACAGGTTCTTTTACCTGCCACACAAGAGGGGTCAAAATAAAAACTGGTATGCCAGGCTATGGCAAGGAAAGGGGTTTAGTTCGGGTGACGTCAGCTGGCAGATGAGAGGAAGCCCTCAAATTCGTCTCCTCAAAAGATGGAAGCAAGGGTTTTTAAAAGTTGTGAGGAATGTGGCTGCTTGTAGAGAGGGGGTGCATGTGGCCTTGCTGGTTTGGCCTTGTGAGGCTGCTTGCAGGGAGGGGCAATGGCGAGATAAGGGAATCTGCAGGTGGTTGTCCTTGGTTGTCTGCCTCTGGGGTGGATGGCAGATTCTGGGGTCAGGAAGCCAAGGAGTTGGGGTCTGGGAAGCTTCACCTTCTTAATCTTCTCTGGATATGGGTTTCCCTGTAATAAACCTCAAGAACTCATAATTAGGGCCGGCCCCGTGGCTTAGTGGTTGAGTGTGCGCCCTCCACGGCTGGCGGCCCAGGTTCGGATCCCGGGCGCGCACCGACGCACCGCTTCTCCGGCCGTGCTGAGGCCGCGTCCCACATACAGCAACTAGAAGGATGTGCAACTATGACATACAACTATCTACTGGGGCTTTGGGGGAAAAATAAATAAATAAATAAAATTAAAAAACGAATACTTAATTAAAAAAAAAAGAACTCATAATTAGAACTAGAGAAGCAGGGAAAGGGGATGGGTGCTTTTGGTTTTAACCCCATATATGCTGGGTTTAGTGTAGGGGTACTGATACCAAGGCCGGCATCACCAGGTCCTTGAGAAAGACATTACCTGGTCATGAAGTTGACAAAAGGCCTATCTAATCTTCAAAAAGATTGTAGGTACCTTTCAAAAAGAGGAGAAAGTAATTGTAATTGCAAGTTTTCTAAAGTGAATGCTCTAAGAAAAAGATGGGAAGGGAAAGCTCTTGTTTTCATCAAGGAGAATTAATCCTCTTTTAATTTATATTTGTCCTTAGAGTACATCATGCTGCGGTGTCTTCTTACTAGTGATGTTAGCTTTGATCACTTGGTTAAGGTGGAATCTATCAGCTTTCTCCACTGTAAAGTTACTGTTTCTTCCTTTGTAATGAATAAGTATCTTGTGGGAACATACTTTAAGACTATGCAGATATACTGTTTCGCATCATTCGGGGTTTCACCCACAGATTTTATCATCCATGGATGGATGGTTCTTGCCTGCAACAATTATTACTCCGATGTTTGCCTAATGATGATTTTTTGTTTCCATTGATCTTTCTACATTTATTAGTTGGAATTCTACAGTGCAGAAGAGTTGCTCACATTTATTTCTCTATTCACTTATTTCTTTATATCAGTATGGACTCATGAATATTTATGTTATTCTCTGGGTTAAAATCCAGTACAATCATTATTCATTTTGTTACTTAAATTATCCCTGCTCTGACCATTGGGGAGTCTTTCAAGATGGCTTCTGTGTCCTTTTGACATGGCTCTGCCATTTTTTGAGTATGTTGTTACTTTCTAGCACCAGGAGATATTCCAGGCTCGTTTTGTATTTTTCCTTCCCTGGCCCTAGAATCAATTGTTTTTGCAAAGAACCCTAGTTCATTTTGTTGGAGAATGGTATTTAGAAACCAACATCTGGGCATTAGGGGTGCTCCTTACTACTGAGATGTCATTGCTTTTAGGGCCTCTCAATAGACAGAGCTATAAAATATATGTATGTATGCAAATACACACATTTACATTTATTTCTATATCCATCTGTGTATATATGCAAATATATATTTAACAATTTTATTTATTTATTTATTTTCCCCCAAAGCCCCAGCAGACAGCTGTATGCCATAGTTGCACATCCCTCCAGTTGCTGCATGTGGGACGCGGCCTTAGCATGGCCAGAGAAGCGGTATGTCGGTGCGCACCTGGGATCCGAACCCGGGCTGCCAGCGGCGGAGTGCGCGCACTCAACTGCCCAGCCACGAGGCCGGCCCTATGCAAATATATATTTAAAAAACTGAGTTCATACTGATACCTCCAATTCCACACCAACACCACAGGGTTCATTCCAGCCTTCCCCATTCTTTATTCGTAACTTATTTCTCTAACAATGGGAAACGCCACTCTCATTATCCATGATATATTTATGTATTTGTTCAATTTTAGTGTATACACAAAATAGTTTTAGAATTGCTAACCCATACTCCTATGAGAAACATTTAATTAACTAGAGTCAGTGTTTGTGTAGTTCTTTTTGTCGTTAGCTTTCCAGTATACAGTAAGAATACTATTTTCCCAAGTTAGTTAGGTTAGTTTTTTTCTTCCTCTTCCCTTCCAGCGTGGTTGTGTTATTTATTGTAATACAGTTAGGTTCATTTGTTACTGCTTATGTTCTATTTTGGGTACCCTACATTGTGGTTGATCTTAATTATTTGCCATGGTCCTAAAAGTCAAAGGGTATACAAGAAAGCTATACTGAGAGAAGTATCCTCCTCCCCCTCCATCCCTACTGCTTGGTTCTTAGTCCTGCATTCTTTACACCTGGTTCCTGTCCATTTCTCATAAGAAACCATTCTTCTTAGTTTCTGATTTATCTTTCGTGTCCTTATCCTGTCCTTTTCCACAAATGAGCAGATACACGTATTTTTCCTTCTATATTCCTTTCTTTCCCGTATGAAGGATCCACACTCTAGCTATTCTTTGGCACTTTGCTATTTTTTACTTAATGATATATCCTGGAAATCTCTCCATATTGGTACATAAAGATCTGTCTCATTCTTAATTGCAACCTCAGTATGGACGTATCATACTGTTCTCAACCATTCTCCTATGTGTGGGCATTTAGGTGTTCCTAATATTTTGTAATTATGAACAATACCCCTAACGATTCTGATTCCCATTACAATGTGTAAGTTTTTTCCCCGACACTAAGCAATTCTCTGACACCAACTGGGTGTCCTATAATTCTACTCAATTCTGACACTGCCTACCTGGAGATAGTATCAGATCCCACAGAGTAAGCACTCGGTGCTACAAGCCTGTCCCCCTCCCCCAACAACAGACGCCAGTGGCAAGTCCAGGTTGTTACCTGTGCTTTTGATGGCTCGGCTATAGATTGGAGGTTTCAACGACCCCCTCCTTGTGTTTGATTAATTTGCTAGAGCTGCTCACAGAACTCAGAGAAACATTTTACTTACGAGATTACTGGTTTATGCTCTCTGAGCTGCCACTCTCCCCAAATCTCTGGGTGTTCACCAACTTGGAAGCTTTCTGAACCCAGTCTTTTGGGTTTTTATGGAGGCTTCATTACATAGGCATGATTGATTATATCATTGGCCATTGGTGATTGATTCAACCTCCAGCCCCTTTCCCCTCTCCAGTGGTCAGGAAAGTGGTACTGAAAGTTCCAACCTTCCAGTCACATGGTTGGTTCACCTGGCAACTAGCCCTCATCCTTAGGTGCTTTTCAAAAGTCACCTCATTAACATAAATTCCCAGGTATAGTTGAGAGGGGTTTGTTATGAATATCAAGACACCTTTGTTGCTCTAATCACTTAGGAAATTCCAATGGTTTTAGGAACTCTGTGCCAGGCATGGAGGACCCAATATATATTTCTTATTATAAATCACATTATGAGGTATATGTTCAGAGTAGATTCCTAGATGTGAAATTGCTGAGTCAAAAGATAAGAGACTATGTAGTTTTGTTAGATATTGCCAAATACCCCTCTGGAAGCCTGTACCAGTTTGCATTCTCATCATCAATGTATGAGAATACCTGTCTCCAGAGGGCACTAGTTATATTGGATGATTCAGCCTACTGCCCTGGGGCATATGTGGTGATTTGCTTTTCTTGGGCTCATTCTTCCCTCTCCTTTGCCTTGCTGACCTACTCTATGTCCCTCTTGATTAACAACGTCCTGTGTGAGTCCTCTCATGGTTGGGTTTCACACCCTCCTCATTGATGACCCAATACATGTGACACATGTAATTGTGTGACTTCAAAGATCTCCCCTTGCTTAGCTTCTTGAATTTAGCTGATTCTCTGCTTCAAGGGAGGCTGGAAATCTTTCTCCCTACCCTAAATGCCTCCTAAATGTCCTGATTTTAGCATATATACAGTAAGGAACTTATCCTAAACTTATTCTGTGTTTCCTACAGAGATTAATAATGCCAAACAGAAAGAGTCCTCTCCACTTCTTTACCTCCTTTTCAAGTTCTTAACTCACTTCGGGAGGGTTCCATCTCCTGAATTTCTCTCATAATGCTCTTGTGGAGATCTCTGAGGGTGTTTTTGTTGACCAATTCAATGGTCATTTTCCTGTCCTCATCTTAATCTGTCTCCTAGCAGCAATCAATATTGCTGAACTTTCATAACTTCTGGAACCTTGCCCTCTCTTGGTTTACCTCTTACTTTTGTGTCTTTTTCTCCCCATGTCCTCTGGAATTTTTTTCTCCTCCATTATTCAACCCCAAGGCTTGGTCCCGAACCCCTCTCTTTGCTTTCTACTCCCTTCCTTGGTGAGCTCATTCATTCTCATGCTTTATATACCATGTATTTGCTGATTAGCCCCCAATTTGTGTCTCTAGCCCTGACTTCTTCCTTGAGCGCCAGCCTCCCTATATGGATGACACCCCTACTTGAAGGCATCCCAAATATAATGTCCAAAACTAAACTCTTGACTCAACAGCCAGTGCAGATTTTTCTTCTCTGTCTCATAAGTAGTATCACTGTCCACCTGATGCTCAAGCTCAATTTCCTTCAATATCCACATGCTTCTTCCAACAGGTTCTAATTTCTACCTCTAATATGTATATCTAGGATCTACCTACTTTTCTCTTTCTCCTTGGTCATCCCCTAGGAAAAGCCACTACCGTCTCTCAATTGGATAACTCGACAGCCTCCTTTTTGGTATCCTTGCTTCCAGTCTTGCTTTCTTCAGTTTGTCCTCCATATAGCAGCCAGAGTGATCTCTGTAAAAATCTGCAGTGGAGCCCAGTTGCACTCAGGCTAAAATCCAGCCTTCTGACCTTGACTTACGAGGCCTTGCATTGTGCCTGCCAGCTTGTCCTTCTCTCCTCTTACTTCCTATACTCTAGCTGCTCCAAACTCCTTTCCATTCCTAAGGCATGCTCAGCTCTTTCTTTCTTGATAGGTTTTACACATCTCTGTCGTATTTTATGACTTCAAAGCATTTTTCATAATTTGTGATTATGTATTTTTTTGGTTTGATTTCTTGTTTTTTATTTGTTACTGACCCCCTCTGCTATTCTGTGGGCTTCATGAGGGCAGAGATCGTGACTTATTTTCCAATGAATATTCAACACTTACCTCAGTGCCCGGCACATAGTAGATAACTGATAGATGCCATTGAATGAATGAACCCTCTGTGCTGAAAGTAAATGAATTAGAGATGTATACAGGATTTTACTGCAGACAGCTTCAGGTTTAACAATGTGGGGTACCCTAAGAGCCTGCTTCTTCCTTTGGAAGAGGTGTATCACCCACGGAAGGCTTTCTTTCTTTTCTGCATTGAGGTGCTTCGTGTGTCCTTAGCTACTGCAATAAAGGCTGGTGGTTGGTGTGGGTGAGTTGATTCCTGGGAGTTTCCTTCATTTGAAAGTGCGTCACTAAAGAGCTACAGAACCACACATTATCAGGGACAATTTATGGGGCTAGGTATTTGAAAAAAGCATAGATAGATGTGTATCATTTTATATCCTGCAACTTCTTTAAAGTGTATTTCTGAAAATCAAAGTGTATTTCACCAGTATTTCTTTCAGAGAAGTATAGTTATTATATAAAAATGGGAAAAGAGGACATAAACTTTTAAGGCTGGATTAATTTGAGAGGGAAGCATGCCTAAATTCTTAAATTTAGCTTTTAGCCCTGTTCCAAGAAAAATATATTTCTTTTGAAAGATCTCAAGCACTTAGCACTAGCACATCAAATAGTTTTGGTTAAGGATGCAATCATGGGAACTACCTTTAAACTAACCATTTAGAACAATGCTAGTCAGTGGTGTCATCAGTCTGTCCATGTACAGTATAAAGTGTTGTAACCATTTTAGGGGTGTTTCTGGTCTTCAGGACTCTTTCTTTTTACCATTGACTCTTGTTAATTCAAATTTAATTACTATCGTTTTTGCCTTGTGAGATATATGGCTGCAATGTGATATCTAGTAAGCAGTTGAAACTGAGGTTTATAGATGATTTTGTAAAAAACTTAGTTGACTTTAGTCAATTTTATATTATTTTTCTAACAGTTATGAGAGGATACCTATATCGAATCCCATTTGGTGTACATAATGACATTTTAATCCAAATCGTAGAGATCCCAATTGCATTAGCAATTCTTTGACACTTAGGGTTAGCAAGGCCATATTTTTAATAGTTTAATCTTAAAAGCTTTTATTTTTGTTCGAGATAAGTTGTGTTTCAATAACACTTTAATATTTTTGGAGAATGTGAGAACTTGAAGGGAGCTTAGCGATTACTGAAATGCAGTCCCCTCATCCTACGGCTGAGTAGACAAGGCCATCCAGGTTGGTGAAGTAACTTGCTGCAGGTCACTCAGTGAAGAGTTGAGCTCCTGGAGTTTGAAGCCCACGCCCAGTCCAGTGCTCCTGAATCTTGCCGTGCTGCTTTATTCATTCCTTTACTCCTTTACCGCCCTTCACCCCTGTATCCCAGCCCATACATAAGCTCAGTGAGAGTGGAGGCTGTGTCTGCCCTCTTTGGTACTGCATCCTCAGCATGGAGCACAGAGCTAGCGCATTGTGGGTGAAAAATTAATAGTCACTAAAAATGTGTGTCCCTTCCCTTGCTGTCTGTTGGTGGGTTAATAGCTTTCTTAGTATTTATGAAAGACTGAAAGTAGATCATGTACAGTTGGCACATTCTTCGGTGGGAAGCCTGAGGACTAAAGGACTTATTTAAATGCACGTGGAAATTGCACTCTGCCCACATGGACTGCCCCTGCATACTTGGCATTGCTCACTTTCATCTTGCATTGTTATGTACGCACTTCCAGCTCCTCTGCATTCTTAGTGGAAATTTTACATTCCACTGCCTGGATTGGTTTGGTAACCAAAGTCCCATTTGGGAAAACAAAACAAACAAAAATGACAATGGTGAAATAGTAAGTATGGTGTCGTAAGTTAAGAAGGAATACAAAATAAAAGACAAATAATCCAAAAAAATTTTTTTTTCAATGCTTGGTTAGTAGTAGTTCCTGTAGTTTCTCCTAAGAGTTCTCTTGGGTTAATTGGTTATTTTTTAACTTTGTGGGGGGCATATTATTCTTTTCAGCATAGCATTAGGGAAACCCACGCACACTTACTTATGAATGCTTTAAAAATGACTCAAGTCCTGTTTAGTTTTCCTGTAAGATAAAGTGCCCATTGCGAATAATTATTTTAGAATAAAGTTAATAAATGTGAGGCTTAACATTATATATTCACAATGCCTAGGGTTATCTGATCTTTTAAAGTATTCCACACAGTTCAATAAAGAGAAAATTAAGCCAGAATGCCAATAGTTTAAAAATTTGTGGTATGTTAGGAAATTGATTTGATTGTTCAAAATTGATGAGCATTTTGTTTTTTACAACAGGAAGATTTAGCACTATGGACACTTATTTAAATATATGCTTACAGTTAAGAATTTTTCAAGGATGGTATTACTTATGATGGGTATCTTATCTTTTGGGTCTCTTTTTTTATCAGTAGTTTTTTTTTTTTTTAATTTGATGTACTTTTAGAGCAGTTTTAGATTCACAGCAAAATCGAGGGGAAGGTACAGAGATTTCCCATATACTCCTTGCCCCAACACATGCATGGCCTCCCCCATTATCAGCATCCTCCACAAGAGTGGTACATTTGTGCAATTGATGAACCTACATTGACACGTCATAATCACCCAAAGTCCATAGTTTACACTAGAGTTTGCTCTTGGTGTTCTACATTCTATGGGTTTGGACAAATTTATGATGACATATCACTTTTGGGTGACTTTTGAGCTAAAAAGTGAACTTTTACCTTGCTCTGTTTTGAATAGCCATATCATTTGTTTGGGAATTTGTTTTGAATTGTTTTCCTGCTTCAACGACATTCATATAGAGAATAGTTCAAAAGACAAACCTGCAAACTGATGCTAAGGTATCCATTATTGGCAGAAAAATAACCCTCTGAATAAGAGATAATAATCCACACCTGACAGATGCATCGTAACCCTTCCTCTGGGAATCAGCCCCTGGACTGGGTACAACAACATGGGGACCTGTAGAGGACCCAGGTAGAGATGACTGGTTTCATCAGCTCGTAGAAACTAATTGGACCCTTCTGGGAATGTTCTAAACAGCTTGTTCGTTATAATTAGAGACGTCTTCTGTAACTAGGTTCTCACTGAAGTTAGAGTGGTTGGAATTTTTTATTATTATATAACAATGCTGTTGAAAATATTTCAATGGCTGGGCTGATTTTGCCACCATGCCTTTCTGGAATTTCTGGAAGTTTTGGGGGTTAATGAATTTAATTTTCATTCCATGGAGTTCCATAAATTATACTGATATAATCATATGAAGACTATTTGATAGGTAGCAGCCAAGGGAAGAGAAACTTGAGTGGTCTCGAGAAGATATTGGGACCACTGAATAAGGATGGTCTAGGTAATGCCAATATATAAAAATATTTGCGTATATTCAGTTATATATAATTCAAGAAAAATTTTACTTAAATGGGTGCAAATATGTGTCTACTATTTCTGCTAGTGGCCAGTTTCTGTCTTGAGCAACATTAGCAGTGGCGATGTACCCTGGACTGGGGCTCAGAAGTGGATTCATGTGACTGTTTCTTTGCTTACTGTATGACCTTGAGGAGTGGAGAGGCTCATCTTTTCAATTCTGTACAATTGGAATAATACTAACCTCATAGTGTTATTTTGAGGAACAAACATCAAAGAATTTTATAAATTCTGATGTATTTTACAATTTTAAACTTATTTGAAAATAACTAACATAAAGATATTGTGAAGAGTAAAGGTAACATATGAAAACTATTTGATACAATTCTGGGCATGGTCCCAATTTTGTTTAATTAAAGTATTTACTAAGTGAATTCTATGTCCAAAGCACCATGAATGGATCTTTGAGTTATAGATGAGGCTCATTACTAAAATAAATAAAATTAAAGAAAGAGGCAGTCTGCATAAATGTTGATAATATACGAGGAGTATATTATACCTATGAAAAATGTTGTGTGAGAGATTCAGACAAAATGCTATAGAGTTTCCGAGGAGAGGATTATATCCAGCTAAGTGAAGGGTAGGTGGTGGAATAGTGAGAAACGAGGTTAGAGTATGATAGGATGAGGCCAGGTCAAATATGATCTCAACTATCCAAGTCCAAGATGCGTGGACTTCATCTGAAGGCAGTGGCAGCCCTTGAAGGTGTTTGATGGGGAAGCACAGATCACATGTTTGGATCTGTGCTTCAGGAAGACTAATTCAGAAGCAGGTGATGAGAGAGGAAAGGTGCTGGAGGCAGGAATACTTGTTAGTCCGTGCTAGGTGCAGCTCATGTGAGCGTTCGTGAGGACCTGGACCTGGGCCTTGGAGTGTGTAGAGGAGGGGACAGATGAAGCAATTTTGAGGGAGGAGAAGCTGCGGGACTTCGTCATTGTCTGGATGTAGGAGTCATGTTGTGTCTTGTGGTCCATTTTCTTGCTACTGCTTTGCAAAAAAAATGCAGGTGATTTATGCAAATTGAATAACACAAAAAATTCTAATGTTATAGTGACTCTGCTGAATTGATAAGTGTTCAGGTACAAACAGATTTTACAAATCTTTGTCTTAACTGTCTTTTAAGAGCTGTGGAAGAGTTAGACATTTCCAGTTGGTTGTACAGATTTGGTGTCAGGAGAAAGATCTGGACTAGAGATAGAAATTTGATCATCATCAGCAAAATGATGATGATAATAAATAACATCGAGTTGGATAAATTTGACCAGGGAGAGTGTTTGACTTCAAAAGAGAATAGGGCAGGGGTGGAACCCTGGGGGAAGTACCAACATTTAGGAAGTACCAACATTTAGAACGACACAATGTAGCTTCCAGCTACACATTCCCTGTTGGTTTTTTCTTTGATACCATGGAAAATCATATACTCAAAATATCTGGGAGCCATACTATTCCAGATTTTTTTAAATTGAGGTATAATTGACATACAACATTATATTATTTTCAGGTGGACAGCGTAATGATTCGATATTTGTATATATTGCGAAATGATCACCACAATAAGTCTAGTTAACATCCATCACCACACATAGTTACAGATTTTCTTTTTCGTTATGAGAACTTTTAAGGTTTACTCTCTTAGCAACTTTCAAGTATGAAATACAGTATTATTAATTATAGTTGCCATGCTGTACATTACATCCCTGGGACTTATTGATTTTATAACTGGAAGTTTGTGCCTTTTGACTCCCTTCACCCGTTTCTCCCACCCCCTACTGCCTCTGGCAACCATCAATCTGTTCTCTGTATCTATGAACTTGTTGTTCTGTTTTTGCTTATTTAGTTTTTTAGATTCCACATATAAGTGAGATCATACGATATTTGTCTTTCCCTGTCTGACTTATTTCACTCAGCATAATGCCCTCAAGGTTCATCCATATTCTCACAAATGGCAAAATTTAGTTCTTTTTTATGGCTCAATGGTAGTCCATTGTATATGTACCACATTTTCTTTATTCTTTCATCCATTAATGGATACTTAGGTTGTTTCCATATCTTGGCTCTTGCTGCATATATCTTTTCGAGTTGGTGTTTTCATTTCTTTGCATAAATACCCAGAAGTAGAATTGCTGGATCATATGGTAGTTCTATTTTTAATTTTTTGAGGAAGCTTCATACTGTTTTCCATAGTGGCTGCACCAATTTACATTCCCACCAACAGTGCACAAGGTTTCCCTTTTCTCCACATGCTAGTCAACTCTTATTTCTTGTCTTTTTGATAATAGCCATTCTAACAGGTATGAGGTGATATCTCATTGTGGTTTTGATTTGCATTTCCCTGATGATTAGTGATGTTGAGCATCTTTTCATGTACTTGTTGGCCATCTATATGACTTCTTTGGAAAAATGTCTGTTCAGATCCTCTGCCCATTTTTTAATTCGATTGTTTTTTGCTTTTGAGTTGTATGAGCTGTTTATATATTTTGGATATTAATCTCTTATCAGATATATGATTTGCAAATATATTCTCCCATTCAGTAGGTTGCCTTTTCCTTTTGTCGATGGTTTCCTTTGCTGTGTAGAAGCTTTTTAGTTTGATCTAGTCCCACTTGAATATTTTTGCTTTTGTTGCCTTTGCTTTTGGTGTCAAATCCAAAAAATCATCATTAAGACCCATGTGAATGAGCTTACTGCCTTTGTTTTCTTCTAGGAGTTTTATGGTTTCAAGTCTTACATTCAAGTCTTTAATGGATTTTGAGTTAATTTTTGTGTATGATGTAAGATAGAGGTCCAGTTTTCCCAACACTGTTTATTGAAGAGACTGTTCTTTCCCCATTGTATATTCTTGGCTCTTTTGTTGTAAATTAATTGATCATAAATGTGTGGGTTTATTTCTGGGCTCTCTGTTCTGTTCCACTGATCTATGTATCTGTTTTTATGTTGATACCATACTGTTTTGATTACTATAGCTTTGTAATATAGTTTGAAATCAGGGAGCATGATGCCTCCAGCTTAGTTCTTCTTTCTCAAGATTGCTTTGGCTATTTGAGGTCCCAGATTAACAATATTTCTGGAGCTTAATTTTCTTAAGTCCAAAAGATCACAATACTCGAAAAAGATTTTTTAGTATGTCAGATATTGTATAGGGTATGTTTTGTAAGAAATATCCAAGTTTAAAATGTGTATTTATTTTAAAAATCCTTTAACATAAATCGGTTATGAAAATTAATAGAATAAATGGGCATTATGTATTTCTTGTAATTTTGCATTGATTAAAAAATCTGGATTTCCTTGATTAATATTTGCATGGTATATTTTTTTCCATCCTTTTACTTTCAGTCTACTCAAGTCCTTATATTTAAAGTGTGCCTCTTGTAAACAGTATATAGTTGGATCTTGTTTCTTTATCCAGTCTGACCTTCTCTGTCCTTTAATTGGAATTTTTAGTTTATTTACATTTACTAAATTAGTGACATATTGGTTATGAGTCTACCATGTTGTTATTTGTTTGTTCCATCTAATATTTGGTTTTTGTTCCTTTTTCCCTGCATACTTTAGATTCATGAAATGTTTTAAAAATTATTCCATTTTATCTCTCTATTGGCTTTTTAGTTATGCCTCTTCTTGATTTTTTTTTTAGTGATTTATTCTAGAGCTTAAAATATGCATTCTTAACTTATTTTACTTTACCTTCAAATAATGTTTTACCAGTTCATGAACAATGAAGAACTTTACAACAGTATGATTCCATTTATACTTGTACTTTCTGCATTCTTGTTAAATATTTTGTTTCTACATGGGTTATAAACTTCATGAATCATTATTGTTATTTTTGCTTTAAAATAGTCTTTAAAAATTTTTTTTAAAGTCTTTAAAATTACTCCCATATTTCCTTCTGATGTCTGTCATTCTTTTGTGCAGATCCAGACTTCTATCTTGTATTATTTCTCTTCAGTCTGAAGAACTTGTACAATTTTTTGGTATTGTGGGTCTGCTAAGAAAATTCTCTTGGCTTTTGTTTGCCTGAAAAATATTTTTATTTCACTTCCCCATTTGAAAGATATTTTCTCAGAGTCTAGAATTCCAGGTTGACAGTTTTTTCTTTCAGCACTTGAAAGATATTCTTCAGTTGTGTTCTGGCTTACGTTGTTTCTGAAGAGAAGCCAGTCATCATTCTTATTGTTATTCCTCTAAATTTTGTTGTTACCTGCTGTCAAGTTGGCTCCAACTCCTGGCGACCCTATGAAAGAGTGATGTCCACAATATTTTGTTCTCAACAGCCCTACTCAGCTTCTGTAGACTTGTGCCTATGGCTTCCCTTATGGAGACAGTCCATCTCATATTTGGTCTTCCTCTTTTCCTGCTGCCTTCTACTTTTCCCAGCATTATTGTCTTTTCCAAAGATCCTCACTTCTCATGATGAGCCCAAAGTAGGACAGCCGCAGTTTCATCATTTTTGAAAACTTTGGTCATTGTCCTCACTTCTTGTTATATAGCCTTTCCTTTTCAAATTTCTCTTTCATCTGGTGTATCTCCAGGATAAATGGCTTCATTCCATGAAGTTTAGGAGATATTCCCAGCATGCAATACCCTCTGATAGAGGCACTTCCAATTGTCAATTATGGTACATACCATCAACATGGGACACGCTCAGCCTGGTCCCATCACTATGTATCAGGCATCTGGCCAGTCTCCCTTTATTTAAAAAATAGTAATATTGAAAAAGAAATGGGTGATTATTTTAAAAAGCTCTTTAGAACCATCTATAGTTTGAATGCATCTTCTATATTAACTCCAGGGTAAGTTATTTTCTACTCTGGTGTCTTTTAAAAATTTTTATCCTTCTTCTCATTTATCAAAAGTGGTTAAAATTGATTAAATATTTTGTAAAGGATTTTGTTCTCCTCTTTGATGCTGTGTTATCTTTGCAAAGTAGTAACAAAGTTTCCTCAAAGATTACCTCAAAGATTCTCATTACTCACTTTTTCTTAAATCCATACAATAAGGAAAATGGAGTTGAAGCCTCTTGGTGCAGATTGGCCTATATTTTGCAAATAAATAACTTCGGTACGTTTTTTCCCCCTAAATGATTAAATCTGTCTTATGAACAGTCATAAAAACCTGATATACTTTTTAAAATGGAGTTTTTATGCATGATTTAAAATAGAGTTTTTAAATTGTATGATGAGTTTTACAAGAGGTCAGTGGTTGTTAGATTTTTGTGATGGTATCTGTTCACCAGCATCATTTCCTCAGGTCCCTAGACTGAGTTTGGTTTCCTTGGCCTAGGGTTTTAAGAGGTGGTGAGTGCTGAGATTTGAAGCAAATGGGTTCTCCGAAGCATTCAGCCTAACAGCCCTGGGGAGCGGTATTGCCACTTCATTAATTAGTTCGTGGAGCATCCCTTTGGGCTAGTATAGCAAGATTATCCTTATTTTTATAGATCAAGAAAATGAGGTGTGAGGCATTGAATTGGCAATCAGTCCTGGAGTTCAAAATTTTAGACCTTTAGACAGTTACTCAGTTTATAGATCTTGATCTTATTGTTCCACATATATATGTTCAAAGCAACAATTTTAGTTTCATTGAGTTTTTTTTTTTATAACAAACAGATTCGTATATTTGAGTCATGTAGGTTTTAACTTGAATTTAACCCAGCTGTGATATTGTCCTACTAGCTGCATGTGAAATTTGTGAACTTGAGTTAAATTACATACTTACATTTATCAGGTTCTTGTGAAGCATTGTTTGTTTTATATGGCCATCTGTGACATAAACAGTCTAAATAAGATACCAGAGACTGAATGATATATTGGAAAGCACATTTAATTAGTATCCATAGACGTGCACTAGAGTCCTGGCTCACCCCATTCTAGCAGAGTAAACATGCTTAAGTCACTTCTGCCACCTTTGACTTTGGAAAAATTTCCAAAAAAAAAAAAAAAAATGTTAGCCAAATACTTAGTCAGTTTATCTATCTACCTACCTACCTATCAATTTCTACTCAGGGAATGACTCCTCTCTCTGGTTCACCAGGCTAGCCTACCTCTCAATATCCAGATAAACTGGGTTTTACAAGATGGTGTTGAACCGAGTGCAGTCAAGACAAGAGGTGAGCTATAAGCGTGTCCTGCTTTTGTTTGGTGGTGGTTCCCTCACCAACCGACAAAGCCAACCAGGAGTATTAGCTCTGCTGGGTCCAAAATGAAAGTTTGAGTTTTGCATTGATACCTTTTCATTTGATTTGGTTCCACAGTCACAGATTACAAAACTAATGCTGGTCAGATTGCTCACCAGTGAGAGCGGTTCCTGGTGCACAGGGGTCTGAGTGGGAGTACCTCATACTCCATCCCTGTGTCCAGCCCTCTGTATTGAGGTGTATTGATACTTAACATTATTCTCATATTTCAAATACTATTTGTTTTCAAAGGGCAAGGGAAAGCATATGGGCTACTAAGAAAATTCACAAATTTTAAAAACACCTTCTAATTTATTATTATGTTTCCCAATATCTAAAGCTATAATGTCTCTAAATTAGCATCACACGACCAACATGTCATCCCTGATAGGGGCTCTGGAAAAGCTCTTCTTATGTGCAGTTGATTTGGCTTAAGTTTTTTTGTGTGTGTGATTTAAGTTATTGTTTAAAACACCAATTAGAAAAATGCATTTTAAATGAAAATTGTAATTTTTTCTGAAAAGTTCTAATTGTTTTATACAATGGTCTTACATGTTTTTTTAAATTCAGATATATTACTTGAATTATTCAGGTTATTTTATTAGTATATCTGAAAACAGACTAATTTATTATTTTAACTATAATGACTCTTAATATATATTTAAGATCAATCTTCAGTTCAGCTGGTTAGTCATGAACATTTGGGGAATATTTTTGTCATGATGAATGAGGAAAACAGCTTATTCAAGACAGATGGTTTGATTTAATTCAAGCAACAATGTATAGACTCAGAATAAAGTTATGTAATTATTTAAAAAATCATGTGTATTTATGAATTTCTGTATAATTATAGACATGTATGTTCTAAAGAAAAATGGCATATTTTAACCAACTCAACAAGAGTTTTCAAGTTATTTGTTTATATAACTTATTCACCTTCACCTTTAATCCAATAATCCAATAAGGTATTAAACAATCAAGGTCAGTAGGCAAGATATTTGAAAAATAACTACTAAGTATGAAGTTGTGTTCAGTACATTATTAGTTAATATTGAGAGTAACTAAAAAGTAACAGTAGGGACAAGAAATTAAAAACCAAATAAATAAAATGTACAATATGTCAGCTGATGATAAGAGCTATGGAAAAAAAAAATAGGCCAGGAAAGGGCAACAGAGAAGTAGGGATGTGGCAGCAGCTTTAAGTCGCGTGGTCAGGGAGGCAGTGTAGCTGTGTTTAAGAGGTGGGAGGATTTCAAGAGGAAGACACTGTTAGCACAGGCACAGCACCAGAAAGGCCCGTCCTTCACACAGGCCAGGACTCATTTGCAGTTATATATGCTAAGCTTTAAGAGTAAGCAAGTCTGCTGGGAGAGGGATTTGTAGTCATCCAAGGACATTGTAAACCACAACCCTGGTCTCAAAACTGCGTTCCTGGTAAATCGAATCTATTTTCTTGTGCTATAGTGTATGTACCAAATAAATCAAGGGACTCTTGGGATTGATCAGGAACAAGCTTGCAGTAAATTCCATTAAACTAAAAAAAATTGCTTATCCTTTATTTCAGCAAATGCTCAATTCTGATAATTTATTCTACAGATATACTTAGATATTTATGCAAATAAATATTTACAAGGAAATCTATTGTGGCATTATTTGCAATAGCAGAAGTTTAGAAACTATGGAAAGGATCATCATTAAGGGACAGGTTAATTAAACATGTTCATAGAGTGGAATATACACAGCTGTGATAAAGAATGAAGGAACCCTTGCTGTAACTACCAGTATGGAACAATTTCCATGATAAATTGTTAAATGAGAAAAGCAAGGTGCAGAAGAATGGGTATAGCAGATTATCGTTTGTGTTTAAAAATTATGTGTATATAATATCTACATAAGATAATATGCACATGTATGCATTGACTGTGAATGAATATTGCTAACTCTGGTTGAAACTTAGTGGTTGGGAACAGGAGTGGGAAGGACCCTTCGTTTTCACTGTATGCCCCATTTTGCCACTTGAATTTTGTTCAGGTGCATATGTTATCTGTTAAATATTTTTTTAAAAACATCACTGTAAATATTAGTTTAAGACCAAGAATCTCTGGGTTTAAAATGTAAAAAAATTATTATGATAGAATTAAAATTTTTATTCTAAATTAAGGTATCTTTTAATTAAATTTCAATAAATGTTTATTGTGCAACTAGCAGGCATTGCCAAGCACTGTTTTAGGCACTGGAGAGTCAGGAAGAATTCATACTCCTTGTTCTTCTCAAAATGGCGTAATTTGACAGGATAGAGTCCCATAAATTATTTAGGGTTAATATTTGATCTCTAAAATAACTACCAAAGTGCATAGTGAATAGTTAGAGATTCATAGATATGGGTTCACTAAAAACAGTGCTACTTATTATGTGTGATTTTAGGCAAATTAATTAATTAAGCTCCAGTTTCATTTGTAAAATGAAGTTAAGCAATAATACTTCAGGGCATTGTTTTGATGATTAAATGATATATAACGCATGTAAATTATTTAGTACAGGGCTTGCCATTAAACACAGTGCAATAAATGTTGACTATTTTTATTAATCAGTTCCCTTTGCTTATAAGTTTCCCTTTCAAATCAGAAAGAAAACAACTCCTAAAATCAAAAGTGCTATCATCAATACTATAGGAGCAGTAGCAATTTGAGACAGAAGGTGAAAGAAGGATGAGCAGGAAGGACTGGTGATAACTGAGCTGAGCCTTGATTAGCAAATGGAATTTCAGCAGGTGGAGAACTGGGGAGGGCATTTTAGCAGAGGGACAAGATGAGCAAAGGCTTCTAAGTGGATGCAGGGTGTGTTTTGGGAGTGGAGGGGAGTAGGCTAGTTAGACTAAAGGCACAACTAGAGTCCTGTGTGGAGGGAGTATTGCTGGGAGATGAGGGAACCGAGTAAGCAGTGGTTGGTCATGGAGGTTCTGGTAGGCCATGCTTAAGAGTTGGGCTTTATCTTTCAGTGGTGGGGGTGGAAACCAGATAGCAGAAGACTTAAGAGACGGCAGGGTGGAAGGAAGTAGGAATATGAATGTTGAAGAGGAGAGATGGGGACAGGATAGTGCTTGAGAGGCCTAAAGGGTCAAGGGAGAAATTGAAGACACCAGATAGAGAGTCCTAGATGATTAATGGAACAAGTAGAGGCAGCAGGGGACAAAATTAAGATGGGAGGTTAGGTTAGCTTTGTAAAGGGGTAAGGATCCTTCTGAGACAGGCAGCTGAGGAGGAAAGTGGTAAAGATGTAGATGAGGTGGGTTGTGGAGGGAAGAGAGGTCGAAGGGCTTCATGCCTCTTGGCTTCTATTTTCTTGAAGTTTGAAAGGAAATGATCTCCTGAGGGTGAGTGTGCCTGGAGTGGGATTTTAGAATTTAGGATAAGAGGTAGGGATTTGGCCCGTCCACTGCAGGAAGAGTAAGAAATAGTTGACTTGGGAGGAGGGGAGGGCTGGCTGATGCCAAAGCCCTGTCTCAGGCACAGGCGCCCCGTGCGGCCATGTGACTCTCACTAACAGCAGCCTGGAGCCTGGAAGCAAAAGGAGAGGGAGAGATGACCAGACCCATCCAGAGGCAAGGAGTTCGGGAATCAAGGGTGTTGGTAAGAGTGCAGCTGATGGATAGGGGAAAAAGTGAAGTCGAGAAAAAGTCGAGGGAGTCAGTCTTAAGAGAATAGGATGGGGTGAAGGGCCCAGTGGGGGCCTAGATTCAGAGAGCAAGCGAAATAAGAGTGGGCGAGGAGAGATGATAAAACATGGTATGTTGTGGCTGGAGGGGGAGGGCACTTCAGAGTTCAAGATTTTATAGGATTATTTTATTTTTGTTTTACAGAAATCATTGTTTTAAAAAAATTGCCTTAAAATTCTCATAATAGCTCAACAATTTCTGTTGTTGGCACAGATCATGAGCAGTATGCCCAGGGCTTAAGGGAGATTTTTTTTGAGAGCTTTGTTAGGGCCACATAATATCCATAGAGGATGAGCCCAGAGTATTTATGTTAAGTGGAAAAAAGCAAAGATTTAACAAAAGCACAACAGGTCTCAGCCAGTTCCCTGGAAACCTATAGTTTTTCCTCGTAGACAAAAACAAAACTAACATAGCTCAGTAATTTATTTCTTTGATTTTAAAGGTAAAACCAGTAATCCACAGCAGGATCAATGTGTCAGCTCGCTTTAGAAAACCACTCCAGGAACCCTGCACTATCTTGTAAGTTTTGAGCCCTTTACATTTCGAGTTGAAATTGGCTTGGTGGTTTTCTTTGGGTTTGGGATTTGTTTTGTAGTTTTAAAGGCATACCTATTTCAAATGGTTGGGCTCACTGGCTTTGCTTTTTTCCCAGCTTGATTGCAAATGGAGACCTTGTCAGCCCAGCTTCTCGCCTCCTCATCCCTAGAAAAGCCTTGAATCAGTGGGATCGTGTACTACAGATGGTCACAGAAAAAATAACTCTGAGGAGTGGGGCTGTCCACAGGTATGTCAAAGTAATCTTCTTGTAAGTGGATGGGTTTTAGAACTGTTGAGGATATTCCCAAGGGTCTCTGGAGTCAGTGGTCCCTCGATTTGAATTCTGGCTCACCAGTTAGGCTCCATATGCCTCAGTTTCTTTATCTCTAATGTGGATATATAGTAGTACTTACCCCCTAGAGTTGGTATAGGAATGCGGTAATCCACATAAAGAGCTTCAACAGTCCTGGGCACATAGTAGCACATCAACAAATATTAACTGTTTTTATTCTTTTGGTTTAGAGCAAATAGGTGAGCATCAACATTGTTTTAGATGAGAAGCACTTTTTTGAGTGAGTCAGCTCCTTGGCTTTTAATTCACTGTCCTGTCAGGAGATATTTATGATTATTTGGCATTCCAAACTATTTGTCCAGGGTAAAAAGTCAGACATCAGGAGGTGTTACTAGTTTTAAGAAGGAGGCAGAGTAGAGAGGATAATTAAGTGAGGTTGCCTAAATTGAGAAATCGAAAGCATTTTTCTCAAGTTCTGAAATTTAAGTGAAGATTAAAATCGTGGCTTTTAAGTTGTGAAGCCTATGAAATTATGCCTTGATGGAGGCTGACTTATTTATCTTTTTTAGGTGGGAGGGTTACAAATATATATTCAAGTATAGAGCATATTAAGAATATATATAATATGTGACATTCAAATATTTGAAATCTATCAAGAGTTTTCCCATAGTTCTCCTTGAATCCTGTCTTCACCCCAGTCTCTCTAACATCCTCCACTGGTGGCGTCCACTCCTGCTTTCAAGTTCTTATGCCCATTTTCATATCTATATATCTCTCTATAGGCATATATGATAAAATAAGTTCTCAAATGATTGCAAATTATGTCTTTCAGTTAAATGTGTATACAGATTAATGTGTGTTTATTCACAAATAGTATATATAGTTTCACAGCCATTGCGACTTTAAATATAATTAGGTATATATAAATATATGTTTAACATATAAATATATAAATATAATAGAAAGTAATACTTAACATATGGTAAAGAAAAAGTTCAAACAGGGCAAAAGATATAAATAAAAACTATTTCTCCCACCTCAGTCTTCCCAGTCCCTCTCTCTAGTACTTTTCTGCATTATTGCAGAAATATTCTCTGCATGTGAAAGCACATGCATCTTTTATTGCTTAAAAACACAAGTGGGAACACACATACAAACACACGAATAAATATATAAATATACCTGGCTTTTTTCCTGTAACAACAAATCTTGGATATTTTTCTTATCAGCACAAATAGATCTGTCTTATTATTTTTAATGACTACAAAATACTCCATTTTACAGGTGTGCCTAATCTGTTTTTAAGAATCTCCTCTTGATGGAAATTTAGGTCACTTCCAATCTTTTGGTATTATATGTACACATCTTTGTATATAAGCAGAGTTTATCAGGAGACAAAAAGTCTAGAAGCCAAATTGCTGTGTCTAGTGGTAAATGCTTAAATTTTGATAGAAACTGCTGTCTTCCAAAGACAGTTTTGTACTAATTTGCACTCTCACCAAAAGTGTATGACAGGGCCTGTTTTTCATACTCTCATCTGTCCTGTAAAACGAACAAACATTTTGTCTTTTCGTTCATGTTGGGTAAAAATAGTATTCATTGTTTCTTGATTTTTATTTGTTTAATATACTACAACCACATCTGTTGATCATTTCTTGCATGCAAGGCATTATTTCAAGTGCTTTACATTTTAACTTGACTCAGCAACCCTTTGAGGTAAGTAGTGTTATTATTCTCTTTTAATAGACGTGAAACATGAGACACAGAGGGGGAAAGTTACTTGCTCAAGATTATGCAGATAGTGGGTAGCAGGGCTGGGATTCAAGCCCAGTTGGTAGACAGTCTGGCTCCAGAGCCTATGCTCTTAGCTACTAAGCTATTCCCTAAATAAATGCCACATATTTGTCTTCCATTAAAAATGAACTATCTGTCATGGCCTTTGCACATTCATCTTATTGATTTGTAGGCACTCTTTACATATTAGGGAAATTAGCCCTTTCTCATATGAGTTTTAAATATGTTTCCAGTTTGTATTTTTGATACTCTTCATGTTTACTTTTGCATACAGATATGTTGAATTTTGATGCAGTTGAGTTTTCAATCTTTCCTTATGATCATTAAGCTTTATGACTAACTTAGGTCTTCCTTGCTCCAAGATCACAAAAACATTCTTATATGTTTTCATTTTGTACTTTTTAGTTTCATTTAAACCTTTGATCCTTCTGGGTTTTATTTTTGTGTTAGGAGTGAAGGCAGATCTCAAGTTACATATTGATTTATTTTAGATATATAGTTTTGTCTTTTGACATTTACATAAATGTAAACCCACTCAATAAGTAATATAAAGCACACAAAGATATATACACACAATTGCATGCCCAGATATACCTATTTCTACATAGATTGATAGAAACAAATTCATACATAGAAATAAAATATATGCAAATACAAGTACCAAAATGAAAATACAGTTATATGTCCCCTGAACATTTGAATACTTGGAGAAACTTAATTCTTAAAGTAATTCCAGGTACAAGTGAGATTTGGTTGCTGCTGACTTAGGACACACCCACTTTCCCTTAATAGAACATTAGCAAGTCTTATGGTTGGACCCTCCATGTGCATCAGTATATTTATATATTAAAAGCATCACATAAAAATCGGTTCGACTCCCTGTTTATGTTTCTTGTGTTTTGTAGCAAAGGAAGAAAGCAGGTTAACAAGAGCCGTATAAAAGATGGCTAAAATCATGGGCTAGAATTTATTCAGTATCCTTTACCTGCCTGCAGAGGAACTCAGTCATATCTTGGCTATTTCCAGATCCACAGCTATGCTGTCTTTTCATTTCTAGCTCTAAAAGTTAACTCCTGATTTAGATCTTCCTATTTTGAGGGAAAACGAAAGAAGAAGAATGTCTGGGTCTAGGCCAGTGGTTTTCAACCAGGGGCAGTTTTGTGCCTAGGGGACATTTGGCAATGTCCCAGTTATTTTTGGTAGTCACAACTGTGGATAGGGGCGGCTACTACTACCATCTAGCGGGTAGAGGCCAAGGGTGCTGTTAACATCCTACAGTTCAGAGGACAGCCTGCTCACCTTTCTAACAAAGAATTATCGGATCCACAATGTCAACAGTGCCGCTGTTCAGAAACTGTGGTCTAAATCAGGGAAGGAAAACCAGAAATCTGGGTTAAGTGTCGATATTTAGACTTGTAGGGGTAGAAGTACAATGTGCTAAAGAAAGAAACTTGAGCATCTTTATACTAACTCAATACAAACACATTTCAGAGGTTTTGGTGGCTGTTCTCATTGTACTTCCTGCTCCGTATGATATGGCCATTTACCTAATCAGTAAACAAGCTGACAACTCAATGGATTTTTTGCCTTTGCAAGTGTCGCTAACCTTTATTATGTAATATAAGAAGTCTGAGAATTTTTTTAATGATTATCTTGAAATCCTTTCAGTTACGAACTCTTGTTTGTAACCTTCAATATTTTTGTTTTGTCTTTCTGATGCAGTTTTCTAATAGTCTGTTTTTTCCTGTTCTTTAAAAGAATTCTGTGGACACTTTAAATCGTCTAGTAAAGTGATCACTGTTCTTTTAATAAGTAACATATTAATTGTAGTTTGCATCAGCAGTTTTACAGTAAAGGGAGGTTCTTGTGAAATCCCTTGATTCTGGGAAGACGAGGGAAAGAAAAAAAAGAAAGAAGCACGAATGCTATGCGGTTCTGCATCATTATTGCTGGCAATGTGTTGTTTCACCTCCTGCCCTCCTACCTCTTGTTTTCTGACCCAGTTCTGAGTGTTTGGCTGTCATATTTTGACTGAGGGCTGCTCTTGCACAGAATGCAGTAAGAAGCCTGTCAACCTCACAAATACATTAAAGAAATAAATTTTAAAAGTGCTCATAAGGGCCGGCCCTGTGACTTAGCGGTTAAGTGCTCACGCTCCGCTACTGGTGGCCCGGGTTCGGATCCCGGGTGCGCACCGATGCACCGCTTCTCCGGCCATGCTGAGGCCGTGTCCCACATACAGCAACTAGAAGGATGTGCAACTATGACATACAACCGTTTACTGGGGCTTTGGGGGGAAAAAAGGAGGAGGATTGGCAATAGATGTTAGCCCAGGGCCAGTCTTCCTCAGCAAAAAGAGGACGATTAGCACGGATGTTAGCTCAGGGCTGCTCTTCCTCACAAAAAAAAAAAAAAGTGCTCACAAATATAAATAGAACAATCAAACTTCACAGGCTTCAAACTGAGCTTCATTTAAAGCGCCACGTTCTGTACAAGTTAATTCTTTCCCTGTGAAATCTTAATGTGGCACCAATAGGGGCTCCTAATCTTAGATTGTCAGGTTTATTGGGGTGAAACACTGTACAGCTGGATAGTAATTGTATCTGTATTATAACATTGGCAATGAGTTGAATCTAATGACTCGGAGGCATTTATAATTCAGTGATTAGAATAGTAACAAATGAGACAAATTAAGAGCAGAGTGTTTTTATTTACTCTGTAATTTTCAGCAGTTCTTTCAATGCTTGTCAAAATTTTAATTGTTGGCATTCGTATTTTGGCAGACTTTATACTTTAGAAGGAAAACTGGTTGAGAGTGGGGCAGAGTTGGAGAATGGACAGTTTTATGTGGCCGTCGGCAGAGATAAGTTTAAGAAATTGCCTTACAGTGAATTACTTTTTGACAAGTCAACAATGAGAAGGTCTTTTGGGTAAGTTTTCATCTTCATTCACTTCTCGTATTTTAGTTATTTCTTGAAATAGCGTTGATTCTTTTGCTGACCACTGGTGTATTTTATACTATCTTGTTTATCAGTTAGAATGGAAAGCATGTATGTATACCTTACTTTCTGTTTGTTTTTGGCCATGATTGGAAATTGGGAGCTATTGCACAAAAATACAATTTTTGGGAATCTCTGAAAGACTATATAGTATTTTTTTACCATTTACTTATGAATTTATGATAAAGATTTATTATTATGAAGAAGATATGAGGCAATGAGCTTCTATGCAGCATACATTATTAGAAGTTTTAATAATGTCTTAGCTGTTTAGCTAGACCAAATAATTTTTCAGTTGGTACATATAGAAACATCTAAAGGTGTTAAAAAAAATATGTTATATCTTTTTTAATAGTAACTGTAAGATATAAAAACAACATAATTCCACTTGTGCAAATAAGTAGAGTGGCTGGGTCTATAGTTAATACATGCAAAATTTTAAAGATTACCCTTTGAATTATACACAGTGCACTGGGAACCTATTTTTCTCTATGAAATGTCACATATTTGTGAAGGATGCCGTATTTCAGTCCAGTAGACGGACTGCAGAGGCATGCCTGGAGAGCCTGGCCCCTGGCAGATGCAGGGACCCCTCGGCTTGCTCGTGGTGCCCCCGGATCCAACTCTGCTGCTTTTCCATGGCCACTTTGCTATTGGAAACTGATTTTTTGTTGCTGTTATCTGCTAGGCTGGCTGATATGTGGCAGAGAGACAGCAGAATGTCACCAATTTGTTCTCCGTTAATTAACAATTTGTGTAGCTTGATGGAGAGGCTAGCCGAGGGTTTCTAAATAAGTAATAGATAAAATGGAATATTGGGGGTGGCGTTTGAAGTATGCAGGAGCACATAGTTTTCCAGAACTTTAGAATTAGTTTCCAGCAGACTTATTGCTAACCATCCTTACCCATCCATGAAATCAAATCCTTCACAATCTCTGCAAAGCAACGCTGGATTAGCCTGCTGTGAGCTGCAGTGTGTGCTCAATGGCAGTGAGAAATCCGTTAACTCCTGGTAGCCTTTTTCAGACAAATGAGTAAGACTTACCTTTCTCCATGTGTCCTCCTATTTTTGGAGAGGTTCAGTTGGGTTTCAAGGTGGATCTTTTCCTAATAATATAGACATCTGCAGAACAACTTACTCTTATAAATGAAGAGAATTTTTTGTTTTTTGGTGAGAATGACTGGTTTAGAAATTCCTTGACTATAAATGCCAGTGTTTTATCATTCTGTGCTTCTATCAGAGGTAGACATCATAGATATTATAAAAACAATGGGAATTTGTAGTTTTTAACTCAATCTGGCAAGATCATTTTTCGGCTTGGGAAATGATTTTTTGAAAAGCAAATAGGAAATTTGGTGATTTAAATAAAAATGGTATGAAAACATTTAAGATGGTACTGCATTCATTTGTAAGCATCAATTAAAATAGTTTACAGGAAAGTATGAAATATCTTTTGGAATGGAATTTGGAGATTTTATGATGGTTTTAGTGAAATCGGGAACGTTTATAGTACTTTTTGTGAAATACTGATGTCTGTAAACAGTTGACTTCCCCGTTGGGATGACAAATTGAGATGACAATTATCTTACATTATATATTTTCTGTAATTAATGTTCAGATTTCTAAATTGCAATTTGTTTCCGCAGTCAGAAACCTTCTTCACTACCTCCTATCGTAGGATCCAGAAAGTCTAAGGGGAGTGTAAGTATCAGACGCTTTACTCATTAGTGTTCGATGTTTCTGTACGATACAGAGAGGCTGTCCTTTGGGTCACAATTAAATATGAAGAAATAAAACTTCGCCGCCATGTGGTATATAAGCAATTATGTGCAACCACACTAGAACATTAATGTTACAATTAAGTTCCGAGAAGAAAGCTAACATTTTTAAAATACAGATTTACTTTTTCTATTTTTTTTCTTTTCTTTTCTTTTTTTTTTTTGTGAGGAAGATCAGCCCTGAGCTAACATCCATGCTAATTCTCCTCTTTTTGCTGAGGAAGACCTGCTCTGAGCTAACATCTATTGCCAATCCTCCTCCTTTTTGTCCCCAAAGCCCCAGTAGATAGTTGTATGTCATAGTTGCACATCCTTCTAGTTGCTGTATGTGGGATGTGGCCTCAGCATGGCCGGAGAAGCGGTGCGTTGGTGAGCGCCCAGGATCCGAACTCGGGCCGCCAGCAGCGGAGCGTGGGCACTTAACCACTAAGCCATGGGGCCGGCCCTACAGATTTCAAAATAGATACTTTTTCCTTTAGACAGACGTGATAACATTTACATCATGCTTGAAATCTAGGCAATAATACATAAAACTAGAAGTAATGCCGTATTAGGTTACATCCGTGGTCTACCCAGTCTTGTTTTTTATCTCTAACAAAGACTAACAAGAGGAATTTTTTCTATCTCTAACAAAAGGAAGTTTTTGTAAGAATATGGTTATCCTAAATTATGTTCCTTTAAAGATTGAGAATCATCCCAAATAGTTCCCTATCAGAATCTTTTCCATCCATCATTTATTCATTTGTTAATTCAGCAAGCATCTATTAAGTACCTATTATGTGCAAAGCATTTAGTAGGTAATTTCTTAACCTATTTGTATTTTTTGTCTGTACTCCCTCATGGGGATGAGTTTCATGTCATGTGGGGGTATTGCCTTGACAGGTTTTTCTGGCTGAAGCTTCTCTTTCTACCCTGTTGACTGAATTGCTTGACTGGTAGTGATCAGAATCAATTTGACATCTCTCCCCTTCTGAATTAACTAAGCAAAATTCTTCTTCTTCTTCTTCTTTTTTTTTGGTGAGGAAGATTGGCCCTGAGCTAACATCCTGTTGTCAATCTTCCTCTTTTTGCTTGAGGAAGGTTGGCCCTGAGCTAACATCTGTGCCAATTTTCTTCTTCTTCTTCTTCTTCTTCTTTTTTGGTGGGGAAGATTAGCCCTGAGCTAACATCTGTTGCTAGTCCTCCTCCTTTTGCTAAGGAAGATTGGCCCGGGACTAACTCCATGCCCATCTTCCTCTACTTTATATGTGGGATGCCAGCCACAGCATGGCTTGATAAGCAGTGTGTAGGTCTGTGCCCGGGATCCAAACCTGCGAACCCTGGGCTGTGGAAGTGGAGGGCGCAAACTTAATCACTATGTCATTGGGCTGGCCCCAATCTTCCTCTATTTTATATGTGGGTTGCCACCACAGCATGGCTTGATGAGTGGTATAGGTCTGTGCCCAGGATCTGAACCTGTGAATCCTGGGCTGCTAAAGCAGAGCATGCCAAACTTAACTACTATGCCACCTGGCCGGCCCAACTAAGCAAAATTCTTATATTGGTATTTTGTAAAATAAATGATTGCTGGGCAATGATACTGTCTCCTAATGGTGATATAGATATCTCTTCCCCCCTTTTGTTATATCATATGAAATTCTTGGAAAAAAGAAAAATAATTTTGGGGGAGGAAGTAGTGCTGAACTCAGCATAACAAACAACAGACGTTTAGTACCCACTCATTTGTAAATAGACTCTTGGACTACTCATGACAAAGCTCTTGCCCTCAAGAAACTCACAATTTAATTGAAACAGAGAAGATAGCTTGAAAAGGTAACTAACAAGCTAAAACTAAACACCAAATATGTGGTGAGATTGGTAAACATGAGAGAGACAGAAGGAATCAATGTGCATTGGCCAAAACTTCCAACATGGAGGAAGTTGAATTTGAGCTCTGCCTCTGAGGACTGTTTAAGATTCAGGAAAAGGTCAATGAGGGGAAAGGGGTTTCAGATAGAAGAGATGGTGTGAGGAGAGGAGCAGAGATGAGCACTCAGAGAAGCAAGAATGCTGGCTGATATTTAGTGAACACTCGAGGGCTCAACATTATGCCAATGTCTTTACAGATGTGTTTTATTTAATCCTCACCCCACGAGACAGGTACTGTTGTTATTGCATTTAAAAATGGGAAAAGGAAGCACAGACAGTAGAATTAGCACATCCAGAGGCTCCCATTGAGTAAACAGCAAGGGAAGGACTGAATCTGGCTGGCCTGCCTGGATGGAGCTCATGCTCCTGGCCCGAGGGGGACAATGAGTACCTCAGGCTGACTGGAACAGAGGTCCATCGTGGTGTGGAGGCTGATGTTCCTAAAATGGCAAGTGGTGGCAGTTTTAGATGACCTTGAATGTCAGAATGAAGAGTCTAGTCTTTATCTTTGAGTAGAGTGCAGCTCTTGAGGGCTTCTGAGAGGTGAGAATGTTAATCCAAGTCCATTCTAGGGAGGTCAGATCTTTCATGTGGAGAGAGATTTAACGTGGTGATAGGCCATAGATGAGACATCAATTATGGGGCAACTACAATAGCCTTGGTATAAAGGGATAAAAACCTGGACTAGGGAGGTGGTAGAGGAAGTAGGAGGTGATTATTGGTCATGAAGAAACAAAGGACTTGCTTGGTGATTGGGTACATGGCGTTAATGGAGAGGTTGGAGCCAGAGATCACTGCAAGTTTTTGAGCTTGGATGCCCGAAAAAATGGCAGTCCTATGGCTAAGAAGAGGGCAGTCAGAGGAAATAACGACCTGCATAATTTCAAACACATTGAGTTATAGGTGTCATCACAAAATCTAGTGGAAAGTGTTCAGCAAGTAGTTGTAAATGGCAGATACTGAGGCCTGATGGGGGCTTCCGATGTAGATTTGGAGTTCATCCCCATAATGGTCATAGTTGAAGAACAGAAACGTGTCGTTGTGGTATTCCTTCCTGGCACCCAGCACAGCCTGGCAGGGAGCAGGCTGCATTATGCTGTTGAGTGAGAGGATGGGTGAGTGGGAGCCTAGAGAGAGATAGTGCAGTAAGAACCACAGAGGCCCTAGGCTCAAGGCAACTTAATGTCATGGGTATGGAAAGGAAGAGAAGAGAGAATTTTCCAGTAGCTGAAAAAATATATTTTAGCCACTATAAAGCTAACTAAAACTCATGAACTTAGGGTTTGGAAATTTTGTCCTCTGGTTGTTCTTCAGGACTTTGGAGCAGAATCTCTTCTGCATACCATGCAAATATGAGCTCATTAATTCTCCCAGTGCAGCTGGAAGAGTGATAGTTAAACAGAGACTCGGTGTAGCTGAGTAACTGACCCGAGGTCACAGGGAAAGTTGATGTCAGAACCAAGATCATGACTCATCTCTTTGCATTCACAATTACTGAACTTTGGAATTATGTACCTACTATTCTGAAATTTGGAATGTCTAAATTTTTTATTAAAAGTGTGTAATATTTTTCCTGCTTTAATCATGTACAGGAGGCACATGTGTACAATTTTCTTTATTGCTCACTTTTTGGAAGTTCTCTGGAATCTATGCTGTGAATACTGGGTCATCTAACAGTAACTGGTTGAGTTTTCTGTGTATCTGGCTTGGAACTAAGCCCCAGGGAGATAGTGATGAGCATGAAGACACAATGCTCTCTCTTAGCTCATGGTCTACTTGAGGAGACAGAGGTTTAACAAGCAATTCCACAAATCAATATATAATTACAGAATGTGATAGAAATGAAAGAAAAGTCCAGAGCAAGATGAGAGACACTAAAAGGAGGACTAATTTAGATAGGTGTGTCAGGAAAGGCCTCTTTGAGGAAGTGACCTTGAAAGAAAGACTCAAAATTATAAGATATGTTTCTATCTCATAGAAAGCAAAGACTCAAAATTATATTTCCATGCTATGACTTAGAAAAATAAAATGATAGCAGAGTTTGTCCCTCTTTTCACAGTGCTCCCAAAGCATTCTATATATTCTTCCATCCATTCGTCTGCTCATTCAGTCATCCATTCAACATGTATTTATTGAGCACTTACTGAGTGCCAGGAACTACTCTAAGCAATTGGCAAATAGTGGTGAATAGACAGACAAGGTTTCAGACCTCATGGAACTTCCTTTTAGTGCCTGTGTGTGTGAGCGTGTGGAGGGAAGGGTGGAACAATCTGGGTAGACAGACTGTCAACCTCTGAACAAATATAGAAATAATTTCAGATGGTGATAAGTGCTCTAAGGAAAATAAAATGTGGCAGGGCACTAATTGATACAAAATTCTCTGAGACCTTAATGATGTAAGGGAGCCAGCCGTACAAAGTTGGGAGAAAAGAGCCTCCATGGCAGAGGAAACAGTCACAAGGCCCTTGGTAAAGAGCTTGGCGTGTGAGGAGGGCAGAAAGAAGGCCAGAGTGGTCTGAGGTGGCATTGGAGAGGCAGGCAGGGCTCAGTCATGTAGGGCACGCAGGGAGTTTGGACGTTATTCCTTGATGGGACACCATTTGAGGGTTGAAGAAGGGAGTGAAGTCATTTGATTTACATTTTTGAAAGACAGTTCTGGCTGTGGCATCTGCAGAGAAGTGGCTCGGGGCAAGAATGGAAGCATGTGGCAGTGAGGCAGCTGGAGTCCAGGTATGGGAGGCAGGTGACCTGGACAGGCGGCAGCAGGGGAGATGGACATCTATTGTAACTCTTCTTTGAGTGTATTGTAAGTGTCTGTTGTCATCGGTTGATGCATTCATCCAACAGTCATTTATTGAGTGCGTATTATGTCCTGGGTGCCGTTTTAGTGCTTGGGGGGTGGGGAGGGCAGAGATTCCAGGGAAAACACACTAGATGTATGGACCTTGTATTCTGGAGGAGGAGAAAGACAAATGCACAAAACATTTGGTGTTAATCAGGGATAAGCTTGAAGAAAAATACATCAGGATACGGGAAGAGAAAGTGAGAGAGGGTGCTACATCATCTTTTAGGAGTTTCGTCTGAGCAGGGGGATTCATCAGCCTGGCACACAGTAGGTTCTCACTAAACCTGTTTAGTGGGTGTGTGAATGACTGGCAGTGAGCCACACAGAGAAAGCATCTTATCTTGGTAATTCCAAAGTCACAAACTCAATATTTAACAGAAGGATTAATTTACTCCTTTCCTTTAATTAATTGGTTCCCTGGAGAATGTACGTGTTTTTAAGATCGTTAACTGCTTGGCACTGAGTGGGGGTGTGAGTGAAGGGGACTGTGGGAGAGCTAGCTTAAAACTTGAGGCACCACTGCCAAATCAATGGGGAAAGCATCCCCAAACCCAGGATGCAAATCACAGGCGACACAGGACTAGACTTTTTGGAATTCATTTTTCCACACAGCTTTCTAGGAATTGCTCTGTTGCATAATGAAAAGGAGTGTGGGTGGGGGCCTGATAGAACTTAGAAAAAGAAAAGAGAGAGAGAAAGCTGCCATAGTCTGCACAGGGGACCTTTGCTGGGGCATACGTGACTTGGTCAGCAGGGCCCCACCCTTGTGGTGGGGCGTGTGGGTAATGACGGGTTCTGGGGGTCGAGCAGACCCTTTCAGAACAGCCAGGGAATGCCTTGTGCAAAGCAGGACAAAACCAGAAGCCACCCCTTATACAGACTCCTGGTGCTGGGAGAGTCACAGAAATTGACGAATAGTGAATAATTTTAAGTTGCAATTCTAGCCTTGAAAACAAAAGGAAGATATAAGTAAATTGTCTTAAGTTCTGTTAAGTTTGAAAAATAAACCATCAGCCGGAGGCTGTTCTCTAGCTGGGAAGTCACACCACATGGCATCAAAGCACCCTCTAGTGGAAGAGATGTGAAAATCAGAGAAGTACTTGCAAGTTAAAGCCAGAGATTAAATTGTCTTTTGTGGTTCTTATTGCCATGTGGTAATAATATATCTTGTGATCAGTAATTTACAGATTCAAATATTATAATTGCTAAGGTTTTGGTAAAAAAGTGACATGATTATCCATGTATCACAAAGTCACTGTGAAGCAGGATAAATTTTATATGCTCCCAAAACTCCATTTTGCCTTGTGGGAAACTGAGTCCACTGTGGATAAAAGGGCTTCTCACACTGGCCATCCCCAGATGCGCAAGTGAGAGAAATGCCAGCCTGAGTCTGGGTCTGGTCCCCTGCCCCTGTCTGCTGGGTGCATTGCTGAAACACACACATAGTGAAGGCTGCTCTGTGAGGCAAACCTCTCACAGAATTATTTTAAACTTGATGTTTTATGGCCTATATATTTTTGGCACGTTTTCATGGGGGCTGGAGATGGGCTTTTGGTAGGAATGAAAGAAACCTGAGTTGATTGGATCTTGTTGCAGAGAGCCTAGGGAACTATTAAAAAAATCCCAATTTCAGTCCAGTGAGGGGTGATTGAAGGGCTTTCTTTAGTTTTTTGTTAGTTTGAGCCAGAGGTTTGCTATTCCTGTGGGATATACTGATATATGTGTGAGGCAGAAGGCAGGACAGTGGCTGAAGTATCACATGAGGTCTAGTTTTTGTGTAGGGCGTGCTGTAAAATTAGGCTGCTTCTTGATTCCTTCCACTTTAGGGTAAAGTGTCACTTCCGGATGGCGTTTTTAGGGAAAAGTATACTATGTAATCGCTGTTTCTAGTCCCTTGGAAACGTCAGTGTAGTAAAAAAATCAGACCTCAGTAACCTTGAGAAAGTTAATTCCTTTATCTGTAAAGTGGTGATAATAATACCTCTCTATAAATTTGGTAAATATTTGTGTTAATGGGTGTTTAGCCCATAAGAGGTGCTCAATGATATTGTTTTATCAACTAGCATAGCTGTTATGAGATGGCAAAACTCCCCTGTTCTGTATGCCCCCCAGATAGCAACGACTAGCTGTCTCTGTATCCAAGTTATAAGTCACATGTGAAAGTCTCAAAAAAGAAAAGAAAATCCTTACCTCCATTCCTTTGTCCTTCCCTCCCCATCTCTCTCTTGATATAATTTATATATAATTTATTTAATTAACTATGCAAATAAATGAGTATATGTAATTTATATTAACAATTTATTTACATATTTGTATATAAATTATTACATATTTATTTTGTAGTATTAACTTTAGATGAATCAACATGTTTTCTTTTTTAAAAAGAAAAGCATTTATATTATTTCCAGTTTTCTAATTACAAAACAATTCTTCCTTTTCTCTCAGTTTCATTTAGTCCTTACTCACAAAGTACCTAGTGATTAGTCATGATCAATATTGGGATTCATGTCAATGACCAAAGCCCTGCCTTATAGAATTATTGGAATCAACTAGTCTTTCGTGATGCTCCAAAATCATCCCTTTGAGTGTCTCTATCAGAAATGTAGGAAATCAGGACATCCTGTATATTCACCAAGAGAGTTGATTTTTAAAATTGTACGAATCCCCAGGCACACCAGGATGGGGCATCTGCTTCTCCCTTTTTAGACCCCTTTTGTGAGTAAGACTTTTCCCAGAGAGCTGTAAAAAACCGTCATGCTCATTCATTAAGTTTCATTTTAGTTCTCGAAAGTTCAGCAGCTTCTCTGAACATTCTAGTTGGCTTGCTAGAAGGGTTACTCCTCTCATTCAAGACTTTTAAAGTTTTAAAATGTTGGGATGAATAGACTCAGGTGAAAATAGACTGGAGTATGAGATCCAGCTGATGGTTTTGGAATCTCCACTATAATCACATTATTATTTTTTCTGCCAGGCAGTTTATGGCCTCATGAGAAAGGATCATTGAAGAAAAGGAAAGAAAAAAACAACACCTCTGGTTGCAGTTAATGCAATAATTAAATGGAAACTGTATGTTTAAATTGCAGTTGGAATAGGAAATTAAATTGTGCAGAAAAGTGTTATAGATTTGGACAAGTTTTCATACTGTTAATAAATCTATGCATAATTCATTTTCTTGTAGGCTATGACAGAATAGCATAAATAACTTCATTTGTAAGGCTGTGAATTTTTCTGTTCTTATTTTGGTGAAGGCTAAAACTATTTAAATGCTTCTGGATGACTGAATATATAAATGTTTAAAATGAGCAGTTATAATAGGTTTCTAGGCAGATTTGTTTACTTAATATTACTACATTTATTTTCAGATAGTAGCATAGTACAGATGTTGCATAAAGATTGCACCCAATATGGTAAGAGTTTGATAGGAATTTTAAGAAGAGAGAAAAACTCTCTGCTCTAGGAGAAAGCACTCACTCTGGTATTCATTGAGCAAATACTACATGCCAGGCACTGTACTACTCACTTTACAGACATTCCCATTTCATCCTCATGATAGACCCAAAGGCAGGTACATTAACCTCCTTCAACTGATGAGGAAACAGGCTCAAAGAAGGTAGGAGTTAGCCCAAGTTCCCATAGGTGGTTAGTGGCGGAGCAGTGGCTCTGAGCCAGGTATTTTGGGTCTCTCAAACTTGCATTCTTTCCATTACTTGCAGCCTCACACCTTACACACTCAGGTAGGTTTAGCACCTGAGCATCTGAGAGCCAAGGCTGCCTTATTAGGAGGGAGTTTCTTGCTGTGGCAATGGCCAAGCAGTGGCTGAGTTACCAGCACAGCTGTTCTTTGTGTGCTTACAGTAGCCACCACTGTAGTGGCTGTTCTCTGGCTCTCCAGGAGCTGTACCCAGGCCAGTAACGTGAGCCACTGAAACTCAACCTCTCCTTCATGCCAATGAGCTTACTTCACATATGTGAGGTCTTCATTTTCAGAGGCACGTGGGGACCACAGGCAACCATGGAAGGTGTGATCCATTGTGTCCGCCCTGCAGGAATTGGGAGCATGTGGTCCTGAGCTGCTTGTGTCTGTATTGCTCTGAATTTGAGATTCATAGAGATCATGGCAGTCACCAACAGATTAGTAAATATTGGAGGACTTCTACAAGTGCAGTGTATGTCTGCTTGTAGGATGATACCTATACATTTATAACTAGTTAAGAAGGTATTTCTAGATTAACTGATCAAACTGAGGGCTGTCACCATTCCTCATCCCACAGATAGCTGCTGATTCTTCAGACAGGTGCAGGAGGGAGGGGATGGTTAAGGCAGTGGACCTGCTCCACTCCTTGCTGGCTGCGTGACCTTGGGCAAGGCTTAACCTCCAAGCCTCATTTCCTCATCTATACAGTGGGGTGATAACAGTACCTGTCTCACAGGGTTATGAGGATTGAGTGAAATAATTTTATAGAATACTTGGTACATATTAAGTACTCAACAATTGTTAGTTGTTATTTTTTTCTCCTTCCTCTGCTAGACCTTCCTAGACCCTTCCTCTGCTGCTAGGAAGAGCTAATGTAGGTATTAAAATGGGCAGGAGCAGAAGCAGCACAATACATCCATCCCCCAGCCCTGTCCTATTTACCACTAGTTAATGACTTGTATTGACTAGGAATCACTTTGGGAGTTCATTAGCCAATAGTAAGGATCTAATCTTTTGCCACTCAGGGAAATGATCGCCAATCTAAGTCAACAGTCGGATCCAGCGACAACTCATCTCCTCAGCCCCCAAAGAGGAAAGGGAAAAAAGAAGATGCGAATTCGGAAAAACCCACGAAAGAGAAACAAAATGTAAAGTTAAAGGATTCACCACAACCAATTCCGAACAGTGGTAAGTTTGTTGTTGTTGTTATTATTAATTAGCATTATCTTAAGGCTCTGATACAATTTTAATTCTTTTTTTTTTTTTGTGAGGAAGATTGGCTTGTGCTAACATCTGCCAATCCTCCTCTTTTTGCTGAGGAAGACTGGCCCTGGGCTAACATCCGTGCCGATCTTCCTCCACTTTATATGGGACGCCGCCACAGCATGGCTTACCAAGCAGTGCATCTGTGCACGCCCGGGATCCGAACCAGTGAACCCCAGGCCGCCGCAGCGGAGCACGCGCACTTAACCGCTTGCGCCACTGGGCTGGCCCCCAATTTTAATTCTTAATTAGATCCATTTGTTTCCATGGGCCCACAGAAGATACTCCCGATTGTCATATATGATAGTTTTCAAAGAAGACTTTTTGTGTATGAAAGATCCTACTGTTTTGTATGTTTAACTTCCATTTGTAATTAGAGGTTGTGCTATGAGGACTTGTGTTTTGAGATAAAATATTTCTTGCGGTGGTCTTATAAAAAAAGGTAAATTTTACCATCCTGTGCTCTTACTGACAGTGCTTGATTAACATTTTTACCAACTACTCTTGACAGCCATCTCTCTTACTTGTGTGTCTACAACTCTTGTCTCCATTCATTACAATTTATATTTAGTCATAGATCACCTTTCCCGAAAAGATGTTTTACTAATTTTACTGATACCCAAGAGAATACAAAACATACACAAAACTTTACCAATAAGCTATGTATATCAAAATTAGTTATGTAGTTTTATCTTAAATTACCAGCTGAGAGATGGTATAAAATAAATTTTTTGAAAAAAATCTGCATTAGTACGAGATTTCAGGATAAAAGTGTGATGAACTAAGGACATATACGTCAAAATTGTGCATATTCACATTAGAGTTTTTGGAAGACGGGCTGTTTTTGGTTTCATTTCAAGCGTATTCTCAGTGAGCCCAGTGCATGAGAGTGGAGTGATGCTGCGGGCAGGGAGGGGTGGCTGGGGCACAGCCCAGTGGAGTGATTGCTTCTCCTTCCCCCTGGGATCCACTCACATGCCCTGCAGGGGACATCCTGGGGTGCCCCGGAAGAGGATGGATGGGATAAGCTTTCAGATTCATGGACAGAGCTCTATCTTCCACCTGGGAGCTCCAGCTCATTTCAAAGTCGATATGAAGAGTTACGTGAGAATTGCAGCTAATGTGGGCTTCACAACTGAGGAGATGGCATGAACTCATAGGAAGGTTTAGAAGATGCTGAACACATGATTAAAGAGGCAGAAGAAAGGTGTGCGAGACTAGGTTAAAAGAACAGTCTAAATGAATGAGCCAATTACATAAAGAACGAGTAGAGGAGGATTTAAATCTCCAAAGATTTAAATGATAGAGATTAGCTGGAAGTCGAAGTCCTAGATTCTTGTCCCAGTTCTGCTGTTGACCTTGGGCAAATCACTTAACTTTTTTGGGCCTTATTAGCTATCTGCAAAATGTAGGTTCATATTAAGATTTATCTTGCAAGTTTTGCTTGTCTTTAAATTTATGCAATCCTTTTCATGACCATGAAACAAGGAGGCTAGGGTGAAATGCCGTCAACAAATGTTTGTTGAATGCTTATTGTATGACAGGCACCAAAGGGAAAAAGCTAGCCTGGAAGAACAGGCCGTACCTTGAGCATTAAAAATAATAGAGGCTTTATTTTAATCAATATGTACTAGATTGTAAAGCCCCTAAGGCCATCGGCTGTGTCTTACTAGTTTTGTTTTAATCCCCAACAACTGGCACAGGTCTCATAGATTTGAGACACTTAATAAATACTGATTAATGAATGATGGAAGTTACAAAATAGGTAAGTCTCTGTAATACTTTAAAAACCACTAAGAAACAGGACCCATTTTCAACTTGGCGTGAATTATATTTTTATTAAAGGCTTTTATAAAATATTGCTTGCTTATTTTCTGTGAGGCTCTTATTAGCTTACAAAAATCCCAAATTCTCCTTCCACTATATTTTTCAAAAGTCTGTAGATTTAGTAGTTGTCCCTCAGGAGAAAGGGAACCACCATCTTTTCAGGTTCTTATTTGTAGAAACTTGAGAACACAAGAGGCTGTATCAACATTTTCCTCTTTCCTAGGAAAGTAACCTTTATTAAAAGCTGAATTATAAGTATTTTTGCTTTTGTAGAAATTCACAAATAGTTTTCAACTACAGCTGTATCTGTGGGGATGAAAATAACAAAAAACATGTTGAACACTGAAGCAAGTCATATTTTAAAAACGCTAAGAAAAGGTAGAAACCCTCAGCTCTTCTTTCCTTGTCTTTAGAGAATCCTGCAGTTGTTTTAGATAATTGCCCATTTTAAGTGTATATTTTCCAATGCAGTTTTATAATGTGCAGATTATAGGTTTTTAACTGCTGGATCTCATTGTTACATAGAACAACAACAGCTGGTGTCTTTCAAATGAAGGTTTTGGGGACTGAAATTATTCCCCGGTGAGAGGCTTATACCACTGATCTAGAAGCATATAGGAGAGTTTAGACGGAGCATTTTGTATCTTTTTATCTTGATAGAAAGAACATATGACCTGGGAAATGAATCTTGGCTTCCAAAAACAATTTTTCCAGGGAAAATGAAAAAAGATTTTGTGCAGTTCACTAGATTAAATCATCACTTGATAAATTTAAAGGTATTAGTTTAAATCCATACTTTTGAAAATTGAGCTATTTCTCCTTATCAGATCTTCTTCCAGATGTCTTTGGCTATAGATGTTTCCAGGTTATAATATCAAAATTGTCTCTCTTTCTTGTTCTCTTTTTTTGGCTCCTTAATTCAGCGTTCATATTCATTTATTATTGCAGTTGCTTTTTGTTTTAATGTCCTCTGTTTTAGTAATTAGAACCAAGTGTGCATTTGGATATTCATGTCTCAAGAGGCCTCTTATTCCTTAGAAAGATAAAAACAATAAGGACTTGAAACGAAGTGAAAGGGAAGGTGTGTGGCGAGTCAAGATAATGACTAAAAAATGCACGAATTTAATACTGAATTGCACATTTGAAAGTTGCTAAGTGAGTAGATCTTAAAAGTTCTCATCACTAGAAAAAAATTTGTGTAACTATGTATGGGGACGGATGTTAACTAGACTTATTAGGATGGATGTTAACTAGACTTATTATTGTGGTCATTTCACAATATACACAAATATTGAATCAAAAAATGCAAGAATTTTGTTTTAGAGATGAAACATCGTTTTTTCTACTTAAAAATATTTTAAATTTGGAATTAAGTAATCTATTCAATTTTATTTCAAAGTGTTAAGTTTTAGAGTTAGGATGAATATCTATGATTATTTTATAGCATATGTTAAATTGTGCAAAGTTTTGATCCAGTGTTCTTTACCTATATACTGTTCTCGTGTTAATTAGAAAAAAGAGACTTCGTAGGCTATCTTGATTTTTTTAATAATTAAGATTGTAGTCATACATTTTGTCCTTTTTTTACTGCTGGTATTTACCGAAATTCTGACATCTAATGCTGTGTGAATGAGCAGTGCTGATGTCAGTCTGTAGATGGCAACCTGGGTCTAATTTTATTTCTTTTTCTTTTCTTTTTTTTTTTTTTTTTTTTGACTGTTTCTCTCTATAATAGTAAAGCTTAATAATTCAAGCAGAGCAGTGACATATTTCTTCAGGGAAACAAATCCCATTTTCTTTTGGTAGCCAAGATGCAAAGTGAGATTGGTTGGTGATTGATGAAGTTGGGTGTGAAATGCATTTTTAGTGCTGCATTTAAATACCAGCTTAACTGACCAGCGTGTGTCTTCGTTACACTTTCCACTTGGGTTTCGGTGTCTTGAGATATGTTTTAGAGGCTGTTAACTAGCTACACTCTCTACTACGAGCAAAGTAGCAATGATAATTGTTTTGAAATGGTATTTTGGGATTGATTATATTCATTGATATTTTTAATATTTTCTACGTGAAAAAATTTGGTGTTTTTAGAACCCTTGGAACACAGACAGGGTAGTGAATTTAGGGATCCTTAGAAATATTGAAAAGGCTGCAGAGAAAATAGCCTGGTCTGTGTTGCTATGGCTTATGTGGTGTCGATAATTATAAATACTTTTCAAAAGCAGAGTATTAAAATGTAAGCAAAAACAAGACTTGTTTTCTTTTGAAGGATGTGATTCTGTTTGCATGTGTGGGCGCGTGCAAACACACACACACACACGCACACCAACTAGTATCCTTGATGCAGTTCCTGGCTTATCCCCAGCATCGTTCTGTGATAGCTCCCAAGGAACTTGTGATGTTTAGACTCCTGATGAATGATGGGGAGCAGGTGCAGTGCCGGGGAAGCATGACTGAATGTGATGACCTTGCTGGGTGACTGCCCTCGAGCAGTCATGCTCTTGAATTTTCTAATAGCTACAACCTGCACATGGTTTGCTGCGTTGCCCCAAGCGTGAAGCATTACTGCAATCCATCCTCAGAGTCATGTCCCGGGTCCCTGAAACTTGAGCTTCTTGGGTTCAGCTGATGAACCAGCTCAGGCACTTGAATGGTTCCCAGTCACAAGAGACTCTGAAGATAAAACAGGAAGCACGTTTTTCAAATGTGCTCTCCCAAGTCTCACCCTCCAAAGAGTATCATGTACCAGAAGGAAGTATCTAAGAAGGCACCAGCATGGCTTCACAAAGCAGGGCACTGCTTTTGTTTAATAAGCTAAGGTAAGATTTATGATACATTGGTGTCTGTTGCCACCATACTCACCCTATGACAGGGAAATACAGATTTTCTATTCATTGATTGTGACTTCCCATCTCAATGGCAGTGTTGTGGGATATGGGTCAAATTTTACTACGTCAAGTGCTAGTGTGATAAAAATTTGTAAAATAAGCCTTTTTCCGTGTCTCAATGACCTTTGTTGGAATGACATATTGTACAACAAAATTCTAGTACAGCAAGGGGTTTTAGTAATTTCTTCAAGTTTTATTGTGTTATTCAAATTCTGTTAATAAAAGTTAGTTTAGGAATGTATACTTTGCTGTTCACTTTAGTGCTGAGAGACTGAAAAATTAGAGGCTGGCTGAATGCCAGTAAGATGTTTATCTGAGTTTGAGAGGAGTAAGATACTAGCCCTTTTTAGAAAATATTCTTTTCATATGCTGCCCTTGTACACACTTTGTACACTGGAGGGAGAAGCACCGTGAGAAAAGCATTCTTTTACAGCTGATATAGGGTTGAGGCCTCAGCAGTAAACTTCTTTTGGGGGCTATTTTTTATATAGCCCAGGGTTGCGGTGTGAAGATACTTTTTTGTTTTCAAAAGGAGGAGTTTGTGAGCTGTTGAATTACATAGATGTTTCCAAACTTTCAGAAGATTTTATTCCAGACATTCATTGTAAGTAGGTATTTTGTTACTCACATTGCGTTTTCCATACAAGTAGCCCATAAAGTTCTATATAACCCATAATGCATCTTAATTCTTGCACTGTACTCACAATGCCACATAAGATAGCTGCGGTGTGCGAGAATGTTTCTAGTGGGAAAGTGAGCTAGAAGTTCCATTTCAGAATGCCAGAAACTCATGTGCCTCTGCTACAGAGGGATGCAGAACTGCCCTAGGTCAAATTACTGGTGTAGGCCAGAGCCTTGAGGTTAGGGATCCAACTGGGTTTGGGTCTGAGGAGGAATGCAAAGGTGGAGGGGCTGGACCTAGAATTTCAGGAGGGGGACACTGAGGTCTGGGCTGAGGTTCTTTTATTAGTTGATGCTGTGCAAGAGGATGATGTTGGGATTGTCTCATCTTCATTTTTCCCCTAGCTTAGGCCTGCCCACCTCCCTTTTCATAGATGCTATCCATTACTTCTCAATAGGTCGTGTTTCTTTCGTGGCCCATCAAGGACTCTGACAAATTTCACAGCATTTCTTTGATTCTGCTGCCTCCAAAGTTAGCTCTGAGCTTTTCTGTAGCTTGCTGTAGAGAAAACGTGGATCCATACCAGTGATGAGTTTCTGACACACCAAAGACTGAAGTGTGATTCATCTACATTTCAGAAAAAGATCTACTTTTCAGAAAAGTTGAGTCACCCTGGCTGGGCATGTCATCATGGGATCTGAGGTAGGGCCCAGACTGAAGTTGTTAGGGAGGGGTGTGATGTCAGGAATGTCCATGAGATGCTGGTGACAGGGTGGCAGGAGGGGGAAGAAGTAGCCAGAGGATTTATTACTTTCCTCCCTCGCCAACTTCCTCTTCTTTCTGCCAGCCCTGTGGTGAGATAGATTAGGATGAGGGCCCGGTCCATTAGAGTTTCAGCGGCTCCTCGGCCATCATTCACACATGAGACACAGATAAGCACCCAGCAGAGTATCCTGCTCAGAGTAGTGCTCAGCATTTGTTGAGTGTGTGTGGTTGTGTGTATGTGCAGGTCCATTATGCCTACATTTGTGGTGACAATTGAAATTAAGGGCTACAAATTCCGAACAGTGAGTAATGGTACAATTCTGATACCCATGCTTTAGAATATCTCAATTGTGGATTTTAATCTGATATTTTATAAGCTTCATCTACAAATCCTCAGAATTAGGTAACAGCATTTCCCTAGTTTTACAAATGGGGAAAAAAGAGGAGAAACCAGTTATCCCAGAGTCAAGGGTATGTCAATGGCTAGTGGTTTCTGGAAACTGCCACGCTGACACGTAGCTAGCTAAGAGGTGGACATTCTCATGTGATTATCTGTAGGGCCTTGATGCCCATGAGTCCAGGGGAGGGGTGAGGGAGGCTTTCACATGTGTTTTGACCTATCTCCCTTTAGTGGTAAGAGTGTTGATGTATCCTGAAGCTTATCTGAGAGATTGGAGGAGTTCTCATTTTTCTCCTCTTCCATGCTTCAGTATTTCATATTCTCTTTGTAAATGAGAGTGGTTGATTTGAGCCCTTTGTGTTTTGTAGGTGGTAGCAGTTAGTTTATTACTGACAAGGAGATTTTCCTCTCTAGCAATGTGGTGTAATAATGGGTCTGCTCTACTCTCACACATACCAGGCTAGGACTGAGTCTAAGTCTTCAGCATTCAGACCTTGAGAATTTTCAGAATTTGAGAACCTTGAAGAAGATGGATATTTTTGAGGTTGACCTCTAGTTTATTTATTAAATGGCCAAATCCAATTTTTTTTTACAGTTACTTGAATATCCTAGGACTTAAACTCTTGTAACCCAAGCCCTTCTCTGCATCTGAATTTCCTCCCTCATGTTTCATGAATCTTTAGACTTCTGAACTCCGTTTGCTATATCAGAATACTACTTTCATTTCTTCCGTAAACATTTATTGAGTGCTTACTATGTACCACACACTTTGCTAATCACCAGGGCAACTCCATTTTCTCTCTCTTGCAATAATTGCTTAGCACTTACACATTTTCTTCGAGTAGTCATAGTTGTATCTTATCAAGAAATTTTCCTTGGTCAAGTAGAAGCAATTTCCTTCTCCAGTTCAATGACCAAACTCCATTCACCACCCATAAATGCTAAAATGTGTTTATATTGTAAGCATTGACATCTTCTCCTTCTTGATATTAAGTCATTTCCTGGATTGCTGTCCATGTGGAAAGTAGTACAGTACCAGAGTACCATTTCTACTAAGATGTATTTAGTATGGTGTCTGAAACAGTTACGAAATACTGCTTGGTATAATAAGGTAGGGGAGGGATATTTCCCCACTCATATAATATACTGGGACTCATTTGTAGACTGTGGCCTATTTTATAGTTAAACTCTATTTTTATTCTTCTCTGTTACCCTAAGTTGTTTTCAAAATAATAAATAACCTTTATTGCCAATCACCTTGCAGCATGCTGTCACAATGGGGATAAAGATAAAGAGAAAATGTCTATAAAGTACTTCTGAGCTATGTAGTTTTAAAGCTAACTATTTATTCTTATTTTATACAATTGGATGATAACACCAAATTGTTTCTGTGAATTGGGCAAGGTTTCGTTTCCTTTAAAATGCCATAATAAAAATCATTTTTCACAGGGAGGTCAGCAAAACTGACAGGGCCTCTGTGCCCCTGCACAAGTTAAGAGCATGTGTCTGTCACCTTTGGACTGATCATAGCTGGCTTTCTCCCAGGCTTTGTTTTGCTTAATGGGAAAGGTGCCAACACAAAGGGGGAGTCATTTTATGGAGAGTACTTATGCCATAGTAAGAAACAGGAATCCTCCACCCAAATCATTGAGGACAACTTCTAAGGCCTGGGCTGGCAGCCCAGCACCCTGCACTGCTTCTTCACGACCCCTTGGGATTACATAGAGCTTCTGGATGATCTTAAGGTGGATGCTCTTACCCAGGGAACAGCTTGTCATTTCCTAAAGGGGGTTCCGTGGAGCACTAGTTTTATGGGTTTTTAATAGATGTTTCTTGTAATAAGAGTTCTATGTTCAAACATAAATTTGGAAAATGTTGAATTATACAAAGTTAAGCCATTTTTTTTGCTACAGGATTTATCAGAGACTTTCATATGGAAATATTCCATGCTTTTTCAGACTTTGAATCCCTGTTACTGAAGAACATTGTTCTCTATAGCACAATTTGAGAAGCACTGGGGTACTCGAATAAGCAGTGTTTCCACACATTACTGCTTTCTTGACTGTTGAACAGTGTGGGGAATTTCTGATGAAAATTAAGACACCTTCTTTTTGTGTGGTTCTGATCAGATCGATAGCTAACATAAACAGCTCACATTTTCTGGGTGTTTACCATGTGCAAGGACTAGACTGAGTACTTACATATACAATCTCATTGATCTTCATATCAGTCCTATGACGTAGGTATCGTTATTATTATCATCATCCCCATTTTAGTAATAAAGAAACTAAAGCACTGAAGAGTTAAGACGTTTGCGTATGATCAAACGAGCAGCCAGTAATGGGGGCTCAGACCCACTGTTTCAGTCTGTCGTAGATTGCTTTCTGGGCGTGAATCTGGGCATTGAGTTTTACATGGAACTCAAATCCAGGCAGTGAAACTCTGGATCCTATGCTCTTCAGGGCTAGAGTCTACTGTCCCATTGATCAACAAACAGTATAGGAATTCACAATGGCGTGTGTATAGGAACCAAGAATCATGTTTATTAGTGATGGGAAAAATAAAACTGACAGCATGCTTTTAAAAGCCCTCATGTTTAGACAGATTGAAGAATTATAGCAAGACCCAAGGCCACGTTTTGTTTTATACCCTGCCTCACTGTGTTTGGTTCCCTTACTGGTTATAAAGGAATTTAATGAGATTTCATGGCAGTGGGAGAGAAGGTCTAATACCCTCACTGAATAAGATGATGGATCCAGGGTCAAGGTGAGGAAAACTCTCTTCCTCTAAGACCCCTGCCTTAGGTCTGATACCCCTTCTACTGAGTAGGCTTCCTCTACCCCTTTTAATCACACACATGCGCGATACATACATCTACACACCCCACTGCTACTCTAACACCATCTTATTCAGCACCTTGTGTTCCTCTAAGTTGCATTTATATAAGAGACCACTCAGTCTTTGGCAGATAGACATATGTGCACAATTTGAATTGTGAAATTTTAAATTCTGGGTTCCCAGAACAGTATTTCACAAAGAGTTCTTCTTATGCTTAGTTAATGGCCAAATTAAGCTCTTTCCAAAAACAAGCACAAAAACTGGTCTTCTTTCCATAGGCTGTCTTGACATGCAGGGGCTACAGAGTAGGGCTGTTGATGGTGCTGTTTTACAAAATACATAGAGCAGAACTCACTGGGTAGCCTAGCAGTTTCATTTATTTTCTTCTTGAAACACTCTTTCTGAAACACTCACACTCTGTGGAGCCCTCACATCTCTGGTTCCAGTCTGCAGAGGTTGCCTTCTGGACTTGCAGCACGTATGTTGTCTTAGATTTCCCTCCATGATTGGTCTGGGAATTCCTTTTGCTTCTCTTCTGTGTAGATCTGAGTTCCAGGGTCTTATGTCTACTGTTTCTTGGTTCACTCCATTTTGGCAGAACATATTCTCCAGTAGTTTCCTGAGAATGGGTAGTTAGATGGTCATTAGGTTTTGAGACCCAGTGAAAAGAAAGTCTCTCCCTGTTTCTCTACTCCACTCACTGCTCTCCTCTCAGTACTCTCCAGAACTCTGTGACACCAGATTGTGTGAGTTTTTTTCCCCACACCAAGCAATTCTCCAATCTTTGCGGACAACAGCTGGGTGTCCTACAATTTAATTCAATTGTGACACTATCTACCAGGGATTAGCGAAGACCCCATAGGTTGAGGGCTCAGTCCCACAAGGCTGTCACGCCCCCCAACTCCCCACAAAACACACACACACACACACACACACACACACACACACACTTCAGATGCCAATCTCAAGTCCAGGTTGCTTCCTGTGCGTCTGACTGACCAGTATAAATTGGAGGTTCCCATGACCTCTCCTTGAGTTTGATAATTTGCTAGATTAGCTCATAGAACTCAGGAAAATAGTTTATTTACTAGATTACTCATTTATTATAATGATGTTTATAATGTATGTAATGTTTATAATAACAGCCAAATGGAAGAGATGAATAGGGCAAAGTATGGGGGAAGGGATGTGGATCTTCCATGCCCTTCCGGCACGACCGTGTGTTCACCAACCTGGAAGCTCTCCAAAGCCCTTTGTATAGGATTTTTTAAATAGAGGTTTCATTATGTAGGCATGGTGATTAACTCATTGTTAATCATTGGCCATTAGTGATTAACTCAACCTCCAGCCCCTCCCCTCTCCCGAGAGGTGGGGGTGGAAGTGGGACTGAAAGTTCTAGTCCTCTGATCACGTGGTTGGGTCCCCTGGCAACCAGCTCCCCTTCCTTATAAGCTTTCTAAAAGTCACCTCATTAGCATAAACTCAGATGTGGTTGAAAGGGCTTGTTATGAATAATAAGACGCTCCTTTCACCTTAGCTCTGGAGCTATTTCAGGAACTGGAGTTATTTGAGTTATTGAGTTATTTGAGGACAAAAGGCCAAATGTTATAAGAAAAGATGCTCCCATTCCTCTTTATCACTTAGGAAATTACAAAGGTTTTAAGAGCTGTGCGCCAGGAACTGTGGGCAAGGCCAAACTATATTTCTTATTATATCACAATATCACATTCAGCATGTCTGAAAATGTCTTCATCATACTCTTGCATTTAACTTTTAGTTTGACATAGAATTCTTGGTTGGAAATACTTTTCACTCAGAATTTTGAATGTGATACTTCACTGCTTTTATTGTTGCGGTTAAGAAATCTCATGCCATTCTCATTCCTGTTTATCTTAATTTGGGTTTCCCCAAAACTTTGCTTAATAGGTGAGGATCTGAGAAAAGGACTTGGGTGCAAGTAGTTCATTTGGGAGGTGATCCCAGAAAGCAGGGGCAGGTAGGACATGGAAGGGAGGAAAGCTAATAAGGGGGGTATTATTGAATAGGGTCCCCTGTGGGCAGCTGGAGCTCGGGTCTTGCTGAAACCCTCTGAGTGTCTGAAACACACCTCAGAATTGCCCCGTGCAGGAGTGAGGAAGCTGGGGTATCTGTCCTCCAATTCCTGTCCTTCTTTGGTTGAGGGTTGTTCTTGGAACATTAACTCCCTGGTACTCTGGCCTGTCCCACACTCAGGCTGAACATGCTTCTGTGGCCAGAGAAAGGCCTCAGGCAAAGACTCAGGAACTTGAGGTAGGAGGGCCTGGAAGTATATGGGAACTGTCCATCAAAACTGCAGTAGACTTCCAGGTTGGCTACGAGGATGCGGCAGGGCATTAGAGGAGGATTTCCTGGAGGTATGGAAACCTAGACGGGCTGCTGTAGACAAGGAGAGGGACGATGATGGATTTGAGAGTCTTGGATAGTGGGATGGAGAGGAGAGGACAGATTTGAGAAATATGTATGAATGAATGAATATGAATAAATGAATATGACCTGAGATCATATGGGAAGGTGTGAGAGAGTAAATGGGATCTGAGGGGATACTGAGGATTTTGGCCTGGATAGTTGGTGTCACTAACTTTCAGGGAGTGTGCACAGGAGGAGAGAAAGACTGTACATGTTGAATTAAAGGGACTTATATGGCATCCAGAGGAGGTGTACATGGATCAGCTGGCAATGAAAGACTCCCCTTGCAGATGTAGATCTGGAGGTCATCAGCCAATAGGTGGGAGTTGAAGCCAAAGTGAAGGAGAAGATGCCTTAGGGAGGACCCATAGACTTAGAAGAGGAGGGGCAACCCTGACTCTTAAGGAGCAAGTACAGGAAGAGGATGTGAAGTAGAAATGAGAAACATTTGTATAGCACTTTTACCTCTAATTACCTCACTTGTTTTATGGAACAAACACTGATGGGTAGGTATTATTCATAAATGGAAATAGTAATTTCCATTTTACGGATCTGAAGACTAAAATGCAGAAAGCTTTAGTATCTTGCAGCAGTAAGCCAGAGGGCATTTAATAAATGACAGCTGTCTATTTCCAAGGTATTGTAGCATGTGAACAAAGGTCCTTTGCCCCCAAGTTTAGAGTTTTTCTCATGATTACAGGGGTCTTAATCAGACTTTATAGTTGTCTATAGCCTAAATGTGGTGGAGAGATTCTGTGTATATTTTACATAAGACTGAACACAGGGCACCAAGCTGTATCAGTGCAGTGACCTTCCATACATTGTACCTAGTGTGGTTATGAACCTTTGTGCAGAGCACCAGTAAAGGGGAAAAAAGCATTGACATCTCAGATCAAAAACAGAGGCACAGTCATTCTGTCGAGTAATTGAACACCAAAAAATAATAGCAAGAAAATGGATTTAAACTGTACTTAATGCGAGAGATGAAGAAAGTGATAGTTCAGAATTCTAAAATTGTTTTTTGAAAATGAGGTGAAAATTTTGCATTCTGAAAATGAATGACTATTCCTCTATAACTATAAAACCACCGAAAAGATCCAGTTGAAAAAATAGACAGTTCCCAAGTCAGACTGGCCCAAGCATGTATTAGGAGCAAAAAGGGTGTAATGGCTGTTTTTCTTAATTAAATAAAAGGATACTGTCATTTACCCCCATTGGTACCAAAGTTCTCAATAATTCCCGTCTAATTTTGGAATGAGTGGTGGGGCTGTCATTGTTCTGGGAGATGAGATGATTAGCCACCCAGGACAAAAACTTAAGAGGAACCAGGAGTACCATGATGGACAAATGGTCTCTGCAGTTTCTCTGGTGCTTTCCGTCCTAGTGTGTTTGAGATTTATTACATTTTCAGTTTGGTAAAGTTTTCTAACTAAAACAGAATTCCAGATCTAATTACTACAGCACTCAATAACTTTTAGATGGATGAGTTCACCCCTTAGGAATTTTTATTTTCTGAGTGAGCCTCAGACAGCAGGGACCAAGGAACAAAAAGTTTCTTTAGTAAATAGATGGATATAAGGCAGTTTTTCATTTGTGAGGCAGGTTTCTTGTTTAATTTTTAGAAATTAGTTGGGAGAATAATCAAATTCTCTTTAGACTTTATTCCCAGGTTCACCCTGAGGTTATAATTTAGAAGCATGATTATGGTTATTTAGCATTTTTATAATAATGGAACATTAATGAGAATGAATGAGAAAACACTCCTATAAAGTAGAAAGTGCCTAAAGAGGTTATTGGTTAATAGCAGTATCTATGTAAGGAGATATGAATTAGTTTGGACTGGTCTCCAAGCCAGAAATGAGGAACTTGAGTACCTGGAATTAGGGAGTCTGGAGATGGGGAGGGAGGGTATTTATTACTAATTCCTGTTTCCTTTCATGGCTGCCTTCTTGTTGCTTCCCTCCTTCTCCCTACCAAGACTCAGTTGCCACTCCAGTCTGAAACCCAAAGCTGAAGAAGTCTTTGAAGAATGATAGAGTAGTTAAAGAAGGTCCATAGGATTAGAAAGGAGTAGAAGGAGAGAGAAGAAAAAGGTCAGCTGGGTTGACAAAATCATTTCTTCAAATAAAAAAAAAAAAAAAATAACGAAAAATAACCTTAAGCACTGATTCTCTTTCACATCACTTAGTTTCTAGGTTAATCTCCTTACTCCACTTTGCTTCACTGCATTTTATTATTTGCATGGTAAACTCGTTGAAGGAAAGGCATAAAAATGGGAAAAAACATGGTTTTCCCCTCATGAAGACCAAAATTGAGTTGGAGACTCAAAAGTGCCTCTAGGTCAAGGTAGGATGTGACAAGTAGCAGAATAGATCCCGTGTGAAAGGCTTTGAGAGCAGGAGAGAGAGGTTAAATCTGACTGCTGAGATAGGCAATTGATGTTTATTTCAGAGAGGAAGTTCTGGGCATAGAATTTGGGGGACAAAAAAAGGGAAAACCAGGATTGAGTTCAGCATTTAAATCTCTAATGCATTTTAGTTTAGTTTAAACTAAACTAAAGAGTAGTTAAATGTTAATTAATTATCCAAATTAGAATAGTAATTTAATTTAATATGAACAAGGAAGAGGAAGGATTGTTCAGAAATTTGTTTATTGGACAATAGAGACTTACTGTAATTTTTTTTTTTTGGTAGTGGTGGTGGGCTTTTCCTTGGTGGTTTAATCTTATCGTATTATTTTTATACTCTGTCTCAGATTAGCTCAAAAGTTGCCGTGGACTCTTCTTAAAAATCATAACGGTGACAAGTGAACATCACTGTTTATACTAAAGACCATTGTCCATAAAAACAACAAAAAATTGTGACTTTTCCTTAAAGTAATAGACTTTCATTTTTCATTATTATGTATCCCTTACTAAAATTCCCTTGACGCACTCTCAACAGCCTCCTTATAGACATGAAGTTGGAATTTGTTTCCAGGCTCAACTACTTTTCTTAGATTAAGGCTTAGATATTCCTGACTACTTGAAATTTCTACGTTGCTTTCTCATAGACACCCTACGTGCGTATGTTTAAAAAAATATTACAAGCCCTAAATTGCCTCTATATACTTAATTTTCCTCACATATTCCATATTTCAGGGTATCACCATGCTACGAATCTGGAGTGATCCATGTTGGTGGGCAGGGGTCAAAGGAAGCATTGATAGTTTCTGTCAGCCTGCAGTGATAATTCAGGACTTGAACAGTCCCTGCCCCATTCCTTTCTAATCCCCTCTATGTGACCCCTTCTGCCATTTTAATCCTGATAACTTCATAGTCAGTCTAGACTTTTCCATGTTCTTCATTCCCACACCCACTCAGGGCTAATTTGCATTGATTTTTCCCTTCTCAGAGTCTCTTGAATCTGGCCCTTCTTGCCATTCCTGATTTAATCTCCTTATTTTTCACGCAGACTACTGCAGCCTTTTAGATGGTTCCCTGAGCTCCCTCCCACTCTGTTCTTCACAACTCTGCCAGTGATGCCCTCAAAACTCAAAACTCTTCTAATGAAGTTCCTTTAGAAGCTTCTCACTTTGATGGTCTTTCTTTCCAGCTTTATCTTCCACCAGCCTCCTACATGCGCGTTGGGCATACAGAACTTTTTAGAGTTTCTTTATTGCATGAGCCTTTTCCATGTCCCTTCGCATGTGCCTAGAATTCCATCCCAGTTCCCATCAACTATAGTCTCTTTAAGACTCACTGTGGCATCGTCTCTTCTGTAAAATCTGTCCTGACACTCCCAGAGTTGAGCCTTTCCTCTCTCTACCTCCACAGCGGCACATGACTTTACAATAGTGTGTGTTACATCGTAATAGAAGCTTTTGTTCTCATGTCCTTCTTCTCCACTGGTCCGTGAACAATTTGAGAGCCAAGACCCCTTATTATTGCCTCATTCATCTTCCTGAGCCCATCATCTGACTCAGTTTCTAACATGTACTAGGCTCTCTGTAAAGTTTAATGAGAGAATCACTGAATTTTTCCGAAGTATGGATTTTTGGCTGTGCTTTTATTTGAATTTAGGCATTGCAATTATTTATGGTCATATTTCTTAATCAACATTAGCTTGATTAAATCAGAATTGCTAATCAAACCTCCCAGTGGCATGGAGATTAACAGGGGCTCTGCCTGCCACAGTGTTGAGGCAAAGTAGATCTATATCCATGTTAAGTAGAGGCATTTTATTCAAATTCAAGGAAAAGTAATAGGTTAGAGAAAAGACTGCTTACTTGACTTAAGAAATCAATGTTAAAGCTGAGGTGCAATACATGGCTGTATGTGGGGAAAACTGAAAAATTAATCTTGTTATAATTTAATAAAGAAATCACCATGGTCGAATGGCCCCTGAATTGGTGCACTGTGCTGCCAAGATAACAGCCTTAAGAAGATACCACTAAAAAAACGGAGGCTATAAAACCAAACTGAGTTGATGAATTTTCCTCAATTTATAATGTGAAATCATTCTTTGTGTAGTGCTGTCTACATGATATCGGATTTTCCATTACTAGAGGATTTAAAAGCCACTTTGGACTAAAGATTATTTACATTTCTAATTTCTCACATTAAATGATGGAGAATAACTTTAAATCATGGCCCCCTACACAGAATTTTACAAAAGCTCAATCTTTAGCCTCCCGATGAATCTAATCCCTCTCCGGTTCACACACAGACTCAGGCCACTCGCTCTCCTCTGTTTATTTATTTTTTTCTTGTGCTCTGTTCTCTTGGACTCTAACCAGCAAAAACAGCTGAATTTTTGGACATTCTTCTCTTCACCTGAGCATCCAACTGTCTGCCAGAAGGGCAAATGGCTACAAAGACACACACTCATACAACACGGCCATATTTTTAAAAATTAAACTTTTTAGTGACATATAAAACACATACAGAAGAGTACTTCAATCATAAGTAGACAGTCTTGATGAATCTTCACAAATTCAGTAGACTTATGTAACCAGCAGCCAGATCAAGAAATAGAACAGTACCAGTGTGAGGTTTTTTTTCTTCCTGGGAGGAGGGGCAGGGACCTTCCATGCCCTCTCCCAGTCTGCCACCCTCCCATCACCTCCATGTCTTCACCATCCCAGAAGCTCTCCAAACCCTGTCATTTAGGTCATTTGGGGGTTTTTATGGAGGTTTCATTAGATAAGCACGATTGATTAAATCACTGGCCGTTGATGATCAACTCAATCTCAACCCCCCACCACCCACCACCTAGGTTAGGGTGGGGGGCTGAAAGTTCCAAACTTTTAATCAAGGCTTGGTCTTTCTGGTAACCAGCCCCCATCCTGAAGCTATCAAGGTGCCTGTCAAGAGTTGACTCATTAGAACAAAAGATGCTCCTATCACCCTCATCACTCAGGACATTCCAAGGGTTTTAGGAGCTCTATGCCAGCTCTATATCAGGACAAAGACCAAATATATATTTGCCATTATACAACAACTAGCACCACAGAAGCTCTGCCCTCTCCACCCCTCCAGACATTACTCCTTGAGGAAATCCATTACCTGACTTCTATCATCATAAATTAGTTTCTTTGGTTTTTTAGCTTTTAAAAATAGAATCATACACTATATTGTAACTTTTATGTTTGGCTTCTTTCATTCAAAATTGTGTTTATGAAATTCATTCATTTTGTTGCATATAACAATAGTTTGTTATTTTCATTGCAATATAGTATTCCATTGTGTTACTATAGCATTATTTATACAGTCTACAGTTGATGTTGTTTCCAGTTTGGGGCTTTAGCGAGTAATCCTACTATAAACTTTTTTCGATATATCCGTTGGTGAACGTATGTAAGTACTTCTGTTGAATTGCTGGGTCATATGAGATACATATTTCATCTTTAATAGATAGATATTGCCAAACCATGTTCCAAAGTGGTTGTACCGGTTCACTCTCCCACCAGTGGTGTATGAGAATTCAAGTTGCTACACAGCCTTACCACATGTGTTATTGTCAGTTTAAAGAAGTTTAGCCATTCTAGTAGGTGAGTAGTGATGTCTCACTGCAATTTTAATTTGCATTTTCTGGATGACTAATGAAGTTGAGTACCTTTTCATATGTCTTTTGGCCACTTTGATGTGTTTTTTAGTTCAAGTCTTGTGTCCATTTTTTCCATTGGATTGTCTGCCTTTTTTCATATTAATTTGTAAGAGTTCTTTATATGACTCATTTGTTGAATATATATTATCAAAAATATCTTCTCCTGGGGCCGGCGCAGTGGCTCAGCAGTTAAGTGCTCATGCTTCACTTCAGCGGCCAGGGGTTCGCAGGTTCAGATCCTGGGCGTGCACCAATGCACTGCTTGTTAAGCCGTGCTGTGGTGGCATCCTTTATAAAGTAGAGGAAGATGGGCACGGATGTTAGCCCAGGGCCAATCTTCCTCAGCAAAAAGAGGAGGATTGGCATCGAATGTTAGCTCAGGGCTGATCTTCCTCACACACACACACAAAAAAATCTTCTCCCACTCTGTGGCTTGACACTCTCTTAATGATTTCTTTTGTAGAACAGAAGTCTGTAATCTTAACAAAGTCCAAGTTATTATTTTTTTCTTGAGCATTAGTGTTTTCTGTGTCCTGTTTAAAAAAATTGTTTACATGTCCCAAGAACTTCTATGTTTTGTTTTGGAAGCTTGATTGTTTTATCTTCTACTGTTAAAGCTACAATCTGTCTGGAATTGATTTTTGTATGTGCTATGAAGTAGGGCTCAAGATTAGTTTTTCCATACATAGATATCTAGTTGATGCTGTACTATTTCTTGAAAATTTCCTATCATTTCCCTTTGTTTTAAATTAGATGTTTATCTATGTGTAAATCTGTTTCTGTCCTCTCTATTCTGTTCCGTTGGTCTATTGTCTTTGTGCCACACTGTCTTAATTATTTTAGCTTTATCATAAGTCTTGATACCAGGTAGTATTAAATCCAGCTTATTTTGTTCTTTAAGAACAAAATAGAATAAAAAGGTGCTATTTTGGTGCTATTATAAATTCTGTTGTTTTAAATTTTAATTTTCTAATATTTGTTGCTGACATATTAGAAATACAATTGATTTTTGTGACAGTTTTACTTCTTTTTTTCATTCTTACAGCCTTTTTCCTTACTTTTTTGTACTTGCAGTACAAAATTGAATAGAATTAGTAATGAGACATCTTTATCTCATTCTTGATTCCAGGGGGAAAGCCTTCAGTGTTTCACCATTAAGAATGATGTTTGTTCTGTTTTTGTACATTTTATCAGATTTAGGAGGTTCAATTTATTAGGGAAGTTTCCTTTTTTGTTTGCAAAGGTTTTTTTTTTAATTGGAAGGAATTTTGAGTCATATTAAATGCTTTTTCTGCATCTGTTGAAATGATTTTTATGATTTTTTTCCCTTTATTGTTATAATGTGGTGAATTACATTGATTTTTGGATATCAAACTAACTTTGCATTTCTGGAATAAATCCACATTGGCTATGATATTTTTATCCTTTCGGTATCTCACTGCTGCAGTCATTTTGACCTGGAGTTTTCTTTATGGGAGGTTTTTAATTTCAGGCTGGGTTTCTTTAATAGCTCTAGGGATATTTATGTTTTTTATCTTTTCCGGTGTCAGCTTTGGTAGGTTATGTATTAAAAGTTCATTTCACTTTAACTTAAAAGTTTATTGGAGTAAAATTATTCCTTACATTCTTTTTTAAAAAATGTCTATAGGATCTATACTGCTGCACTATTTTTCATTTCCCCATACTGGTAGTTTTTGTTTTCTCTCTTTTTTTCATAATCAGTTTTGCTAATGGACCATCAATTTTATTAGTCTTTTAAAAGAGCTAATTTTGACTTTGATTTTTCTCTATTATATATTTGTTTAACTTTTCATTTAATTTCTGCCCTTGTATTTATTGTTTCCTTTCTTCAACTTTCTTTGAGTTTAACTTATTCTTTTTCTAACTTCTTGAGATGGATATTTAGATTGATTTTCAGTCTTTCTTTGTTTTTTTCTAATGTATACATGTAAATCTATAAATTTCCCTCTAAGCACAGCTTTAGCTGTATCTTTAGCTGAGATGATACTGTGCATAGCAAGGTGGTAATGGATTAATATTGTTTTGTTATGTCTTATTTTTCTTATTTATATAAAATATTTTTAAATTTCCATTGTTATTTTGTCTTGACCCAGGGTTATTTAAAATGGTATTACTTAATTTCATAACAGTAAATTTTTGGATTTTCTGGTTATCTTTTTTCGATTTTTAGCTTAAGTCCACTGTGGTCAAAGAACATACTTAAACAATTTCAGTCTCTTTAAATTGTTGAGACTTGCTTTATGGCTCAGCATATGGCCAAATCTGGTAACCATTTCAGAGGTACTTGAAAAATGTTTGTGTGCCTGCACTGCTGAGAGCCATGTCCCATATCTGTCAATTAGGTCAAGTTTCTTAATTTTGTACTTTGGCTTTGGAATGGCTCCAGGCTCATCCTCCCCTTACCATCTGCTTTCCACTTTCTTGCTTGTTTTTTTTCGTTGAGCTGTAACTGACATTTAACATTATATTAGTTTCAGATGTACACCATAATGATTCAATATTTGTACACACTGTGAAATGGTCACCACTTTACCACTTTCTTGCTCATTAAATCCCCTTGCTCTCTTGTTTGCTTTTACCATAGCTTCCCCTTTTGGTCTAGCTGTATCTGAATTCGTGTGTTCATATGATTTCATTTGGTTCTGACCTATCCTCTACTTAAGATTCTGGTTTCTGTTACTACCCCTTATCTCTTTGGTTCTGTGGCTTTGCTCCATAGCCAGCATGGCATTCTCCCTTTCTTTTATACTCTACTTGTTAAAGGAGCTGATTAGACAGCTCTGTCAGCAGTATTCACTGAGCGCAGGTTATGGGGTTCTAGAAATATTTGACATAGTCCGTGCCGTCAAAGGGCTTGTGATCTGGCTGGAATCAGAACCCCCACATACAACAAGTACAAGGATGTGTATGTTACAAATTATATGAGTGCAGTAGGAAGAAGAAGGCAGTCATTATGGGCTCGAATGGCTTTGTAGAGAACCTGGAATTTGATCTGAAATCAAAAAATGGGAAAACAAGGATGTGAGACACAGGGAATTTGCCTGGGTAAAAATACAGAGCCAGGAGAGCTTAAATACCCTGTGTTTGTATTTCATAGATCACAGCAGGTAGAGGGCACAGTATTAGTAAAGTGAGAGTAGCCTGGTCCATAGATATGGGCTGAGGTGAGATCATAAAGGGCCTTAAATGTCGAGCTAATTATTTAGATGTTATCCTGCAGCTGCAGAGGCAAAGCATTGAAGATTATGAGTATATATGCCGTGGTCTGATGTAGTGAAAGTAGTGTTTTAGGGAGAATAATCTGATGGTTGTATCCAGAGCAAAATTGGAAGGAGTCCAGAAAGACTGGAAAAATTATTTGATTTGAAATGATACTGTGCAGAGCAAGGTGGTAATGGATTAATAAGGTCTTAGGGGAAGCGATAAGGTAGCTTCAATGATAACTCAAGAAATTCAGCCTAGGTTTTTAAGAGACCAGAGGTGCTATTGACAGAAATAGGGACATAAAGACATGGAGCAGAATTTAGACACAAGGTGTCAGAATCTTGCCCAAGACCCAAGAGTTGGAAGCAGTACTGTACAGATGTGGATTAGTTTAGGCAGGCTCTGAGAACAAAAAGATCATGAGTGTTGACACGGGTGTTGGGAGGTGGTGAAGATGGGGGATGAAAGGAGCTCACCTAGAGGTCTTTTGAAGAGAGCAGAATTTCGTGGGATTTGTGATGACTTATGTTTAGCCACACCAACTACAGAAGCCAGTGTAAACCACCATTGCTGCTGTCTAAATTCCATAATCTCTAAAGTAACAGTCTGAAATCAGTTAACAGTAATAGTAGCACTAATAGTAATAAGGGAAGAGCACAGCCCTCCTAAACTACAAGTGAAATTCATTGGTGGCCATTTGGGGTTCAGTTTTAAAGGAATAATCTATTCTGCATGTATCCTCCTGTCTAAGGTTCCCCTGCAACCATCCAGTTGTGCCTTAACAAAGATAATTTGCTAAGGAAACAGGGCAAAATCCTAAACTCCAATTAGCCAGTGCTATCAGAGATTAATAACGCTTTAGACCTGCTGGAAGCCACATCACATTTGAACCTCTTTCTACTGTGTCTTGGCAACAATTTACAAATTTTAATAATAGATGTCCTCTTTGAGAAATTGCTTTTTCTTATGCTATGGGAGTTTTTATGATTAGAACTATACCTCTTTCCTTGCAGTTGTTTTTGAGGCATTTATGTTACCATTTTTGCTTATCAGTAATGGTTCAAAAATTTTCTAACACAGAGCAATTAATATCTGTCAGTAGAAATAAATTACATTTTTCATCGCTTGTGACACGCTCTTGAATGCTGTTTGAAAGTGCCTAATTATGCATCATCATGCTATGTAATTTTGGTGCCTGGTGTAGTAGTGTTTTAGGGGTATGATTTATATTTTCTGTTTTTTTAATACTGAATTAATAGGATAGGTATAGGATTGGGATATAACTTGGGAAGTGACATTTTGCAGAATAATTTGTATTATTTCTGTTCTTCTAAAGCCGTCATCTTTTTAGAATTGTTAACATATTTTATATATATTTGTCTATGCAAATTGTGCTTATTATGATTGTACCAGCAATAACTTTTGCCTTACAGCACTAGAAGGCACAACATGCTTTCAAAAATTGTATGCATAGAATATATGTATGTTCAGGTTGTATTTTTTATTGCCCTAAGGAAGAAGTGTATAATATTTGCAAAATTGTTGCATCTGTAGGGTCCCCTTGGTCCTAAGCACAGAGGCACCACCCTGGTTCTGCGCCTCAGTCAGCCATAATTACTGGCGACAGACAAGGGCCTGTGATTCAGGCCACCCTCTGCTTATCCTTGGCCCTATTCTCTTCTCCTTTGGCCCTGTAATCTGGATTTGACAATCCAGTTTTGGCCTCTTTGCTTTTGGTTATCCATTTGCACTCTGGCTTAATGGATTCCACCTTGCCTGGACCAGATTCTTTTTGCCAGTTGGTGTCTTCCACCACTTACTCTTCACCTCTTACTCCTTCAGGTGAGAGATTATCAGCTGAGGTCAAAGGGATGGGGGAGGGAGGCTGCCAGGAATTGGGGTTAAAACCTAGCAAATCACGAAGGACTTGATCCTACTAAGGAAGCGTCTCAAATTACAATTGTGCTTAAAGCATAGACCACTGTCATGGGTGGCTAATGAGTGAACTGACTACTATCTTCAGTCATTGCTACACAGCAGCCATTCTTCAAGTGAGTAAAGGGGATCAGAATATGCCACCCCAAAATACACCCTTTAGCATAAGAATTATTTTGAGCTGAAGACCATTGAGAAACTGCAGATATCGGAGGAACTCGCTGTCCTCTCCCATTCTGCCTAAAAGCAGAGCATAAGTTTTCATTTGTAAGTTGTCTCCCTCTCCCATATCAGGAAGAGGAGAACAACTCTTAATCACTGGAGAAAGCTTTTATCACTGGAGACGGCACTATTTTTAATTTCTTTTTTTTTTTTTGAGGAAGATTGGCCGTGAGCTAACATCTATTGCCAATCTTCCTCTTTTTCCTTCCCCAAACCCCAGTACCTAGTTGTATATCCTAGTTGTAGGTCCTTTCTGTTCTTCTATGTGGGACACTGCCTCAGCATGGCTTGATGAGTGGTGAGTAGGTCCATGCCCAGGATCCGAACCGGTGCACACCCCACCCCACCAGCTGCAGAAGCCGAACACTTGAACTTAACCACTGTGCCACCAGCCTGGCCCCAGAGATGGCACTATTTTAAGACTGCATAAACAAACCTTACTAAAATAACCCTTATCTTCTATTAGTTTCCCCCATATATTTGCCATCCCACACTTTACCACCCCAAGAAGCCTCAACTCCTTTTTGTTTGTCTAGTCACTTCTCTACAATTTATCACCCTATGTTAAAATGGTATATAAGCCCCCAGGCCTAACTACTTTTTTGGGTTTTCACTTCTTTTCTGTGAAGCCCCCATGTGCCTGTGAAATAAACCTTTCCTCCTGTTAATTTTTTGCCAGTTTAATTTACACACCCGTCACTATACCTTAGAGAGTGGAGGAAAACTTATTTTTCCTCCCCTACAAAACACATTTCATCCTGTTAGACTATAATCAATGATTTCATCTGAAACAGAAAAGAAGAGCTTTAACTCTTAAATTTACAATTCAAAGAATATTGCCACTTAAATGTAGTTAATATAAAAGGAAATGGGGTCAGAGAAGGACCAGAATCACTCACTCAACAGGTCTATATGTAATATCTATTATCTCCAAGCACTGAGCTAAGGGTACAATATCCCTGAGGAATGTGGTTCTCAAAACAATGGCAGTCATTATGATGAAGCCTTTCCTTACTCTCCATCCCTTAACATTTTTGTTTTATAATTTAACATTTTGGTTGGGTTTATTCAGGTTTGGATAAAATACATACACTGGTATAATGGAGATAGAAACCTAAAGTATAGGCATTTTGCAACTAACCATCCACATCTTATCTTGAAACCTCTGGAATTATTCCTTCAGGAAAGGCTACATGGCTGTATGTCATGGCAGCACAGCTGTGAGCAAAGTTGAGGCTTTACTAGTATTTGAAAATTTTAGAAGAGAAGCTGTATTGAATTTCTCAATTGAATTAGAAAAATAAGTATCTTAGTGAATAGAGAATTGTCTTTCTACATGGAACTCAAACTATCAGACCCCTAAGTAGAATTTTAGCAATTTGTACTAGTTAAATAGGTTCTGGCAAGTTATTAATTATGGAGGTGTTGAAAGCAATCAGCTCACATTAACTTCCTTTTAAATAGAATCGTAAAGCAGAGCCTTCCACTCTGCTAATTCCTTTGTTTAGGAAGTCACCAAGTATTCTTAAGTGAGTCACTTCAGAATGAATGGCTTACTGTAGGATTGAGTTTTAATATATTGAATAAGAATAACAGAAATCAAAGTAGAAGGAGCCTTCGAGATTACGGTCACCTCATTTTACACCTTTCTATTTCATTTCTGAAAACAAATACCTAAAATGATTAAATGTGAAAGAGAAACTAAAGCTTTTCACTAGATGGCGTGTTGCTAATTGGCAGTTACAGTTTTGAAGGAGTAAGGGCGTTAGGTTAATTGGCATAATGTGGAAACAGATGCCTTATATTTTCAAACATCTTACTAGTTATTCCCTATTGAGCTCCCATTTTAATTTAACATTTATGCAGAAGTTCATATTTTGAAAATGTTTATAGTTATTTTTATTTGATATGTCTTTTATATGAGGCGGGTCAGCACATCTTTTTATATGGTTAGTCATCAATCTGTGCAGTATCTGGTATGTAGTACGCAGATGTCTCTGCCCTCGCAGGAATTACAAATTAAAACTCAGCTCTTAGTGTCTTAATATTCCAAAGGTCATACAGTGACCTTTTGCTTAATCACATATCCCCTGCCAGTTAAACTGGTTTTAGCAAATTGTGCCTAGAGATAATAATAATACCTACCATTGATTAAGGCCTTCCTGTGTGCCAGGCACTACACTGAGTTCTTTATGTATGCCGTATAATTTAATTTTCAGAACAATGCCATGAGGCAGCTACTATCTCAGTTTTATAGATAAGGAATTTGAGACTTGGAGGTTCAGACCATGTAACTTTTGTGTGACGTCCCAGATCTGGAAAGTGACGGGGTTGGTGCTCAGATCCAAAGCCCTGCTCCCCAGAACTACACCATGCCATGTCTTGCAGTAACGAGGATGGCTGTTTTTTGAGCAGCTCCTTTGTGCTGGTGTTCTACTAAGCACTTTACGACATATTTTCCTTTAATACCCACAGCAACCGAAGGTATTTTATTTCAACCTACCAATGCGGAAACTGAGCTGAAGAGAGGTTAAAGAACATACTTAAGATCACACAGCTATTGAGGGACATCGCTGAGTTTCAGAACAGATTGCTCTGGCTCCCAAGCCCATTGCTGTACCTGTGTTCCAAATTGCCCTCCTTTAAATCAATTTCTTTTTGTGTGTAATAATGGTACATAACCAGTCGTAATTTGAATGGAAGAGAGCCCTGCATATATTTGTGAACAACTAAATGGATTTTTGTTTGGAGTTTGGAACATTCTCCTTCTTCTCTTTCAATATCTGCTTCCCTTCTTTGGCATACGCATCTTTAGTGTACCCCATCTTTAGATGGCTAGAGTCCTCCAGCCATCTCTTGTCCCTTCCCCTCCCCAATAAAATTGCATGTTGAAAAGACTATGGTAAGCTCAGTTGCACCAAGTTACAAATAATGTCTTATTGTGTGGCTCTTCCCAGAGTTATGAACATTTGATAGGATAATTTTAGTGGAATTCCAGGTAGTAGGCACTGGCTGGAAAAGATTTTTTCATGTGGTTTTCTTCAAAACATAACAGTAGTTGACTCCCTTTACCCATATGAAAACCAGCCTGAGCCTCAGTGAGCTGTTTTACAAGATATTTGAATCTCTTTTGGGGTTACCTTTTTCTGTGGATGTACACTTCTGATTTTATAATGAAAATTACTGAGAAAGTAAGACTCATTTCACAACAATTTCCCTTTTCTTCATTATATATGCTCCATGAAGCTAAGCAAGAGGAAGCATATATATGGATATAGGAAAGACAAGAGTTAATTTAAAAAAACAAACAAAACCCAGAAACTGGCTCTCTCCTATTTGCCAAGTTAAGACATCATTATCTAAGACAGATCTTATAATGAGGTTCATTAAGTGAATACCTATAAGATGCTATATAATTTAAATGGGTCATGGAATTTATTTTCTCTAAAATTTCACCACTAAAAGTCTAGTCATTTAGAACAGTATTTTTTTTTTTTGCTGAGGAAGATTCACCCTGAGCTAACATCTGCTGCCAATCTTCCTCTTTTTGTATGTGAGCCGCCACCACAGCATGGCCACTGACAGATGAGTGGTGTAGGTCTGTGCCCGGGAACCTAACTTGAGCCATGGAAATAGAGCACGCTGAACTTAACCACTAGGCCAGTGGGGCTGGCTCTAGAATAATCAATTTTTTAAAAATATATAAATAATCCTTGGAGAGTGAACATTACATCATTTCATGATTTATAACTATCTTATGGAAAAATGTTCAACTTGCTTTCTTAGAATTTGGCTAGCTGGAATTTGATCTCTTATGATTTTTACTCTTTTGTCTGTGTTGTTTTCTGGTAATTTCCTTAGATCTGTCTTCCATATCACTAATACTCTCTTTACCTGGGATAATCTGTTTAATCTATTTGGTATTTAATCTCTACATTGAGTTTTTAATTTCAATGACAGTGGTTTTCATTTCTAGAAGTTCTATCAGACTCTTTTGCAAATCTGCCAGTTTTTGTTTATACTGTTCTTTTCTTTCAGCATTATTTCTGTTCTCTTTTATTTCTGTAATCATTTTAATGCACTTTTTTTTTTTTTGTGAGGAAGATCAGCCCTGAGCTAACATTCATGCTAATCCTCCTCTTTTTGCTGAGGAGGACCGGCTCTGAGCTAATATCTATTGCCAATCCTTCTCCTTTTTTTTTACCCCCAAAGCCCCAGTAGCTAGTTGTATGTCATAGTTGCACATCGTTCTAGTTGCTGTATGTGGGACGCAGCCTCAACATGGCCGGAGAAACGGTGCGTCGGTGGGTGCCCGGGATCTGAACCCAGGCCACCAGTAGCAGAGTGCGTGCACTTAACCGCTAAGCCATGGGGCCAGCCCTTTAATGCACCTTTAAATACTCTCTTTAAAATTGTTCTATTATCTCTTGCCCTTGGAGTGCTAATGCTCTTTGTCATGTCTACTGACTCTCCCTCATGGTAAATTTCTACATTTCATTTATAAATTTTGATGGTGAGCTCTCTTCAACAGGAAGTTTGTTTGTTTTGCTAAAACAGTCCTATGTGCCTAGGATTGAAGAAGCATCCCTTCAGAGTGTTTGCATTTGCTTCTGCTGAGGCTGTGGGAATTTTCCTGGTTTTGGACCAGTTTTGTGGTTAATTTCTTGGCTGGAGGTTTCTTCACTACTTGATTCATATAAATTTAGATTCATATAAATATAAAAAGGAAAAGCCTTTTCCATAGTATATGGTTGGAATTTTGATTTCTCAAGGACCCAAGGGAGATACCAGGCTTTCTTGCTGCTTTCTGGTCTGGTGCACAGTTTTAAAGTCCACTTCTCAGAGATTGGGAACTCCTGGAATGATCTTAGTTTTATGCTGTGGTCTTGGTTCCAGCCCACCACCTTGAGGACATTAAAATCCTAGCTCCCAACCCCTAGAGTCTAGATCTCTGTCCATCTCCCCTTGAAGCACTGAGGCACCCTTTTTTACTTACAGTAGCTGTGAACTGCCCTTTCTTTTGAGCTCAGCAATGAATAAAACTTTTGAGTTCACATTTTATCTGCAATTTTATGTGTTTGTAGCAGGAGAGAGCCTGTGTCACCCCAGTCCATCACATTACTTTAAGTTTCGGCTACTTGAGTTTGCATTGAGGGATTTTGTCAGAGTTTGCAAGTGGAGGAAAGAATGATTTGGGACACAGACCACTGCCAAGGAAGGTCAGGCTTTGGGCACCTGAGGGGACTGGCAGGAGCTGGAGGAGGAGGACAAAGAGTATTGGTCTCCAGGGGGAGGAATAGAGAGGAAAAGTTTGAAGAGAACATAGAAAGGGAGCCAGGAAGGTGGGGTAGACCAGCTTCATACTCTTGCTTAAGGGGGATTCTACTCTCACCCTCCTGATACAGAATTTGTCGCTCTCGTTGAACACGAGGACATTTTTACTCAGCCATATCAAACGAAGGAGAGTCTGAGGTGTCAGAGGCAGCTTGTGATGAAAGGTTGGGGTGGTTTCTCCTCATCTCATGTAATTTTACAGTGCATAAGTTTTCTGTCCTTTTCTCATCACCTCTGATTTATTTTTAAACCAACCTCACACACTTCTTTTTTAAGAAAAGTCTTTTGATTAGACTTCTTGGTTCCAAATCATTTTGTGTTTACTTATATTTTCATCTAAACTGTTAGAAGCAAACACAGAACATCACCATTTCTGAATTTTCCTTTAGAGCTGTTAGGAACAGAAGTAGATTTTAATTGTTAGGAACAACATGATCTATTTTTTTTTGAAGTCTTCTGGATTTTACTTCCTAGGTTGAAAATTTTCGGTTTATGACAACTGTTTGCTTCTAAAGCAGAAACTTTGGTTGTCTATTTGGAGGTCCTAGAAGGTGAGTTCTCTTTAGCAGGAGGCTGCGTAATAAGCCTTACTAATGTTTATTATAGGTGTAAGTTCTGAAATGAAAAGTAGGCATTGAGACTAGAAGTAAATATTAAGTCACATTGTAAAGCAGGTGGTGAGGACATATTGAGTTTTATCACTAGACCTTGTTTGCCTATGTCTCCTATGTCGCTCTCCTGACCTCTCTCCACTGCCCACTCAGCCCCCACTCCCATTCCTGTGGTTTTTGGGGTGCCTCTACCTGCTTATCTGATCCTGCAGGCCAGAACCAGACTTACCTCAGAAGTCTGGGGTTCCTGCCCCGTAGGATCTCCACCGCATGGCAGAATCAGTCATGGATCCAGTGACAACTTGGTTCAGCTTGTGGTCACAGGCCATGCCTGGGGCTTCCTTCCACACTAGCCCTCAGCCCCATGTAAGCTGCAGCCCCTGGCAGCAGTCGGCAAGAGGGGTTTTGTCATTCTCTCAACAATGATAACAATAAAAAATAATAGTAATAATAATAATAGTCAACACTTGTAAAGTGCCAGGTATTGTTCTGAGAGGTTTAAATACATTAACTCATTTAATCCTAACAACCCCATGAGGTAGGACTCTTATTAACCTCATCTTACAAATGAGGAAACTGAGGCACAGGTAGGTTTGGTAACTTGCCCAGAATCATGCAGCTAGCCGGTGGAAGAGCCTCGATTAAACATATCTGTCTGACGTCTGCAGAGGTGTGTGGCCTCATGCTAGGCTGGCTTTGGTCCCCATCACGTGTGGGATAAGACTCAGCTCCCCTGCTGGTGTGGAGCTTCCTGAACTCCTCCCTTTTTCCAGACGAGGAACTCACAAGCCCAGGGTTTCAGCCCTGCTCACCACTTTGATTCAGAGGATAGACTCCCAGGCTGTCTTGACTGGAAGTCTCCAGTGCCTTGTCAGTGGAATATATTCATTCATTCATTCATTCATTCAGCATTTCTTGACTGCCTGCCTCTGTCAGGCTCCGTGCTGCGTGGAAAAAGTGCAATGTCCATCCTCAGGGAGCTTAGGGTCTCCTGTGAGGAATTAGGAGTGGCTTCTGCGCTGTGGGCAGTGCTGTAACAGAGGCTTGACTCTGCCTGGGAGTAGGGGAGAGGACAGAGAGAGGTCAGGGAGAACTCTAGAGCTGAGGTTGAAATAAACCTTCTCCAGGTAGACAGAGGAAAGATAATTATAGGCAGAGAACCAGCATGTGTCCAGGCTCTGAGGCGTGGGTGAGCATAGCGAGGTGGAGGCTGGCCAGTAAAGTGTGGAGATGGGGTGGGATGACACGAAGCTAGACAAGGAGCCCAAGCACAGAACTCAGAGGGCCCTGGGGACCTAGCTAAGGAGTCGGGATTTTATTTTGTGGATGATACGGGTGCCATTAAATAACATCAAACTATGAATTTGCTATTTGGGTCATTTCTTTTTGAGAAAATTTTATTTTCCATTTCCAAAATATGAAGTATACTCGAATATCCTACTATCTTTTAGGAATAATTCATTAAAATATAGAAAGGCATAAAGTAAACAATCACAGGTTTGAAGAACTTTAGGGAGGGTGGCCTATTTAAATAAGCTCTCTTGAGATTACTCTTGGAGTTCTTTGCAAGTCTTTAAAAACACTGCCAAAAGATATTTAAATTTTCTCCCTAGTGAACTTTTCATGAATATGGAAAAATAGCCTTTTTTTTGTTCTAAAGTTTTTGTAGTTAGGGAATATTTTAGAAATTATTTTAAAATTCCAGAGGCTATATGTATTTTAAAAACATGATTCACTGCATATTTTTTCTCCAATCTTTTAATTTTCACTTCTTCATTGAAACCTTATAAAAATACAAAGAAAGCTGGTAAATAGTACCTTTTATTGCGACCTGTAAATGAGACCTGATCTTGAGACATAGTCAAGTTTTAGTGTGTGATGACATGAAATATATTTACGTAAAATGTCCTGTCTAAGGTAGAAAATGCTTGCACTGTAAAAGTTTAGGATTCACAGGTCTTTCTATTCTTTTTGGTCATAGTCTTGGAAAGGCCTGGAAGACAACTACAAACTAAAACACAAGACCCATTTTTTTTTTTCCCTTTAAATATTTATCTTGGTTAATCGTACCCTGCGCATAGCTATCATGGATCATCAGACTGCTTCAGTTCCAGCCCCATCTGGCTCAAGGTCACGGGTCTTATAAACTGATGGTAAAGCATCGGCCCACAGTCTATTACAGAATTTGACAAGTACTTGAATCTCACAACTAGTGAAAAATGATTTCACCCAAAGAAGCATTTACAAATTACTTTCATTGTTACTGGTTGTCTTGATGTCAATATCAAGCGCTTTGTGAACAGACATTCTGACTTTACACAAATAGTTGTGCATGAGCAGGAGCCCATTATCTTGTTATAATATTCAATTTCCTTCCCATTCTCTTAATTGAAATGAAGTTACTCCTGCTGCTTTTGGGCAGTAGAAGCTTTATGACTATCCTACACTCTCAGCTGCACAAGGGATTGATTTTTTGTCTTCCCAGCTTTAGCTGGTACTTCTCTGTGTGGGCTATCTCTTGTTTCTGCCTGCAGCATGATGCTATTAAATACGTTCTATCAATCCAGCCGGTGTGTGATGGCAGAGCACTGATTAGCCTCTTTGGATTACTTTGATTTTGAAATTAGCTAGTCCCCTAGTCTGTAAGTCATTTATTCCAAAATGTCTACTAATCAAAATAATAACATTAATGATTTTCCACTACCTAGGCCCACTATGTAAATTACCTCGTGGAAATAGCTTGAAAAGCAATATGACTGAATAGGCCTAATCTTAACTTGTTGACCAAATAATTTTGTAAAAGTCTACCAATTTCAAATTTAGCCCAAAACCGCCATGGAAAAAACTTTACAGTTCAATTAGCAGGAGATAAATTGCGTGATGCCTGTAATCAGAGAAACTGGCATAAACTCAATGTTCAATTACTACCTCTAACCTCTTCCTACTTTCTGATGTATGCCTTAAAGCCAGTGAGGATTCAAGGATGATAATTAATTTTTAGGATGAATTAAAAGAAGTAATCTGACTATAATCAGGGCTGATTTTCAGCTGGTACTTATCATAGTGGCCAATAGCCACGTTAGTTGTTTATGATTTTCTAACTGGTCAGTGCCACTGTTTGTGGGTTCTAAAATATTTTGACTTTTTAGCTTGCAAATAGTGCCACATATGATCTTTATCCATATTTCAACTACATTACATCTGTACCCAAATCTGTATGCTCTTGTACTGTATACACCTGTACTTGCTGGTTTCCATACTTGTTTTCTCTACTCTATCCCCAGCACCTACACATTGCCTGTCACACTGTTAGCGCTCAGAAATGTCCTTAGTTGAACAAATGGAAACACATAATCTGTTTTGTTTCTATCTTTTGTACATCTCACACCAGCTTGGATTAGTGTGTTATTTTCTAAGGTTTGTTTTCTAGTATGATTTCATTATATGGATATTTTTGTTGAAAGTGACTTTGAATATTGAAATAGGTAATTTACAGAATTGAAAAAAATAATTTTAAAGACTAGAGCAGAGCCGGGGACTTCAGAAAACTGGAACCAGGGTCATAAACACACACAACATTCTCTTTGCGTCTTTCAGCTCTAATTCTTCTAGCCCCTTGGCTTCACTCTCGCTTGTTGCACACAAACTTCCCTCATGTGAGGGGAGCATGGTTGCAGGCAGCTCCTAGATTATATCCTTGAAGCCCAGGAACATGAGAGTAATGGGAACTTTTCTCTTTTAACTTCAGATTGAAAAAAAAATATCACAGGGAAGGATTCTGATTGGCCCAGTTTAGTATCATGTGTCTACCCCTTGGATCTATCATGGTCGGGGAATAATGATTTTTGATTAGCTGGGGACATGCCTACCTCAGTGCTTAGAGGGGTAATGTTTGTTAAACGAAGAAAAGAGAATTGTCTGTGAACCCAGCAGTCATCCTAGTTTGTGTCTACAGCAGTTAGAATGAGTCAGACTTATAAAGTAAAATAAGAAAAGACTTTGGTCTAGATGGTCCACCTCTGACTGAAAATAAGATATTGGTGCAGGAGACAAATGTGTTTCTATCAGGGACTTGGGTCTAGCAAGAGAGGATAGTAGCCTGTCCCTTTTCCTTTTAGCCTGAAGGGAATGCCGTTCCTGTGGGTATAGTAAATTGTCTTTCCCTCAGTTGTACTTATCACACGTACTGTGATTTACTGTGATTTACTGTGAACTACTTGAGGTCTAGGACCATGCTTGATTCATGTTTGAAAATATTCATGTTCTGACATGAATGCTCAATACTTGCTAAATGAGTGAATTTGGGAAGGATAGCAGTCTCACACAGAGTTGAGGCATTGAATGAGAATATAGTTGGATTATGTATATCTTTTATTCTAGAATTGCAAAACAAAGCTTTTAAGGCTAATAAACTTTTCTCTAGCAGAATTGCCTGCATACTTTAGGGAGCTCACATCCTCCCAGGGCAACCATTTGTATTACTCTGAATGTGATCAATCACTTCTTGTGTTGGCCCGGAATCTACTTCCTTGTCATCTCTATCCTTTGCTCCTGATGGAGTCATCAGAAGGACTGTGTGGAGAATATGTCTCTTCTAATTGATAGCCCTTTAGATATTTGGAGATAGGTGTTGATGTTCATCTGGGTATTTCTCCAGCTAAAACATCCTGATTCTTTCAGCCATCCTCAGTGGGAAGGATTTCTGGGTCTTCCCATCCTGGTTACATTCTGCCTGTAAACTTTTGGATGTGTCAGTGCCCGCCTTCATATGAGATGCCTGGAACTAAACACAAACATCCAAGATGTGTTTTTTTTTTTTTTTTTTTTTTTTTTTTTGTGAGGAGATCAGCCCTGTACTAACATCTGCCAATCTCCTCTTTTTTGCTGAGGAAGACTGGCCCTGGGCTAACATCCGTGCCCATCTTCCTCCACTTTATATGGGATGCCGCCACAGCACCGCCTGACAAGTGGTGCGTTGGTGGGCGCCGCGGATCTGAACCGGCGAACCCCGGGCTGCCGCAGTGGAGCGCGCACACTTAACAGCTTGCGCCACTGGGCCGGCCCCCCAAGATGTGGTTTGACTTGTGCAGAGTTTAATATGGGATGATTACACCCCAGGATCACAATCAGTTTGGAAGTGGAACCCTTTCATTAAAGGACATTTTACACAAAATCCTCCTTGTATAATGAATAAAGGGAGATCTTTTCTGGTTGAAGAGAATTTTCTGGACAAGTGGGGAGGCCCACCTGCCTATGCTTTCCCTCCTTATATACTGTGGTGGCCACTAAAACATTCTGATGGAACTCTGAGGGTTTTGTGACCCACCTCAATCTGAAAAATGTATCATTAAAAAATGTATTACATATTTTTATGAATAAAGTCCAAGTTTTAAGACTGAATATAGGTTACATTAAGTTTAAGTGCTACTAAAATTTTCATTTAATTTCACATGTCAAGTCACATCTCCCCATCCCATAGTGTAGAATTTTTCATGTTTTCCTATTGAACTTAATTTTGTTGACCTATATTTCAGCCTGTCAGGATCATTTTATGTCTTGATTTTGTTATTTACTTATTTTTTATCTTTTCCATCTTACCATAACCTGGGTATTTGGCAGTGTGCCATCTATGTAGTATCCAATTATTTTGATAAGTTTATTGAAACAAATAGGGGTCAATGAGAGAGATTCTTTTTCAAATTGACACCTGGACACTGATGAGCATTTTAGGGGGTTCAGAGACTTTGTACACAACATTCCTTAAACTAAACTAACCATCTTCCATCCTAAAACTTTCTGTCTTGAGCAATGTCGTCACTACCCACCTATGCCTGAAATCTAGGCACAATCCTAACTTCTTCCTTCCCTTCACCGCATATTCCCAGTTGTTCACCACGTCCTGCTGATTTTACTTAGTAAATATTAGGAAAGTTCCCTGATTTTCATCTTTCCACCACAGTGCTTATTTAGGTTCTCCTTTGCTCTCGACAGGCAACAGTAATCTCCTAACAGGTGTCCTTGCTTCTGGTCTTTTCCCCCTGAGTTCTGTGCTGTACTCATTTCCAATGTCATCTCTCTGAGACAAAATTTGACTATGTGTGGTTCATATGCTTAAAACCCTCCAGTGGTTCCCTGTCACCTACAGGACAAAACCCAGGGTCTTCAACATAGCCCCCAAGTTCATGATCTGAGTCTTTTGCTTCATCATCTTCCAACACTCCCTAAACTGGGCTTGATGCTCTCACAACGTTAAATGGCTTATATTTCCTTCAGGCCCCGTACTATCTGTTGGTTTTTATGATCTTTGTCTGAAATTCTCCCCACTCATACTACTACCCAGGCTTCTTTTTGTCAAAACTTGCTTGTTTTTTTTAAGATTCAGCTTAGGTGTATTCCTTCCCTAAGATATTCCCTGAACCTTCTCCTGTGGTCTGGCTTCTACTCCCATCCGAGTCCAATTTGTTAGTCTTTATCTATATGCCTTTTTGTATATACCTCTACCTTTGCTATATACCTATATACCTTTACTTATATACCTTTTACTAGTCTTTATCTACATACCTTTGTACAGAACTCTATTCACATTTTATGTTTATCCCTCACTAGATAGTGAGCTAGTTAAAGGCAGATTCCATGGCTCACTCATTTTGGTATAATATGCATTTAATCTGGCCTTTGGTAAATAGTAAATATTTGTTGAGTAAAATAATGGATGAATAAACGTACTTAAATCCACATAATCATCTTATTTTCCAACTCATATGCGTCATAAATATCATTTTACCATCATATACACATAGATATGTGGTCTAGTGAATCCATAAACTATTATGTTGAAATGCAAATATTCTATGTTTGATGTTTTCTTCATCTATCAAAGTAGCAACTCTGTAAAAAAAAAGAAAGAAATTTTATCATTAATGACATGCTAAGTGAACTTATTTTGGGCTTCGTCCCATTATGGCATTCTTCTGGAAGGAGTGGATTTCTAATTAAACTGCCTGACTGAAGAGCACTTTTTACCTGGTTCTTTCTTTCCAATAGCTTCAAACAATTAAACCTATGGTAAAATAACATGGATTTATTGACTACTCCCTGTGCTATTATAAGATGTGCCTTCTGATACTAAGCTGTTTATAATCTCATCGGGGGAAGGAGACATCTCCATGAGATAGGTAACAGTAAATTCAGCAAGTGGTCAGGTATCAAGAAGAATGGCACAGATGATAAGTGCTTGCATTTTTATGAAGCAGTGGTGATTCAAACAAAGAGCAACAACCAACCACACCGTGTACGAATGGGCAGAGGCTTCATTTATAAAAAGTATAAATTATTTATGAAGGGAATCAGGCAAAGGTCCAGAAAACAGACCCTCCCTTGATTTTATGTTGAGCTAATTGTGAGGCTAATAGGGTTATTCTAGAAATGAACATAACAGTACACCTGAATTTAAAAGTTACATAACATTTGGAATAGGGGCAGACTGTTTTATCAGAACTTTCTCATGAAGTCTGACAGCCATTGTGGTCAGACAGGACACCTTGCCTCCTGAGTTTGTGTCCACTTGAAAACACATTAAAAATAGGGAAAAAAAAAAAGAGTTCAACATAGGGAAAAACCATCAAGTGTGGCCCTGGATTGTCATGCTGTATTGTGCTTCAGACCAGGAGAGCTGTTTCCCAGGTTGCTCCTAGGCAGATACAGAAAGGAAAGTTTTCTAGATTTTCCCAAAGCCAGAAGGAAGTATAATTTGAAGCAAATATACTTTTTCCAAGAACGCCGTTCGTTCATTCACATTTAGCAACTATTTGTTGAGCATTCACTCTCTGGAAGGCACTCGGGTAAGCTATAGAGACGATTCTATGGTTGCTAAAGCAGCATTATGAATTGATTTCCCATGTTCAACCCCCAAAGTAATATTTTGTCTATCAACCAGATACAGCCTACTATAAATTAAAGAGCATTGCATGTGTAAGTGAGAAATATGGGTCTCGTCCTGCCTTGGGCAAATTATCCAACAATTCTGTTCTCAATTGGAAAATGAAAGGGTTGAACCATTTGCTTTCTAAAGTCCTTTGAGGCTCTAAAATATAATGATCTAATTAATTTTGATGGCCTTCTGGCTTACACTTTAGTATTTGTGAGTTTGTTTAGTGCCTGAACATGCTGATTGAGTTGACTTTGTGAACTGGCACAGAAGACAAAGTTCTGAAATGCAACGGCAACAGTGTGCTCATTTAAACGAGAAAACATTCTTCTGTTTGTATGGGAGGTATAAACTTTCATTGCTTTGGTGTTTGAAAACTTAATGAATTAATATTTATTGTGCTGTAGGAGATAGTTAAACTATTTCTGTGCCATGTTAATTGAGATGTGGTGCTTTGATTTTATGGCATTTTATATAAATAAAATTTTAAATGCACTGCTTGGCTACCTGATATTACTGATGTTTTAGAGGTGGCACAGACATATATCGTTTTATATCTCTACAGCGGATAAAATTGCTGTATAAAGTTTAAACTGCTCCATCAACAAAATTGAGCATTTTAGTAAAAGAGATTTATATGTGTGTGTGTATGTATATATATACACACACACAAAATTACCAAAGTCACATAACAAATATAATCTCAAAGTCATTTTTGAAAAGGAGTATTTTAATGTTCTCAGTGAATAATTTCTCTCTGCCTGAGAGCTACTGTTGTATCCTGGGAAATATTCAGAGGAGAAGATAAAATTATTTAGATTTGCGGCTTCTTGTCATGGGAGGTGAAGGCCTTTTTATTATTATCATTAATGTGATGGGAATAGTTCCATCACATTGTGTCTCTGCACAGCATCCTGAGAACAACCTTTTCATCACATAAATAATTACAGTTCTGTTTTTTTAATGCCCCCTGCCATTACTTCCCTCCCCCTCTCAACTGCTTTCCATTTGAGTGAGGAAGGTAGCACTGTCCTCAAATAAAAGTTTCCCCCAGTACTGACAAAAGGCAGGTGCTTGATGGTAGTGGTGAGGGGTGGGGAGAAGGTTGTTTCTGTGCCCCAACAAGACCCAGGTCTGAGCTGGCTGGAAAGGAGCGTGTCATGAAACAGGTGCATGTTCTTTTAAAAGCAAACTTTTCTTGTGCGTAGAAATTGCAGTATTTTTCCAGAGGCTTCTAGCTTGGTATCTTTTCCTTCTTTTTTTTTTGTTTATTTATTTTTCCCCCAAAGCCCCAGTAGACAGTTGTAGGTCATAGCTGCACATCCTTCTAGTTGCTGTATGTGGGACACGGCCTCAGCATGGCCAGAGAAGCAGTGCGTAGGTGCGCGCCCGGGATCCGAACCCCGGCCGCCAGTAGCGGAGCGCACGCACCTAACCGGTAAGCCACGGGGCCGGCCCTCTTTTCCTTCTTCATGAGCCTGCTTCTGTAACTGAGTCTCCTGGCCTGGTCTCAGAAAGGACATCCCAGATATAATGGTACGGAGGGCTAGACTGGGCCAGAGTCTTCTTGGTGATACGGGAGTGGGCAAGTCAGGCAAGACCCTGCTTTTAGGGAGGGAACATTCTCATGAAGGAGATAGACAACAAACCTGGAAATAGATACAGAAATAAGGCCAGGTCAGATAAAGGCGATGGCTGGGAAGGGAACTTAGGAAGAGAGAGAGCTGGCCCTGAGTGCAGACATTCTCACTGTTCCCATTTCTACATTTGGGATTCTGCCTGAATGGAGGGCAAGTCATGGGTCGTGCAAGGTGTGTCTTCCATAAACCCCCCTTTCCTGTGTCATTTTGCCCCTCAGTGATGACTTCTTCCAGTTTCTCTTAGTCCCTGGTGCTGGCCCCTACCATTATTGAATGGAGCATGGCCTATACAGAATATTTGGTGCTAAGAATAGACTAGACAGAGTCTTAAGATAAAAAATGAAGGTGGTGAGTTTTTTAAAAGATCAGATCTAGTCTTTTTGCATTCAAATGAATTTTAGGGGAAGATTTTGTAGTGAAAAAGCTATAACCTCTTAATATTTACTAACTTTTTCTGTGTTTACTCCCTCATCGGGACCTTTGCACAGGCCATTCCCTCTGCATAGAATATTCTCTCCTCAGATATCCATTCCTCATGCCTTTCAAGATTTTATTTGAATGTTATTTTTTCAATGAGGCCTATCCTTACTACTCTATTTAAAATTGCACCTTCTTTCTAAAACTTCATAATACTTATATGATGTAATATTCTTGCTTTTTGTGTTTATTGTGTCTCTCTCCATTGTCTCTCCTGCTCCCAAGCTCCATGAGGCCAAGATTTCTGCTTATGGCCACCTCTGCCTTCCTAATGCTCAGAATAAGGCCTGACACAGTTGGTGCTCAATAAATATTGTTGAATTAACAACAGATTTTTTTTTAACAACTGACAATCAATTTATTAAAAAGGTTGATTTAAACTTCTGCAATGGTGACTTCAGCCTCAACTCCTGGCTCATTACTGATGAAAGTAATCTGTTTAACAATCTCACAAGGGCTGTGTAAGTCAATGAGTCACTTGTGGATCCTCATCTGAAAGCGATCCCAAGTGTTAGAACGCTCACCATAAGGAGTTATGCTTGTAGTGATTCTGAGTCATGATAGGCAGTCAAACTGATCTTTCACTTTGAGATTCTTTTCTTCATGCCTCTGATCAAGTCAGCACACACTTTCTCCAAAGATTTTACTTTGCGGCTGGTTAGAGTAATTCTAATTTGGTGACACTCCAACTCTGGTCCCACGGGTGTCTTTCCAGTGTCTTTAAAGCCATAGCTGCGGCAACCCTTCCTGACCCACTTATTCCTGGGGGTGGGTGGAGAGGGAAGCCGGCCTCTCAAAAAGGAACCGAGAGCTGGACCAGCACCCTCTGACTTCTCCTACAGTCCTGAGATTAGTCAGGTGTAAGTGTGGACATGGGGACTCATCCCTCTGGTTGTGTGGTTCTGAAGGACATGAGTCTAAAATAGTGCAAACGAAAAATATTTACAATTCACCTTCACTTACAGGTTGTATGAGGACGTGGTTGTAAGTGTTGGGGATTTTTTTTTTTTTTTTTTTTATCATATTAGAATGTGAGTGTTCTGAAGGGGCTCCTCCTGCAGACTAAACCAGCTTTTCTATTTGACTAGCTGAGTTACTTTGAAAATGTCTTGAAAACATTCTGCACTGTTTTTCTGAAAGATTTAATGGGAATGTAGTAGGCAGGATAATGGCCCCCAAAGAGCCACATCCTAATCCCTAGGAGCTGTGAATACGTTATGTTACAAAGCAAGGGGGAATTAAGTTTGCTGATCAGCTGACCTTAAAACAGAGACATGGTCCTGAATTACCTTGGTGGGTCCAGTGCAATCATAGGAGTCCTTTACATGTGGAAGAGGGAGGCAGAAGAGTCAGAACCAGAGAGATGACATTGTAAGAAAAACTCGATGATGAGCAGTTGCTGGCTTTGAAGATGGAAGGGGGCCGGGAGCCAAGGAATGCAGATAGCTTCTAGAAGCTGGAAAAGGCAAGAAGATGGATTCTCCCCTAGAGCCTGCAGAAAGATGCACAGCCCTGCCGGCACCTTGATTACAGAACTACAGGATAATAAATGTGTGTGGTTTTAAGCCACCCAGTTTGTGGTAATTTGTTACAGCAACAATTGGAAACCAGTACAGAAAGAGCAAGGGAAACCTGTCTACGTGTTTTCACCGCATGACTGCTTCCCAATACTATGATTTCCAGTATTCTCCCAGTGAAAATTAAAAGCCAAAAACAGAACCACAAAGCACTTTAGAAGTCTGAGACCGCCAACTTTGCCGTGGCCGCTGTGGAACTGTCAGGGAAGCAGACTTCCCTCAAGGGGTTGTGACTTCTGACCCCATCCCTCCTCCCTTGCCGCTTCCATTGCCTCTCCCCGCCCTCTGAGTCATACCCTCACTTCTGGACAGTGACCAGAAGCTCACAAAATAAGACCCACTCTGGGAAGGCCTCAAGCCATGATTACTCCACCAGGGTCTGGGTTAGGGAAAGAGATATTGTCTAAGGGAAATGTGAAAAGTTAGTGCACAGTGCTGCTCTTGGAATTCTTCATTAGCAGATGTTTAAAAGTCAGCTCTCTAAAATTACTCACAGAAGCTTATAAATATGAATTTCCTGTAATTCGCATTTTATAAGAACTCCTATCAGCTGTATCACAGCTTGAAAAATACCAAAAACGCATTAGAAAAATCTTTCTGTTTAAAACTAGATTGATCCCACATTTACATGGCAAAAGAAGGCCATTACGCGGCAGGCAGTAAAAGCTTCATTTCAGAGAGCTTGTGAAAAAACTCAAAATAATTCACTTCTACCCAGGCCCTTTGACAACTGTTAGACTTTTCCTTACAAAATAAAATGAACTCCCACCACCTGCTGCTTAAAATCTCCAATTAATGCTATAAAAAGTGCCTTCATTTAAAAAGCCAATGTGTAAATTTCTCCAAGCCGGGTGCAGACATTTTTCCCAATTTACTGTAACCTTTTGCTCCTGTCTCCAGTAGGAAGAGGCTTCCAGATTCCAAAAAGAAGCCAGAACTGATTTTCACCTAATTATTTCAGAGTGAAACGCCTTTCTATTCATCGGGTCCAGTTATTTAAGATACTGATAGTTGACATATAATCTGCTGCTATGTGTGTTTAGTAGAAATTGTGAAAGAAGTTTATAGAAGCTTGCCAACATTCTGCCTGTGAATTAAAACAAAGGTGTTTTTGCACAAACCACAGAAGAGAAGGAAGGAGGTGGGAGAAAAAGACAACAGTGTTCTTTCTTGCCTTGCAAGGCTCTTTTAAGAGTGAATCAGCGGGTGTGAGAATCACCACCTTCGAGCAATTTTAAAGCAGTGAGAAAGTCCAGGTCTTTTATCTCTTCCTTCCCATCCTGATAGTCAGGTTAATGAGAATTTCTGAGGCGTAAGCCCCTGGACCTCTTTGACATGCCCCCTTCTGTTTATCAGATTAATCGAGGGACAGTTGGCTGTGAACATTGGGCCGGCGGGGTCAGCTGAAAAATGGGCAGGTGGGGTCGTTTGCAGCATGCGCGATTAGCAAAACCAGCAGGCCGAGTCTGTCATTCTGTCTTCCTGCCCAGCTAGTTTTCAGAACAGGAGGTAGTATGGATAAAGAGTTGCCAAGAGTAATCTGGGGTTGTTGTAGTCGGTTGTTGGTACAGAACAGGGAACTCCTGGCAGACAGGACCTGTGGGCGTTGCTACGGCCTGACCTAGGATGGTCCCAACGTCTCTGCTTGACTCGTAAGGCTCCACAATAGCCCTTTTGACTGGTGCCGCTTCATCTCCCACTTCTCCTCCACATTAATCCAGGAAGATTGGTCTCTTTATTAGGTCCCTTGACGATCCCTGCTCCTCCAATGCTCTGTTCTTATTTTTAATTCTTGCCTGGAATGTCCTGCTCCTCCATTTCTCTTTTCCATAGTCTACATATTCTGAAAGTCCAGAGGAAGTACAACTCCCCCTGGGAAGACTAATCTTAACCTTTCACATTTGCTTACTGAGTCACAAAACTGGCATCTTATATAGAGGTTGGTTTTCAAAAAGGCATCCATGTTGTTTATTGCTTAATTAAATCAGTATGTCATGCTGATGTTTTGTGGGTACCCTGCCATCTTCCCAAATCCTCTTGCTTTGGTTTTTGTTATATTCCTGTCTCCTGCATTTCTTTCTACCTTTCTGTTCCTTCTCAGTCTGAGAAGAAAGATCAACCCCCTTCTCTATCTATCTTTAAGTGTAGTGTGCCTTAGTTACGTCGTAGACTCTCTCTCCTGTGTCTCTAGCCTCCATATGTCCCTGGAACCCCGGCCCTGCGTCCCAGCTACCTCTTGCATACCTTCACTGATGTCACAAGATTTTCAAACTTAAAAGATTCTAAATCAAACCCATTCTTTGTGAATCCCCTCCAATTATGTCTTCCTGGTATATTCTACTCAGACGCCTAAGTGAGAAACCTGAGTCATCTTTCAGCTGTGTTTCTTCCTTGCTACATCCCGCAGGATGCTGTTTGGTCTACCCAACCTATCTCTGGAATCAGTTTCCACCTCTAGACCCCACTGCTGTTGCCCTAGGTCATATCCTCTCTACCTATGAGCCGTCCTACCTCAGGGGTTCTCAGCCTCCAGTCCTATTCCCCTTTAATCTATTCTTGACAGTCACAAATTATTGTCTGGAACACAGATAAGATCGTGGCTCTATGTTAGAAACCTTGGTGGCTTCTTGCTCACCAGAGTGGGGCCCATCTCTTTCGCATAGCTCCTAAGTCTTGTCTGGTCTGCTCTGTTCTTCATTGCTCAAGCTCATACAGGGATGGTCCCACCATGGAGTTTGCAAATGCCTTGCAAGAGCCTGCTCAGATTTCATTTTCTCTGTGAAATCGTCATTGAGTCCTCACTCATTTTAAGGGTACCATTAGCTCTTTGTATATAACTTTATTATGGTATCTATTCTATAAAATGTTATTTATTGTGAACGTAATCTATTTGAGGCCAAGGACTGTGTCTTTTGTTTATCTTTATATCCTGAATGCTAGCACAATCCCTGGGTCATGGAGGGTGGGGGGTGGGTACCAATGAAAGCTTGTCAGTCAATAGGTGTTCACTTCCAATTAGAATACAAATCTACTATTAGGCAAATATTAAGTGTTAAATTCTTTTTTCCTTATATAATGCTGAAACACACATGTGACGAAGAATAAATACTTGTTGACTAATTTTTGATTAAGACTATAAGCAAGAGAAAATGGAACAGTAGGAGATGTAAATGTTTTACAATGACGGGTGGTAGTGTATAGAGACTTACTGCCTTATAATTTAGTGTAATATACTGTTTTTACTGCGCTGGTATTAATGGGATCACATGATTTTAAAGTAAGAAATCAATTGCCAGGATCTTTTGGGAGTGTTTATTTAGGCTGACTTAGGCAGTCAAATTAAAAAAGAAAAAGGAGTTTCAGACCTACCAAAGAGCTATAGTCTCAGAACATGTGTATTTTATGTATGTGTGATCACATAGGCAAAACTCCTACCTAATGCTCTCTTTATGAATGTGTAGAATATAAGTAAATCATGGGCTTGCCAACGTTGGAAGTTCCATACCATTTAAGTGAAGAGTTAAACAATCTGACTGTCTGGTGTTGGGGACTGGTTGTGAAGAGGAGCCGTATTCAGTATGGTTGACTGACTTAGTAGTCACGTTAATACTCGGTTTTTAGTGCTTCTTTGTGAACTTTCTATCCATCTTCATATGGATATGTCTGTCTGTCTGTCTATCTATGTATCTATCTATGCGCACATTTATGTGTGTGTATGTTTATCCAGTTAACCTGCATGCTTTTCCAGATCAGAGACAAACTGTTCGTTTGAGTCTACTGCCTGCTCCAGATCCATCACACCTAATAAGTTGTTCGACATGTAGCAGATGCTCAAGAGTTACTTACTGTCACCCTAATTATCTTTGTATATCTAAATGAAATGGTACAAACGTTTAGTTCCATTTTTAAAATTAAAAAAATTTAATTTTAAATGTCCTACAGCAGCTAAACATTTCCAAATTTTTGCTGCAGCACAGACTCAGCAACCATTTATAAAAAATCTGAGTAAGGAAGGGACCCCCAAGTTGGAGGAGGAGACCTGAGAGCAGAAAATGTTTATGAATTAAAAGAAATGTCTTCATTCCCATTGTTCTCTATGTCATTTTCTACCTGACTCCAAGAAGAATATTTCTAAGCATATCAGACATCAGGCACATATCAGAAACACTCACCCACACATTTATTATTTTATTGGTTGGTTTCATAACTCTTAGACGCTAAGGATACAAAGATGAACAAGGCATTCACAGCTAGATGAGTTAATGAGTTTTTATAGTGTGGGTGCTAAGTGCTACCTACTATAAACGCAGGTCCAGGGTGCTGTGGGATCACAGAAGAGGGATAACTGAAACCAGACTGGGAGGCCAGGACAAGCTTCCTGGGGGAGGGAAGTCTTGAGGGAAGTATGGCAAGTCAGGTCATTGTGATTGGCTCCCTGTCATCCTCAGGGCAACACTCTTGAGAGGGGCTTACAAGATCTTCAGCTAAGGAGAACTGAGCAGATCATATTAGTAAAGACTCAAATCTCATTGGCTTCTGTAAAAGAATACTTTACCCTTGATATCTCTAACTGTTCACCTACAATTGATGCTTCAACATATTGGAATCATTTTTCAGTTCTCAACTTTCCAATGAAAAGGCACTGGCAAAGATTGCCCTTGACTTCTGGAAGGTTAAATCCAGTAGTCTTTTAACAGCTTCATCTTACTTGGCCTCTTTGCCCCTTGTAGGTGTCTCTGTCACTTAAAACTTGTGTAATCTTGGACACGTTACTTAAATGATCTCTGCCTCAATTTCCTCAATTATAAAATGAGATCATGCTAGAATTATTATTATCATCACAGCCCTATGAGTATTAATGGAGTTAATACGTGCAAAGTGCCTGGTACAAAGCAAGCATAATAAAGTGTTATTGTTATTTAACTCTTTTGATCACTCTTTTAAAAAAAAGTCTTTATGTTGGTAACCTTGACAGCCCTCTGTGGTTCTCCTCCTACCCCTCTGTGTCTTTCAGCCTTCTTCATAGGCCTCTCTTGTTTATTCTGCCTCTCCTTAATGTTAAGGTCTCAGAATTTGTCCCCCAACATCCCAGGCCAACACACTGAGCCACCCCCAGGGCTCTCCTGCCTCCTACTTTTTCCCAATACAGCTCAAATCTGAACTGCTTCCAGAGTGGTCTTTCTAAAACTCAAATCTCGGCATGTTCCTCCTTAGCTTAAAACCCTGCCATAGGTTCCCCTTTACACGACCAAACCCTTTTACTTGGCTTACAAAGCTTCTTCCCCCAGCTGGCCCCACCCCACCCTGCCAGCCTTATCTCTGACCACCCTGACCCTTCACATCCAACGCTTCACCCATAAGGCACCTTTTGTAGTTCCACAAGCGAACCTGACCAAGTGGGCTCTATAACTTGCATGGCCTTGCTTGTGCTGCTCTTTCTTTCATACCAGCTTAAACAAAATCTCCTCCATGCCCTTCTTCTTGGGTGTTCAACGACTCTATCCTCTGTGCACCATTGTACCCCAAGCAGATGTCCCTCAGGCCTCTGGAACACCTGGTGTGCTGATTTGCATATGTTGCCATTTCCTTGAAGGGCAAGGACTGTCTGATTCTGTGTATCCTCATCACCTAATGAGTGGCTGCCGCAGTTGGTACAGAGTTGGTGCTCAGACAACGAAAAAATGAATGAACGGACAAACCAGTGGAAATGCTTATAAACTGTAAAGCGGGATCTGGAGCCCATTCCCAGTGGACTCCAGTGATGCCGTTCCATGCTGCCTCTGCCTGTTGGGGAGAAACCTTCCCGCACTCCTTCTTTTTCCTCTTTCCTGAGAGGGTTGGTGGGAATCCGAGTTCAGAGTGGGTAGCTACAGATGATTCATATTCTCTCAATCCTCTGCTTTAAGAGGAAGGTCAGGGGTGAGGTCAAGGTCATTTAATGCATTACAAAAAGCAACTTCTCACTTTTATTTCCCACTGGTTGGAAAGCTCAGTAGAGTGAAGTTGAAGAACAGTTTTTACTCTTAAACCGTTTCAAATGAATAGTGGTTTTAACCATTTTCTCTCTTCAATTTTGCTTTTATTTGTAAGTGCCAGTTTGGTGGTTACATAGGCAAGTATGGTAACTATTGGTTAGCTGCAAATCCTCAGACACAGGATAATTTATAAAAAGCCTGGTTCGCATGATTCCTGTGCAATGCAGTTTATGGCTTCTTTTTGCAGGCTGATAAATTCAAGAAAGTTAGCCAGGCGTGCAAAACATCTACATGGATTGTTTACTTAACAGAGAAATTTCTTTTTGGGGTTGTCCATCATGTATGCATTTATTTATTCAGTAATTGATTTGCCAGTGTGTACTACCTGACAATTCAAAGGCCTTTCCAAAGTTAAGGTAAAATTGTTACAACCTGCATGAATCTTGTAAAATAAATAAATTGGGAAAATGAGAGGGGGTGCCTGATACATGAAAGATAGGTTTATGGTTGCCGATTCAAGCAAGACGGTGAAGCGCTCTCTGTGTTGGCATAGAGTTAGCCCAGCCTGCTCACGCGTGTGCAGAAATGCCGGTCTTTCCTCTGCTTCCTTTGTGACCACGCAAGACCATTGCATACGGTTTCATCATCTAGTTTCAAAATGTGCAGCTTAAAATGTATTTAAGAACAACCCGTGGTACATTTAAATGTAAAATTGGATGGTGTGAATATTCTTAGAATAGCATTCAAAATGAAATCTGTTCAGTTAGACACAGTTTCAATGATGCTGTAAGCTCCCTCTTAAAAGCTTTTCCCAAGTTTTCTGATAGAGGTTTGCCAGATTCCATTTAAACCCAGCTGTGGAATTCATTAATGGGTGCTAAATGCATTTGGCCACTGACTTTTTGAAGAGGAGTACATTAATTTTTTTAAACACACATACCCATATGAAAATGTATACTTTAATCAGTCTATTTTTTCAATAAAAGCTCAGTTTTTGCCCAAAAAAGGGAAAATATATTCAAATAAGCAAATATTGTTGGAAATAAAAATAGCTTTATGATAAAACTTTGTGACTTCACCATTTAAACAGTTATTCAATTTTTTGATTATTTTTATTTTGTGTTCTAGTTTATTCTACTGCCTTATGGATATGCTATTATTATATCTGTAGCTTAGCTCATTATTCTCTCCTTGTTTTTAACTCTTCTTTCAATGAAAAAGAATATACATAAGCTTGAGGAACATCTAAGGAAAAGAGACTTTTTTTTAGAATCTTCCTTACCCTGAAATTAAATCTCTTGTTTTTCACTTTTGAGCTAAGAATAAAATTGTTATGGATGTTCTCATACTGTGTATTAGTGCATGTTACACTCATATCTCTCATTAACATTTTTATTTCCACTGGAATTTCTGATATAATCAGGTATTAAACCTGTGGTTATGTTGGCAATTATGCCTTTTATGGAAGGATTCCAACAGTTAAACCCTAAGTTAAGAAAAAATATGGTTTTACTTTATCTGGAAGAAGAATTATCTTAAAATATGGTTAGAAAATTCAATAATAGGTTAAAATTTTTAAAGAAAAGCTCACAGATGGAGTCCTCAACTTTCTTAAGTGAAAAACAGATGAAACTTTTTTCTTTCTCCGACTCCCTCCAAGGCACACACCAGACTCGAACTCACACTTTGTGTTTTATGCCTGAGTTGCCCCCAGTTTTTTAACTGATAGCCCTCTGTTCTCTATTGTTCCTGCAAAATTGAATTTCTTACACTGTCCTACCATTTTGGTTTATTTTTAAGAGTATTCTCTCTCTTTTTCTCAAAATGATCTCAAAACTACTCACCCTGCCCCATTTGCCCCTCCACTTCCCCATGCAGGCCTGCTATTTCCATTTTTAGCTTTTGAATTTGCTTCTTCTCATCCATAACTTAGAAGGGAGCCTGAAAATTCAAAAGTAAAGTAGCTCTCCCCTGTGACTCTTAAATCATTTGTTCAGGTTTGGTCTAATTGGTGTAAATTGCAGTTGATTATCTTAATAGTTGTGTTACTTCCTCCAATGTTCTTCCAGGGTGGGTATCATTTAAAAGGTATCATGGTGGGAGAAGCTTGGGCCTTGGTCCTGGCTGTGTGCAACCTTGGGCAAGTTATTTAAAACTCAGATTCTTTATCCATAAAGTAGGATAAAAGTACCTACTTGGCAGGGAAATTGTGAGGAACACGCTTAGCATAGTGCTTAGCACATAGCAGGTATTCAAAAACACTAGGTCCCTTCTCTGTCTCCTAGCACCAGATTGAGTGCTATGTGTAGCCCAACCATATTGTATGTCATGGGCTTTCGGAGAAGTGAGTATGAAACAATTTCATATCCTCTCTGTGTCAATATCTAAATTGTCTGTAATGTGGTACCATTAGGGTACAGAGAGAAAGGACAAAAATTTCAGAGAAGTGGAAGACTTCTGGGGAGGTGGCCCTTGAGTTGTATCTTAAAGGGAAGAATGGACAGGCACTGCGGCCATGAGGGGATTGCTTGAGCTAAGGTGCTGAGATGTGGAGGAGTTGGGCGGTTTCAAGGGGAACAGAAGAGGGGAGGACAGGGAAGCAAGAGTGATTATGTTTCCCTTGGGTTGAGGGGTCTAGTTGCAGAGCTGTAGGACAAGTTGCTGGAAAGTGCAAGTTAGGCCCAATTGTGTGGTCTTTAGAAATTGAGCAGAGGAGTTCAGACTAGCATAGAACATAACAGGGAGCAGGATTTCAGGTAACTGTGTTGCCCCCATTAAGTGGATTATTTTTCTGGATGGCAAGGAGAGAGAGTTTTTATGCCTTTTATTTTCTCCAGTATAGTGAAGTGGTTTATAAACTTTCTGTGACCCCTTGTATGAAAAAAATGTACGTCATGCTCCAGTATACCCACATATGCTTATGTATATTCGTTTCATGAAATAACAGTTTTGTGAAACGCTATTTACTTTTACTGTGTGTGCTGCACCGGGCTGACTGTATAATTTGCAGGGTCCAGTGCAAAATGAAAATGTGGGGCCTTTTGTTCAAAAAGTAGGAAAAAAGTGCTATTAAAGGTACTTAAGTATATACTTTTTCCTTTCTTTCATGGTCTCTCTCTTTCTTGAGTTGTCATGGTGTTTTTTATTTGCTATTATTGTCATTCTAAGTAAAGAAAAATTAAATTAGAAATTTAAGTTATGAAGATGAATTTTACCATTTATCTTTATGACGTGCAATGCCAGTTTTAAATATAAAATATAAGAGCATTTAACTCATGTGGAATCACCAAAATTACACAATTATTTCTTAGCTCATACCTGCGTTTACATTTTGTTCTTATGCAAAGAATGGAAATACTGTCTAAAACTAACTCAACTGTTTATTTCACTTCTCAATATGCAAACATCCTACCAACACTCCCTACCGTAGGCGTACTGATGAATAAGGAGGACTGAAAAGGGAAGTAACCATGGTTGCCTTATGTTTGCCTTTCCTTCTATGTCATCATCATTTTCAGCAGAAGTGATTGACTGTAACAGGGAAGTAACATGAGTGAGAAAGAGTAGGAGAGGATTACCCTTGGTCTTTCTTATTTCTTAGAATGCCATTGCCTTCTTTTTTCCTTGGAAGTGAGTTCTAGTTTTACTGGCCTCTAGGTCAGTCAGCCACCCCACTACCCCTTATTCTGATGCAGGCGTAACATGCTTATCTTGTACTCACTTTGAGACTGGACAAACTCCCATACATTGTAGGCCCACCTGAATTCTGTGCTCATGGGGCATCGCAAACACTCTATGTGGAATGGGGTGGCAAGGAACCATGGGCACGCTTATTGTGCATATATCCTTTCCTCATGAACATGCTCCATTGTCTCATTGAACTTCACTTACAAAACACAAGTTCAATGATAAAAGTCTTAAGAATTTCAGGATGATGACAGCACAGCATTAAGCCAAATGGGGGGCCCTTCATAGAGTGGGGCCAAGTGCGACTGCACAGGTCACATGCCCGTGAAGCTGACTCTGGCACTGTAATCTATTTTCTGTTTTCTTCTATTTTATTTGGAAAACACTAGTTGTAGGGGCTGTCCCGGTGGCATAGTGGTTAAGTTCAGCGCGCTCAGCTTTGGCGGTCCAGGTTTGCGGGTTTGGATCCCAGGTTTGGACCTACACCACTCATCAAGCTATGCTGTGGCGGTGACCCACATACAAAATAGAGGAAAGATTGGCACAGATGTTAGCTCAGGGCCAGTCTTCCTCAAGCGGAAAGAGGAAGATTGGCAACAGGTGTTAGCTCAGGGCCAATCTCTCTCACCAAAAAACAAAAACAAAAACAAAAACAAACCACCAAAAAGCACTAGTTGTAACCCATTAAATTGATGTCACAGTCCACTAATGGGTCATGACTGGAAGATTAGGAAACCTGTCATTAAAAGCTTGATAAAGATTAAAAGTGTCGACTCTAGTGTCAGATTGCTAGATCTGAATCCTGCTTCCACCACTTGCTATCTATGAACTTTAGAGTACCTCTGTTTTTCGTATATAAAATGCAGGTATTATTAGTAATTACCTCATAAAGTTGTTATGGGCATTAAATGAGTTAATACATGTAATATGCTTAGAATGATATTTGTCATTTAATAAGCATCTAATAAGTATTAGCTAATCATCATCGTTATTAATATTGTAACTATTATTATTAATTTACATCTTACTGCGGGTAAATGCTGGGGAAAAAATGTTTCTTGACTGAATAATAAGCATTTCCACTTATTCTGAAATAGATCTTTTCTTAGGTTTACTAATATTTGTGTTCTATCTTGACTGGAAGTATGTGAAATATTATAATAACCAATGAAAATTAATTCATACCATACTTAATGCAATGGAAATACTTAAAAATTATACTGTAATGAAAAATCTAATGAAAGATTACTTTATTTCTCTCCCTCCTTCCCAAGATTAAAACAAGTAGATTATTGGTGTTTCTCAATTATCAGTTTAGAAACAAACAAGGATATCTGAAAGCTACCATCAGACAGAATTATTCCTTTTGGAATGAAATTTTTAGATGGGCTTCAATCTTAGGTTAAAATGCTAGAGGAGAATGTCTTCTATCTTTACAAAAATGCAGCATACATAGATTTTTGTCATAGATACAGACTAAATCCCTGAGTCATAACACTAAAGGGAAAAGCACAGAATCGGGGATGCTCAGTCAGTACCTATTGTTGGAGCAACATTAGATCAAAGTGAGCAAAATGCTGACTGATTTGTTTTGCTCTGTTTTGATAGTTTCATAATAAACAGTACTATTTTGTAGCTATTTTGCACATTTCGCTTCATTAATTGAGGCTACTGAGATCTCTTTTCACGTTGATTTTTTGACATTTTATTTTTACTTGATTCTTTCAAATTTGGTACTAAATTGATATATAGTCACTTTATATCTGAATGTCTATATCAATTGCTGATATATGAGAATGTATGTGGTTAGATAATCATCTTACGATGGAGTTCGATGGATTCAAGTGGATTTATTTCAGGCTATTTTAAATAAAATTTGAAACACGGTAGATATTGCAGAGAAACGTATCTGAGGCAAAAATTTGTTTTTATCTACCATTTATTGACAGCAGTTTCTTGAATTGTAGACTTCATGCATAGTCAAAGATATGCTAAATTGAGTACATTGTAACTTCCCATTTTATGTTAAGACGGAAGATTAACCACCAATGAAAGCTGAGTTATATCTTTAGCAAGGCATCAACTCTGATAAAAATTTATCATCCTCTTCAAAAATTACTGTGGAGCAGACATAAACACTTGAAATGCTAAGCATTTAAGAGATCTCACTTTGATTGTCTAAAGCAAATGGAAGCATTTGTAAAATGCTGAAACAATCACATTGAAAACACCCTCACTCAGATTTAATGAGCAATTCAGGCACATTACCTGCACCGATTAGATTAGCTGAAAAATTATCCCATCCTGTTATTCAGCATGGCTGATTTACATATTTGCACTGCATGTCGCTTTATCCTGCATGAGGACCACAGTTCACAGGAGCACTAGCACCTGTCTCATGTTGATACTTGCATTATACTTATAGTAGTATTGGCATTGTTAAGCATATTATTTTAATATCCCTGAGAGACTTAATTGCTGCCTTGTGGTTCCACTGGGGCTCGAACCCAGGACCTTCTGCGTGTAAAGCAGACATGCTAACCACTGCACTATGGAACCATAGCATGTAAAGCAGGCGTGCTAACCACTACACTATGGAACCACAACACATTATTTTAAAGCATATTACTGCTAGTAGTAGTTGAAAGTGAATGTTGGAGCCTCCGATAATCAAAGCTGTAATTTAGTAGTAATTGGGATTAATAACCAACTTTTGAAAATGCACATTCAGTCCATTTTTATTTTCATATTTGAGCTAGGTGTTTAATCCCTTAAGTATATACTAGGTATATAATTTGGAAATAAATATTTAGAGAAGTATTTCAGCCTTCTACCTCAAATTTATCAACTGCAGATAGATTTTGAAAATTTACAATCCTGGTTTCTCTTTAGCCTTTGGTTTTTTAGATTCCTTGCATGGATTCTTAGTAGTTTTCTGGAACTAGGGAATGTTTCTCTGAAATGATTGTTAATGACCGTATGAATGGAATGCTTTCACTCAGGCAAGCGAGTTGAAGGTGCCTTGTTTCCTGGGATGGCTGCTGCCCTGTAGGTTTCTCTCCTTCTTGCCCTATCTCCTCCTGGCCCCCAACTCCCTGCAGCCAGATTATTATGTTGTAATTCATGTAGGTGTTTTAGCTGACGTTCAAACTCCAATAATGTAATTATAGAATGATTGATATTTGCATGAAATTCAGTTCTAGTTACATTTATATTATCAAGATGAAGATGATGCTTTTTGGTTCAGCTTGGCCATGAGTGAATGAGAATTGTTAGAGTTTCTGCAAGAATGCTTGAATTTCATTAGACGTGCTTGTACATTAGGGACATAGGTTTGGCAACAGCTTTATGGTGCTGACAACTGTGACAAATTCATTGGAAGGCAAGAGTCAGAAGAGATGGGATTTAACCCCCTTTCAGCCCTTGTTACCTCCATGACCTCAGACTTCTGAGTTAGGTTTTACAGGGCTATGGTCTCTCTTCTCCACTTCATAGCCAGTCATCTTGAAAGAGTGGTCTATATTGCCCACCTCCACTTCCTCATTACTCTTGTATCCCACCCCCCAATATAACCTGCTTTTCATGCTCCACTGAAATTACTCTCATCTGAATGACTTGATCATTGGGATGCCAAAGCTGGGGGACACTTTTTCATACTGATTACTCCTTTGTTGTTGACTTTCACTTTTCCCATGGCTTCCTTGACAGCTCACTCTTTTATTTTTTCTTGTACCTTTTGTTATTCCTTTTTTTGTGTGTGTGTGAAGAGATCAGCCCTGTGCTAACATCTGCCAATCCTCCTCTTTTTGCTGAGGAAGACTGGCCCTGGGCTAACATCCGTGCCCATCTTCCTCCACTTTATATGGGATGCCACCAGAGCATGGCCTGCCAAGCGGTGGGTCGGTGCGCGCCCGGGATCCAAACCAGCGAACCTGGGCTGTCGCAGTGGAGCACGCGCACTTAAACGCTTGCGTCACTGGGCTGGCCCCTTGTTATTTCTTTTTAATCTTTGTGCCTTTCTCTTCTGCTCATCCTTTGAATGTTGTTTCCTAGACCTCTGTCCACAACCATCTTCTTTTCTTATTCCAAGTTCTCATCCAGACCCATGACTTTATTTACCAACTCTGTTCTGACAGTTCCCAAATCTACATCCTTATCCTAGAACTTTATTCTAGTAACAGACTTAATTGCCAGCCACCTACTGGACATTCCTATCAATATGCTTAATGGGGTACTCAAACCAATATATCAGAATCGAAACTCATCATCTCCCTTCTTACAACCCCCATTCTCTTCCTCCTCGTGTCTTGATCGATAGCACTACTAACCCCTTAGACACCTAAGCCACAAACCTTGGAGTCTCCCTTCCACTCTTTCATCTCTCTCACTCCCGCATCCAGGCAGTCATAGAGTCCTGTCAGTACAAGTGTCTGACAGGACTCTAAGTGTCTCTTGTGTCCCCTCCTAGCCATCCCACTGCCATTGCCTTCATTCAGGGCCTGGTATGTCTAGTGTAGTGCCGCAATCCTAGAGAGCAGTGCTTGTCGCACTACCACAACGGGTGCTGCACATAGACCATAGTTCCATGCTTTCTTTCCCATGCCATTTCTTTAATCTCTCCAGGCTACCAGCCTCTTGTTGCTTCAGTCGGAACCACATTCCAGGGTTTCCTTTCTTCAATCTCGGCTAGTCTTCTCACTCTGACCTGGTATCTTCATCTCAGCAATGTCATCCTAGAGGGCCTTGAGTAATACCTTCCATATCTCCCCGTCCACACACAGCCTGCCATGAATCCCCACCCCCTTCCATCTAGGCAGCCCTCTTTCCAGGACGCTCCCCCAGCTTTGTGCTCCCCACTCCCTGCTTAAAGTCCTTCAGTTGGTCTTCATCATCTTCAGGATCAATTTCACATTCTTGGTTCTCTCAGACAAGGTTTTCTGAATCACTCCCCTGCTCACCTGCCACTCCCCAGCCCTGCAGCCTTGCTGCAGCCATGCTCATCTGACTGCAGTTCCTGGAACATAGTATGCATTCCAGTGCCTCCAAATCTTTGCGTATACTGACCTTTCTGTCTAGAATGCCCTTCCTCTGCTCTTCAGTGACAAATTGTGTTTGTCTTGTTTTTTTGTTTTTTTTTTTGCTGAGGAAGACTCACCCTGAGCTAACATGTGTTGCCAATCTTCCTCTTTTTTTGCTTGAGGAAGATTAGCGCTGAGCTAATATCTGTGCCAGTCTTCCTCTATTTTATATGTGGGTCACTGCCACAGCACAGCTGATGAGTAGGTCCGCACCTGGGATCTGAACCCGTGAACCCAGGCTGCCAAAGCAGAGTGCACTGAACTTAACCACTATGCCCCGGGGCCAGCCCCTAATTCTGTTTGTCTTTTGATTTGCAGCTTCTGTGTCTCTCAGAAGCCTTCTTTGACTGACCCCCTCCTCCATTACCCTTTCCTACTAGTTCTATGTACAGTCTGTGTAGCACTTGTCACTTATCATTTTGTGCTGTTGATTTTTCCATTTAAATTCCCCAGTAGACAGTAAGCATCTTGAGGCCAGTGCCTTGTTCAGTCTTTCTTGGCTATTGTCCAGCACATACCTGAGCATGAGGAAGTTCAGTAAATATTGGCGTAACAAATGAATAAATGAAAAAAAGTTGAGGAATTTGAGTACTATGTATTTCTGTTATATGTGAGTACTATTTGTTACCATGATACATTTTCTAGAGTAGAGAGGTAGTTTCTGTATGGCTAGCTCTTTTACAGACAGGAATATGTAGGGTCATTTGGAGGTAGTTGGACTAGCCGGAATTAAGAACAGGAATCATGAATTTTAGGCCACTTAATAAGTAACTCCAAGTCACTAGAGGAACAATTCAATTATTCTGATAAACTAAAACTAATTTGCAGTATAATTTTTATAAGGTTACAAAATTAGAATGCAAAAGTAAAGCTATGTATACTTCTTGGCTTAGGTAAACCTACTCAGAATTGCTTTATTATTCTCAGTCCACGTATTTGATATAACTTTGGAAATTCTATCAAAATTTATATAGATTATAAAATAATTAAGAAGCATGAATTCTACATATTATAAATATGTGCTTTATTCTCTGTACTCTGAATATTTCTGATTTTGATGAAAATCTAAAACATCTGTCTAAAAAGAATAAAATAGAAATGTAGGGATAAGAACAAAATTACCTATGATCTCGGGAAATCAATGATAATAATCCTACTTTTGCTTTATGTCTACACTTAGAAAATTTTGTTACACCCATTTAAAGTCAAGGTAAAATAACCATGGTGGTTAAGATCAAGTCTATGCAAAGAGTTGATAGTCAAATTTAAACATCAGTTGCATAACAGATGATATTTAATACCCTGGAGTGGGAGACAGGGAATAGAAAGAAGCCAAATATTTCAAACTACAGTTAAGAAAACCCGCCTATTTAAGTGACTGGGTAGTTATTTTCATGTAATATTCTAAATTGCCCAAGAAAAATATCATTTGTAATATTCTTATTTCTGTAAAGAGTTTCCATTTGAGTTTATGGGCCATAATAAAACATATGGAGATGAGTGATTAAAAAACATTTGGGTTATATGGCTGTACTAAATTAGATGCACTCAGAACATTAGCTGTTGTTTGATTAGTTTTCCGTTCTTCCTAATGATAATTTTCTTTAATTCAGAGGGGTGTTGTGAGGAGGGATATTGTATAAGTTGTAACACGGATCAGAGGAGGGTGGGCCAATATCCTCTCAAAAGGAAGTATTCTTACATGTGAATCGTTCTTCTTCTCTACCTTACTACCTGCTGAACTTCATAAAGACTGCTTCATACTGGGTCAGCTTTCTGGAAGTGCTGTCTTTAACTTTCAGTTAGATGTTGTGATGACAACAATCTGTATCTATGAAGAGTTTTGTTAGAAAGTCAATATATTTCACATATGAATGTAGTTCACTAACCTTAGCTAATGAAAATCATTTGTGTGTCACCTTCTTACCAATTTTACTTTTAATTCTGCCTCTGGTAACTGATGTGGCACATATAAAGGGTGCATGATTTTTCTTATAAATAGATCTATATATTTTTTTCTTCTTAGGATGTTATCTTATATACTGAAAGCCATAAATAGCTTGTTTCCCACATTTTTCTCAGTAATCTGCTGGGTTTAATGAGCTACATTTTAATATTAACATTTTGTTTTTAATTTGACATTTTTTTTTTTTTAAAGATTTTATTTATTTTATTTTTTGCCCCCAAAGCCCCAGTAGATAGTTGTATGCCATAGCTGCACACCCTTCTAGTTGCTGTATGTGGGACTCAGCCTCAGGATGGACAGAGAAGTGGTGCCTCGATGCGCACCCGGGATCCGAACCCGGGCCGCCAGCATCGCAGCGCGCGCACTTAACCACCAAGCCACAGGGCCGGCCCTAATTTGACATTTTTATGAGATAGTCTCAGTGGTAAATCAAAGTAAAATGTTTATAGTCATATTAAACTTTCTTGCTTACACATAGAGCTTCCACTTAATATATATCTAATATTTCCATAAAGTATTCAGAACTGAGCATTCTGTTATTTTTCTTCTTATGTATCCTGATGAATTTCAATCCATTTCAATCACTGAACATATTAAAATATGGTTTATAATACTATTTAAAAATTATTTTTAATAATTCTTATGAGAAAGTATCTTTTAAACAAGATTGTTGGGCTTAAATACTGATTATCATCAATTACATGAAAATATCATTCATTAATTTTTTGGTAACTTTTCCTACTTGAGAAGATTAAAGTATTATAATGTTACTCAACTGAAATATTTATGCGCTGGGACTAGGAAATGCTTTCATTTCAGCTGTTCTTGTTGCAGAAAGGCTAAAAAGCACAGGCATTTGTTTCCCATTTCTGTAGGGAAACAGCTTCATATTTATTACGAACTACACAGTAGTGATGTGACTGTCCTACCTCAGCAGCTCTGCTTTCATTTTTAAGGCAATAAAATTCATAAGGAATAAGTGAAAAATAATTGAGGAGCATTTTGATTTTTACTAGAGTGTTTGTTATTGCTTTACTGCGTAATGTACACTAAAATGTCTATTCATGATTCAAAGAAAAAAGATTAGAGCTGAGTTTGGGTGTAGTGTGCATCCAGGCATTGAATTTGATCCTTAGTGTAGTAATTGAATGAGAGCAGTATTGTATATCAAATTTATCTTGCTTTCTAGTTTGTTAGCGAATGGCTTTTATTACAAAGGTTTTAGGTTAGGAGAAGACTTAAGAAAATCGAATCCTTTTCTTTTAGCAGATGTGTGGGTGTCTGGGGGTGCTGGTGGTTTTTGCAGGTTGTAGGGGAATGAGAAAAATAAGTAATAACAAAAAGGAAAACAAAAGGCAGTGGACTTACAGGAGGTTTTCTGACCATTGCCTTAATACCAGGAGGAGGAGAGGGTGTCTGAAATGGCTGCCCTCACCTAGCAGGTATCTGAGGATTCAGAAAGAGGATTTGCCATGGCTACTGCCCTGATATTCTTTCTGGACCATGATTTTTGGACACATTGTTTATTAGTTTCCTATTACTGCTGTAACAAATTACCACAAACTCGGTAGCTTAAAACAGCAGACAAATTTGTTATCTTACAGTTCTGGAGGTCAGAATTCCAAAATGGTCCTCACTGGGCTAAAATCGAGGTATTGGGAGAACTTTGTTCCTTCTAGAGGCTCTAAGGGGAGAATTGTATCCTTCCCCGTTCCAGTTTTTAGAGGTTGTCTACAATTCCCTGGTTTATGGCCCCCTTCCATCTTCAAAGCCCACAATGGCCAGTCAAGTCTTTCTCACCCTGTATCCCTCTGACAATGATTTCCTGCCTCTTTCTTCCTCCTCTGTAATCACAAAGGAACTTTGTAATTACATTGGGTCCACGCAAATAATCCAGGATAATCTCCTCATGTCAAGGTCAGTTGATTAGCAACCTTAATTCCATCTGCAACCTTAATTCCCCTTTGCCATGTAATGTAACATATTCACAGTTTCTGAACATTAGCACGTGGACATCTTTGAGGGGCTATTATTTTACCCACCACACAGAGCATAATTTGTTGATCCCCTTGTAGGTTGTACTTCAATCTTCTTTCTCTTCAACCCCCTTTGACTCCTCCTCTCCATTAAAATGCTATACTGTCAAGTGTGGACAGATTGGGACAAAAACCCTGTAGCAATACTAAGAATTAATGGACTGGGCTAGTGGCTTTTAAATTGAATGCTCCTTACCTTCTATCTCAATGCAGCAAATATTTTTGAATGCCTGCTTTTCATTCTTTCAACAAATACCTTTTGAACACCTGTCTTCTGAGCTCTGTTAAATGATGCAGATAGAGCAGTGCACAATATGGGCGTGCTACCTGCTTTCTTGGAGCTTACACTTTGGTGGGGACTGACAAACAGTGTATCAAATAAACAAGAAAAATATCAACTGCTAACATATGCTAGGCAGAGAATTAAGATAGAGCAATATGAATGACTGGTTGGACACTGGAATAGGAACGAGGCAGATTTACTGAGATCTGGAAGGAGGAGGAAAGAGGAAAAAGGGGAAAGAGCATTTCAGGCAGAGGGTGTAAGAAGCACAAAGTCATAAGGTAGGAATGAGTTTTCTTTTGGAGAAACAGAATGTAGCTGGAGTTTAATGGACAAAGGGAAAGTGGTATGAAATGTGGTCCAAGAGGGAGTTAAGTGCCAGATTGCATCTCTGTAAGTAATAGTAAGGACCTTGGATTCTATGTATGATGGGAAGATGTTGGAAAGTTTCTAAATAATTTTTATAATCTATTAAGATCACTTCACTATTGTGTGGAGGATGGATTACAGGATAGCAAGAGTAGAAGAAGAGATACACTAATTTGTAAGCTATTGCAATAGCCAATTCAACAAACAGTGGTGATTAGACCAAGTTGGTAGTGGAGATGGAAACAATATTCAGAGATTTGGTATATATTTAAAAGGAGATTGAACTGACAAGACAACAATAGAATAGATATAGTAGGGAGTGAGAGCAAGATGGAAATAAGGGATAACTCCCAGATTTTGGGATTGAATGGTGGTGCCATTTCCTGGGGTGGGAAATATAGACTATGAGTTTAGGGTGGGGAACCAGAGTTCTGTTTTGACCATGTTAAGGTTGAGATGCCTATTAGATATCCAAAGTGAGATGTCAAGTTAGGCAATTGGATATGTAAGTTTGGGGATCTGTGATGAGGTTGAAGCTGAAGGTATAGATGAGAGTCATTGGCATATTGATGATATTCAAACCATGATCTTGATGAGATTACCTAGGAAGAGTGTGTAAATAGAGAAGTAGACCCATGATGCTGCTCTGGGGTTGTCCAACACTTAGAAGTTGAACAAAGGAGGATGGGTTGGCCAAGGAGACTGAGAAGAAGCAGCTGGTGTTGTTGCTGAAACCAGGAGAGTGAAATGAAGAGATATAGATAGAGACAGAAAGAGAGAGAGATAGAAAGAGATATCGCCTATATTAAAAGGTGCTAGGAGATCAAGTAAGATGAGAACATAAAGATGACCATTATGGTCATTGATAATTTTGACAAGAGCAGTCCTTATGGGTGCTGCTGCACAAGCTACATTAGAAAGTGTGGGAGAAAGTGTGTGGGTGAGGGACAAAGATAGTGAGTTCAGACAGCTAAGCACTAGGCGCTCTGCTAGGGCGGGGCATTCCAAGATGAGGCATCATCTCATTATCACTTTTTCCAAAAACCTACTTTTCCTACCTATAGAAGAAAAGTTTATTTTTATATGATGTACAGACTTTCTATTATTACATTTGCCATGTACAATTAATTTTAGAGGGAGCAAAATTGCTAAGACTCAAATAAGAAATAATGTCATGAGCAGTTGAAAATTATACTGATGCTTATTAAAAGGAAGATTAGAAGAAATCTTGAATATTTGCAAGACTATTATTGGCACACCAAAAATTCACAGATTGGCAATCTATGGCAAAAAATGTCACTTATCTGTTGACATTGGGATTGAGTAAGACTAAATTCCTGTTTTTATGAAACTCCTGAGTGACACTAAAACTACTTGTGTCCCATTGGAGACTAACTTTTCTATCCTAGATGGCACCTAGCCATAGTAAGTCATAGTTAGGGTGTCTGAGGTTTCTATAGCAATAACTATGATCTAAATTCACCAATTTACTCTGCAAGTTTAAATTAGCAGTAATAATAAAGAGAAAGTGATAAAGCTTTGAAGTGCTTGTGTAATATTGCCCTTGACAAAAAACTTAATATTTTTGCAAATTTCTTTTAGAATCTATTCTCGCAAGCAGGTGTTTTAAATTTTTAATGTTTTATCTTTCTTTGCCTTTTTCCATGGAGTGTGTCTGTAGATGCGTTTTACTATGGCACTGACAGAAGGGGGACATATTCTTATTATATTGTTTAAGTTATTTTCCATTGTAGTTTGGCCTTGTTGGCAATTCTTTGGTATTAGATAATTTTAATTTTCTGGTTTTAAGGCCTGCTTTTGAACATTCATAGTGAACATTCACATACTTTTGAATATTCACATTGGCTCGCTGATCTTGGCCCTGTATGAAGTATAAACCCCTACAAATTCTATTGCAGATAATACTTCTAGAAAATGCCAAACATTTGGTGTTTATCTAATGCTTTGTATATTAGTTCATTTTAACACATATCTCAGAACCTGTTATGTGGCTGACATTGTGCTGGGCACAGGACTTACAAAGACAAAAGTTATGGTCTATGCCTGAAGGAGCTGTAGTCTAATGGTTAGGGGGGCAGAACTGATACAGGAAATCGTTAAAAGTAAGCATGATTCATGAATAAATTAAGTATGTGAGATATAAAAGTAGTGCATAGTAGAAGCTATTGGTTCTGTTTGGTGGTGGGGTTAGGGAATGAGATCAGAGGCGATTTTTATAGAGCTGAAGAGGATTTGAACCATGAGTAAGAGTCCAACAGGCAGTCGGACAGGGACAAGGGTGAAAGCAATAAACTGGGCATTGAGCGCATAGGCATAAGACAAGAACTAGCACAGTGGTACTGTGACCTATACGTTCTTTGTCATGACTGCACATGGGCTGCAACTGAAGTCACTCCACATGATGAGAAGGGTGTGTGGTAAGGTGGAGTTGAGGGGCTTGTCAATGGAGTTGAAAAGTCGAAGTATTCAGGCCATGGCATAGAATGGCTCCTCACCTGGGCACTGAAACTACTCTGATGGTAGGACACAAGATGGGGAGAGACATAGGTTGGTGAGGTTTCCTTTAAAATGACGTGGAAGGGGCACTCAGAGAAGAGGTTGAGGATTTATGTGAGTTAATTATATCAAAACTGTGATGTCAGCATGCCCAAGGGGAAGTTTTGGAGGGAGAATTAAATACTGGCAGAGTGTGTGAGGGGGTAAGGTTGTAGGGGGCATAGAGCAGGAAGGGAATCAACATGTGAGAAAGAGTTTAAACCAGGAACTTATTTTTTGTCTTACATTTCAATGAACATTTATTGAGGATTTATTGCGTGCAGTGACCATACTTACTCTTGGGAAACAAGGACTTATAAGAGAGGAAAGGAGCCACAGGGTATGTACGTAGGAAGATAAATAGCCCATGTCTCTGTGATCTTTCCACAAGATGCTAAGCCTGTAAAGAGCAACCCTTTCATATTTCTAGAGTGACTTTTATACAGTATATCTTGATACATATTTACCAATAAAATGAATGAAATCTCCCCTGTTCACTTAAAAACTCCTATTTTTCATTATTCAGTATTGTCCATTAATTACATATGGTACCACCACATGCAGCAATTTATTGTGTGTTCAAATAACGTTTAATGCCAGAGGAAATGTTCATGATATGATTTTAAAGTAAAAAAAAACTTAAAAAATTATATATATAATAAGATCCTAGTTTTATGAATTTATGTGTGAGAGAGAGAATCTGTTGTCAAAATATTAGTGATGGTTATCTCTGGGTCGTGAGATTAGAAGGATGCTTATTTTCTTCATCTTCCAAGTTTTCTAAAAAGCATATGTATTATGTAAATTTATAATCAGAAAATGCTATTTAAAAATATTTTTTCTTTAGGAATTCATGTTACTCTGTTTTTAATTTTATATAACATTTATAGTAAAAGTTAAGATCGTAGTAGGCTTTCTCCTATCACAAACTAACTTTCCAGGTGTTCTTCCATTGTTTTTGTCTCTGTTTATTTCTGTGAACTCCTTTCTGACCTTCATTTCTTGCTCTGTGCTGGTGAAGGAGATGGCTTACACATCTCAGTTCACTGATGAACAGAACCCTCTCCCTACACCTCAGACAAGCAGTTCATCTTTGTATTCTCTATTTGCGTCACCGTACACAATGTTGAGTTTTGTTGTTTTGTCTCTTTGCCTTTTATATCCTTGTGGCTGCCATTTTCCATTCCAGTGCCCTTTCAATTTTATTTTATTTGTTATTATTGATCTGATTCATCTTTTCTGGTGAAATGTTTATCCTAAAACACATCTGCAAGCCATTCATAGCTCTGCTTAGATACAAACATTTCACTGAATTTGAATATTTAAGAATATGTTCCTTTATAATCTGTCGATTTCTTTTTGTAGTCTCTTTGAAAGCAAGTACAACACTTGGATGCAAAAAAGTTGTGTAAAAAAGTCATATCCATAGATCATAACTATAGTCTACTGAGTCCAGCATCTGTCTCTGAAGGTTGACTCAAGGGACACTTTGTGGATGACTATGATTGTTGTCTTCTAAGGTAACTCGGAAGGTAGAAATGAATGTCAAACACACTTAACTTTCCTTTTTAAACCATTTTGGAAATAACGTTTGGTAAATTTTGTAACCCTTTTTGGAAATCCACCACTGTACATTCTCAGGGTTATAAACTCCACCTGTGAATAAAACAGAATTTATTTTTATTGTTTCTACCATTGAGTTCCAAGTTCCAGAATTTTGATGGAGAGACAAATATCACCTTACCCTATCTCTGTTGACTCCAATTTTATAGATTACTCCCTTTCACTTTCCTCTTTTAGGACAGAATAATTGTAAGCTATTTTCATGGCTCCTTGAAGTGTCCTTCCCTGCACTTTTCTTAGCGTGAGGATTATTTTGTTGAGTACATGACCAAAACTCTGCACTTACTCCAGGCCTATATATGCGAGAACATCACCGCAGTCTCTGTCTCATTTTCTATATTCTTTCTTCTGATATTGCTGGGCTTTTGGCTGCAATTTCATTGTGGATCCATGTCTTCAGATGTGAGACACTATACAGTCAGGATGTAATCCTTAGATGTGCTGTGTGGGCCATGTCCTTGGGGAACATTAGCTGTAGAGATAATCCAAAATAGCTGCCAAAGCTGAAATCATCATTTGGTGATGATTTTGTAGTGATTCCTGTATATATGTATATTTTCAATTTACATATATATATAGGATGATTTAACTGAGAAAACTCTAGTGAGTGAAAAATTACTTTGGATTTCTTAAGCATACAAGAGCTGATGGAGAGAAAGAATCATTGGCTGAAAAGACTTTTTTGGATGATAGTAAAAACCAGTCTGGGATTAAATGATTGCTGTAGATAATCCTCAAAATGAATTAATCCATGTGAATTAATCTAACATGTATAATCAGCTTTGAGGGTGGCTCTGTTGTCTCTGGTTTTTAAAAAGGAGAGTAGAGAAGACAACATCCAGTCAGGTTACAAAAAAAGTAATTAAAAAGGAAAATGGTTTCTCTAGGAGAAACAAAAAGGGCTTGAGTTTGGTTCTATTTCCTCCCTCCATCCTTCCCTTCCTTTGTCACCTGGCTGTATCTTCTCAGCTTCCGTAGTGTTCTGCTATGGCCTTTACCTATTAGAGCACCTACCTCAGCACGCCTCATTGGTGGTGTATATTTCTCTGTCTACTCATTGGTCTGTAAGCAGCTTGAAGAAACAGTCTATATCTCGTTCATATCTTAGATGGTCACATTGGCTCACATGGTGCCTTACTTATAATTGACCCTCAACAAGTGTAAAAATACATTTTACGTTTAATTGAGTGACTTGATAACTTTAACAATATGAAGTATTAATATGTGAAATGTGTTAAATAATTGCGCTCTGGGAAACAAGCTCCCATTAGAGAAATAGACGGAGTTTTAAGACAAAAGATGAACACATATTTTCTAGACTGCAGAGATAATCAAATACTGTAATAGATGATCAGAGAAGGAGATGAAATCTCCATCCCTGGAGATCCTTAAAAATTGGACAGAGAAAACATCTGTGAGAATGACTGAAGCAAGTAGATAGACAGAATGACAAATGGTTGTGTGATTCTTTGATTACTTGGCCTGGAGAAAGAAGACTGAGGGGAGACCTTAAAACTACTTCAAATATGGAAAACAGCTATTATTGCTTTCCATAGGAAACCAAATCAAAGGAACTTAACCTAAAGTCTTAGAGATTTAGATTACATTTTATAGTTAAGGATTTTAAGACGCAGGTTGTGAAAATCCTGTGGAAATCCACAAAATAAAAGATTGATTTGTGTGAGATGCAGAGTCAGCTCTATGATTCTCTTGCAGTAAAAATATTTTTTGTATTACTCTGAATAGAGGGAATTATTCCAATATATTATATTCAGTGTATAGCATTCTCTTGGAAAAGGAAAACTTTTAAAAGTAATGTTTTAAAGCACCAAGTATTATCACTGTTTGATGTATAGGAGATGCGAACAGAGATAATAGGTGTGAGGTCTTTCCGTCTAAATACCTGTACAGGGTTGCGTTATTAAATCAGTAGCCCCTTACCTCTTAATCAGAGTAAATAAGTCACAGGGATATAATGTACAGCATAAGTAACATAGTCAACAATATTGTAATAGCTTTGTATGATGACAGATGGTTACTAGTCTTATCAGGGTGATCATTTCATAATGTATATAAATGTCAAATCACTATGTTGTACACCCGAAACTAATACAATATTGTATGTCCACTATACTTCAAAAAAAAAAATCGATAGCCAAAGGGTGAGGAGGAGTCTGAGACACAGCTCTGCTGTGCTGGGTCAGCCTGGTTTGGGCCACTGAACCTTTTCTCAATGAAAATGTGAAAGAATTGCAGGGAAGAGGCTACAAAAATCCTATCAATACGAAGGGAACCAAAATACCTATTAAAGAATAATATTCATTAGATATTTGATTGTAATTTCAACATTCAGCCACACGATGTCACAATTGGATTTTGATTTTCACTGTGTATTTCTCGCAAATAATAGATGAAGGCATTTTCAAAGCTGGAGAAGAGAGATCTGAAACACGGGGGGCAGCAGAAGTCCAAGAAGATGAAGATACTCAAGTTGAGATTCCCATTGATCAGGTAATCCCCATGCTTTTAAAAATATGTATAAACCAATAACTACTGTTTTTGTTCAAGTTTTATGTTATCTGCTCCATGTTGTTCCTAAGCATATGTTAGTTAAACCCACTCAGGTGCTATGTGGCTGAACGACCTTAAAAACAAAACAAAACAAAACACTTCGGTTTTTCCTAGTATTCCTACAAAAAATAGCATTTGGATGAAGTCTTTCTTATTGTTATTTTTGAAAATGGTATATCTTTAATAAACAACATTGAAGAATGAGGTGGATTGGAATTAGGTATAAGATACAAAGAGGGAGAAAGTTTGATACACAAGAGTATTGACTTGGGGATTTTATCTAGAAAAAAAGTCCTTCATTTACAAAAGCAGATTTTTTTTTAAAATGCCGTGATATTCTCTCCTTTACAGTCCTTGAAATTGTTGTGGTTGGAATTTGTTTTTCATAAAGAATTGCTTATATAAATGCAATTCAATCATTTGCTGCGTGTGTATTGATTTTCTTTCTTGGGCCAGTGGAACACTGTACTTTTAGGAGTGTGTGTGTGTACACACACATGTGCTTATAGAAGGGACTAAGTAGTGTTAATTCTGGCTAAATGATGCAAGAAATAAAAGTTGGTTGGGCCTTTTAATACTGAATTCAGCCAGGTTTCTTACAATTCTAAGTGAAGGATTGGAATTTAGGTGAGGAGGGGAAATTCATAATCCCAGGCTCAAGGGAATAGGAGTCACTAGGAATTGCCACTTGTCCTCTGACTATTATGTGATATTTCCCTTTCAAAAAGCAAATTTCACAATCTAGCAAATTCCACAGATGATCTTCTCAATTGCATTTGTGTTAGTGCGGCAGTGCAATCGCTGCTTGATTATTCCGCAGGCGTTTTCTGTAAGCATCGCCTTCCTGATGACAAACCTAATGTGTTAAAAATCACACAGATTTCAAAAATCCAATTTATCATCCAGGATTAGCTACAACTAATAATTTTTCATAAACTCTAGTTATAGGTATTTTTTTTCTGAGGGAAAATGGAATTTTAAGTCTTCTCTGAAGCTATAATTAAATATTATATTTTAAGACAAAGAAGAGTAATCATCATGTATGTACAACACCTGATAGCTGCCAAAACCAAGACTAATTTATATTCCAAAGTCAAAATGCCGAATATCAAGAGAAAACCATAGCTTTATTATCAAAAGAGAAATCTGTTTGTTAATCACTGAACAAGTTACAAAATCTGTTATGGGTGTTTCTTATAAATCTGATGATCACAAGGAAGAGGAGCTGGCAGGGGGAACTGATCTCTGATGATACTCGAACAGCCTTGGATAAGTGTCCATAGAGCCTGATGGCTTATTTGACTGGAGAGTGCTAGCTTATTAAAATACAAGTATGCAAGAAAGACCGATTAAACAGATTGGTAAAAGCTGGGCAATATCAACAAGATGATGTCAGTTTGAAGGAAATAAAGCCAGGTAACAAAAGATCAGAATTACTCTCTTTAGAGTTATTAATAGAGTTGGGATTGTCTGGCTCACGTAGTTGGCATGAGAGGCTTATGAGGTCAGGTCTTAGAGTCATTCTCTCTGTGGTCTGGTGACCTTTTGCTCCATAGCCTAAGCAGTTATGTTATGAATATTGTGGCAAACCAAGTGACAGTGTGGATAAATGAGCGGAGGGCTCCGTTATAGTAAGCTTCATTACAGTAAGAACAGCCTAGCTCCTTAAGAACGACTCTGAGGACGTGCCCTAACGGTGATCTTCATTAAACAATAACTACCATTTATTTTGTACCTACTGAGTGCCAGATACTGTTCTAGGCACTTTTATCCCATATAGTTGTGATGACAAGCCTATAAGATATACATAGAAAGAAAGTGAGCTCATGTAGTGGAGTTACTTGCCCTCTACTTGTACTGTTAAGTAGAGGAACTGGGATTTGAATGCATGTCTGTCTAACTTCAAAACATAGGAATGATCTTGGGGAAGAGTATTAAATGAAGGAAAAAAAGCCAATTATTAACCCAGGGAAGGAAAAAAATTCCTGCATAAGAAAAACAATGTAGTCATCGTATAGTTCTTGGCTCAGCTGTAAATGATACTTACATACACTCCCCTTTGGGCCATAGCTAGTTAACTTCTTTGGACTGGTTTCCCATCATCTAAGTGAATCACATTGTAATTTTAGTCAAAGGGCCATGAAGAAGGGAATGTGTGTGCACACGTGTGTGTGTGTGTATGTGTATACATATCATATGCAAATTGGCCAAATAGTTTATTTATGCCTGAAAAGCAGATCAAGTTTTATAAGTAAATATCGAGGCCTCTGTTGGGAGACAGTTCTCCATGGATCTCTATGTTTCTGCATATCTAGTGAGCAGAAGCACCGATTGCCTTAGTTCTGGACTGTGTTTTCGAGGATGTTTGTATAGTGAACGTCCTTGAAAGACAGAGCTAGTGACTTCCTTTGGAACAGTCCTTCTCAATTGGAGGTGATTTTGCCTCCAAAGGGATATTTGACAATTTCTGGGGACATTTTTGATTGTTAGAACTGAGGGAATGCTACTGGCATCTAGTGGGTAGTGGCCAGGGGTGCTGCTAAAGATCTTGTAATGCACATGACAGCCCTCACAACAAAAAATTATCCAGCCCAAAGTGTCAGTAGTGCTTACATTGAGAAACTCTGCTGTGAAGGCTGGGTTTGTTTATTGTCCACTGTAATAAAGATAATGTTTCTCTATGGTGCAAAGGCCAGCATACTATCCATTTTAAAAGATGTGGCACCATTGAATTGTATACTTAAAATTAGTTAAAATGGTAAATTTTATATTATGTATATTTTACCACAATAAAAATATTTGGGAAAAAAAAAGATTTGGGTTCCCTAAGCTTGGGGTTCTTCCCCTGAAACGCAAGCCACTGTGTGTATCACTCAGCTCCCTTCACATTGCCCTGTGGGAATGGGGCCTCAAGGAGTGAGTGCAAATGCCAATACTCTGGCTACTGCTATCGCTGTGAGCACTATCAAGTCCTCTGTCTCTGAGCCGGTAGTCTCCTGTCTTCTGCCAGCGTCCATGAAACTGTGGCAGGCTGATGTGGTAGCTTGCAAGTAGGGTAGAATTTCAGTCCTTTCATAGTCCTTTATAGCCTCTATTGGTACCATTTACCATGGTGTTTGTGTGTGTAAGGGTGTGTAATGGGGCGTTGTGGACTAATTTGAGCCAAGAAAGAACCTGAGCTCTGTCCCAAGATCCAGACTCTCCATTTCTTAGAGACAAGTTAATGATCCTGGATTTCTTACTACTTCCAAACCATTGGGAAACTGAAGAATGTCACAGTCTTTTGTGTATTTGGAGAGGCCAGGACAAATATCTTTCCTCAGGGGAGAGTTTAGGTCTAATAAGAATAAAGCACTCTTTTAAAAATTGCTGCTTTTTTTGCATGCACATCCAAATCAGTCTGGTTCTCCATAAGTAGTGGAGCAAGTGTCTGATTAACCAACACCTGTGGTTCTACCCTGGCACTGATAACTCTCTGTCAATACGCTCTATTTATAAAATGATGCTTTTCCAAGCTAAGGAGGCAAGAAATGAGCATGCTCCATTATAGTTAAGTGAACTGCGCCTAGTAAGTAAAGATCAGGCAGGAAGAATCCATTATTTCAGAAACACAGGCAAATAAATACCTATAAAATAGGCAAATAAGCAATTATATTGTGGATTTTGTTCCATTTGACAGAAGAGCGCAGAAGATGGGGATAGAAGCTTGAGAGTGGTCTCAGATGGTTTTATAGCTTTTCCCATCAGCTGGTAGTTGACTTTGAGTAGTAAAATAATGAGAATTGCAAAATGTTTTTGTGCTAAGTAACTTCGTGAAATAGCATTCAAGCCAGAATCATGAACACTGGAGCAGTGAAAGCTTTTTTTTTTTTTTTTTTTTAATTGAAAGCTGTACTATATACTATTTTCTTATTTATTTATTTGGAATTTACTTCTTAATCAAAGTTATACATATAATATTTTGAAAAGTCAACTAGTTCAACAAAGATGGTAACAAAAATAGCAACCACCTACCCCACTCTTCCCCACCTGGATTCCTGCTCCACAGAGGTAACCGGTTTGAACTAGTTTAGTTATTTCTCATGGAATAGACTGCTATATTTCTAAACCATGGATTTCTCACTCCTCTTTATTTCAATACGTCTGAGACCTTTGGATCTTACAAGTAATGGCATGTTGTAGTTTAATTGGCATGTCTTTTTATTTTTACAGGTACATAAAATGATGGAGATCCTTTTAATTGGTGATGTCTCAAATTTGATGAAATAAATTTCTTGATTTTATTTTTCAGATTTAGATATTATTTATTAATTTTATCTCTAATGACTATGGAAGATGATTATTTAGCTTTCTTACCAACCCCTTTCCCCCTCCCCCCACATAAAGCCTCATGCACACAAACACACACACACACTCCCTTCTTCTTTCTTTCCACTATAATTTTATAATAATTTTTGGCTAAGTCAATGTTTTATCTGTACATTATTTTTTACTGTGTAAGTTTTATTCTTAGCTGAGCCACAGTGTACTGTGGTTACATTTCCTTTCTTGTGTAACCCATTTTTCCTCCTCCCTATTTTAGTAATTGCCTGTATTTTTTTTTTTCATTTGCTTACTTTTTTGTGTAGTTATTACCAAGCCATCTTCAAACTCGGCTAGAATTGTTGATCTCTTCTTGGTATACTCAAACATATCCAGTGATGATGAAATCTCAATTCATTTTTTTTCTCAAACCCTTCAATCATCTGCCTCAAGCTGGTTATTTGTTCTCTAGATCTGTTTTTCAGAGTTATCCTGGTATTTTTCTTCACTATTATTTTGGGAATTTCATTTGCTTCCCCAGTGGATGGATCCCCTATTTCTCGAATTCTACGTCTTCCTCTTGGTTACACCTTCATTTTTTATGAAACTCACCTCTAGTAGCTTCCTGAGAAAAACTTCATGAGAGGCACATTTCTTTTTGGAGGCTTTGCATGTCTAAAAATGTATTTCTCTCTACTCAAACTTGGATATAATTTCTCTCAGAATTTTGAAGGTGTTACTCAATTGTCCTTCTCATCCAGAATGGCAGTTGGGAGGTTTGAAGCCATTCTGTTTCCTGAACCTTTGTAAATAACCATTTTTCCCTTTCTGGAAGCTTTTAGGATCTTTTCTTTGTTCCTGATGTTCTGAAAATTTCCAATTATGTGCCTTGTGCAGGTCTTTTTGCTTATTGGACAGGATACTTAGTGGGTTTTTTATTCTGAAAATGTTTGTTTTTCAGTTCTGGAAAAAAATTATTGAATTATCTCTTTGATAATTTTTATTCTCTCTATTTCTCTACTTTCTTCTGGAACTCCAAGTATTTGGATATAGGACCTCCTAGACTGATCATCTTATTTTCTCTCCTACTTTCCATCTCTATGGATTTTTTTCTATTTTCTCAACTTTTTTAAAGTCAAAAATCCTCAACTTTTATCTTCCATCAATTGATTTTTTTCCTAGTCATCATATTAATTTATAAGAGCTCTTTCATATTCTCTGAATGTTTCTTTTTATAGCATCCTATTCTTGTTTTATGGATGTGATATCTTCCCTTATCTCTCCAAGGATTAATCTATTATTTTAAACTTTCTTTTCCTGTACTATCTTTATTTCTTCTGAGTTTCTTTTTTTCTTTCTTTGTTTCTTTCAAAGTTTTGATCTCTGCCTCCATGTTAGAGGCTTTCCTTGGCTATCTGGTTAGATTTTAGAGTAAAGCATTTAGGAAACTGTGTGCATAGGCAGAGCTCATTAGATTGAGTGAGTTTCCCGGTAGGGTGATTGGTTTTGGCCATTTTACTGGCAGACTTCCAATTTTCAGTATCTATGTTCTTCTTTTGGGTTGGTTTATTTCCTTTAAGTGGAATCTTTTTATCACTTGCTTTGGTGGTGTAAGCCTGGCTGGCAGCATTTTGGGATCTGACTATGGGAAAGAAGCTTGGCCATTAGATAAAGAGATTTATCCTTCTTGGTTTCAGTACAGTGCCCTTGTTCCCAGCTGTGCTGGAGTCCAGCTTCCCTGTAGTTCACCATCTTTAGAGAATAAACCTCTTGTATTTCTCAAGAGTGGGGAGGGGATCTTGAGAGTCTATCTGCTTATTTATTTATTTATTTATTTATTTTGGTGAGGAAGATTAGCCCTAAGCTAACATCTGTTGCCAATCCTCCTCTTTTTGCTGAGGAAGAATGGCCCTAGGCTAACATCTGTGCCCATCTTCCTCTACTTTTATATGCGGGACGCCTGCCACAGCATGGCATGATAAGCGGTGTGTAGATCCGCTCCCGGGATCCGAACCTGCTAACCCTGGGCCGCTGAACTGGCGCGCACAAACTTAACCACTACGCCACCAGGCTGGCTCCTCTATCTGCTTCTTTTAAAGACTTTAAGGCAATTCACCTATTTTCAGTCATATCTATGTCCCCTTTTCCACAGACAGATGGTTCCTCCAATCTCCAAGCCTTCTATAGGCTTTTCAGCTTGCAAAGGCTTGCTTGTTGGTTTCCCCTCCCTGCAGGCTCAAATTTTTTGCATCCTCAGATCTGCTGTTAATTGGCTCCACATCCATTGGCTTTACTGTTTCCCAAATTTTGTGGCTGTTGTTTCCTTTTCAGGCCTCTGTGTCCTATAGGTTCATCCCTTTTTAAATGGCCTTTACTGACAATTTAGAAGTGTATTAGAAGGGAGCTAAGAAAAAAGCACATTTGTTTCATCTGCTGTGTTTAACCAGAAATCACTTTCACACTAACTCATACTAGGGAAAATAAACTGCCTTCATAGAATCTATGCTAGGGATGGCAAACTGGCAGCCAGTGACCAAATCCCCTGTGAGAGAATCTTTGGCTGGCACAAGGCTTACAATATCAGAATCTCTTTAGTAGGCCATGTGCTCTTTAGTTCACCACAGGCCTCAGCACTCCCTGTTATATAACATGGGATATATATTCCTGAATTACACATTGATGGCATTTGCGTGGCTCCTGGGGCTTGAGTTTGTGATTATTGGTCTGCACGTAGAGAATATAATGCCATTTTAAAGAATCTACAGCCTAGAAACAGGAGGTTTGAAACTCAAATGTGGCCATTGACATAGTTTTGTTCTCCATGCCCTGACTTGGTCTCATCACTGACTCTACCTGCTAACTTGTGGAGAATCAGCAGTCACTTATAGATTCTCTCATGAAAAGCAAGCTCAATGGAGAGGTTATTTGTATTATTTTTTCATATATAATAAAATACACAAAAAGGTAAAGGAAGCTGCTTCCTCTGACCAGACCCCTAAATCTACTTCATTGAAATGTATTTATTAAAATAAGAATAACAGGGGCCGGCCCCGTGACTTAGCGGTTAAGTGCGCACGCTCCGCTGCTGGCGGCCCGGGTTCGGATCCCAGGCGCACACCGACGCACCGCTTGTCCGGCCATGCTGAGGCCGCGTCCCACATACAGCAACTGGAAGCTCAGGGCCGGTTTTCCTCAGCAAAAAAGAGAAAGATTGGCATGGATGTTAGCTCAGGGCTGATCTTCTTCACAAAAAAAAAAACAAAAAACAAAAGAATAACCAAATGTTTAGAACCAGAAGGGAAGCTGTTCTAAACTCCTTGTTTTGCCATTGAAGAAACAAAGCCTCACAGCGGGGAACACCATTTTCCCACAAGAACACAGCCTGGCTTCTGGTTTGGTACTCTCTCTCAACACCTCAAGGAAGGCAAGTGGGGAGATTAGGGGCTTCTAACGAGCCCGCAAACAGTAACATATTTTGTCTGTGTAGAGGGCCACTCAGCCTTCACTGCCCTCCTTGAACTAAGAGGAATTATGTGCAAATAGCATATTCATCATTCTTTATTTTCAAGTCGTATCCTCTTAGTGAATCATATTCATGTTTGGTGCTGTAAGCATCGCACCCATCTAGAAGAGTTAAGATGAGGATGATCTGGCCTCTTCATCTTCCTGTGCATCATCAACAAGGCTTTCTATGACATCACATTTGCAGATTTGTGTTTAATCAATAGGAATGGGGTTAAACATGAAAATGTAGCCTTCAGAGATTTCTGATGTCAGTGAAATAAAATCAACACTTCTAAAGTGAGAAAACTTAATGGGGAATTTTTTTTTTCTAATGAAGACTAAATATTCTTATGCTATCTAAATATAAGTTTTCAGTGTATTATATCTTCTCAAATGGGTGTAGCAGGAACTTGTGGAGCCCGAATGGGCCTGGGTGAGCCAGCTCTCAGCAGCTGGCTGGCCAAAGCTTCACTCTACTTGTGTCCTTTAAGGGTCACATCTGTGAATACAACCACCCTTTTTGAGGGCCTTGTACTTCAAACCACATCTGGTTTCAGCCGTTTTTTTTTTTTCTTTTTTCCTTCTGTGAAAGTAAGCCTCTGAAAGCCGAAAACAGGAAATGGTACTTTGCGATCATGAAAAATTGAAACTGATTATTTCAAAACACCTCATTCAACTTGGATAGGAGATGATTTTAGTTTCCATGGGAACAGAAATAAAAACAAGTGTGGTAACTTCTGTACTTTCAACATCCGTGCCTGAATTCTGCCATAAAATCCGCAGACACACCTTCCACCCAAAGCCAGTAACAGATCTTCATTCGTTCCGCATTTCAAATTTTGCAAACGTTACATAGAGAAGTGGACCTCTAAGGTCGTCTTTTCATTTTTCAGTTCTGCTCTCCAGTTTCTAAGTCTAGTATATTTCAGGGAGGGAGACCTGATAGGTGGAGATGGGGAGGAGGGCTGGGTGGTTAGGTAGGATATCTTGACTAGAAAGTTCTAACTTGTGCTGTTATCTCAGATAGCAAGTGTCTTAAACAGTAAAATATATTCCTCAGGGAATTCTGATGTAGATATAAGAAAAATCAACAATTACTTCTAAAGTGGGTGGGACATTAGCTGTAGTCTCTGTTTAGATGCCTTTCCCATTTCTAATTTTTGGTGCCACTGTCCCTGTCAGAGGAGTGATGTGACTTTAAAGTGTAAGTCATTTGAGCAGCCCCGTCTGTCTGTGAAAATACCTTCCAAGTAATTGATGCTTTCAATATTTTGTGGCTTATTTCCATATGATTTCCATATTCCATCTTCTTTCCACTTACCACTCAGGAATCCTGAGTTAACCTTAGTAACTGCATGCATGTTCTCTAGAAAACCTGAATACTTATGGTTTCCCCTGAGCCATCCCCACTAGGATGTAGCCAGCAATAAAAACTACCAGACCTTTTCTGTCTTGCAGTACAAATCAACCATTTTCTCAGAATGTCCATTACAAAATAAATAGTAAGATAGGCAGGTAGGCAAACTCAGGCAAAAGGCACTTGAAATGCCAACGCTGGTGTCATCTTACGGAGAAAATCTGGTGTAACCTTTTAATAACAATATTAAGAGCATTTGTCTATGATAAATAATATGCTTTTTAAAAGGTAAAAGTCTTGACTTTCTTTTATTTTTTTTTGCTGAGGAAGATACACCCTGAGCCAACATCTGTTGCCAATCTTCCTCTTTTTTTTTGCTTGAGGAAGATTAGCCTTGAGCTAATGTCTGTGCTGGTCTTCCTCTACTTTTTATATGGGTTGCTGCCACAGCATGGCTAACAAGGGATGTAGATCTGTGCCCAGGATCTGGGCCCATGAACTCAGGCTGCCAAAGCAGAGGGCGTGAACTTAACCACTACACCATGGGGCTGGCCCCATCGACTTTCTTACAAAAACCTCTATGTTTAAGGGTACATATTCTCTATAATTGTACATATATGTGTAAGATGTCTGTTATTCTGGCTGCACTCTGATTATTCTTGAGGCTGCGAGGCTGGAATCATTGAAATGACTTCTGCAATCATTGTACTATTATGTATGTCAATTTAGTGAATATATAGGATAGCGTATAATGAGTACTCTTTCTTGACTCCAGTGAAACATAAGGATTGTACTTTATACAAAATATAGTATTAACACAATTACTCATAGGCATGAGCTACTCCTGGAATTTCAGGATGGATGTACTCTTTGGAGAAACAATTTCTTCCTGAAAACTGGTTCTCTTAAAATTTTAGTCACAAATTGACTAAAATTTGATGTGAATGTCAGGGGGGAAGACTAAGCATAGGTAAAAATATCTTCCTAATTTTTTGCCTTTGCAGTGATGTGTTTCCTTTTTATAACCTGACTCAATAAACAGTGGCATGGTGATGTAATTAGAATAAATCTTGTAGAACTGTCTTTATGGCCAGACATCATTCTGTCAACAGTCAATCCTGTTGCCTCCTAGCTTTCAATAAAATTGGTATTTTTTAAGATAAAAATGCAATCTTCATTTAAAGAGGCATTATTTCAAGGCATTATTACAATTAGAAATTTTAGCCAAAAATGATTTTTGGAAGTGGTGTATTTATGACCATATTGTATTATACGTGGCTTAGAGCCTTACCATGCAAAGTGTCATCTGGGGACCAGCCAGCATCCGCCGCACCAGAGAGCCGTTAGAAACGCAGACGCTCAGGATGGCTGACTCAGAGTCTGCATTGAATCTGCAGGCGATGGAGAAGCACCGGCTTAGAAGACTCTAGGCTAGAAGTAACTATTTAACATTGTGTTGAGTTCGGGATATTGCTTTATACATTATTTTGGGGAAATAGTAATTACAAGCCAGTGGTCAAAAATGAGGTCCTATCCCTCTGTCACAACCTGTGGGAGTTTTGGATGAGTTTACCTAACTCTTTATGCTTCAGTTTCTTTATTTGCTAATTGGGATAATAATACTATTTTCTTCGAATAATTGTCATGAGGTTAGTTTCAATGCAATTATGCACGTGAGGTGCCTAGAGCACAGTACCAGGTACCTGGAGAGCACCCAATAAATGTGAGCCTTGTCATCGTCATCTGTCCTTTCCCAAAGGCACGTATTATGCTGGCTTTTATCTGTGTGAGGCACATTTGTGGTTAATTCAAAGACAAGTACAATACTGTGGTAAATGTGGTGATGGACACAAAGATGAATAAGAAAGAACCCTTGTCTTCCGTGGTGATGGACACAAAGATGAATAAAAAAGAACCCTTGTCTTCCGGAAACTTCCAGAGGGCCTCCACAGAGCCAAGGCTGATATTTCGCCATTAGTCCATAATCATTCCAGACGTGATTTGAGGCATCTACTTGATAGCAATTCATGTTCACTATTTTCATACCACCCATAAGTAGAGGAAAACCGCACGCTGTGATTAGAGTGTACTAAAGGAATTTGTCAGGTATTATAAGGGCACAGATAAGGAGTGATAACGCCTGAGGGAGCCAGGAAAGCTTCAAGGGAAGGTGGGTCTAACAGAGGGGAGGGAAGAGCATTCTGGGTAAAAGTAGAAGGAACAGCATGAATTACAGTGTGGTGCAGGGGGAGCAGGCCGGGGCTCTTTTTCAGCTGCTTCCATAGAGGACACTCACTCTCCCTGCCCTCCTCCCCTAATACTTCTGTCTGGGAAAGACTGGGTTTGGCCTTCCTGTTCTGCCACATCCAGCCAGCCCTCTTCCTTTTATGAGGGACCTGACTTCCCTAGTTAGTGCTGAAGGACTTTTTAAGGAAATGCGGGGGAGGGGAGAAAGAGGCAGAGAGAGGAAGGAATAGGAATATGAATGTGTGTGGGGGTGGGGAGGGCAAGGGAGGTAAGGTAGTGCTTGGTGAGTGTATTAGTCTGCTCAGCTGCCGTAACAAGTACAGTATGGAACGGTACCACAGACTGGGTGGCTTACACAATACAATCTTGTTTTCTCACAGTTCTGGAGGCTAGAAGTCTGAGATCAAGGTGTCGGCAGTCAGTTTCTTCTGAGATCTCTCTCTTGTTTTTTTTTTTGTTTTGTTTTGGTGAGGAAGATCGGCCCTGAGCTAACATCTGCCAATACTCCTCTTTTTTTTTTTTTTTTTTTTTTTTGCTGAGGAAGACTGGCCATGGGCTAACATCCATGCCCATCTTCCTCCACTTTATATGGGATGCTGCCACAGCATGGCTTGCCAAGCGGTGCGTCGGTGCACGCCCGGGATCTGAACCAGTGAACCCCGGGCTGCTGCAGCAGAGTGCGCGCACTTAACTGCCTGTGCTACCATGCAGCCCCTGAGATCTCTCTCTTTGGCTTGTAGATGACCGACTTCTCCCTGTGGCATCACGTAGCCTTTACTCTGTACATGTCTGTGTCCCAATCTCTTCTTATAAGGCCGTCAGTCATACTGGATTAGGGCCCACCATAAGGACCTCGTTTTAGCTTAATTATCTCATTAAAGACTTTATCTCAAAATACAGTCACATTCTGAGGTATTGTGAGTTAGGACTTCAAAATACAAATTTTGAGGGGACACAGTTCAGCCCTTAACAGTAAGAAGATAAGGTTTGTCTCTGATTTGATGCTGCCTAGTAGATCAAAAAGATAATATTCAGGGAGCAGAGTCACTTTTTATTTTTTTTGTGAGAAAGATTAGCCCTGAGCTAACATCCGATCTCAATCCTCTTCTTTTTGCTGAGGAAGACTGGCCCTGGGCTAACATCCATGCCCACTTCCTCTATTTTATATGGGATGCCGCCACAGCATGGCTTGACCAGCGGTGCATCGGTGTGCACTCAGGATCTGAACCTGCAAACCCCGGGCCGCCGCAGCGGAGCGCACGCACTTAACTGCTATGCCACCGGGCTGGCCCCCAGAGTCACTTGTTAAAATCTACATCTGTAAGAAAGATGATCAACAGTGAGTAGAGAGGGGATAAGCAGAGACATGGAACCCAGCTCAGCCCAGCCAGTCCCTCTGCCTCATTGTCCATTAGTCATATATTAGGAGTGGGGCTTATCCAGGTATCTGGTGACCATGGTGACCAGTTTATAAAGTACCAGGACCACTGTCCTTCCATTGGAACCGTTGTTTATTAATATTTTTTACGATGCAGGTGAAAGATGTTGTCACTCACTAGTCATGTAACCCTTTGCAAGTTGCTTGACTTCTTCAGGCTCAGTTTCCCCCTCTATACAATGGGGATAATCACACCTGCCCTACTGCTTGGGAAGATGAAATGAGAAAATATGTGTGCCAGTGCTTTGAGAAACATGTCTGGCGCTAATATACCCCTAACTGTCTGCTGCCAACCTGTTATCCCTACTAAAGACAAAGTCATGTGTTGTTACCTAAGTGAATATACTAATTTATGAAGTCATGCTTGTTTGGTATCTCTTACTGGCACATTTGTATTACTTTTGAGAGTGGATGGCAGTTCAGAAACAAAAAAAGCTATTGAACGGTAAATTAGTTGTGAAAATTGCATAGCAGAGAACTCAGAAGCAACGAATAAACATAACTAAGAGCAAGGATGATTAGTTTATGTAAATCACACCTAACAGTCTCAGTGGACCAGAAGTTGAACATCAGCCTGCATTTTAACTGTATTAACTGATAAGGGCAAGACAATTGCTAAGTGTGTTGATATAATCTTTTGTTTGTTTTCATGAGATTTAAGAGATGCTGCTCAGAGTGGCCTACTAGAATACAATTTCAATAGTGCAAATCCTGTACTATAAGATTTCATCAGACAGCCTCTCAACTCTTCCCATTCAATGGCAGGAAAAATGGAGTGATAACAATAATAAACATGTATATAGCTTGTTCAGTTTACAATAGTCTTTTATGTGTATGATCTCATTTGATCCTTACTACAATCCTGTGAGGTTGTTATTATCATCCTCAAATTCCAAAGGGGACTCTGAGGCCAGATGAGGTGACTTCACGGGCCTGAAGCTATAGTGTGACCTCTGCCTTTCCACAGGCACTCAACCTGCACAGTATATATTTTACATTGCCAGTTGATGTCACCATTGCAGGAAACATCAGCAGACATAAATCTTGTCCAGGGATCCCCCATTGATATTCCTCAGCTATGAACACAGTCTTGTGGGATCACGTGAGAACTGGCCTCTGCAGGCAGAAGAGGCAAAGTCACGTGTGGAAGCTTTGCTTCCTTTTACTGTGAAACGGACGGAGTGTTTGGACTCGGAAAAAAGGTTTTCCTTCTTGTTTCTCTTCCTCCTTCCTCAGTCCCTCAAGTTGAATCCTCAGTTTCTTTCTCTTACCTTTTCCTTTGGCAAGGTAGAGGAAAGAGTTCCTTTCTCCCCACACTCCCCAACTCCTCCCTTTGGCTGCTGTGTCTACTCTTCTCTATCTAAATTGTTAACATTATCAGGATCTTTGTCAGGTTCTTTGAGGTGCGGGTGGAACATGGGCTGCTGTGCACGTGACATCCCTTGCTCGATGGGCTGACACTGGTGTCTGGCCAGCTGTGACTGTTACGGCTTAACTGGACAATCAGGCAGGGCCAGCTAAAGGGGCAGAGGCTGAGAACTACTTGAGGATTTTGAGGAAATAAATAGTTGCAACATTTTTTTTTTGAGGGAGGAGTAGAAACACATTATTAAAATAAAATGTGGCTATCTAATAAGTATTTTTCAAGCACTTTCTATATATTAATTCTAAGTAAGCTGCTCTTCTCAGATCTGTTTATTAGTTCATTCATTCAGTTTTCTCATTCATTTGACACCATCTCTTACCAAGAATCGCCAGATATTTTGTGAAGGGAAGCTTTTTATGCCTGAGACAAGAGGGGTGGCTACCAAGAGCCAAACTGTAGAATAAAGCAGGGAAATAGCTGGATGTTGGTCCCCCAGTTAAGTGGTGCATTCTGTGGGCATCTTAGCGGACACAGAGGAGTGGCCACATGGCTCTACTTGGTAGTCAAGAGTTCCAGCATAGAGCTTTTTTTTTGTTTGTTTTGTTTTGTTTTTGTGAGGAAGACTGGCTCTGAACTAACATCCAATGCCAATCCTCCCCCTTTTTTGCTGAGGAAGATTAGCCTTGAGCTAACATCTATGCCCATCTTCCTCCACTTTGTATATGGGACACCGCCACAGCTTGGCTTGATGAGCGGTGTGTAGGTCTGTGCCCTGGATCTGAACCCATGAACCCCGGGCTGCCAAAGCTGTTAGACATGCAAACCTAACCACTAAGCCACTGGGCCGGCCCCCAACATATAGCTTTTTAAAAAAAACTTGAAGTAAATATTCTCATAACATAAAATTAACCATTCACCGTTTTAAAATAAACAATTCTGTGACATTTAGTACGTTCACTATGTTGCACAACTATCACCTCTATCTAGTTCTAAGACATTTTCATCTCCCCAGAAGGAAACCGCCTCATACCTATTAAGCAGTCATTCCCCATTCTCCCTACTCCCCAACCCTGGCAACCACTAATCTGCTTTCTGCTTTATAGATCTACCTATTCTGAATGTTTCGTATAAATGAAATCATACGACGTGTGACCTTCTGTGTCTGGCTTTGCATGTAGCTATTTAATTCATGGCCTAACTCCCAGGGCAGGGCTGTTCCAGCTATGAGGTGATAGAAGCCGTGGTCCTGCCTATGGCCTCCCAAGAATCCTATCCACCTGAGTAAATTCTCCTTTGCGAGGGCCCCACTGCCAGGGCTGGATGTCAGCTCTGAATTGTGAGGGGGGTACCAGATTCCTCTTCCATAGTTTTTCTATAGCAAGAGAAGGAGGGCAGGGGATTGAGGAAGTGTGCAACTTGCTCACTTTGCCCCTTATATTTCTTTTTATCCTAAAGCATAGCTCCCTCCAGCTATGGACACCCACTTCTTATAGAAGGACTACTCTTTTCCTTCCTTGCAGGCCCTTACCATGCTATAGATTTTATCTCTGTGTGTGTACGGGTGTAAAACCCAGTGTTCCTTCTGGGGATGATTTGATTGATGTATACACTGGAAACATCTTTAATAATTTAATGCCTGCTTCAGAGGAGATTACACCAAAAAGCACATTGCTTTTCATTTATTCATTACATATCTGTCATAGCAGCATTTTTTTTTTTTTTTGCCCTGAATTGTAGTGTCGTAGTAATAATAAATTTTATTCTACACTCAGGATATTTTAAAGGATTATAAGGCTTTTAACTAATGTTACCGTCTTATTTAAATTGATCAAATTGGTATTTCAGCACCATAATCTTGCATTTCTTAAGGCTGAGCTAACCAGATGTGGCTTTACTTGATGACTACTAAAATAACTGTGTTTGGAAAGTGTGATAGAAATAATGGATGAAAGCATAATCCTGCTTGTTAGTAGTGGTGGTAATAATGGTGAGGAGAACAGAGCCTGAGTTCATAGCTGGGTGTCTCTGTCCTGAAAAAGAGATTAGGGTATATACCAGCCCTTTGCATTAAGAAGAGAAAAAAATGTATATGTGTTTGAGAATTGGGAGGAAGAAAGGGGTAAGATGAGAAATACAAAACTAAAAACTAAAAACCAGCACACAGTCATTTTGCAACTTTTAGGTATAAATCCAGATGTCAGGAAAGAAAAACAGACTTTTCCTCACTTAGACAGAAGTGGTTGCCTTAACAGACTTTAGCAAGCTCTGTAATATATTCTCAGAGAGGCAAGGAATATATCTACATTCCTAAATGATTACACTAAATTATGTTTTCTATGTTATTATTATTAATTTTTTTTTATTAAGAAGTGCTATAGAACTTCTCTTTAAAACCAAAACCAAACGTTGCTCTGAATAGGGCAAGTTTAGGTACAGTAAGTAGTACAACAATTTCCAGGAGAGTGATATACAATTATCCAGTTTTCACAGATAATTTATAAAGAAGTATGCTCCTACTGGCCATTAGTGCTTGTAGTATTTCTGGATTTTTGTTATGTACTGCTTCAGGTACTCTGCCTAACAATCTTTGTCATGTTCCCTGCCTGGATCACACCAAAAGTCTTTAATAGAAATCCAGAAATGTTTCGTTCTCACGTCGGTAATTCTTTAAACAGTAAAAGTATTGTTGCCTCCTGCAGATGTCATGTTTTCTGGCCATTGAAAATACACTTGAGTGTGCATGCTGTAGCAAGTAGGTGAAGCAGCAACTTCTTGTATTATTTCTTTAGGGAAGAATATCAAGACTTCGGGACAAGATCGCCTTGGGTTCAAATCCCAGCCCTACTTGTTCACCTGTTGTCTGATTTGGGAAATGTTGAGTGATTCCTCAGTTTCCTTATATGTCCAATGGGCATAAGAAGCATACTTCGTAGGGTTATTGTGAGGGTTTCATGAAATGATGAATGTCTGAGCGCTGAGCATGATGTTTGGCATAGACAGGTCACAGGTGCTCAGTGTATTTGCTTCTCGTCTGTTGCTCTCCATCCTCAAACTCTGTTCACGCAGTATTTTAGAAGTCTCAGTGACCAGAACATGTGAGATCCGGCAGCAGGCTGCCACACTGCACCTTGTCCCTTTCCTGACACATGCTCTTGCTGCTTCTCTCCTCATGCCATATATAGATTGTAATGTGATTTGTTACTGCACTGCTCTTGAGTTCTTTGTTGTAGAGATGGTCCCATTTGTCTCAGGACCTAGGTACTACAAACGGGTGCTCGAAGCCCATTCGCTCAAGTTGTGATGACTGAGAACCCTCCCAATGTCTCTTAGGGTCCCACAGTGAGTGTCCCCCCAAATCCCTCAGAGTCATCAGGAAGGGAACTTGCTGTCTCTAGGCCTGAGACCCCTGGGCCTTTTCTTAGCCTCTTGTGACATGTTAGTGGGGAGCCACCCACAGTGTTTCTCTGAGTTGGCTCCTTATTCTAGCTCTCTGCCTTCTGGAGTCCCCTCTTTCTTAGTGTCTTACTGAGGAAGCCCCTGGACTTCCTGGTGCTGGTTCCTTTCCTGCGCCCTCTGTAGCTCTTGCTCCTCGGTAATGCATAAACATCATCGGCTCAGGATATTTCCTTTGTTCTGTTTTCATAGTGACAATGCCCACTCTCTCCCTCTCCAAACTCTCCTCTGCTCATCACTTCAACTACGTCTGCCTCAATGCTGTGCCATGTTTCTCTCTATGGAGAGAGGATGGGACAAGGGTGTGGAGATGGGAACATACTCTTTTCTCTTTTGGAAATTGGAGGATTTTCTCACCTTCATTCATTTAGGTCTTATACATAAAAGCCAGAAGTCTTTACCAAGCACTGTGGGTTACCTTTTTTTATCTCTTGCCTTTTTTTAGCACCTGGCAGATCTACCCCCTCCTACCCTTCATTTCTGTCCAGCATTCAGCCTTCCTAAGGGCCTCACCCAGGGCGGCAGGCTTAGGGATCACTAGGGCCCTACACTGTCTGCCATTAAGCATCTGAATAGAAATTTGAAAGATGAATTTGAAAGCCTCCCTGTGCTGTCATTTAATCTGCATGATGACAAACAATGCTTTTGGAATATCTTAAGAACAACTAATTTTTCCCTTCATTTTTTAAAGTGCATCTTTGATATCATGTAATCAAATTTGAGACTTTATTTTTGACAGAATAGAGGAATTCATGGTTCTAACTCTTTCCTTTTCAAAATAATGTGGGGCATTTTACCCCAAAGTTTTAGTCTACTCCCCTTCTTTTCCTTCCTTCTTTACTTCTGAAGCTGAGAGCATTATGTTAACTTTTATAAGAAGACAATTAACAGTTCCATAACAGGTATTTGGGCTGTTAGAGGAGAATGGACTTCCAGAGCTGGAAGGGAGGTCAGAGTTAATTGTGTCTCAAACCCTCATTTTACAGATGCCAGAGGATTAAGTGACCTGTCCAATGTTATACAGCTAGAAAGAGGCAGGTCTGGAGTCCTAACATAGAACATAGAACACTATTATTTTACCAGGGGCTATGACGAAATATGATAGCTCCAGGAAAGACTGTATCATAACAAATGGGAAGGGATTTTAATGTTGTTTTAGAATCTGTGATCAGCCAGGTACTGTGCTAGGGACTGTATATGATTTGTCTCATTTAATCACCATGGAGGTTTTATTATATTCCCACTTTACAAGTGGGGAATCTGAAACTCACAGAAGTTAGGAAACAGCCAGTGCGTGCCTGGCCAGGACTAGAACCTGGGTCTTTCTCTCTCTACAGTCTTGGCTTTGGAACTCGGCCTCTTGTTCTTTTTTAGAGCAAATTTACGTGTATCCAAATAACAGTAAAGATGCCTAATTAGAGTTTATAAAATGTTTGAGCATATATTATTTTTATACAAAGGACATATAGTTTTTTGGCCTTGGATCTGTATGACAATCAATCTTTGTATTTGCAGGTATATGTCAACTATCTTAGACAATCGTGTGGAAAACTGTCCACATCCAGTGTTAGAAAACCTGGATTCATATCCTGGTGCCATCGCCATTGCCCATTTTTGTATTTAGAGATATAAATACACACCAGGCACTAGTGATGAGGATGATAATCTCTCCACAAAGAGTTTTTTTACCTTCCCCTCTGGGCCAGACACTCGGCTAGATATTGGCCAAGGACCCTGCAGTTTAGTTTCCTATCTGTCATGGGATTAAGAGCATTGATTCTGGAGTCACATGCTTTGTTGTAATTCTGGCTTTTCCACTTGTAAACAGTGGGACCTTGGGCTAGATATTTGGTCTTTCTCTACCTTAGTTTTCTCACCTGTAAAATGGGAATAATACCAACCTCACAGGATTATTGTGAGGATTAAATGAGAAAATACTTGTGAAGAGTGACATTCAGTAGATATTCGGTAAAAGTTAACACGTTATGTACTATAAAGTACAGTGCAAATGTAAGGAAGTTTTACTTGACTGTAGTATTATAATTATTACATTATTATATGTGCAATGGAAAAATCTCTGTTACACTTCTTACTTTTATCCATTATTCCTTTTGATCCATTAGAGGCCAGCAGAAATAGTAGATGAGGAAGAAGATGGAGAGAAGGAAAACAAGGATGTAGAACAGAAAGAAGACTTTTCAGGAATGAATGGTGAAGAGGAGGGAGGTAGGGAGGCTTCAGATGCCCCCGAGCAAGCAGAGGAAATCCCAGATCACAGGGAGGAGGAGGCAGGTCCCTCTCGTCTTAATGGTGGTACCGATGAAGAAAATGGTGAAGAACCAGGTCCCGCTCGTGTAAATGGAGGTACCGATGAAGAAAATGGTGAAGAACCAGGTCCCGCTCGTGTAAATGGAGGTACCGATGAAGAAAATGGTGAAGAACTGGATCAGGTTAACAGTGAGCTTCAAGAGGCAGTGGATGAGGAAATAAAGTCTCAAGGAGCTGCTGATGGCCAAGATGAGGTATTTCTATTGCTTTTACTCACTCATGTGCATGCATGAATGTGTGTGTGTGTGTGTGTGTGTGTGCACGCTTAGGGAATTATTCAAGCACTTAGGACTTGCCTTGAAACCACTTACAACTGAGTAGGGAGGATCCAGTACCATTTACTTGACTACATCATTTCAGTCAGTCAACAAGTACTGTCACCCCTCTATCTGACAGACCATGTCTGTCCTTCTATCATCCGTCCATCTATCCATCCATCCATCCATCCATCCGTCTCCTACCTCCTTCTACAAAAAATTTACAGAGGCTTCTAAGAACATGTATAACAAAAGAGAGAAATACAAATAACAAATACAAATAAGTTAAGACCAGGGAAGATACAAACCAGAGAAGAATATCAAGACCAGTAAGACTTAGTCATGATATAAAGAACATCATCTCTGTTATGAGTGACTTCTTTGCTTTCTAGAAATATTAAAGTTTAATTTGTTTAGTCCTCTTCCAATGGATTAATTGAATTAAGCACTTAATAGACCAGGCACTTAATAATATTTCATTTTATTTATTATACAGAGAAGGCAAAGAAATATGTGGCGAAGCTTCCTTCCTACCTTGTTATCCCACTGCTGGCCCTGGGGCAGGATATTCTCAAGTCCTGGCATTCTTCCGTAGGATAGATAAAGTTCCATAGGATAGGTTAAGTTACATGCTAATGAATAGGCTCCAGTTGAGTCTCATAGTATAAAAGGCAGGATGTACAATCACCATCCGCTTATGCCCTTCCTCCCTGTCTGTGCATCAGATCAAGGCCCACCTCCCTCAAGTCTGTAATCTCTCAAGTGGACCTTGGTGTATTCATTCCTGATACCCAGTATGATGAATGGTGTCTTCCTGATTATTTATTATTGATTCATCTGTTTTACCTTGCTTAGGGAGACTAAGTTTAGTACTGGTAAAATGCAAAACACTCAAGATGTTCTTGTGGCCAGATTTCAGTAGCCAGTACAAAGTTATCTATAATCTACTGTATGGCTTATACAAAAACATTCTTAACATCTAAATGAAAATACTCAACATGTCTCTCATTTCATCTTTTCTGAAGATGAGAGAATCATAGTCGTATTCTGTAAGAAATTCCCCGTATACACTTCTACATAGTTATTAAAATTTAGCTACAATTTGTATCCTGAAGTTGTTTGTAGCTAAAATAAAAAAACAATTCAGCCAATTACATGATTCCCTTTCCCTCAATAAGGAAACAAAATGAATTTCTCAAGAAATGCCAAAAAAAGTTTCTCAAAGAAAGTAAAATCTGTTGTCTGGGGGAATCATATAGGAAGCACAATAATGTAGAGGACAATGTCCTCAGTGTCATTTATATGGCAACTGTATTAGTAGGTTTCATGAAGCAGCTCTTTGTTATAGCGGCCTTTGATGAAAGTTTACAGCATGAAATCAAAATATAAATTCTATGTGAGACCTAGATAGTAAGATCAAGTATGCCTTTTTCCAGTGGTCTAGCTTAATTCAGTGTTACAACCTAAATAGATTTTACAGAAATGAATAGATTGCCTGTCCGTCCATTCCATAAATTTAACTTCTAAAAATCTGCCTTTCATAGGAATTGGGTATCAGTCAGGATCAAGGTTATATAATTTGAAGTACAGGTGTTCATGGTATGTATTGAGAATGAATCTAAATTCTTGGGAGCTCAAATGAACAAGTGCCTGGTACATGACTAGTTAGGGATTTTAAGGACTATACACATGCCACAGCAGAGCAGTTACCCACAGATATTTAATCTTATTTGACTCATCTCTCTTATGATGATAGTATATTTTGTTTTCATTCTCCCTAAAGGATTATTACTATAGGTATACTTTAAGCATACCAAATATGTGAAAAACCAAGTTTAGATGAATTATAAATTATACGTTAATAATTAACTTTTTAAAAAGGATTCTTATAAAATGACTAAAAGTTCAGTTTCTCATGTAGCATTTTGTTCCATGTAACAGTTCTTAGACAATGTGTGATATGATTGTAGGAAAACGGCAGGAAATACATGACAAATACACAGCAATCAATCGACATTTGTTGAGCTTGTACTATATTCAAGATCCTATTTGAGACATATCACGAGATAACAATGTGAAATAAGAGATAGTCTCAGTAATCTTTTTTCCTTTTTAGAGCATAAATCATGGCCTGTAGGGGAGGGGGACCTGGAGCTACTCCTGTTGTCCCCATACTGGTGGCCCTTGTGGGGGCTTTGGAGCCTCCAGGATTCCATGGAGCTGAGTTTGAAAACTAGCAGCTAATTCTAAGCTCACCCCCTTAGTTTTCAGTCTAGTGGGGGAAGGACAAATTGTAAATGAGACAATATTGTTGATAACATATGAGAAGTCCAAGTGGCAGGAACAATGGTTGCTGCTGGAGAGATGCTGCCTCTGTGTTTTGATTTTCTGTCATGCTCTTATCTCCCTGATATTTGATGGTACATGGAATCATATTCACAAAGAATTTGTGAATTCTAGTAGATAACTAACAGAAGAACATCTGATTTGGGGCTGGATTAATGTGATATGGGGGTAGAAATGCTGCCTTTTTCACTTCCCTTTTCTCTGCAAATGCTAAAATGAAAAGTATAAATATGATGTTGAAAAGAAAAACTGAAAGCAAAATGAAAAAATTGAGAAAAATAAAGCCTGCAGCACAAGAAGTGAGTCTGTGCCCTTAAAAACGCGTAGTGGATTATGTCTCAGAAAGGGCTTCTGCACAAGTCAGTTGTTGAGAATGGCGTGTCCACTGGGCGATGGTACACTAAAAAGCATAGTGAACCCAAGGAACTGTTTTTAGTTGAATATTTACATGATTAAAGGGAATATTGAATAATTTTTTTCCTTGTGAATTTTCTTACCTTTGTAACTAAAGAGCCAATGTCTTTGTTTTTATCTATTTTCCTCCAGGTTGACTTAGACCCTCAAAGACCACCAAGACCAGAAGTAAAAATCACTAGCCCACAAGAAAATGATAACAACGAACAAAACAAGGACTATGCTGTTATAGCATAGGTGATTTTTAAAAAAGAATGTTGATTATAAGAAAAATGAAGGGTTATAATACTTGAATAATAAGTATATAGTTATTGCTAAACATAATGTGACAATATGGTTGAAGACTACCTACTGAATTTTAAAATTAGAGACGTAACGGAAAGGCTGGATAACTTTGAATAGCTACTAAAGGAGAGTGACTTCTTTAAATGGCATGTTGTTTTAAAAGTCATTTAGAAAAATTAAGTAAAAGGGATAGAGGGGAGTTTGCACTGGAAGACAATTGGCCATTTGTCTTTGTAAAGGATGAAAAAGAATAGGATCCACTCCTATTGTATACTCTTATACATTTAGAAGCAAGATTATTAGATGGCAGCTTATTCTAAAGCACTTATATAAGAAAGCATAGAATTTTAAAGAAATGATAATAGGAAAGCATGTACTATTTTTTTAAAGCAATAAACTCTTGAATAAACAAATTGCAATTTAGTTTCAGAGATAATTTGGAAATGGCAATACGTTGAAATGTTTCCATGACTTGTTGACATTCCTTTCTTTCTTCCTCCTTAGCCAAAATCCACCTTAAATGAATTAAAAAGACAATGCAAGATATTCATTTTGGAAGGAGGGAGTATTCATTCAGTGTATTAGTGGTTAATATTGTCATGCCCCTCTCTTAAGTGCTTCAGATTTTAATCCTTATGGCTTTAATGCCACAAACCCAGGAAGGAATTATAGAGGAATACCCGATTGTATTGCTGAGCCTGGCTGGATGGTTTGCAAATCTGGTATCCTGTGAATTTTCACTGATCCAATCTACCTTTACCAATAATATCCCTGTCTTCTCCTTCATGTTATTATATTAGAAAACTCAATATTGGCTATCCCAAAGATTGAATTCCCTCCGAAGAGTTTTTTATAAAAAAACAAGACAGAGTAATAGAAAAAAGTAGGCTATATGAAGAGTTTGTCGCTGCTCAACTTCACTTGCTTTTTGCCTTATTTCTGTTGGGACTGCCTTGTCATATTTTTGCCCCTAGGGATATCTGCAAACATTTATTTTCATGGCCAGTTATATTTAGGCTTTTTAGCAGATTCCTTTCTATATAATTAGAAGCCATCTGATAGAAATTGTTGAAAAAAGTTTAAAAATTGTCGTAATGAAACCAGTTCCTGATCACGATTTTGTGGGCTGGTTAAATTAACTCACAGTTGCCTTTTTAGGTATATATGGGGAAAAACATAAGTGTATTAGTTTTTTGAATTCTTAAGAGATGATGCAGTTCTTCCTTAAATATAAAAATAATATATTTTTTCTCATATTAAAGAATATTTTTGCTAATTATGTAGAAATTATAAATTTGAAATTTTAGCTTCTCGTGCTTTCATAGAATTCATTATTAATCATAAATTTAAAAGATTTTTTTCCCCTCCAGGTTTCATAACCAACCATTTGGAATCAAAGTAGTTATGTAAAGCACGTAATACTATAGAAAACAGGGATATTTTCCCTAACAGCTATTTTAACATTTTCCACAAATAGGAAGTATAAGCAGAGACTATAACGTAACAGTATTGGAAAGAGATAATAATATAAGGGTATCTTAATCTGGGAGGATGAATTGTAAATGGGGTACTGTATTTCTAGTATAATATCTAGGTTGTGCTTTCTACTAGTAGGCTTATTTTTTCAAATGAGACAATTAGGGAAATAGACTACTTAGTTTTTTAATGTACAATTCCCACACTATCACTGGGCCTGGAGTTAATGATTTTAAATAGTTTATAAAAATAAGGGATTTATAAGCAGTTATAACTAATTATCAAGGTGATTCTCTTTTCTTTCTTTAATGAGTTTTTCTCTTTTCCTTTTTTCATAAAAATATTCTGTCTCTTTTCTCTTGTTCTTTTCTTCATTATATTTTAAAGTTAGGTTTTAGGGAACTTTTTAAGATACATCTTAATGCAGCACAATGTTATTTTACATGAAAAACAAAGTTTGGTATTTTAAGTATACTTCAAGAAAGTGATAGGCCGCAATAATTATACCAAAAAATTGAAAAATGGAGATATAATTCTCCTCTTGTATGTGCATATTTTACCATCAGTTGACAAGATGTAATTGTGCCCTAACTTGGAGAGATGAACAACTAATCACTTTAAAACAGTTTGCAAACATATAGTACTAAAAGAAGAGGAATGAAATATGTCATCTAACCATGGAAGAAATCATTCACAGAGAATGAAAATTGTGGACGTCATTTGGAGATGACTTTAACAAAAATGATGGCAGTGAATTCACCTCCCAAATGTGGACATTTTCTCCGTGGAAATGGTGGCCTCTGTGGCAGGCTACCTCCACCAATTAAGTGAGACTCACTGACAGATCTGGAGACCACTTATGTGAGTGAGCAGAAGAGATGTTGGTTAGGCTTCAGGTGTTATTTCATAGAGAGAAGGCACTATGAAAAACTCACGTAGCTTTTATGTGATAACCAATAAAATGCTTTAAGGTGTTGGTTTTTTGTGATGCTGTGTGCATTGATTTCATAGTCCTGATTTCAAGGAACTCTTTTCTTATACTTAATTGAGTTTTAAGACATTTGTAAACAACTGGTTTGTTAGTTGAATTGGAACATTAGGGATTTTGCAGAGCAAGTAAGGAAGATTTTAACTAAAGTAATTTTCACGGTAAGGACATTTTACCTGGCTTAGCTTCCCTTAAAATAGCTATTGAGCATCCCTGGACTTCTAGTTATAAAACGTGATATGATGGCCACAAGATGGCCATTATTTTTTTCCTCATTATTTTTCTCTATAGCTATAGGATGATTATTTATTAAGACATTTTTTTCTTATGTTTTTTGGGGAATATTAGAAAGCCAGACTCATAGAAAGAGCATGATGCTCTCATGTTTCCTGTTTTATTCTGAGAGTGTTAGTTTCTGCTACGGTCTGTAAAGACAGAACCATCCTGTATACATGTGGCTCGGAGTCAAATAATTCCGTAAGGTCACGATGGTGAAGCCGTACTAATATGAAGTTATTCATGCTCACTCTTCCAGCTGATAGCTCATAAACCAACATCCTCAAAAATTTCACGGAATGAGCTACCTTATACGCAAAGGATAAAGTTCATTCACCTAAGAAACATCTGCATATTTAAAATTGTGGCATCAGGTCTGAACTGTTGCCAATCTGAACAGAAAGAGACTATATAGACCTACATATATGCATATCAAATACGTATACAGATGCACTCACACACTTTAAAATATTAAAAAGGCCTCCTCAGGCACAGCGTTATTAATAGAATAAGGCTCTTTTGAGAGAAGCAATTCATAAGAACATGTGAGAAGAAATGCTGAGAAATGGTATACTATTTCATGGTGCTTTAAAACTTGGTTCTTGAAGACTTTAAGAGATTTAAAATTCTTCTCAAAATAAGAAAGTTACCAGCATTTTAATGAAAAATTTATTCTAGAAAGAGATGACTATCTATCATCTATCTATCCATGTGTCTATCTATGTATCTATATATCTCTGTATCTCTGTATCTATCTATGTATCTATGTATCTATGTATCTATCTATCTATCTATCTATCTATCTATCTATCTATCTATCTTGTTTTCCTAAAGTAACTACAGAGTGTAGTTCTTTAGTTCTTTGTCATCAGCCTTAAGTACCATATACTTTAGGTGCAGAATATCTTATAATAACACAAGCTCTGTCAAAAGATTATTACTGTTTGTGAATGTGTGTGCATGATTCACATGAATGTAGAGAGGATTCTTTTTGGTACCAAGTAGCCAGGTTCACTATGAATAGGATGAAAGACTGACTTATTAGTCCACTAGTTTATCTAATGTTCAAGTTCAGCACAGAAGCTTTTTAGCTTCCTTGTATGAATATAATGTCCTGGAATGGAACCATTTTTTTTTTTAAATGCTAGTCTGTTTTTCTAAGGTGATGAGCACATTGAGTTCTTTGTTATTACATATCATTTTTGTAAATACTATAAAAATTTTGCTTTTCAGAAAATATCCTGGTATGTAGATGGGTCTGATTTTTGTTCTGACCACAGGAAATTTGTGTATTTCCTACTGTGAAGTCTAACTGACTCTGATGGAGGATGAAAGTGTGTCCCCACATGTTGATGAGGAAGAAAACTATTGTTTTTGAAGAGGTATAACATCCTGTAGGATTAGAAAAGAATTAAAACATGTCTTGATAACCATCAAGCATTTGTAAAATCAAGAGGTAACTAATGGAGGTACATTGACTTAAGCCAACACCAGACCTAGCTTTAATCTGAGAATTGGGACCAAATGAATTCTCTGTAGGTTCATCAGCTTAAACTGCATAGTTTAATTGAGTGTTTGAGTTATTGTCACACATGTAATGGCATGTGGGAAGAGGGAATGACTATAGGCAATTTTAGAAGTTTGGAGAAACCTTATTCTTTTTTTTGTTTCAATGTTTTTCTTGTGCCTTAAATCTTTAATATGTACAATGATAATGGGTGACTATTGATGTTGTAAGTAAAGATTAAGTTGAGCTCATCATTTTTATAGGATTGATGTTTAGAACTTCTCTTTGTAAGGAAAATTATTTGTGCTTTGATCAAAGAATGAGCATTTAGGTTTTTACTTCTATGTCAGCTCTCACTCTAAAATATGAAAGTTTACTGTATCTTTTGAGTAAATAGATCTGTGTCTTATATAATTAAAATGTGTCTGGATGGTTTATTGTTTATTTATGATGTTGTGTTGCTAATTTTTCACATATTAATTCTTTGCATGATGTTTTTCACAAACACAATAGAAACTTTTTGCCATGTGGAAATTCAGCACTTAAAAGATACTTCTGTTTCTATTTGGCATGGATAATAAACTTCATTATATAAAGAAAACAGTTTTACATTTCCCAATACCTGTTGTTTAGTTGATAAAAATTTCAGGTATATTTAAAAAAATCATTGTTTTTTATTTTATGAAACAGTGTTAGAGAAACACAGGTCCAGAATTTTTGTTATGATAAATAAAGACATCTTTAAAAGCAGAGAATAAATTACACACATTATGCACATTTGTGTGGATCTAGCTATAGGAATAAATTTGCAATTTTACAAAGAGATTGGCTAAAATTCTGCTTCAGTTTGTGGGATATTCACTGCTTTCATTCTATTGAATTAAAGTAGTTTTGTTTCTTTCCCTTCCTGTTTGAGAAACAAAAGAAGTTAAACGCAAGCATTTTGCCTTCTTGCTGTGTAATAACAAAATATGTTGTTTTGTGTGATTCAAGTACCATAACTGAGAAGAATACATTAATGTACCACAGTTGACCCGTGTATCTTTGTTATTCCCTAAGAGTGAAAAAGCAAACCTCAGCAACAAAGGAGGCATCCAGGTTGCCAAAATCAAATCTCTTTAGACTATCTGGTGAACTGACATTAGAAACTTCCTACAACCAACCGTGACTGTAGTTTCTACAAGGTATTGTAAAATGGCTGACATGCATTGGTTATAAAATTCTTATTTATGGAAATACACATACAGCTTTGCTCCAGATTTCCAGGTATGTTTTTTCTCCCCCTAATGGGGCTTTAATCTATTAAATCATGGTACAGGTCTCTCAAATGCCCTCACAAATTCAATTTTCCATTAAAGAGACAAATGATGAAGGGATGTACTGCATTTCTCTTTCCATTGATTTAACAAATTTACTGATTTAGTAATAACAGAAATGATTTAAAGAAGAAAAAAATACACATTAAGTTTAAAACTCATGATGAGGCAACTCCCCCTGGTTTCCCTGTATTTGTTCTTTTGGGCTACAGAGGAGTGTGAGGATTGTCACGGTTCTCCGCTGACTCTGACTGCTAATTTATTGGCTTCTTTTCCTTCTCTTTCAATCCTCGCAGTCTCCCTGAGCAATCTCATACACAATCATGATCTTAACAGCTACCTATGTGCTTGTGACTCCCAAATCTGTATCTCCAGGCCCACCTTCTCCCAGGGGACCTCCAGATCTGGGTATACAACTCTCAATTGGATATCCCATAGTTACTTCAAACTCAAATGTTCTATTTTCTTGAAAACATATTTCGATTCCTATATTGCCTATCTTGGTTAATGATGCCCATTACTAACCAACTAGAGACCTAGGAGTCATCTTAAATTATTGCCATTCTCTCACTCTATGTCAAATCAGTCATTAAATTCCTCTTTTTGTTGTTTGTTTATCTAATGCTTAGAAATGTTAGTTTACTATGTATTTATAGAAATTTTCCTGACCTTGTTTATTGGCCATGAGAGTTCCTCTTCATTGATTCACATGCTTATCTCATTTTTTCTACTAGGTTTTAGACATTTTGTTATTGCTTTAAAGGGCCTCTTTATTTATTCTGTATAACCTTAGCTGATTATATGCTTTACAGATATCTCTGCCAGCTTATGATTTACCTTTTTTGCTTTTCTAAAAATGATATCAGCCTAGAGAAGCCTTTAATATTAATGTTGTCAAATATATTAATCTTTATAGTTTTTTTTTTTTTGCTTTATTTAAGAAATCTGTCTGAACGCTGGTGTCAATTATATTCTATAATACTTTCTAATTTTTTTAATGTTTTGTTTTTCACATTTAGGACTTTATCTACCAAGAATGTATTTTTGTGTATGTTGGAGTTAGGGATCTAATTTAATTTTATTTTTTTCACATGGATAGCAAACTGTCTTAGCACCATTTATTGAACATGCTGTCTTTTCCCCATTGATTTGTAATGGGAACTATACCAAGTTCCCATGTGTTTTAGGGAAATTCTTGGCCCAAGATTGGAGGAGAATCCTATTATGGACTGAATTATGTCCCCTCAAATTCGTGTGTTGAAGTCCCCAACCCCTAATATGACTATATTTGGAGATAGAGTCTTTATGGAGGCAATTAAGGTTAGATGAAGTCATAACGGGGGGCCATAATTCTGTAGGACTGGTGTCCTTATAAGAAGAGGAAGAGATACCAGAGCTCTCTCTCCGTGTGCACACAGAGGAAAGGCCATGTGAGGACTAAGCGAGAAGGTGGCCATCTACAAGCCAGGAAGAGAGTCCTCACCAGACATTGAATCTGCCAGTACCTTGATATGGACTCTACCACCAGAACTGTGACAAAATAAAAGTTTGTTGTTTAAGCCACCGAGTCGATGGTATTCTGTTGTGGCGGCTGAGCAGACTAATACAGATCCCTTCTTTTTGCTGGGTCCTAAATTATGTAGGATTTTTCTTTTTTTTGTCAATAAATATACAAGAGAAGATATTAGTTCAGAAGTGTTTGTTCAACAAAATCTATTTTATGCTCAAGATAACATTTTTTATCACATATTATCCACATTTGTTTCTTAGTCTTCTGCTAATGAGCTCCCTTCCTGAGAAGAGTAGTAGAGGCTGTCTCAGTGGAGAAGTGGATCCAAGGAGGACTGCCTGGGGTCAAGCTCCTTAGCTACAGTTCGGACACTGCTTCTCCACCTATGGGTGACTGTTACTTTCTTTCATACCCAGGATGCTTGACAGTAGTGAGAGACAATGAGAAGCATGTCTCCTCTAAGGTATTGAAAGGCAAGGTTCCTCTCTAATTAAAAAAAATTAGAGGGCCGGCCCTGTGGCTTAGCAGTTAAGTGCGCACGCTCTGCTACTGGCGGCCCGGGTTCAGATCCCGGGTGCGCACCTATGCACCGCTTCTCCGGCCATGCTGAGGCCACGTCCCACATACAGCAACTAGAAGGGTGTACAACTATGACATGCAACTATCTGCTGGGGCTTTGGGGGAAAAAAAGGAGGAGGATTGGCAATAGATGTTAGCTCAGAGCCGGTCTTCCTGAGCAAAAAGAGGAGGATTAGCACAGATGTTAGCTCAGGGCTGATCTTTCTCACAAAAAAAAAAAAAAAAAAAAAAAAAAATTAGAAAATAGCAAGCATGCAAAAAACGTTCAAGACTATGTGCAATATAAAAGGGCATGTGATACTCCATGTTTTCTTTTTTCTTTTTCTTCTAACTTTTAGACGTGATCTCTTGCGGTGGAAATGACCCAAGCCCTAGAGGTACCCAGCTCTCCTTGTGATAGTGTATTAAGTCCTTGTATTCATAGATGTAGGAAACATTGCTCATGACAAATGGCCTATAGAGAAGGGTTTGTCCATAGATTCTCTGGCCTGATGATCTGCTTCCGTTCTGTTTTATTGGGTTCTCTATGCCAAAACTTCACTTTTAAATGACTGTAACTTTATACTAAGAAGTGATGTCTGGTTGAGTGAATCTCCCTACTCAGTTCAAAAATATCTTGGCTCTTTACTATTCCATGTAAATTTTTTTTTGTTTCTTTTGTTTTATTTTTTTTTGTGAGGAAGATTCGTCCTGAGCTAACATCCATTGGCAATCCTCCTCTTTTTTTATTTTTTTCACTTGAAGAAGAGTAGCCCTGAGCTAACATCCATGCCATTCTTCCTCTATTTTGTATGTGGGATGCTTCCACAGAATGGCTGATGAGTGGAGCAGGTCTGTGCCCGGGATCTGAACCTGCTAACTTGGGCTGCTGCAGTGGAGCGCACGGAACTTGAACCACTCAGCCATGGGGCCAGCCCCCTCATATAAATTTATAGGATCAACTTGTCAGGTTCTGTGAAAAACTCTCTTGAGATTTTGATTAGAACTGAATAGGTCTTTATAATATTGAGATATCCTATCTGTAAATTTAAAATGTCCATTCAGATCTTTAAAAAAATCCTTCCAAAAATTTGTATAATTTTTATTGTAAAGGTCTTGAACATCTTTTAATATATTTACTCCCAGATATCTTATAGTTCTGTGGCTATTGTCAATAGAATAATTTTAAAAATTATGTTTTCCAATTATTTTCATGATATCTAGGGATGTCATTGATTTCTGTAAATTGATTTTGTATTCAGCACCTTGCTGAACCCATTATTAGAGGTGGTTTGTAAGTTTCTGTAGGATTTTTATAAAGACTATAATATTATCTCCAAAAATAACATTTGTTTTTTTCTATTCCAATCCTTAAAATCATTTTTTTTCTTATCTTATTGAACTAGCTAGAGCCTCCAGCACATATTGAATGAAAGCAGCAATAGCACATATTTTTGTCTTCTCCTGACATTAAGGAAATGCTTCCAGTGTTAACATTGAGTGTGAAGTTTGCCTATATATTTGATAGATACCTTATGTCAAGTTAAATTTCTATTTTACTCCTAGTTTTCTTAGAGATGTTTTATTTGAAAACTCTGAAAGGATGAACTATGAATGAATTTTACAAAACTGCATCCATTAAGATTTTCATTATTTTCTACTTCAGTTTTTTAAATGTTTTGAATTACATTACTTTTTTCCTAATGTTAAACTATTCTTACATTTTTAGGACAAACGTTAATTACCATGTATATGTACTTACTTTTATATGTTGGATTTGATTTGCTAATATTTAGAATTTTTATATCTATGTTTGTAAATGGAATTGATCTATTGTTTCTCATATGACCTTTTTCTGGTTTTAATATCAAGGTTATATTTGCTTCATAAAATGAGAAAGAAAGCTTTCCTTCCTTTTCTGTTCACTAAAAAGTTTGTAAATATGGGTCATCTCTTTCCCAAGGCTTTGATTACTTATAAAACTGTCTCGGCCTTATATTGTGTGTGTAGTTTAAAAAAAAATTCAATTTCTTTAAAGGTTACATGTCTCTTCAGGTTTTCTGTTCATTGAATCAAATTGGTAATTCATATTTCTCTAGAAAATTGTTTATTTTTTTCATGTTTTCAAATTTATTTCTAGAGTTATTTATAATATTCTCTTAGAACTTTAAAAAACTCTTGTCTAAATGTAGTCATTTTCTCTTAATTTGTAATATTGTTAATATCTGCTTGTCTCTTTTTTCTTCAGTATTTCCAGATATTTGTTTTTATTAATGTTTTCCAAAGAAACCCCAATTTTTTAATCCTCTGTGCTGTTTAATTTTCTATTTCGTTATTGCTCTCTGTTCTTATCGCTAACATTTCCTTCTTACTATTTTCTGTGTGTTCTGTATAACTACTTAAGTTGAATGCCTTGCTAATTATATTTTGACTTTATTAATTTCTAACATATGCTTTTGAGGCTGTAAATTTACCAGTTTGTATCACATTAGCTATAACCACCAGTTGTGATATAAATTATAGGCTCTAAGTAGTTTTTGTAAGTTTTTCTATTTCTTCATTGACTCATGGGTCAATGAGTGTGTGCAGGGAGTCTTGTTGGTGTCCCATCCAGATCCCATCTTACTTGACTAGTGCACTCATCTGCCAAATGCTGTGAGTATTGATTTTCTTCAGAGAATTTCCCTAAGCCTAACAGAAGCTGCCTTTCCCAGGAGGTTACATTCTCATATTGGTAGCTTGCAGCCAATGACTGACTGACATGGGAGGAAAAAATGTCAGCCCCCTTGTCTCAAGGTGGAACTAACTCTGTGGTGCCGTTTGGGCTCCAGAGCTCCCTGTGGGATCAAGCTACTTTTCAGGTAGGCCACATCTTTGCTTCACTTTCTCTTCTTCCCTCTCCTGTTTCTCCCACTCCTCTTCTCCTAAGAACCCTTCCTCACTAAGTCATACAAGAATCCTCCTCTCAGATTCTGCATCTAGGGGACACAACCTAAGACAGGGGTACCAGATTAGCATGGGCTTTGGAAATAGATTTTTAGGATGGAATTCTGGAGGTTGATAACTCACTAGCCAGACAGCAATGGGTATCCCATCACTGGGGGGTAGGTGGTTTGATAGTCTCTGGCATACTGTGTCCCCTTTGCTAAACTGGGACAGTATATAGGTGGAGGACGAGGCACTAGCTGGTGCAGTGTCTCTGGGATTTGAGAAGTGTATGGGGAAATAGTTACTCTAAGGAAGATTGTGGAATTAGCTTGCTTTCACTAAGTGTCCCTTTAAACACTGAAGAAAGAAAATGGCAAGTTCAGATCTATTAATCAGCAATTTAAAGTAGAGTATGACATTCAGAGCACTTCATTGGCAGCGTTTAAAAGAATTCTTTTCTCCCACATTCAAAGGCAGATAGAGCTGAAGACCAAACCTAGGACTTAATAAGAGAGGAAGAACTCAAGGAAGGCTGAATTGTCAGCCTAAGCAAGTCTGCTATGGCAATGTCAGGTCCTTAATGAGGAAGGACTGGGACCTCAAGGACTGATGTGGGAGTATCTAGGTAGATGAACATGAGGACTTTGAACTTCCTCTAGTTTCCCCTGAACCCTCTGGATCTGAAGAAATGACCCACTCCCTCTTGTTGGAAATTAGAGCTGCCCTTTGCTTGAAGACTATGCAGAGGCCTCAAATAGGGCAGATCACTTACAAGGCAGTGCTTACCATCCTGCAAGATCCAGGATGGCATGGCCAGAGTGGAACCTGAGGGTGTTGGATCAAGTCAGGAAGAATATATAGTTGGAGAGAGAGTTTGTCAATTCGGGGGCATGCTCTGGTGACATGAGATTTAATCCCCCAGCAAGGGCCCTGGGAAACAGTTCTTATATGCTACTGGGATGGCTCTGGGTAGACTGGAAAAAGCACTGGCCCCAATTAAATGAAGTAGAGATGCCAGACAATCATGGCAGACTATGGAGGAAGGAATCAAAAGACACCTTGATATGGGAATGCTAGAATGAGTCTCCTAAAAAGACAGGAAAGTATTAGGAAAGCTTGGAAGACACACCATTTATCAAGGTGATGAGTGTGCTGGTGAGCACCAGCTTGTTCTAGAAGCTCAGTAATGGCTATAGTTTGTAGGCTGGAGTGGATGGTAGGAGATACTATTGAAGAACTGGCTCTTTAGCAACAACAAAGATGGTGGGATCTCAGAATAGCACCTAACCAAAGCAAAGTGGGAGTAATTACTATTATGGACAACAATATTGGATTGGCATCCAGAGGGCCCTGATTTGCAGATGGCCATGACCATCTATAAGGATGGCCAATAGAATATGGGGTTCCTAAAGGCAAAATAGATGAGCAGCTAACAAGGGTGTTTCTTAATATATATTATCAAAAGGAGTAAAGAATGATTGAACAGAAGGCTGAGGTCAGCTGCTGTAATAGTCACAGTCCTTTTCCTGGTTTTCAGCCTGACCTAACTTTTTAGTCCCAAAACTGATCAACTAAAGAAGTCAGGTCCCCATGGAGGAGGACCCTGAAACACTATGACATGGGCACAGATTAGTAATTCCCTCAGTCCTTTCCCAAAGGGACCTATAGCCATTTACTTGGATAACCATACACTGATGAAAGGGATATGTACTGTTTTTTTGAACACTGTTGGATGCAAGTTCCAAGTTGACACTGATTCTTGGGCACCTAAAGTGATATCATGGCCTCCTCTATTAGAGTGGAGATGTATGTGAGTCAGATACTAAATGGAGTCTTGGCCAAAGTCTGTATCACAGTGGGTTCACTGGGTCCACAGACCCACCCAGTGTCATTTCCTTGGTCCCAAATAGATAATTTGAATCGCCATTCTTATCCTACACATTGGTCCCTATGAACTGTAGAATAAAAGCTATTAGAGTAGGAAAAGCCAAGTGGAAGTCCCTGAAACTTCCCCTCTAGACCAAGAAAATATATATCACATATTGAGGGAATGGCAAAGATTAGTGTTATTCTTAAAAATTTAAAGGATGCAAGGGTGGTAGTCCCCATCACATCCCCATTTAATTTACTAGTTTGGCTACTGCAAATGGTGACAATAATATACTACCACCATTTAACAAAGTAATAGCCCCAATTACAAAAGCTTGTGTCAGATGCAGTATCTTTCTCAAATCTGTTAGGATGGTTATTTTCAGATAGAGAAAAGATAACAAGTGTTGGCAAGGATGTGGAGAGAGGGAATCCTTAGGCACTTTTCGTGGCAATGTAAATTGGTACAGCTATTATGGAAAACAGTATGCAGGTTCCTCAGAAAATTAAAAATAGAACTACCATATGATCCAACAATCCCACTTCTGGGTATATATCCATAGGAAATGAAATCAGTATCTCAAAGAGACATCTGCACCTTCATGTTCATTGCAGCATTATTCACAATAGTTAAGATATGGAAAAAAACCTAAATGTCCATTGATAGATAACTGGAAAAAAAATGTTGTATGTGTATATATATATATATATGATGGACTATTATTGAGCCATGAGAAAGGAGAAAGTCTTGCCATTTGTGACAACATGGATGTGTTACTGCCCAACATGGGGCCTTCTGCTCGCCGCAGGACATGCCAATAATCAAGAGGCAAGGTGGTAGGAGAAAAAGGACTTTTTTATTACAGCTTGCTAGCAAGAGGGAAGATGGCTGACTCATGTCCAAAAGAACCATCTTAAGGCGGCATGAAATCTTGCAGCAGTTATATAGGCCATTGTGTTATTGGGGAGGGGGTTAGGAATGTTGATCTTCTGGTGTTACAGACTGGGAGTGCCACACCAGATCTTTCAATTTTCACTGATGATGGCTATCAGCATAGATTCTCTGTTCGGGGGTCATCACATTCCTAAGGAACTCAAAAAAGCAGTTATCATCTTATTGCAGCTGGGAGGTACATGCACAAGCAGGGGTCGTAAAATCAACAGAGCAGTTAGATCTCCTGGAGGGCGCAGATCCAGCTGGGTTAGTTAGTCAGAGGTCATTCAAAGTTACAATAGAGTTTTTCTTTTCTACAATATGGCTTCCCTTATCTTGAACCGGTATCAGATGTACCTGGAGGACATTATGCTAAGTGAAATAAGCCAGACAAAGAAAGACAAATACTGTATGATCTCACTTATATGTGGAATCTAAAAAAGTCAAACTCACAGAAGCAGGGTGTAGAATGGTGGATATTAGAGGCTGAGGGTGGGGGAAATGGGAAGATGTTTGTCCTGAGAATGTAAGAATGGTTTAACCATGTATATATGTGTATTTTTATATGTTGGATTTGATTTGCTAATATTTAGAATTTTTATATCTATGTAAATGGAATTGATCTATTTTTATTATTTCTCATATGACCTTTTTCTGGTTTATATTAAGGTTACATTTGCTTCATAAAATGAGAAAGAAAGCTTTCCCTCCTTTTCTGTTCACTAAAAAGCTTGTAAATATGGGTCATCTCTTTCCCAAGGCTTTGATTACTTATAAAACTGTCTTGACCTGGTATTGTGTGTGTGTATTTTTAAAGTAGAAGATGTTGGTCAAAGCATAGAAATTTTTAGTTACAAGATGAATAAGTTCTGGAGATCTAATACACAGCAGAGTTACTATAGTTAACAATACTATATTGTATACTTTAAAGTTGATAAGAGAGTAGATCTTACGTGTTCTTACCACACACACACACACAAAAAAGATAACTATGTGAGGTGATGGATGTGTTAATTAGCCTGATTGTGGTAATCATTTCACAATGTATATGTGTATCAAATAATCATGTTGTACCCCTTAAATATATACAATTTTCATTGGTCAATTATACCTCAATAAAGCTGGAAAAAAATGACTGGTGTTCATTTCTAGAAGCTCTACTTATTTTTTCAAATTTGTTCTTTTGTCTGTTCGAGATCTTGTGCTTTTGTTATGTTTCCTATCTCTTTTATAATTTTAATGATTTTGAACATATCTAAATTTAAATATTTAATTATAGACCCATAAGACTTTAAAAGTTATTATTTCTGCTTCCTTGGTTGTCGATTTCCCTACTTGTTGTGTCTGCTGACTTTACCTCGTGAGGGTCCTTTTCTTGTATGGCTTGCACATTGTTACTGTGAGCTCATCTTTGAATTCTTTATTTTGCATGACAGTTATACTCTGGGTGTGGAAATGTCTCTTGAGAGGTTTCACATTTCCTTTTGCCACTGCCCTAGAGGTGTCATGGTTCTTCTATGGACATTGTTTTGATTTAGGAGTCCCCAAAACGGGGGGGTAGAATAAATTTGAGACCCCATGAATGTTGTGACTAGATTTTTATTTTACATGTATATATATACATCCTTCTACCAAGAAGCTAGGGTGGATAGCAAAAGGTCCATGCTATTTCTCAGAGCCTATGAGCAGAATGTTTCTAATTCTCCCTTCATTAGCTGGCTTTTGTTTGAGGGATCCTGTCTTGGTCTGTTCGGACTGCTATAACAAAATACCACAGACTGGATGGCTTATAAACAACAGAAACTTATTTCTCATCGTTCTGGAGGCTGGAAGTCCAAGATCATGGTGCCAACATGGTCAGGTTCTGGTGGAGGCCCTTTTCTGGATTGCAGACTGCTGATGTCTCCCTGTGTCCTCACACGGTGGAAAGGACTAGGGAGTTCCACCGGGCCTCTTTTATAAAGGCACTGATCCATGAGGGCTCTGTCCTCCTGACCTAATCACTTCCCAAAGACCCTATCTCCTAATACCATTGCTTTGGGCCTTAGATTTTCAACATGTGAATTTTGGTGGGGGCACAAACATTCAGACCATAGCAGATCCCATGTTAGGAAGAAGGCTCATTTTCTTTTCCACCTCTCTGTCTGGCATGGGCATAGGCTCTATCTCCATTCCTGACATTTAATAACTATCAAGGCCCTAGGCTTCAGGCTTCTATACAGATCTGAGACCTCCTGAATTTATCATAGTGGTAATTGAATCTTACTCTTCTGGTTTATTTTAACAGGTAACTATATAAGCTCAAAGTTTAACATAATAGGAAATAACATCTTGTTCACATAAAATCAAGGTATTGGGGGGTGGGGAGTGGGAAACTGTATCACCCAATTATTCAGGGAACCAGGCTGACATTGGCTATGATATTCATGGTTCCTCAGGTTGCCCAGTGTTGACATCCAGCCAGCAAATAGCAAAAGAGGGAGAGAAGAATTATACGGGAGCATCTTAAAGGCCAGGCCTGGGTGAGGCATACAATTACTTTTGCTCACATACTATTGGCCAGACTCAGTCACATGTCTCGAGCTAGATGAAAAAGAGGCTAGGAAAGGTCACCTTAGCTTGGAGATACTTCTCGAATCTACTTGATGAAACAAGAGCTCACTTCTTTGGAGAATAGTGAGTCTTCTGTCTCTACAAGTTCATATCAGTTGGATATTAACAAATCCGACATTTTCCTATCCAGTGGTGGGTGACTGATATTTGTTTAAATAAGTGACATGTATTTAAATAACTGTCCTATAAGATAGAAAGTGCTAAGGGAAATAAAAATGAAGACATTCAGAGGAAGGAGTGACCATTTCCATTTAAGAAACCAGGAGAGACTTCGTGGAGGAGACAGCATTTGAACTGAGCCTGGATGTACGAGTAGGATTTGGACATGCCAGCTCTGCTTAAGCGTTAGGCAGCTCCTTTCTAAGACCAGTCAAGTAGCACAGATGCCATGAGAAGACAAGTGTGAGCTTGGCTTTTTACAAGCTATCCGGAGCCAGAATCCCTCCTCCATAGAGGTGCTGGACCACCCAGGGCTTGTGTAGCTCCTGCTACCTCCTCTACTCTCTTCCTCTTTCATCTCCGCTGCTTCCACTGTCTCCAGTGCTTAAGTAGACGGGCTTCAGCATCAGGCAGACCTGGTGTGAATTTTGGCTTTCAACACTTACTGTGTGATTGAGGCGACTTTTTCAACCGCTCTGAGCCTCAGTTCTCTTTCTTATGCAAAGGAGAAAATAATAGTAGCTACTTTATAGACGTGTGAGGATTCAGAGAGAGAATGTGTGTACAGCACTCAGCTCAGAGTAAGCATCCCGCAGCTGTTAGATATTATGATTATTAGCTTTCTGACTTGGTTTTTGGCATCTTCTTTTGAAGCTCCTGCCAACATTCCCTGGCTTCTTACTGCTGCTTTACTATCCACTCTTGAGCCAGAATTGATTCTTTATTGGTGCTTTTCCATTATTGACAAACATACTTCCCGAAGCTCTATTTTTGGTCTTGCTGTACCTATATTACCTTGAACCTGCTAGGGTCGTGACTTTCATCTATTACTAAAAGCTGCTGATTAATTTTGATGGACATGGTGTTGATGCTGTGTGAGTATGTGTATGTATGAGAGTGAGATGGATCAAGCCCATATTGCTTGACATCTTATCATCCTGGCATTAGTTTTGGTAAGCTTTCCAACACTGAACACATAAACTGTTTACATGTAAAATTCAGGGATTTCATCTTTGTATCTACCTTAGAGCCTTAATTAATATTGATCCCAACCCATGCAGCCCGGGTGGAATAGCGGCAGATGATTTAAATGGTATATTGGAAAGTTTCTACTATGTAAATATGGTTATCTGTGAAGCGGTCAGTGTCAGGCTTCCTTTGAGATACTAGTGGGTAACCAGATACCAGTTTAGACCTCACATTAGTTAAGTTTTAAAAATTGTCATCTTCAGGGCTGGGCAGATGGCGTAGTGGTTAAGTTTGCACTCTCCGCTTTGGTGGCCCAGGGTTTGCAGGTTCGGATCCCGGGTGTGGACCTATGCACCACTTATCAAGCCATGCTGTGGCAGGCATCCCATATAAAGTAGAGGAAGATGGGCACGGATGTTAGCTCAGGGACAATCTTCCTCAGCAAAACGAGGAGGATTGGCAACAGATGTTAGCTCAGGGCTAATCTTCCTCACCAAAAATAAAAGAAAGAAAAATGTCGTCTTCATTATTAATGAAATGTTCATTGAGCTCTCTGCACGTACAGCACTGTGCCTCCAGCCTCTGCAACCCAGCTTCTCTGCTCCTGCACACGTAAGTGACCCCAACACAACGAAGGAGTCACCAGACAGCCATCCGCTTTCCAGCTGCAGTGTCAGGTCCTTCTTTGCATTTTTGAAAGGCAATCTCCAGTTAGAAAATAAAACAAAATTGTGATGACGATTTGGGCTCTTCAGATGGGAAAGTGCAACTTTGCCCTTCAATTCTAGGAGTGAAACTTTGAAGTCCATTGAGATTATTTCAAGATCTATATTCATTTTATCCATTTTCTAACGAAAATTTCCTGGGAAGAGTGTCTGGTTACTTGCCATGGAAATTGCTTTCGTCTCTTTGGCTGGAGACTGTCATCCTCAAACTAATTTCCTGTTTGGTGTTCAATATTTGAAAGCAGGAAATTGTCATAATAAGAAGGAAGCTTAAGTTGATGGACGAAATGCATTCAGAAATTTCGTTGCTAGGAAATTATTTTTGCCTACTTTAATATATTAAAAACCTAGACCTTATTTGGCATTTTCTCCCCTCATTCTTATTCTCATGAACAGCCATTATCAAAAGAATTTTATTAAATATCCATCTCTGCTTGGCCTCATGAGGGAGTGATTGGGCCCCTGCCCACCAGCAGCTTATAACAACAACACAACAACAACAAATAACTGTAACAACAGAAATGACAGCATTACTTCGATACCTAACTATTGATAGACACTCTTCTAAGTATCATAGTTGGTTTTTTAAAAATTTAGTCCTCACAACAGCCATATGAGGAAGGTACTACTATTATTTTCATTTTACTGATGAAGTGCATGAAACACGAAGTCAATAATTTGCTCAGTCATGCAACTAGTAAATAGATGAGTCCCAGATTCACCTCTTCCCAGCTCACGTTGTTAACCACTATGTTCTACTGTTTCTAATCTAACCAGAAAAGACTAGAAAGAATAGAGAGTACACACACAGACCAAAAATTTAAATATGGATTTATTATTGCACACTAGAGTTAAGCACATTTGGCAGAATAAGGGGGAGAAGGGAATTTCCAGAATTGTATATTGAGGAGCATTTCTGCTCTTTTCAAAAAAGCGAGCATCCACAGAGGTGACGATACATTTGCAACTTGATTAAAGGGATAGGTGAGGCAGACGGGGGGAGAGGCTGAGGTTGTGTGTTAGAAATGGAAACAGTTTGATGGGCCAAATGGAGAGTGGGGCGGGTTAGCTTGAGGTTAGTGGGCTCAAGCAGTTAGCCTGCAGGAAGCAAGGCCAGAACATCACAGAGACCCAGCTCCTCAGAACCAGATTGCTCACCCGCGTGGCCAGCTCCACTCTGTAGCAAGCAGGAGCGGGATATGGTGGCCGCCTGACGAGGCCCCATCATCACACATCCATAACCTTTTGCATGTCACCAGAGGCAGGTGAGTTTTAACGAACCACCACACTTGTTTAAGCTTTTTATCCTAATGTTGGAGCAACATGATCTAGTGACCCAAATGCCAGTCTAGGAAGTCAATAAAGTCAGATTCTATTCTGGGTCTTTTCTGGGATAAGTAGCTGGCTGGAAGTAGCAGTCATTCTAAGTAGCAGAAAATAACTAACAAGACATTTTAATGAGTTAATAAATCTTTCTCACTGAACTACATGGAAAGACATGAAACATTACACTTCAGCTACTCACCAGCCTTAATTAAACTTGATGTTGAAAAGGTCAGTGCCCTGTCTGGTGGATTTCAAATCACTTCAGAGCCAACAGTAGGGATAACTGTAGGGGTGTACACAGGCAAATGGCGGCCTTATGCCTTCCATTGGAGCCTTAAACGAGTGCATTTTAAATGAGCCACATCCCAGCTAATAATTAGCACTTATTAAGTGCTAGATCTGTGTAAGTCATTGCTCCAAGTGCTTTAGATGCATTAACTCATTTAATCCTCAACAGCAATGCTAGCAGGTACGTTGTTATAATTCTTGATAGATAAGGAAACTGAGACACAGAGAGATGTAATGATATGGCCAGGGTTCTGCAGCTACCAAGTGATAGAGCCAGGATTTGAATGTATGGAGTCTGACTCCAGAGCCTGTGTGCTTAACCATTAGGCTCTGCTACCTCCCTCAATCAGGGATTGGGTTGTGCTCGCATAGTTAAAAAAATGCAAACGTCTCCCAGGTTTCCAGGCACTAGTACCTTCCAGGAATTCCAGCAAATGCATTTTAGGATAGGTCAAAGCGTGTAAGCATTCAGGTGCTGCATGGAAAACATGAGTCTTCCCAATATCATATGGATTGGTGGAGGTCATCAAGAAGTCGGGTTGGTAGGAACAATTATTGCAGTTTTTTGAACTAAAACACCTTGATTCGGCAAACATGTTTTGAGCTTCTACTGTGAGCTAGATATTGTGTTAGGTGTTGGGGAGAAATATGAGTAAGACATGGTATTGACATTCAAGGAGCTCTCAGATGAGCAGATTTCCCCCTTATAAAATTTCTGGGAAAACAAAAATTGCAGTCTGGACTATCTTTTGTAAACTCAGCACTTGAGTTCAGAGGGCATCTTGCCTTTATTATTTGCCCTGGTTTAGACTGAATTCCCATGTAGTGGTAACATATGTATATAATATTTCCTGCCCCCTTTTTTATGTTCCATAAAAGCAAATAGCTCTGTGATAAAGAACATGTTTAATCTGGGACATTTTGAACACAAAGGAGAGGTAGCTACTCTTTCATCCTTTCCAGCAGATTCTATTCACAGGGAGGGAAGTCTTTGAGTCAGGCTACTGGGAGTAAATGCTAGTTTGATCACTTTCTGTTTACGTGTTCTTGGATGAATTACTTCATCTTCTGAGCCTAGACTTCCTTATCTGTAAAATGGAGGAATAATAGTAGTCAGCCTTAGAATGTTTTCAAGGATAAATTAAATTAAATGCAAACACGCATAGCAAAGCTCTCAACAAGTGTAAGCTATTTTGATTATTTTCTTGGCATTGTTTCTTTTCTAAGTTCCATCTCATCATGCAGTACTCCAAAAGAGACTCTCTAGCAAAACAAAGATTATAGATCCTCTCTTTCTTTTTTCTCCCAGAGCAAATAGTAAATTGGTTCAGGGGAAGATATGAGAGTAACAAACTCAGCATTTCTTGCTGACATTTTCCATTTCTCAGAAGGCAAAGGAAGTGACAAGGAGCGATTCCTCTGGATTAGACTCTGAAGTTGGTGATGTGCTTGAGACAGGGACCTTGAGAGAAAGTCAAGACCACCTTGAGCATTGGGGCACAGAGCATCCACTCTCCTCCATCAGCTCTGTATTTACTTCTGGTCAACTTCCTGCTGCTCTCCTGACAGTGGCTGCTCTGAGCTGTCCTCTACTAGCCTCAAGCTTCCCTTTCTCCTCTTGCCTGATCTTGGCCTTCTGTAGGAAACCTTACCCTCTGCCGTTGCTCAGCCTCATCCTCCAGTCTGGCCTGTTCACAGCCCTAGAGGGTGTTGTTCACACTGGAGGTACACAGCTTGGTGCCCTTGTCATCCCAGATGCTCTCCCCAGGGCTCCTGGGCTGCTTCGGATAGAATGCACGTAATACAGTTCTTTCAATGTGCCGCACTCACTCTTGGCTCTGGGAGTTTGTATGTGCTGTTCCCTCTGCCTTGAAAGCTCTTCTCTCTCTCTTCACATAGTCCACTGCTCGCTTCCCCCAACACACAGAAAGAACAAATTCCTTCTTCGGCCAGGATCACTCTGGTTAACTTCTGCTCATATTTCAAGACAGATTAAATATCACTTCCTGAGGGAGGCCTTCCCAGAACCTTAATCTAGGATAAATCCCTTTATTTAAACAGTATTCCTTGATGCTCTTTTTCTGAAGCATCTAACACAACGAGGATTTGCTTCAATTCTATATAAAGGCCATGGGGATAGGAACTCTGTCTGTCCTGGTCTTCACTATGTGAATAAAACAGTCCTGCCTTACGCCTGGCCTCCCCTAACCTTTCTCAGAGGCAACCTCTTTTAATATTTCCTGTTTGAAATTCCTCTAGTGGTTTCCTCTGTAACTCTACATGATATACTTATTTATTATTTCTTGATTTATTAACTGAGACAATAATGATTGATTTGCTACAATTAAAGATGAGGATTTAATTTACTTTCTTTACATCTCATTTTATTCCCTCTCTTCTTTCTAATATTTGTCAAATTTCAGTTTTAGTTCTTTCGTTATCTTTATGACTGCAAATTATAAACTGAAGCCATTACTTCTCTCCATGAACTTTAGATGGTTACTCTTACCTCCTCACTAAATTTGAGGATGATATTAATATTCCTACTATTATCCCCCCTTAACTTTTTTCTTCTGCTTTCCAAATTTAGCTAGCTCTACCTTTACATTCACATCATCAGATTTATCACATATACACTTTTATAATCATAATTTAGACTTTTGTCTATAGTTTGATTCTGAAAATCAAAAAAAAGTAAAGAGTTTGTATTATTTTGTCTTTGTAAATGTTTGTCATTGCAGAACTACTGGGGCGGCAGGGTTCAGTTCCTCCTCTGCGGATTCAACATCCCAGCTCCTGTTCTATTAGAAGTAGCCTGTGCCTAGCGGGAAGGTCAAATTTCAAATGGCTTCTCTGTCCTTTACTTTATCAATTCTTTGCTGTGGTTCCACCATCATGCTTAATATTTGGACCATGATCTCCTTGTGTAGTTTATTTTTAAATTTTCTTTTTGGAGTTTCTATTGCTTTTCTTTTTTCTTCTTGATAACATGTATTTCCTGTAGACTAAAAGTTACCTTACCATCCATTGCATGAAATCACAGCCCTTCTCTTTTCTCAGTCCAATTTTTATTATTTTGTAGATGTCTGGTTGTTCTGTCTGGAAGCCTCTTGGATTCTTTTTATCTTTTGTGTCTTAAAATTCCACAAAAGTGTGTCTGACTTTTTTTTTAAACCATTCCTAGTGCTGAGTATTCAGCAGGTGCTTCTAATCTGAAGATTTCTGTATTCTATAGCCATGAGAAATTTTCTTTTATTATTTTATTGATGAATTTTTTCTCCTCTATTTTTCTTTTTGTTATCTTTTTATCTTTGATTGAATCTCTATGTCTTCTACTTTTTGTCTCCTATTTTTCTTTATTTTTATGAGAGGGGATTTTACTTTTTGGGAAATGCCTTTATTCCTTTAGTAATTTGTTATTTTTAAACTATTTAATGTTCTTTTTCATAGCATTCTATTTTTGTCTTATTGATGTAATTTCTTCTTGAAGACTAATTAGATTTTTTTTTTAGAGTTCTCCTGTGATTTCTAAAATGCTTATGTTTCCTTTGGAGTCTATTATTCTTTATGCATATCCTCTTTCAAGGTGCTGATTTCCCTCAGATGTTTGAAGATTCTGGTTGTACTTTCATATTGAAGGATGAAGGACCAGGTTGTTTATTTAGGACTGTTGGAGACAATTTACTCTGCTCTTGACTAGGCAGGTCTAGCTCTTCCAACAAGCTCTCCCAGGAGTGAGAAGTATGGCTGGTATCTCTATGTCACTGAGCAGGGCTTGTTGGCTGGAGGATTTTGTTTTTAGTTGTAGTAATGGCAAGCTAGCCATTAGACTGGGCTCCTCCCAACCCAAGTGTTAGATTGAGGAGAGCTTTGCTCTGGGGCAACCATATCCATACTCTCAGTCTTAGGCCTCTCCAGAAAATAGATTTTTTTCCCTATACGCACACACACACACACGCAAACACACACGTTAGGTATGCAAAAACTTTAATGCCCCTAATAATCTGTTTTCTATTGTGCCAGCACAATGCCCAGCTTTAAGTAAAAATTCAAAAATTGTTATAAAAATAATATAAAATAATAGTAGCACGTAGCTTTATGTATTCACTAATGAGGGTTCACCACATTAAGACATGGTCCCTGTACCCAAGCAGCTAATAGGCTAGCTTCTAATGGAAGAAACAGGTGTGTAAACAAATCATTGCAATAAAGAGAGAGAAGTGCGATAGAGTGTTGTTTGTACAAAATGCTGGCACTTGAGGAAGAGACATTAAATCTGAGAGGGAGAGCAAGGAAAAGCTGCAGACAAGGTGATATTTCTAGAGGAGAAGAGCATATTGGATGAGAGTGCAGCCTCTGGACGCAGGCTGCTTAGATTGGCATCCTGCCTGTGTCACTTACTGGTTTTCTGTGGACAAGTTATCCTCTCTTTGCCTGTTTCCGCCCCTGTAAAATGGACATATGATAATAGCTCTGACCTCATAGAGTTTTTGTGAGGATTAAATGAATTACTATACATAACATGCTTCAATGGTGCCTCTCATTCAATACATATTAGCTCTCATTATTATTGCTATTATTTCCTGATGTGGCCTAGAATGATGAGTTCAATAGCCAGAGAATGATGGTTATTGCTGGGAAAATAAACTTTGTGAATGAAGGCATAGTGGCAGGGAAGTGCAGGCACATTTAGAGAGGGGAGTAGCTGAGTGTGACTAGAATGCAGGGTTCCTGGGCATGTGTCAGAATAAAACTGGGAAGGAGCTGGAATTGATCACAGTAGGCCTTGGGAACACACAAACGAGTTGCTTACACAATCAATCTCTTGTCATCAGTTTTCTGGCTTGAGGTACTGTGTACATAGTAAGTAAGGCAATTAATGAAGTTAGGGAGTCTATAACCTATATAAATGTTGAAACTTCTAGGGACCCTATTTAATAGGTGGCATGGACAAATTAGGAACATTGAGAACATATAGAAATGTCACCTTGAACAACACAATCAGGGAAGCAACTGGACTGAAAATAACTGAATGAAAAAATTGATGGCCTGGGGCCAGGGTGGGAGGGCTAGGCAGTCCTATGTAACAGCAGTTAGACTTGTAGGTAACTTTGAATTATAGAATTTGGTCCAATGTGTGGAAGGGTTAGAAAGGCAGTTTTGGGAAAGGCATGTGGTTATATGGTTTTCTAAACATACAGTACCATCATAAGATGCAGAGGCTTGCCCTGGGAGGCAGTAGGGGTCCAGTCTCCAGAAGTGCCCACGCAAATGGCGGTTGCTGGGTCAGTCCTGACATGGGGTGGTGGGGGAGTCTTCTGCCTGCTTGGGTCCATATCATCTAAGGTTTCTACTGATTCCACACGCTCTGTTTACACGATCTCCAGGCCAGAACTCATTTCCAAGTTTCTTCAGTTGCAGTCTCAGCACCTTCTCCCCTACATCCCTCTCCAGCTATAAGGATGTGGTTTCACTTTGCTTTAGGAGTTTCAGGACTGAAGTGAAGAACTGGTTCAGTGTGAGCAAGCAGGCTGAAACCAAGGCTCTAAGACCGTCTGGTTTGCCATAGCACTGATGTTTGCCCAGTCGGGCCTGAAAATCGCTTTGAAAAGTCTTTAGTCTGCTGCTCCCTGCCCTCTGATTACACATAGCCTGTACTCTTTCCAAAGATTAAACTGTATTTCCTAATTCCTAATACCATTCAGCCTCCTTCCTCTGCTTTCCTGCAATAGCCCCCAATCCCTCCCATGGGGCCTGGGAGGGTCCTTACGAGTACCCACTTCCACAAAGCCTGGGCAGGACAGGAGAGACGGGGCATGTTGAATCTCCCAGACCCAGCTCCTCCTTTATCCATCTTTGTTTCTTTTAGGCCTTTGTCTAAGGAGTAGAGCTGCTTGTTTATGGCTGCTATCATGCCTGTACCGAAAAGTTCCCAAGCCCTCCAGCCATTATTTTTCATTCTGGAGGCTTTTAAAAGTCAAGGCGCATCCTCAAAGATTCATTGGTGCACAACACAGAAGCAAACATGGAAAGCTTCAAATGATGTAGCCTTGAACAGATGCTTAGGGCTTGAATAAGGCTTCAAAGAATAAAATTAAAATGGTATTTCCACAGGAAGGTGAGAACCTGAAGAGACTGGAACAATTTCTCCCAAATCTGGCCAATGATCCTTGTTGAGGATGCTGATTTACCCTGTGTTTTATGCTGGACTGTGCAAAATAAACAGTGTGCGCAAAGAGCACTAATTGCCTCATTTATTCTTCCATTTAGCCAGGGGAACATCAGAGCTTATTCAGCCTCAGAATGGAAAATTACATGTTGGAGAGAAAATAGCCACACTGAGGGGATGACAATGCAATTCAGGTTCTGCTTGTTTCACATATTTTATTTATCCAGTGAAGAAAGGAAAAAAAAGACAGAACTTGAAGGTGGCACAAATTCTGAGAGAAGACCAAGGTCACATGTTCCATTTCCCTCAGTCTAATTTAAATCCACAGATTAAATAAAAGTGCGAAGGGATGAGATGAACATTTTGCTGGAGAATAAAATGTCTTATTTGAGAAAGAAAACCCTTTTTAAGGTTAATATCTACTCACGGATTTCTTATTTGAGGATGGCTTACTTTTGTCTTTATAAAAATATGATAGCATTGTATAACCTGTTGGGGTTGGATATTTAAGAGTAGGTAGCGAGAAGGCTGCTGACTTGGCAAACCTTCCAGGAGTCCAGAGAATTCCACCGTGGTGAGAGCCACAAGGACATCGTAAACATCCTTAGTGGGGGAGACACGATGACACATGGCGAAAAAGGAATCTCAGACATCACAGTCCCGGACCCCCACTATACAGATGGAGAAACTGAGACCTGGGAGGTTAAATGATTTCCCCAAGATCACACAGCTAGTCGGTAGCAGGAACTCAAATTTCCTGGCTTCGAATTCAGTGCTTTTGGACACTGCATGAATAGATACTCCTAATATTAATTTCTTTCCCAAGATTCTAAAGTTGGCAATTTTAGCCTTTTAAGTAAAAAAAATGGGAAACAACAAAAAAGATTAGTGGCGAACTCCGATACATTTATATCCAATCTCAGGAACTTCGTGTTAAGATATAGTTAAAAGACTAATGTTTGGGTCAAAATCAGGGAACTCGATTTTTCTATGAACACACATGACAATATCTTACACACAGTGGGACAGGGATGGAAGGCAGCACCACACAGGAAAGATTAGAAAAACCAATATTAGAAAATGAAATGGACCATGTTGGCCATTGGTAGGCTGGTCTAAACTGTTCAGCACTTTCCAATAACACAGAAAATGACACACAGTCACAATAAATGAGAGGGGAGTTCCCGAGGGCTCCAGGAGGGCACACAGAAGCACCCCTTTAAGCAGCTGGGTGCACGTGCACAGGCTGACACATGGCATCAACCTTCTCCAGACCCACCTGAACTGAGCGAGGGTGAGCCCACGCACTGTACTGCCCACAGCCGAGCACAGCCCTGGGGCAAGTCAACGCCAAATTCCTGCCATCTCAAAAACTGGCCTGCTCCATTTTAACACTGTGTGTAAATCAGAGAGGAGAGTACTGGGGCTGGAAATCTTTCAGGTTGCCGCGATAGGCTGGACATTTTGAACCCTGGACAAAGTGACTGGAATCTTTGTTTCCCCTGGGCCTGGAGCTTTTGTAATAGGCTGGGTGTGGGCCTTGATGTCTGCAATTCGCTCTTTAAACTTTTGCTGGAGGAATTGTTCTTCTTTGGAGTAGCTTTTGGCGAACACTGACATCAGCAGGCACCCTGCCATGGACGTGCCCCCAATGCAGAAGAGAACGGCTCCTGCCAGCTTGCACGTGTCAAGGGCTCCGTTAAACTGGACAGCATGGGTGTCCACCACCACAAAATCGGCTTCGCCAAAGGCTTCGATTTTGGGGGGCACAAGAAAGCCCACCGCCAGAACAGTCAATCCGACAATCACGAAGACTGTGCCAGAGATGAGTCCGACCTAGAGAAAGACACAATGAAGCAAGACAGAGTAAGCACGGTGGTTCAGATATCCCTGAGCCCTCCAGGGCAGGACTTGTCTTATTTTTGGGGAAAAGTGCATTTTCCTAGTCACTCCAAATTTGTATGAGAAGCCTACATAATTTTCTAGTCAAAAAAGAAGGTGAAAGGAGGAACTTTCTGATTTTAATGTCAACCAGAAACTGTAGCGCTGTCTTGATTTTTCCTTTGAGCTTTCTGTTTGCACAATGCTTTGCAATTGACAAAGCCTCCTTTTGCTTACGTTGCCCCATTTGGTCTTGAGGAAGAGAAAAGTAGCCCTGATATCCAGGAGCTGGCCTGACTAGGCCTTGATGTTGTTAGAAACTGGCCTGGAGCTCACAGTGATACCATGTTGTTCTCCTCTTGACACAATGGATGGCACAGAACATCAACATCAGACAAGCTCATTCTGCGCCTGTGATGGAGTGACATAAAACAAGACCACTTCGTAATTTTGTCTAAGCACAGACAAAAACAAGGTCATGTGGAAACCAAGAAATACCAAACAAACACCCTCGCCCCATTCTCCTCCGCCCCCTGCCCACCCCTGGCTAATATGAATGATTGCTGCTTTTCTACCCACTACAGCTTTAGTCTCACTCTAGTCTACGCCCCCCATAGATAAGATTTATTAAGATATCCAATCATAGAATTGTCTCTGACAATCCAGAGTGAACTCCTGCTCCCTTAGACCCTCCCCCAAATCACCCAACCAAAGCCCACATTTTATAATACATCCTTTCTCACAGTCTCTTACTGAAATGCCCCAGGAGCCCCTATGGTATCTTTCTCTCTCATTGTGATGAGTAATAAACTCAACTCATTCAGCATATAGGTATGTTCCTGGTGATTTTGGCTGGAGGACATTGACAGTCTGTGTAACTACTTACCCTAAGTAAGTGGGGAAGGAACCATAAGTGCCAGAGGAAATGTAGACTCTGGGAGGGTAGGTCACTGGTGAGTTGCAGAGGCAGGGCTAGAAGCCACAGATCTGACCTCCAGGCCAGTGTTTTTTCTCTTTTAACATGTAGCTATTTAGGTTTTCCTTGTGCAGATGGTGAGAAGTGTTAAGAACAGCAGATGGAGATTAAATTGCATTAGCTCAAGTTCTAATAAAATGTAACACACTGAAGATGGAAAGTAATATACCATTTGGTGGTTTAAGCTCAGAGGTTTGGAATTAACAGACTTGGATTCTAGCATTGCCAACTAGTACTTGAATCATATAAGGAAAGTCACTTAAATGCTCTTGTTGTTAATCTCCCCATCTATAAAATGATAAATGATAATAGTACCTACCTCATAGAGCTGTTGTGAGGACTAAATGAGATCATGCGTGAAACCACTGAGCCCTGTGCCTGGCTAAGTAATGCACTGTAATAAGTAGCTATTATTATTATTATTTGGACATGCTTCTCTTGTAAAATTATGCTACACTGGCAACAGCATTACAACCACTGCTCAGAGCTTGGAATAAAGAACAGCTAATATAGTTAATTATTTTTTAACCACACTTTTCATTTCTTCCTGTTCCTGATTGCTTTTAGTTAGAATAACAAGGTTGGAAAAATAGCCAAATGCATAACACTATTTAATCTTGAACATTTAAAGTATATTTATTTAACCTATTTATTTGTTAAATTTCAGGGTAATACACTAATAAGGAAGGTTTCAATAACAGAAGGAAAACATTCACAAATCCATCACCCTAGCAAAGTGGAGGGGGAGGGAGAACTAGTATCATTGAGCTTCTATTGTGACCTAGACATAGAGCTAGATATGTTTTCACCAGCATCTTATGAGAGGAAGGTATTTTTATTCCTATTTCACCTATAAGAAACTGAGGTTTATAGGGTCGAAGAAGCATAGTTCAAGGTCCCAGAGTTAGCAGGTGGTATGGCTGGGTTCCAACCCAGGTCTACATGACTTCTAAGCCGTATTCCCCATTTTAATTCTCCCAGGATACTTCACCAATTACTACTGCTATTACTTTTTAAAAATTACAACAGAGTTTTAGTTACCCTATATGGACTAATTTCTATTACATAATATAGTAAAGAAACTGAAAAATAGAGTTAACATAACGTTTTCTGAAAAAAATAATAGAAACTGTTCTATATAAGATTAAAGTACTACAGGAAAAATTGGGTTGTAAAATATAACATTTTGGATGGCTTTCTACATTTTTCTAAAAATAGCAGCAAATCAATTCACCTCCAAAGACTAACCATTATTCATAACTTAAAAAAAAATGACTCACATTGGAAAGTCCTGAATATACAAACTAAATTAACTTAAATATCCATGGTGACATGCTTCATATGTCACTAAATTACCTTCCTCCTCAAGAACTGGCACTAATTCTCAAAAATTGAGAGCAGCAAAAATGTATCCATCTTAGTTTCTGAGGTTCTTAAGAGCAACTGAGGCCAATGCTCTTTGTCTTCTATTTCTGTCTTGTCTCACCGCAGCTCTCATTCCAGCCTTGCACTCAATAAATATTCCTGACTGACTAACTTAAACCACCAGACTGCTGAATATGGAGCCAGGTGATTGATTCTCAGAGCAGTCTGCTCCTCAACTGAGCAGTGCGTTAGAGATTAAAATCCACCCTTGGAATATCCCTCGGAAGCTAAAAGGCAAACCACGCCTTGCAGATGGCAGAACTCCTGCTCACTTCAAGAACTGGAAAATGGCTGGCCTCTCTGAGCCTTCTCCCTTTTCCTTGTTATGTCAGAGTATGAGAGAGAGGCTCGCTGTCTGTGGAGGGGAGCATGACCTAACGAATAGCTAACTCCCAGGATTCTGAAGGTGCCATCAAAGCGAGTCTAAGGAGGATCTTCAAGAGATGAGCCCAGAAAGGGACTCCTGGTACCATGTTGGAGTCCTGAAAAGAATAAGAATTTGGGGAGTGATGCCATACAGTATCATAAAAATTGTCAAAAAAAGTTGAAGTGGTCCTAGGTGTAAGAGAAAGGGGGCTCTATTAAACAGAGAGAGTTTAAAAAATGCAACACAGAGGTCTTTTAAGGGTCGAAGAGAGCAAAGCAGCCCTATTTGGGGCCATGCAGAAGAGTTGGAATGCTGCTGGGCAAGGGGCTCCCCCAGGCGTCCCAGAGCAGCCTGGCGCTGTGAGGTGGTTAGATGAACACCCACAGTGAGAGAGAAGGACCTCCAGGCTGAGACAAACCCTCAAGACAGCAGCAATGACAGTTTTTGTGCTGTGACTTCTGATGATTCTCTTGGCTTTGGGAAGGATGTCACACAGGGTATGTGAAAACACAATCTCTGATGTTGGAAAGGAAGATTGGACAGGGAGGAGAACTTGGATTCCAGAAATTCTGCTGCTGGGAGTGACAAGCCAGAGACTGCTGTTATTTTGATCAACATCTCCTTCACTGTTATCTCTGTGAGCTGATGAGGTCTGAAAATGCAGTTTACTCCAATAAGCAGAGCTGGCAGCAGCAACAGCGCAGCTGTTCTGGCAGAGAGGAGGCAGTAATGACTGTTGGAAGCAAGAACTAGCGTGTCAGGGAAGAACTAGCGTGGCGGGGCGGTGGCGGGGAGTGGGGCGCTGGATGGAGCTAAATGTGAAAGGAGCCATCTGGGTTAGAGGTAATTCAGGGGAAGTGCATCAAAAGTGAAGTGGCTTTTCTTCTTCATCAGCTCTGAGGGCTGCTGCTGACCTTTCCTGAGCGGGACCTGAGCTCTGAGTGGTGTCACCCGCCAGCAGTGATGGCAGATTCTAGCTCATCTGTCCCGACCCTCTTGCCTGACCTGCTTGTAGGGACATGGAGCTTTACAAAGCAACAACCGATGCCAGGCTATGATCTAGGTCTTTCGTATCCCTTAACTCATGCAGTCTTCACAGCGCTCCCTCTCCTGGGTAATGGTATCCCACATTAACTCTTCTGTCTTACAAAGACTCTGTCCCTCCAGCACGTGAACATATTCAATCACTTGCATCTTCAAAATTCTATTCTAGAGCCCTGGGCCCCTCTCTAGCTACTGCTTGAATTCACTCCTACTCTTGATGGCCACGCTTTGTCCTCCCTGACTTCACTGACACTGTTCTCTCAAAGGTCACTAATGACCTCCTAACTGTCGAGTTTTACCTCATTTGAATATTCTGCAGTCATTGATGGTAAACACTTATGCTTTCTTAAAACCATCACCTATTGTCATCCTAGACACAACTCTCTCCTGTTTCTACATCTCCTTTAAGATCTCAATCTTAACCTGCTTGGCCAGACGTTCTTTTTAAAATATTGGTGTCCCCCAGGATGGCACCTTTGACTCAAGTCTCTTCTTCAGTATGTTCTCTCTATGGTTTAATCTGTGGCTACAGTTTCAACTCCTCCCTGTATACCAATGACTTTCAAATCTCCAGCTCTAGCTTACATCTCTCTCTTGGGCTCTAGCCTCGTATTTCTGACAGCCACTAGGAGGCTTTACACAAAAATGTCCCAAATGTTCCTCAAACTCAAACTATTCAAAATGGTACTCCTTCCTTCCTTCCTTCCCAATTTTCTATCTGTGTTCCGGTCATCCACCCATTCACTGTCCCTCCTCACATTCAGTTAACAGATAATTAAATCTTATTGATTCCACCTCATAAACCTCTCTTGAATCTTGTTTTTCCTCTCCAGCACAACAGCTACTCTAAGGGTGCAGACTATTATTATATCTTGCCCAGATTATTGAAACACTATTTGGAACGTCTCCATTGCTAGCCTCATCCTTCCTTGTCCACCCTTCAAATGCCATCTGACAAAATGTTTGGAAACAGAAAGAATACCACCTATTTTCTCTTCTTATGAGGTTTCCATAGCTCTTCTCATCTCTAGCATAAAACCAACTCCTTAATATCTAGCAAAACTTGAAGACAAATCTAAGAACAAAGTTTAAACTCTGACTTAGCTCAGGGAGGAAACTAGAGAGATCAGGCCAGATAGGAGGCTAACGGGGGTCTTAAGAGAAAAGAGAGGGATCAGAGTCACTTTCATTTTCAGTAAGGCTGTGGAGGGGGCAGTCTTGCCCTGTACGTGCACATTGCTGTTGAACGCCCTCTGAGAAATTTCTCATATGGGTTGAGGAGAAGGTAAGAAGGAGGGTAACTCTGAGGTGAGGAAAGAATGATTGGGGGTGAGAAGACTGCTCCCATTAGTTCATACCTGCCATACAGAGGCTGTTCATTGCACAGACAATCAAGTGACAACAGCCTTAGTCAAGGTCAAGTACCAGAATAAGAAAGAAAAATTCCACCACAGCCCGTTTGATCTGTGGGCAGCAGCAGTGGCTGGCAGGGGGTAGGTGGAACATGTCACATAGGTTTATGCAGATGGAAGCAGTTATAGGCACCGAGATAAATCAGTAGTGACTGAGGTAACCACACAGTAATCCAGAACCTGTGAGGCACCGAGAATGTGTGTAATACTGTGAGTGTGTGTGTGTGTGTGTTTATACCTGACTGTGAGACAATCTCCCCAAGAAAGCCTAGATTTATTATCTTGCCTCCTTACTGTACCCATGCTGGAAGGTTCTAGAGAAATTTCCATTTCACAGCCTTTCAAAGTTTTCTGTGATCTGGCTATTATATGCATTCCCACGTTCATCTCCTGACCTCTCTCCTCCAACTTCTAAACTTTTGCCCCAGCCATACTGAACTGTTTGTAGTCTCCTGAACATGCCATCTTCTCTCACGACTCAGCTTTTGCAAGCTGCCTGCATGCCCTGTTCCTGCTTATTCACAGGTGATTTCTTCTGAGGAGCCATTTCTTCCCCGAGCTGCATCAGGTCTTCCCTGCTCCCAAACCCCATGCTCCCGGTAAGGACTGTGACTACTTTTAGGGGAGTGTTTATCATGGTGGATTGTAACAATTGGTATGCATGTCTACCTTCCCTATTTGACTGTGAACTCCTTCAGGTCAAAGCTATATCTTATTCATAGGTGAAGAATAGTGTCTCATTCACAACTGAATCTCAGAGCCTACCACAGAGACTTGTGCATAGTGAACATGTAAACATTTGTAGAAAGAAAGAATAGCATTGTGAGATGGATGTTACGATGATCCATGCGACAGAGCACAGACTTGAACTCAAGCCCATTTGATTCCAATCTCTGTTCTTATTAAGCCCCTCCATGCTGCTCACTGCTAGGGAGCTCACTCAAGGGCAGAGTGCTACAGAGGCACTGTGAGCATAGCCCCCAGTGAGAGACCAACATGCCATTAGCAACACTGTAGTGGAAGAAGAGAAAGGGGAAGCCAACACCTTGAACCACCAACAGATGCAGTTTTAAATGAAAGAAAAAAACATTAAAAACGAATCATAATAGAAACATGTGTTTAACCAGTGCTTTTCTCTGTATTGGTAGAAAGCGCTTCATAAACCCATTGGGACAAATTCACTTATATTCCTTAGGAGGAAACGCTAGAACGGTTGGTTTATTCCCTTGGTAGAGGTGAGGTCTCTAAGACAGTGAATTCTTAGGTTAGTCAGGTTGACTGTAGGCTTCTGAATGCCTAGTCTAGTGTTTTATGATTAGGATATGAGTCTAGAATTGGGATTTTGCTGGAATATAATCTCTATAAGGCCATGGACTTCTGCTGTTTTTATTTTCTGAAGTAGGTCCAGCACAACAGGGAACAAATACTTTTGGATCTTGTTTGTCTAAAATCGAAGGGAGAAAATATCAAAATCTGAATTCTGGGACTGGTAATTTACTGTGAGTTCTTTATTTTAAATCTATGCCTATACATTATTTGATGGATTTACAGCTTCACAAATCACACAACCACTAGTGCTTTGGATCCACATGAACGCATACAATATTTTGTAAGTCAGTGGCATTTTAGGCTCTTGGCACAACAGATCTGTCAGGCAAATATTTGTTTTTTTGACACATAGAGAAGCAACCACCCACTTATCTGGGTAAATACAAGATGTGCCAAGCTTGGCTATGTATTTCATTGGTACAGGCCAGTAAGGATTCATCAGAGGCAACATTTCTACAGGGCAAGGATGCTGGCTTAACCAATTCTAATGCAGAATACGTGACACTAGTAAGATTTTGAATTAACACAAGTCTTGAGTAATCCATGTTAACAACTATGTTACCCAATACTTTATTTATTAACTAGATTTCCAGTTTTATTTCCATTTTAGAACTCAATGTTCCATGCAGCATCTGGTAATAGTAGCTAAAACATCAGATGCTTATTGAGTGCATACCAGACATTGTTTTAAGCTCTTTGTAAATATTATCCTATTTAATTCTCACAACTTTATGTGGTAGGTACTATAAGTATCACTGTTAGAGGCCCATTAAGGTCAACTGACTTGCCCAAAGTTACAGAGCTATTAAAAAGAAGAGCTGGGACTTGAACCCATGTAATCTGAGGACAGAATCCATGCACATAATCATTATACTACATTGCCTCTTGTTAAACTATATTGCCAGTAAATTGTAAGTTTATGTCAATATCAATATAAGAAATTCTGAGATCTTTTGGGAGAAAGCTGGAAATGATTGGAAATCCCAGAGGCACAGAATGTTAGGGCTGGAGGGGACCTGAGACATCATCCAAGGCTGCATCTTCTCAGCATCCTTTCCTGAATCTTCGTCCTTTCCTTGATTGCTAAGTGTTGGAACGTCCCAATGCCGTCTTCCCTTCGATGTCCCTACTCTCTTCCCAGGTGATCACGTCTAATCTGGTGCCTTATATACATTCCATGTCAGTGACTCCCAGTCTATGAGCTGCAGACTGGTATATACAAATTACCACCACACATCTCCACTTGCAAGTCTAATGGGCATCCCTAATATAACATGGCCAAAAACAAACTCTTGGTTCTCCAGCCATCCCATTGATTTCCTAGCGTTCCCCAGCCCAGTAAATTCATAACATCATTCACTGAATAGCTCAGGCTGCAAGTGAGTCATGCCTGACTCCTCTTTCTCTCACATCTAATTCATCAGTATGTCTTGACAGCTTGGCCTTCAGACTTTATGCTAAATCTGACTACTTCTCACCATCTCCACTAACACCACCTTAATCTAAGCCACCATCATCTCTTGCTGGGGTACTTTAATAGCCTCCTAAATGATCTAGCTGCTTCTACCGTTGTCCTTCGATAATCTATTTTCTGTACAGTAGCTAGAATGGTTCTGTTAAAAAACTACTTTGATCATGTCACTCCTCTGCCTAAAATGTTCAGGTGGCTTCCCATGTCTCTCAAGGTAAAAGCCAAAGTCCTCACCATCATCTACAAGGCTCTACAGAAATCATCTGTGCCCTGTTATTTTTCCGAATTCATCACCTGTTCTTTTCCCCCTCTCATTCCACTCCAATCAGACTGGACCTCTTGCTAATTTTCAAATGCACCAAACTTGTTCCCATTTCAGAGCTTTTGGACTTGCTATTTTCCCAGCCTAGAATGACCTTCAGCCAGACAATTTTATGGTCTGCTCCCTCAGCTCATCCACCATTTGCGCAAATGTCATCTCCTCTGAAAGCCTTTCTACAATCAGCATATCTAAAAACCACTTGATATACACTTGAAATATACTCATAGCACTTGTCACGGTCTGACGTTATATTATGTGGTTTATTTGTTTATGGTCTGCTTCTTATGATAGATTGTAAGTTCCATCACGGCAGGGACTTTTTCTCCTCCTATTTACCACTTTCATCTCCAGCAATGTGCAACTTCTTGGCACAGAATAGGTGCCCACTAATTATATGTTGTATGAGCAAATATTGAATTGTCTAATGAAGCTCTTTTATTTGAGGAAGTTGAGGCTCAGAAAGCCTCATGATTACAGATCTGGTAGAGGTAGAGCTGGTACACTGACCACTGTATTATATCTCAGCATTAGCTCTCTCTACTCAATTATTTCTTTTTGATAATTGATGTAATTTGTCAAATGATACTTACCAAGCCTGTAAGGGAGGCTTAAAGCATACAATGTTTTGCCTATAGATGGCTTCACAGTTGGTGAATTTAATGGCACATTAAAAACAGTAGCAAAAGTAATAATAATTAATGATGGCAATTATACCTATTTATGTTTAACCTGCAAATCGACAATTGTGCTGTGTTTAGAGGTCCTTTTCAGCCCAAGGTTTATATTCTCCTTTCCTAAGGGAAGAAAACTGCATTTAGAGAAACCAGGAGTGATGCACACACAGACAGTACCAAACCTCTCAGTTCCCTAGAGCTACAGTATTTACCACATCCAATAACTTTTCCGTTTCCTGAGTTAAACACATGCTCTTTCCTTACCTTCCAGAACACTGAGCTCCACCTGTTAGGTGATCTCTGGATCTGGAAATCATCCTCATACTCCCAGATTGAGGTGGTACAGTCTTCATAAAACTGGTGCAGGTAGGACCGGACTCCATAGCGCTGGTACCCACCCTCTGTAGCAGGCTGTGCCTGCTTGGATCCACAGATGTTGCTGCAAGAACTCATCCTTCCCAGCTGGAATGACAACATCCACATGTGTCAGCCCCATGGGCTCTGGCCCCAAGATCAAATGGCATATTAAAGGTGAGAACCAGGCTGAGTAATGTCAGTGTGTTTGAACAATGCTCTTTTCTTAAGAGAAAAGGCACTTTTAAAGACCTGTCTTTCTTATAAGCTGCTCTTTTCTACTTAATGCAAAATTACTCCAATGACTAGAACTGGTTCTCCAAAATGAAATGAGACATAACAGCAGAGCTCATTTAAATTATACAAAAATTTAAGCATGAAGCACATGAGAAATGGCAGCAGAGAAGCTGAGACTTTCATTGTCTTGACAAGAAATCTTTAGTCTCTTAAAATCCAGTAGTCTTTACACTTACATATTAAGGAATTAGGCAGGCACTCTCCCTTGCTCCAGATGGAATTTGTCTTCGACTGTCCTCTCAGATGCGTAACCACATACCCTTGAGGAAGCTACTTAGTGTTACTCTTAGCAGTTTGAAATTTTGCCTTTGGATCTCCTGTATCTTGCTCTAATGTTTTAACTAATTGTCAAATTGTACGAAAGCTGCTGAGCAACTTAACGCTTCATGCTTTATCAATCACAAAGGGTTTGGCCAATAATTTGCACCTCATTGACTCTAGCACCAGATATTTCAGTCATTATTTGTGGATACATCTGCCCATGTGGGATGCTAGAGCATAATGGAGAGGGTAGATCCAACCTTATATTATTTTCCATGAAGTGTCTAGCATATACAAGAATTCAGAGAATCGTTAAATGAAACTGTGCTCTGGGTAGGTTGTTTGGGACTCTGCCTTCTTAAGATGGAAATTCCTACTTGATTTGACCTAATCAATACTCATAGAGGCTTTTGGTTATTAACTCATGTTAAAAAAAAAAAAAGGAATTACTGAGGGATAGCAATTTTGATGAGCAAGGAAATTCTTAGTAATTCTCTATTCTTTGGTTTTCTGATCTCCACATAAGCAGATAAATATATAGCTGGAGAAGTGAAATACTTCTTTGGATTTTTTTCAATTATCCTCTAGATGGTTTTCCTTTTCAGGACAGAGTCAGTTTCAACATGACAAAGTAAAAAACAATATAGAAGGGTATTTTCCCATTGAACTAGTTTCTCTCAGGGCTTGTGCTATAATCCAGGCTAACAGAAGACATAGCAAATGTTTTCAATTACTTATCAAGAAACCAAGTAGTAATCTTTAGCCAAAAGGAAAAAGTTAAAGTTCTAGCAAGTGCCCCTATGTAACCGCTAGATTTGGTTGGATAGCATCATGGGGCTAAAATCAAAGTTGAAACCAGGGATAGTTAGCATTTCTCTGTTCCATGGCCACAAAGTCAACCCATAAGAATATCTTGGTAAATGTGTGCTGTTAGCCACGAATGAGTTTTGACTAGAAAATAGAGTCAAATTTAGGAAAATATGGCCCTGATCTTAGAAAAATGATATAAACAGGTGCTACTGATGGTGACCAGTAACCTCATCTTTTTCAGTGTTGGTCAGTATTACATTAGTGCTTACCTCCCTGTGCCTTCTTCCGGTTTCTGAAGAAATCACCCAGGAGGAGAGAGCAGGGGAGGAAATTTTTTTTACTTTTAAACATTTCAGAAGTATATTATTTCATTTTAGAATGTACATTGCCTGATTAGCGCAGCAAAGTCTGATGGATCAAATTCTTTTGTTAATCTCGTTTTCAGATTTTAAATGCTAGGATGATCTCTTTAGTACCTTTTATTTGATGCTTATACAATGAAGATGATTAATAAGGGTCTATTACTAGTGAATATAAGTAGAATAATTTAAAAAGCACTTTCTTTCAAGACATTCTAATAAAATTTTGGTCAAGGGGAGGTGGGATTAGTATTACTAATGCTGCCTTGTTGTTGAAGAAATTTAGGCATAGAAAAATCATCTGCTAAAGGTTACACCATGAGTCAGGGAGCAGATGAAAGATGACAATTACTACAGCAAGCAGGAGTATGAACTGAATCACATACTTGCATAACCAGAACCAACTCATCCAAGTATATATTTTCAGATTTTCTATAAAGCATCAGAGACTTTAACATGAAAAAAAAAATAGGCATGATAGGGGTAAAAAAATATCCCTCATAGCAACAGTTAGAGTTATTTTCCTTAGACCCTGAAGTCGTTCTTCTCAGGATTGAGCTTTGATGCAGAGCAGGACCGTGTGACATATTGTAGTCAGTCCCTGCATGGCTTGTTTCTGGCACACTAGGTTAAATGTTTCTGCTTTATAAGATGAGACCCAGTAGTCCAACTTTGTTAAACACAATATGGGTAAAATCATAAAAGAGATAGGAAGTGTCATAAAACAAATGTTTTTGAGCCTGAGTGATGGAAGGCTCTACTCTAAGTCAGAATGGATTTTTAGTGATGTTAGATACATTCTAGAAAAGGAATCCTAATGAGTCTTATTTTTCCTCCAGGTACACAGAGCACAAGAACATGGTCTGCGTTGTGCTAACCACACAGCACAGAGAATGGGCTCTAATGCTAGTTCTTGATCTGCAACTTACTGGTCATGAGATCTCAGGCAAGCTCATTAACTTCTCTGGGCTCTGGTTTCATGATCCTTAAAATAACATGGTTGGACCAGATAATCTCTAATTCCTTCCAGATGTAGTTTTCCAGGAGTCTTTGGCCATGAATCTACAGAATGAGTCCATTATTTTTGTTGGATTAACAGCTGGTTTACTATTTCCCACCTCCTCCCACACCCTCATTGATTGATTGTCAGATTGTCCCAAATTCTGCTTTATTATAGTATGTACGAAGCTTCAGTTTAAAAGAGCATATAAGCTACCAGTTAGGTTAGTTACTTGGTATTAAGTAGGCTGGATGGTTGTGTATTGTTTATTTGTTTAACGAGTTACTTCAGTATCATGTATGTTGCCTAAAATAGCAGTCCCTGTATAGACCACATCATGTTCACCACCAAAAGTCTAGTTTCCATCTATCACCATATAAATGTCCCCCTTTACCTCTTTCGCCCTCCCCCCATGCCCCTTCCCCTATGGTAATCACCAATCTGTTCTCTGTACCCATGTGTTTGTTTATTTTTCATCTTCCACATATAAGTGAAATCATATGGTATTTGTCTTCTCTGTCTGACTTATTTCACTTAGCATTTTACCCTCAGGGTCCATCCATGTTGCCGCAAATGGCAAGATTTCGTCATTTTTATGGTTGAGTATTATTCCATTGTATATATATACACACCACATTTTCTTTATCCATTCATCTGTTTCGGCTATTGTAAATAACGCTGCAATGAACACACGGGTGCATATATCTTCTTGAATTAGTGTTTTTGTGTTCTTTGGATAAATACCCAGAAGTGGAATAGGTGGATCATATGGTAGTTCTATTTTTAATTTTTGAGGAATCTCCATACTGTCTTCTATAGTGGCTGCACCAATTTATATCCCCATCAGCAGTATACAAAGGAATTTTGGTGTTGAACAGATGTAGTCTACACAGAAGTCAAAATATAATGATGTACACATGAAATTTATATAATGTTATAAACCAATGTTACCTTAATAAAAAAAATAGCAGCCCCTAGGGGTCTTAGAGGTTTCATACATTTTTCCAAACATTTAACTTGTTGGAATTCACTTCTAGAGGAGAAAGATCACTTGGGAGAATATGTATTTTAAAATATAACATTTTAGAGTTAGAATTTTGCACCTACAAAATCTCAGCAGTTACATTTCTCATAGAGAAGCCAGTAACTTTTTGCCTCAGTATAAAAACTGTTACAGTTATTTGGAATCTACTTGGTTGATTGACACCTCCAGTGTCATAAAGAAGATACAGGAGGTCACTTTGAAAGCTGGGCAATTATTGGGGCCGGCCCAGTGGTGTGGCGGTTACGTTCGAACACTCCACTTCAGCAGCCCGGGTTCGCTGGTTCAGATCCTGGGCACAGACCTATTCACCACTCATCAAGCCATGCCGAGGCGGCATCCCACATAGAAGAGCTACTACTCTACAACTAGGATATACAACTATGTACTGGGGCTTTGGGGAGAAAAAAGAAAAAGAGGAAGATTCGCAACAGACGTTAGCGCAGGGCCAATCTTCCTTATAAATAAATAAATAAATAAATAAATAAATAAATAAATAAATAAAACCATGCTCTTGGATTTAAAAAACAAAAACGCTGGGCAATTATTATACAATAAACTAGATTTGAGAAGAAATGGAAGATATGTCAAACGCTTTTTTAGCTGGAATCAGCATTTACTTAATGAGCAAGGTTTCATGAGAATTCTGGTGTTTCTATTTCAATAGCTGTAGTAGAAGCAGCAAAAATAGTATGTTAAATCTATGACTATTGTTAAATGATTAATCCTGGAGGGTGCCTTTCTTTAGGGAAAGTCTTAACATCCCAGGAAGTGCATAAATGCAGGGTGGAGAGTGAAAATGTTTTCCAGTATTGTATTTAAGTGAGTACATGTGAGTATTCATTTTATAAACACTCTAGTGGAGCCTGTTGCATCCTCGCTGCCTGCATGGCCATCATGATGGAATGCAAGTAACACTAGTGTCTGGTTGTTTGGTCATCTATGAAAAGGGACATTCTAGGTGCTGCTAAGTGAGGATCCACCCATGGTTTTCTTCCTATGGTATCTATCTCAATTGCATGCGCAGTTATACATTAAATGGATATTTAATTCTCAGCAACACAGCACATCTGTCATATCCCAGAGACCCACGGAAGAGAAAATCATACCTTATCTCCCCACCCAAATTCTTCTGAAAGGCTTCCTACAATCAGCATATTAAATATCAGCCCTCTATCACTCTCCATCCCTTTGTCCAGATTTGTTTCTCTTCATAGCTCCTTACTACCTGATACTCTATTATGTGGTTTATTTGTTTATGGCCTGATAGACCGTGTACATGATAGACTGTAAGCCTCATGAGGGCAGGGAGGTTTTCTGTCCTGTTTACCACTTTAAACTCAGGCACTTTGAAACTTCTTGGCACAGAGTTCTACATGAGTTCGTGTGGGTGATGGCCTGACTGGTCCTTTACTTTTTATTCCTCCCTTCCATCAATGTTTTTAAAGTACTAACTATGTGCCGGATTATGTGAGATAATGGTTTCAAAGATAAGTGGGGCAGTCTGCTCTCAATGGACTCTTGCTTGGAAGGAGAAATATTCCTGAAGCAATAAGTGGAGCAAAATGGGAACCAAAAGATGTTTTGCAACAGGAGGGAGTGCAAATGCTGAGAATCCCTTGAACAATTCCTATCTTAGGCAAACAAACCCACACATATGTTATTATGATCTCTATATGTACCAGTACACTATGGTATCAATTTGTCGGAAATCTGAATTTCAGTTTAATATATGCAGTTACTTTTTATTTTACTTGAAAAATTTTCATAGCCATAAAAACAGAAATAAGTCTTTATGCCTCATGGAACTCTAAGAACACACAGACTTTACATTATTTGTCTTCATGGTCTCCTTGAGAGAAGAGAAGCAGAAAATTGAGGCACAAAAAGAATGAGTGTTTTCCCATGGCTCTATGTGTGAGTCAGTCGTGAGGCCAGGCACAGGCCCTGTTCCATTTATTCTGTTTGAAATATCATTCAATTTTTCATACTGCTTTTCTCTCCCATAAAATCATTCTGAGATAATGAGAGTGAAGTTCCCATTAGAGCCACTTTTCCACAGGGCCAGTGCTGCAAGGTATGGACACATAGCTGATTTAGATCATTTATTCAACACCAAACCAAAGGGTGAATTCACTTAAAAGAGTCAGTTAGACTCAGAGTGGATGCAGGAAGGCATGAAAGCCTGCTAACAGCCTTTTTACTTTTAAACCAGGCATTCTGGAATTATATAAGCATGACCTTAAAACTTGAAAATGTGTTTCCACCAATGGATCATATCAGGGATATTTTACTTTCCTGGAACAGTGCTAGAGATTGAGGCTCTATATTATGAGCCTCTTTATACTCTTTAAGTCATTGGATATGCAGCCACTTTAATAATTTTCAAAATAGGGGTAATGATATGCAATTATCTTATTAATTTAATCTTTCAAGTTATATTTTTAAGTAAAATATATAAAGTCCAAAACCAAAATAAGAAGAGGAAAAAGAACCCACAGTCTCTTTAAACTTCTTCTTTATGCAGACCACAAGGTGCTTATGAATTTACATGGGACAAGGTTTGAATCTTACCTTTGAAATCCTCCTCTTCCTCTTCTTGTTGTTTACTCCTTACACTTTCTTTTTAACAGTGCATTCTTCAAACCTATTTAAGAAAAAAATCTCTGCAGAATGTGACCCAGATAAAAATCTAAATTTCATAAGCCATTCTTATAATTTGTAAAGAATCATTTTAATATTGACAAAAGACTTCTTGTTCAAGAGCAGAGATTATACTTTTACAAAAGTATAACATATTTTATAACTTTTCAATGGGCTCTAATCAGAGTTTATAGAGTAAATGAGACAACATAAATGAAAAGGGCTTTGTAAACTATAACACACTGTACAAATGTTATTCTTATTTTGATATAATTATATTCCATGTAGTCAATAATCCCAACAAGACTGATCCATTTGTATTTTACAAATTCTAAATAAAAAGATTACTTGTTTCCTAAATACTCCAGAATTGATCTATTTGGTACCTGTTCCATTATACTGTGAGATACATTCATGGTATAGCCACTGTATTTTCTGTTTACATGCATTTTAGATGTAGTAAGGCTCTTTGGATGATTTTCTCGTTAGGTTGATTTTTACTCCTATATCCATTTTCTCCTATCATGATCATTTTACTTTCCATCTGCCTAAGAAAAACAGGTGCCCAGGCAAGATTTAATTAAAAAGCCATTGCCAGCTATAGAGCTATTGGTTTCCTACATTACTCTAGTCATGTGAAATAAAAAAATATGTGGGACCATTTTTTTCAAGAGGTCATTAAGAATTCTTTCTGATGAACAGTTCCTCATCCATTTGCAGGAGAACCTCAAAGACTTGAGGTGATTAAGCCTTGTTGAGGCCTGACAAACTGTTTTCAGTACTTTCCAGGTTTAGTCTCTATGAACCATAGCCAAATCTTCTTCAAAACTCGTTTTTTTGCCCCCAAATCTTATTTTCTGGGTGATATGTGAGCAGATTTGGGGAGACAAGCAAATTATATTAGGATCCTGGATCTGGACAAGCAAAAGAAAACAAGTCTCTCTCATCTGTGCCTGTCTCTCTCGATTAAATGTCCCTTCTTTTTATCTGTCGCCTTCCCCATTTTTTTTGTGAAGGAAGTGACTCCACACGTGCCCTTCACCGAAGGTTGGCCTGGTCTGGAGCCCAAGGAGCTCTCCATGGTGCTGAAAACATTTTTGCTACAGAGCCGGGAACCAACTAAGCAAACACCAGCTGTTTAACTCCAGCTGTTTTCTTTGAGGTCTTCAGCTTTAGTCTGACCCCCCACCCAACGCCCCTTTCTAACAACATAAATAAGTAGGTCCTGAGATCATATCAAAACACTCAAACACCTTTAGACATGGCAAAGGAGTGGAGAGGGCAAGTGGGGGTTAAATTCAGCCTGGAAAACAAATCAAGCCAGCTTTGCAAACTCCAAATACACGTATTTGCTCTTACCTAATACACAACTTTTCTTGTCTCACAGGAACGAAACTCAAGTTTTCCCTGTACACCTCCCAAATTCTTACATAACACAAATCACAAACCGCCAAAGCATGGAGTTGGCTACCCTTAATTTATTTGTGTTCACAGATTTTAATACGCATGGTTTTTGTAGACATTTGTGCTGGTATAACAAACGTGAATGAGTTAGGGGTCTGTGTGTGGCAGGGGCGGAGAGACAGAGAGAATATGAATATATGTGCGTGAGGAGAGAGGAAGGGAAGAGAAAGGGAAGAGAGGGAGAACTGGAGAAAGACAAATTGAGCATAGAAAGCCGCACCCCTGGGCTCCCCATGGCTTTACCTGCCCCCTCCGATCCCCTGACCCGTGGAGCAAGTGCAGCCAGCTAGCCGCAGATCTCTCGCTGGGGTCCCATCGCCGCCGCCGCCGCCGCCGCCGCCACTGCTCCCGCCTAGCCAAGCTCAGCCTGCGCGTGATTGACAGCTGGGCGTCCGGCGTGCCCGCGCACCCGAGGCCCGCGCAGCTGCGGCCGCCGCCGCCGCCGCCGCCGCCGCCAAAGGGGCCGGATCCGCGCTGCGCGGGCGACCGGCGAGTGGGCGGGGCCCGGATTGGGGCGGGGCGCCAGACTCCCTTCCTGCTTGCACCCCTGGGTCTAGTGCTTGCCCACAGGAGGGTGGCTGGCCATCTGGAAGGCTGGTCGCTGTGCCACCCTGAAGCTCCACTGGGCCGGGCGCCTTCTCTGCCTTTCTGCCTTGTCCGCTGTTTTCTTCTCCTGCCCAGCAAAATGTCTGGCCATAGCAGGCTCAAGACACATGTTTTTTAAATGAATGAAGGAGGCAGACAGATCTGATGTATGTTTCTTCCACCACTATCCCATATGGGCTGTGTAGAGGCTTCTCTTCACCTTGTTTATTTTGTCCTTGATGAAACACGAGGTGAGGAGCTTCTCTGGCCGGCAGAGCGCTGTCCACCTGAAAGAACCTTCTCAATTCTGTCAGCATTGGGCACTTCCAGCTCCTCACCCGCCCCTGACCTCAACATCAGGAAGTCTAAATGCGTGAGATGGAAGACCGATGAGGAAAATGAATTAAATGATGATATTCAAGAAAAAACACAAGAATGAAGGCAAGAACACACTAGACAATTAATTACCTATGAATACCTCAGAAAATTTGTGTAGGTGTGGGTAGGCTAGCATATAAATAGAATGACCCCTGCTTCATGAGACTTTTACAGATCACTGGTAAGTGGCAGTGAATGAAAATGATTACTAAAATAGTTAATATTTGCACAGCCATTCTACACATAAAATAATAACAACACCTAACATTTACATAGTGCTTACTCTATGCCAGGCATTCCTTTAAGTATATTATAAATATATTTATTATATGCGTATTAAGTCCTCACATTAGCTCTAGATGGTGGCTGACCTTTATTATCTCAGTTTTACAGATGAGGAAGCTGAGGTATATAGAGAAGTGACTTGCACCCATGATGATACAAGCTCACAATTACATGTCACAGGTCATACAAATACTAAATGTTGGAGGTGGACTGGCATCTACAAGGTTATCTCCTGGAGAGAATTTAGGGTACAAGTGATGTTTTGCCTAAAAAAGACTAGGAAACAACTCTGTTTTTATTAAACAGGGGAAATCAAAGTAGATATTGAGCAAATGCTTCAAGGGGAACCAAGGAGAGGGATGATTGTGTCTTCTTTGTTCCTCCAGTTCACAACTCTTGTCCCGGTTTCAACACTACCTTTCAACACTGCGTAAGCCTGAAGGTGCCCCTTATTCCTTTGTCCCTTCCCAGTCTTCATGAAAGTGCATTTTTCAGATGTTTTGACATGTTGCTCGTTAGCTTGCTTTTCTCATATTCGGTGTGTGGATTTGGTGAACATTTATTTATTCTTAGGTTGTGACATGGTTGGTGTGTTTTCCCATCCTTGAAAGTCCACAGGAATCTGCACACATGCAAAAATCCAGGGGCTCTGAGTTGCACTTCTGTCAGAGGTTAGGCTTCAGGAATTGCACGCCTGACTTCCTTGTTGGTTTCTGGTCATTGTCCTGGTTTCTTTTGACAATGCACAAAGAATCTATCATCCATTATTTCAGATAGGTAGTCTAAATCGGGCTTGAAGTCAGACAGACCTGGGTTTTAATCCCAGCCCCGCTACCTCCTGTTATTTAACCTGGTTAAGTTGCTTTACCCCTGTATACTCTATTTTCCTCATCTATAAAATGGTTATAATAATATCTACTTAATATGGTTATTATGAGAATTAAATAAAATTATATTTATAAAGCATTTATCCCAATGCCTGGTGCATAGCAAATACTCAGTAAATTATAGGCATTATTATTATTATTGTTGTTATTTTTTAGCTAAATGTTTTGGGAGCCTGTGATACTTTCAGCTTGGAGTCTCAAGTCTTCTAAGTTTCCCAGGCATTCTGCATTTGCTTCCTCTCCTCTTTACCGTGTCTGTTTCCAGCCTGTGCCACCTCTGGTGTCTGTGTGGAAGTTTCTGACGAGGTGGCACATGGGTGGACATGCCTATCCAGGAGCCTGGGGGCAACACAGGTCTTCCAGATTCCACTAGCACATCTGCCTTTGGTTCTCTCTCAATCTGAAGTAACTTGAATTAGTGAGATAAAGTAAGATATGATTTATTCACCCCAAGATGCCCTTAAAATGTGAATTATCACCATTATCTTGCCTTGCACAAACCATAGCTTTTATTTATTAGTTTTGCAACCTTAGGAAACAAAGATGATTACTTTGAAGCAACCAAGTTTTCACTTGGAACATACCACACAATTTCCCTGGGTTATAGTCATAGAAACATTTGCCAGTGAATGTCTTGTTAATTCATTATTCAGCACACATTTTTTGAATGTCTGCCATTCAGAGTACAAAGAGGGAGGTACAAACAGAAGCATTGTGGAAAGTCACAGAGAAGAGGGGTCAGGAGAGGCGGTACCTTCCTGAGTTATTTTCCAGAAGGGATGCTGTGATCAGGCCTCAACCTGCCTTTGTAACCTTATATTTCATGATTCCCCTTCTCAGTTCATTTCTCATGACACTGAACATATTCAGTGTTTTTCAAATACAGCTTGCACTTTCTTCCTTCCTTTTATTTATTTCAGTGATTCTCTATGCTTCTTCCCTGTTATCTGTATCTCTAAGCACTGCCCATTCTTCAAGTCCTAGCATGACCACCACCTTTTCAATAAAGCCTTCTTCGATATGCTTGAATACAATTCATTGTTCTTTATTTTGAACCCATATGACATCTAGTCTTGCCTGTCTTATGGTACTGCCACTTTTTTTTTTTGCTCTGTGTTGGTGTTATTTATGTATCTATTTACTCTCCCTTGTTAGGCTTATAAACATCATGAAGGAAGGATTTACCCACAATTCACTTTGTATTCCACACAATGACTAGTACATCACTTTGTATAGATTAAGTATTCATTTTTGGTAAGTGAATAAATTAGTGAATGAATGAGTTGGGTCTGAAGATGAGCCTTGACAGGTGGATAAGATTTGGATAAAAGGAGGAGAGAAGAGAGTATCATGACAGGCTTAGGAAATGAAAAACACGAGATTCAGCTTGCAGGCTCAGTTCTCAGAATCGTTCCTGGAATTCAAGATCTGTAATAGGAGGATGGGACAATGATGGAGAAGGGGCTCCTTATAGTTTGTTCACTCACTGATGAGAGGCAGAGCCCCGAGCCACTGGACACTTTGGTGGTGGCCTACATTGCTCCTAGGATGACTGCAGGCTGGTCAGCCTCTGCCCGCCTGGCTGTGCAGCCTGTCCAAGCTGAGGCCACAGTGTTCTGTACGAGGCAGTAGCTTGTGATTCATATACTCTCTGTGTTCCCGGACAGAACAGATGTCTGTCTGATTTTTTCTGCTTAATGATGATGGCAGGTTCCCAATGATAAAAATCCAACTTCACATTTTCTGAAACACTGTGGCTGAGAAATTCTGTTTGGCCACTTCTGAGGCCCAGCCTCCCCCTTTGCAGGGAATCTTGGATTTTGCAAATTAATATGGACAGAGAGTGCAGCGGGAGGTAGTGGCGGCAGCACTTAGCCTTGCTCAGTTGGAGCACGTGATTGGAGGGGGTTCTGGGCGTGGTCTCCACCCAAATATCTTTGCTTTTCTGCATTCCTTTCTCCCTTACTAACAATAGGGCCTTTGCTGATCTTGTAAATCCATTACCATGAGAGAGTATTTGGCATTCGAAATAGTTTCTTTTTACAAGTTACTCTTTGGAAGGGGGAATCTATTAGCTGCTCCTTAGTTATTAGTGAAGAGCCAATCAGATCCTTTCTTGTAACAGAATGATTTGGGGAATGGAAAAGGAGTAGGATAGGGCTAGAGTGGAAATACAGGTTCAGAGCCTGAAAAGGTGCCCCAGGATCTCAGAGTGGTACATCTCTATAATTTTTTTTTTTCCCGAGGAAGATACACCCTGAGCTAACATCTGTGCCAGTCTTCCTCTATTTTGTATGTGGGTTGCAACCACAGCATGGCTGCTGACGAGTGGTATGGGTCTGTGCCTGGGAACCAAACCCCGGCCACCGAAGCAGAGTGCGCTGAATTTAACCACTAGGCCGTGGGGCCGGCACCTCCATAATGGTGTTCTTTTTTCTGCGTTTTTTTCCCCCAGCTTTATTGAGATATAATTGACGTATAACATTGTGTAAGTTAAAGGTGTTCAATGTGTTGATTTGATACACTTATATATTTCAAAATGCTTACCACCATAGCGGTAGCTAACACCCCCATTATGTCACCTGATTACTACTTTTTTTCTCGTGAGAACATTTAAGATTTACTCTCTTAACAACTTTCAAGTATATAATACGGT